>NC_133648.1:134615671-135283861 GCF_009905375.1 Apium graveolens | reverse complement strand
AATTACCTGGTTGCTTGATGAACTAACTTCATTCTCCTCAGAATCAGCCATGAGAGCCAAGTTAACATATTCCATGTCTTCATCCTCTTCTTCTCCATCAGCTGCCCAGTCTCTTTCTTGAGTAATGAAAGCCCTTTCCTTCTGTTTGAGCAGATCAAAATATTTCTTTTTGTAATCTACTTGTTCAAATTTCTTCTTTTCAGAGGTTGGCTTTCTGCACTCACTTGCAAAGTGTCCACTCATACCACAATTAAAACACTTGAACTTGGATTTGTCCACCATGTTCTTATGGGGTTTAGTGGCTCTAGTGTTTTTCCTGAACTTCATCTTTGCAAATCTCCTGGACAGAAATGCAAGATGCTCATCAATACCATCAGAGTCATCTTGACTGGAGTTGTCTTCATTTTCAGCAACTTGCCCTTTACCCTTGTCTGATTCTGGATTTCTTACACCATCTTTGGAGCTTGATGTAGATCTCACAGTTTCTTTTCTGCATTCTTTCTCATTTTCAGCTACCAATGCAACTGAACTTCCTTTCTTTCTCCCCCTCTCCAATACCTCATCCTGTTCCAACTCTAGTTCATAAGTCTTCAAGATTCCATATAATCTTTCAAGAGTAAAGTCCTTATAATCTTGAGAGTTTCTTAAGGAAACAGTCATGGGTTTCCATTCCTTTGGTAAGGATCTCAAAAATTTAAGATTTGAATCCTTCACCTGGTACACTCTACCATACAGCTTCAGTCCATTCAACAGTTTTTGGAATCTATTGAATGTGTCATTTAAAGATTCATTTTCTTCAAAATGAAAGTGCTCATACTGTTGAATGAGAAGCTGCATTTTGTTCTCTCTTACTTGTTCTGTACCTTCACACAGCAGCTGAACTGTGTCCCAAACCTCTTTGGCAGTTGAACAATTTATCACATTATCAAACATATCCTTGTCAAGACCATTAAACAAAATGTTCATAGCCTTCTTATCCTTGTGGACTTCTTCTGTGTCTTCCATTGTCCATTCTGCTCTGGGTTTTGGAATGGATTGACCAACAGCAATTGTGGCCGTAGCAACTGTGGCTACTTTGTGGGGAATGTGAGGACCATTCTCAATGCAGTTTACATAACCTTCATCTTGGGAGAGTAGATGAAGGTGCATTTTCACCTTCCAGTGGTGATAACTGTCTTTGTCAAGAACTGGGATCTTTACTCCAATATCCTTCTTACTCATCTTTGTTAGATTCCAAGATCTTTAAACTCTTTGTGTGTCAAGAGCCTGCTCTGATACCAATTGTTATTCCTAGAAGACTAACAATGAGATTTACAGAAGGGGGGTTGAATGTAAATCTCAAAACTTTTTCAAGTTTTGAGCAGTTTATAAAGTTGTGTGTTCAAGAAGAACAAGTGTGTGAATTGCTTTAAGCTAATACAGACAGATATATATTCAAGCACAAATGTAAAGAACACAACAGACCTTAAAAACTTTTCTGGTGGATTTGTTGTTCCACCAGAGATGGTATATTAGAAAATCTGTGTTCAACAATGTTGATCACAGCTGCATCCTAGTACAAACTAGATGAATTTTCTCTCAAGATATTTCTTAACAGCTCTGGAAAAAATCTATCTAATTACTAGCTTCTTCTTGGTTCATATATATTACCAAGTGTACAAGTGAAAAACAATATAAAATTACAATAGTAAAATAAGTTCTTCACTTGCTTCTTTTCCTGTTCACTCAAGTACTTTGTTGACTATTGCAACTTTGTACAAAAGAAGAACGGCTGCTTTTTCTGTTGATCCTGAAATTCGGCTACCACATCTCAGTTTTCTCTGTCAACCCACGTGCCTCTGCTTGTAGGTACAACTACCACTTATCAACGGCTGATTAGCAGAACATCCGTTGAAGCTTTCATCCGTTGATGACTTCATCCGTTGAAGGATGTTATCCGTTGAAGCTTTCATCCGTTGATGCTCTCATCCGTTGAAGGATGTTATCCGTTGAAGCTTTAGAGACATCCGTTGAAGCTTAGCTTCTCATCCGTTGAAGGTCTTTTAAGTCATCCGTTGATACCACTTCATTTATACAAAATTACAAGGCATGAAATATTTACAATTGGCCTTCCTATCTGCATATCATCTAGTAGTCAACATGACTCATAGTTTCTCTCAACTTCTAAGAATTACAATTTTAAATACAGAGACTGAAATATGCTACAATACTAGACTTATTTCTAAGTAAAGCTACACCATCAACGGATAGCCAAAGTGGTCTTATCCGTTGAGGCTACAGACACTAAATTTCTACTTAAGTGTTTTGTTAAACATATCATCAAACTAATGCACATATATTCCTAACAATGTTGACCTATTTGGTCCTGTAAATGTCATGTCTATTGCAAAGAGGAAATATGCTATGGTTATAGTAGATGAGTTTACCAGATACACATGGGTGTATTTCTTGCACACAAAAAGTGAAACTGCATCTATCTTGATTGATCATGTCAAACAACTGGATAAATTGGTCAAAGACTCTGTGAAAATCATAAAAAGTGATAATGGCACTGAGTTCAAGAATATGATTATGGAAGAGTTCTGCAAAGACCATGGAATAAAGCAGGAATTCTTTGCTCCCGGAACTCCACATCAAAATGGAGTTGTTGAAAGAAAGAATAGAACTCTTATTGAAGCTGCAAGAACTATGCTTGATGAAGCAAAGTTACCAACCTACTTTTAGGCTGAAGCTGTGCAGACTGCTTATTTTAATTAGAATGCAACACTTATCAATAAGCATGGAAAGACACCATATGAGATGGTGAAGATAAAGAAGCCAAATCTGAAGTACTTTCATGTATTTGGATGCAAGTGTTTTGTTCTTAAGACTCATTCTGAACAGCTATCCAAATTTGATCTAAAAGCTGATGAAGGAATTTTTGTTGGATATCCACTTTCCATAAAAGCCTTCAGAGTCTACAATTTAAGAACAAGGGTTGTCATGGAATCTATCAATTTCTCTTTTGATGATAAGAAGATTACTAGACTTGAAGATTTCAATGATCATGATCAGCTGAGATTTGAGAATGAAGTTTTAAATTCCGATTCTGTAAATTCTGATAGTCTAAATCCTGATACTGCAAACTCTGATGGGTTGAACTCTGATGTTATTGAAACTGTGGTGACTACGCCAAAGGAAAATACATCTGTGCAGGGGGAGCATATTGAAGATCAAACCACATCTCAAGAAGCATCAAAACCTATAACAGGCTCTTCAAATTCTGATTCATCAAGTTCTGATGGGCCAAGTTCTGATAATTCTGGAAACTCAAATTCTGATTCATCAAGTTCTGATGGGCCAAGTTCTGATAATTCTGGAAACTCAAATTCTGAAGGATCCAACTCAGAGAGCATAATTTCAGGGGGAGTATCAGAAAATGTTGATGGAGACAGCATGGATCATGGGGGAGCATCCAGTTCTAGAGATAACCTTCCATCTGCAAGGAAGTGGACTAAAGCACATACACCTGACTTGATTATTGGAGATCCTGAAGCAGGTATTAGAACTAGAACAACAACATCAAATGAATGTCTCTATCATTCTTTTCTTTCTCAGTCCGAACCAAAGAAAGTGGAAGAAGCTCTTCAAGATGCTGATTGGGTGCAAGCAATGCAGGAAGAGTTGAATGAATTTGAAAGAAATAAAGTCTGGACCTTAGTGCCAAGACCAAAGAATAGATCTGTTGTTGGTACAAAATGGGTGTTCAGAAACAAAACTGACAGTGATGGCATAATTATAAGAAATAAAGCAAGGCTGGTTGCAAAAGGATACTCTCAACATGAGGGAATTAATTATGATGAAACATTTGCACCAGTTGCTAGATTGGAAGCCATAAGGATATATTTGGCTTATGCTGCTCACAAAAAGTTTATAGTCTTTCAAATGGATGTAAAAAGTGCTTTTCTTAATGGAGAATTGGAAGAAGAAGTATATGTTGAACAACCTCCAGGTTTTGTAGATTCAAAATTTCGTAATCATGTCTACAGACTTGATAAAGCACTTTATGGCCTTAAGCAAGCTCCAAGAGCATGGTATGAGACATTAGCTCAGTTTCTTCTGGAAAGTGAATTTAACAGAGGGACTATTGATAAAACTTTATTCTATCTCAACCATAGAAAGGACTTACTTTTGGTGCAGATATATGTTGATGATATCATTTTTGGTTCTACAAATGACAGACTTTGTAAAAGGTTTGCCAAGCTCATGTAGTCAAGATATCAAATGAGTATGATGGGAGAACTTAGTTATTTTCTGGGTCTTCAAGTCAAGAAGAATGAAGAAGGAAATTTTATTTGTCAATCTAAGTACACCAAAAATTTGTTGAAGAAATTTGGAATGCAAGACTGTTCAAGTGCATCCACTCCTATGGCCACTGCAACAAAATTGGATAAGGATACTGGTACATCAGTAGATATTACTGATTACAGAGGTATGATTGGCTCACTACTCTATCTAACTGTCCGTAGACCTGATATTATGTATGCTACCTGTCTTTGTGCAAAATTTCAAGCAGATCCAAGAGAGCTTCACTTAACAGCTGTGAAAAGAATTTTAAGTACCTTAAGGGTACAACTGATCTGGGATTGTGGTATTCTAGGGAATCAGACTTTAAGCTAATAGGTTACTCAGATGCAGATTTTGCAGGGTGCAAAATTGACAGGAAAAGCACAAGTGGAAGCTGCCAATTTCTTGGAGGCAGATTAGTTTCTTGGTTTAGCAAGAAACAAAAGTCAATTTCCACATCAACTGCAGAGGCAGAGTACATTGCTGCAGGAAGCTGTTGTGCACAAATTCTTTGGATGAAGAATCAGTTACTGGATTATGGGTTAGAATTTTCTAAAATCCCTATTTACCGTGATAATCAAAGTGCAATTCCTATGACAGGTAATCCAGTTCAGCACTCAATGATAAAGCACATCAGTATTAGGTACCACTTCATAAGGGAGCATGTGATGAAAGGTACAGTGGAATTGCATTTTGTTCCAACAGATCAACAACTAGCAGATATCTTCACAAAACCACTATGTGAAGCTACTTTTACAAGATTGGTAAATGAACTTGGAATGGTTTTAGGTTCTTTCTCTAAAAATGCTTAGTTTATGTTCTGATATATCTCTTTATGTAATCTGTGCTTAAATTGAAATTTACCTAAGTGCTGATTGTTGTCTGATGTGAATTTCTAAACTCTAATAGTGATATGAATGTTTCTGTGACTATTCAATCCAATGAGGATAACTGTGCTAGATGCTGACCTAGTAGTCTCTAATATACTAAATATCCCATGTTTGAAGTAATTGTTTATGTGGAAATCTTTTAACACAAGCAAATTCTGATATTGAGCTTGGTTAGGTTTACTTTGTGTATCTTATTACTAAGTCAAAAACTAGAATAGTGCTTCTTATCTGTTAAGTTTTGATGTTGGTAAATCTCATGGATGTACTAAGTGCTGATAAGCCTCACTTATCAAAAGAAAGAGTAAAGAAAAGAAATAAATATCAGGTACTCCTTTGAGATCTAGAAAAAAATGTATGTGGAAGGGAAGACCCAAGTGCATTGCTGGTATTAAGTAATATGCATTAGAAAAGCACATTAAAATTTTCTTGGTGACTTTTCACATTCTCTGATTACTGGAGAAATACTATGATAATAGCATAAATTCTGATAAGCAGTCGTGACTCACTTACACTGAGAAGCCACTGTAAAAAGGAATCTCAAAAGATGCATAAAATGAGCACAAAACAGTTGAGGTGGACTCATGCATGAACTCATTCTATAGTAGACTTCAGACTAATGACAGATTTTGAGCAAAGTTCTTAGTTATGCCTTATTTCTAAGAGGTACTGAAGTGAATCAGACTTTACTCTTTGTCTGATATTTAGCTTAAAACACACACTTACACTCCATATGAATGATGAAAATTACTGTGGTGATCAATGTTGTTTTAGATGAACAGTTTAAGTGTCAGTTATATAAATTCTGAGGACAAGTTCTGATGGAAGTTCTGATGATTAAGTTCTGTTGAAACCATATCAGTATTGTGTGAAGAATTACAGAAATAAACATTCACTTTTTGAGTAAAGGAGCCATATTCTGATGACTTTTAAATTCCGATAATAATCAAGTTCTGATGCTGACGTGGCAGTATTTATTTCCTTGATTTATTTTTTAGGTCAATACTTGAACGATTATATTTTATCAGAATATTGGTTTATGTGAGATAAAGACAGTAATAATCATTTGTTTAGTGGGAACGGTTTTTTTTTGAAAAACTGCATGTGCATAGTAATCATTCCTATTTCCCATGCCCATTAACTTTTGTCTTAACTACTGCATGGCTGACAGGTGTATAGTCTGTTCCACTTCTCAATAACTGTTGTCAAGTGGCGTGTATAAGTAAAAGAGAGAAAAGATTTTAAATCTTTTATCTACTTTTGTATTCAATACTCTCTCTCTTTTTCTTATTTTCTCATATTCTCTGACGGTTTTCTATACAGACATTTTATCAAACACCTTTCAGGCACTCTAAATTCTCACTCATTTTCACTGGCACCCAAGGATATAATCTTTAATGGAGCAATGTTCGTCCCCAACAACTATGCCGCCATTCTCACTAAGAGTGAAGCTCCTTCGGAACTTCATTTTATTCAGGATTTCTTATCTCATAGTGAAATTGGGTTCGCTTTGATGCAGCCATCCTATTTATCTGGAACTCAAGTTCTGACGTTTTGGCGTACAGGACTTTATGATGATGGTGGTAAGCATGGGACTCCAAGCATTGTGTTTACAACAAAGGAGGTTGAGTATGTTGTTACTCCAACAACAATTTGAAAAGCTCTACACCTACCTGAAAACTGTCAATTCAGTTCTGCTGTTTAGGAGCCATTGCTACAACAAATGATGGCTAATCTTGGGTATGAACAGAGTTTGGCTAAGTTGGGTCAACTCAAACGCCCATATATTCGAAAGGAATGGAGCTTCTTCTTCGATTGCATCATGAAGACATTTGCCAACAAGTGCTCAAATTTTGATGCCATTCCTATTCTAACACAACAAATTGGGTATGCACTCTTAAACCAGTCTCATTTGGATTATGCAAAGACTGTGTTATGTTTTATAGGAGATAGAATGAAAGAGGACAGGAATATAGTTTACTTTGCTAGGTTTTGTCAGTTAATTTACAATTACTGTACATCAGATGAACCATAACTAGCAAGTGAACTCATAGAACCTTTTAGGTTAGCAAAAAGAGCTTTTACTGATTTCTTAACTGCTGACAACAAGAAGGGAGTTTTGAGACCCCTTAGAATTCCTTTATCAGTAAAGCAAGCTCTGGTAAATGCTGATTATGATACCTATTCATTGCTATATCCTGATGTCCAACCCACCAACACACAACAGCCATCAGAACCCACCATTAATCAAACACAGCAACCACAGCCATCAGCACATAATCAAGTGAAGCCTTCTCCTTCTAGAGCAAAGAGGACTAAGACAATACTTCAGTCACATCAGAAAATAAGGAAGATGATTTTAAGAGATGAGTCTGATGATGAGGTACAGGTTCAACGATCAGAACCTGTTGCTGAAGTAGCTGAGAAGGTCTCTTCTCAGAAAGCTCAAGAAACTGGGATAAAAAGGCTTAGAAAGCTAAACTCTGGTGATGAAGCTCCCAGAGTCTCTCCATCAGCTAAGAGACTTAAAAATCAAAGAGCAAGGAGGGTTGTAGAATCATCAATCTCTGATAAAGGAATGGAAACAGCAGCTGAGGAAGGAGGTCAGGAATCTCTGATCTCAAAAGACCCAATTGTGATTGAATCTCTTCCCACTACTGAACCAGACTTTACTGAAGCTCACAAATATCCTATTCAAGAGCCAGAGAATACTCAAGAATACATGCCTACACCTCCTGTGTCTCCTATCATTGATCAAGTACATGCTGATACTCCAGGTACAAGTGCTGAAATAGATATTCATAAGTTGAATGTGCCTGAGGTTCTGTACTTGGAAGCTCCAACCATTCCTCAGCAAACTCCACCAATAACTCCACTGCTAGATGCTGATGTCAATGCAGATGAATCTTCTATTGCTTCACATACAGTTATTCTATCACAAGATGCTGATACTGAAGATTCTGCAAGTTCTATTGAAATAAATGCTGAAAATACTGGTGTAGCTGCTACAAATGAAAATGCTGATGCAGCTGGTCCTTTAGGACATGCACCTCTACAAACAGTTAATAAAGCTGATTTGATTAAAAATTTGTGAGAGAGGATGCACCAGTACCTTGGAGTGAAACCTCCAGAGGAAGAGAATGGATCAAGGAGTGGAACAAAGTTGATTTTATTCCTACTGCAAATATTCTTGTTGAATACCTGGCTAAAGCTGATGAGATGCTGGTGAATGATGACTTCAAAGCACAGCTTAGAGTTACTGCATTGAGTACCAGGAACCTTCAAGGTCAACACTCAATAACTCAAGCCAAGGTGAACAAATTTCAAGAAACACTGATTCAGCAAGACATGAATGTCAAATTGGACAAGAAAAGGTTTTTTAAGCCAGCCTTTGACCACATTAGGTATATAGAAAAGACTCAGGAAAAGCAGCAAGCTCAACTATATGATATTTTAAAGAATCAAGCTGCTCAACAAGACCAACTCAATGAAATCCAAAACTCTGTAGAATTGCTTGTCTCCCTGCTTCTACCAGATGATGCCAAAAGGGGGAGAAAGTGATTAAGTCCAAATGCAAAACTGATCTACCACTGAAGGGTAAGGATGATGATAATGAAGACCAGGGAAACTCTGAAAGGAGTAGAGGTCTAAGTCAATGAAGGGGTTCCTTATCAAGCAAAGCCAGAACTACAAGTCAAAGAACAAGTTCTGATACTGGTAAAAGGATAAGTTCTGATGAACAAACTCTGAAACTTGATGAAGAGATCTCCAAAAGGCTGTTCCTAAAGGACAATCCATGCATGGATATTGAAAGTCTGAAGGAAGAAGAGATTAGACTGAAAGCTGAAAATGACAAATCTAAGTCAAAGTCTAAAGCTCAAGTCACAGTAAAGAAACCACCTAAGCCTAAGGGCATTGTGATCAAAGAGAGGGCAAATTCTGAGGCATCTAAGGCCAAGTCCAAATCACAGGTGGAAGTTGATCCTAGATTCAAGGGTAAGGCAAAAGTTGATAAACCTGTAAAGATATATATGCCAACTATGGATCTGGAAGCAAAATCTGATGAAGATGCAACTCTGATTTTGAAGAAGAAAAGCAATATTCAAGCAACCTCTGACAGAGCTCAAGTTGTCTTGACATCAGAAGAAAAGGAAACCTCTGACATTGCTCATGTTAAACCTTCAAAAATTCTACTACCTGGATTTACTAAAGCTCTACAATCTGCTCAATCTATGAAGACTTCAACAAATTTTTTAAGGGTAGATTATTCCAAGGGAATGAAGCAAGAGATAAAACATGACTGGGTAATGCTGATGAGAAGAGAGTAAACAACTCAACTTTAGATCCTACATCTCCTTCTGAACCAGGAGTAGGGATAACTCCAGAAAGACTAAATCAATTGGAGTCTATACAGATGGTTTACAATTCCAAGCTGAAAGAAGATATAATGCTTTATTTTATGATAGATGGGAGAGTATTCCAGATAAGAAAGGATGCAATTCGGTTGAAGTATTATGAAGAACTGCAACATGTTTTATTTCTACTTCAAGTGAAGAACATGTTAACAGATGGTGCTGCCAGTTACTTAAATCTGATATTCAAAGGCAGAAGAAACTTTACTCTGTAAAGTCTGACAGACCATACTATCCAAAGTACAGAGCTCACAATGGTGAATTAATTGAGATGAAGCCTAATACCGCCAAGATCACTACATTTCTGGGTATTAAGGGTGTTGAATTTAATCTGGAGTCTGACAAAGCTTATATGATCAGACTGGATAAGGAAATAAGGAAAGCAAAAATTAATGATCTCAGGGCTGCTATCTTTCAAACAGGTGAAGATACAGTTGATCTTAAAGATGCTAAAAGGAGGATGATAAATGAACTTGAATATGCTGAGAGAACTCTTTTGAAGAATTATCTCAGAACAACTCCTGACATTCAAGAGATCAAACACTGAAGCCAAGTCAAGGACTACAACTGTTAAATTTTGAAGGATACACAGGCTAAAGCTGATATCAGACTTTAAGGATGGTAAAAGCTACAAGGACTGTGAGTTATAGTTATCTAGTCAAATTCTCATATGCATTTGTACTTAATGTTTTTGACATCATTAAATATCTATTGAACTTGTATATTATGCTAATTTACAAGTTGGGGAGATTGTTAGATATATTTGTGATGTCATGTCTAATAATGATTTGTGTTTAGTTTTCAGATCTTAACTAACAGGACAAATCAGGACATAACTGGAAATCAGTACTTATACTGAAGTCAGAACTTAAGATATCAGAACTTAAGTTATCAGAACTTAAGATATCAGAAGATATTCATCAGGAGATAATATCAGGACTTAAGAAGACTTTCAGATAAGGAAGGCGGCTGATTAAAAAGAAAGAAGATCAAGACTAAAACAAGAAGAGATATGCATGGAGAAGAATTCTATGAAGAATAGAAGACTTGGAGGAAAAGATAACTAATTGATATATTTTAGGATGCAGACTTATATTCAATATCAATTAGAAGATTATCTTGTAACTGTGTGGTATATAAACACATCATAGGGTTTACACTAGATGTGTTATTGTAATCGAGAATATTATTCATTGTAACCCTAGCAGCCCTCGTGATATTTGTTCATCACTGAGAGAGAACGGTTCCATTGCAATACTGTTTTATTAATAAGATTATTCTGTGTTACATACTTGTGTTCTTAATTCGATTTGATTGTAGTATACACTGTATTCAACCCCCTTCTACAGTGTGTGTGACCTAACAGATAACAATACAACTTACTTAGGGTTGTCAATATGACTTAGTCTTGTTGAGATACAGGCATGTCTTGCACAACAATCTCCCCAATTTGTGAGAAGATTGCTTAACACACATTCATGCCTATTAACAAGACTAACCCCAAGCTTAATAGATTATGAAATGTAACAATTCATTATTCTCCTTAAATCAGATGTCCATTTAACTTTGCTTCACACTTTGATCAGGAACACTAATGATGTTGTCATCTTCAGTAATCTTTGACATAATCACTTATATTGTACAATATCCCCCAACTTATTCATTATGAAATTATGCACAAGTTCTGATTGATGATGTCAAAACTCTAACTAAATGCAGAAGTCAATCTCCCCATTTTGTCTTCTTCAATGAGTTTAACAAACTTTACTTCTATACATGTCTTCAATATTATCTGCATCAACATTGCATAGAGATTTACTCGATTTTCCCTTATAAAGTTTGTACCACCAGTGCATTTAGATTTACTCTTCTCTCCCCCTATCAAGAAGAGAGTATTATTGTCTGGCAACATCCAACAACTATTTTTACATTTGGATATATTCTCCCCCTTTTTGACATTATCTCTAGGTGGAAAGATTCATCTAAATGCACGTTGTTCAAGCTTTTGTCATTGTCCATTTAGAACAATATTTGCAGCTTCAAGCTTCAATGATTTCTGTAGTGATGAATTTAACAGGTAGAATAAGAGACTTTACTTAGACCTGCAGAAAAAGTCTTTCAGTAAGAAAAGTCCTAAACTCTCTGTTCTTTTAATAAGTAGTCTCACTACTTCTCACTGCACTAGTCTCATGACTTTTAAGAGTCAGAGTTTCCTCACAAGGATTACTAAATCCAGACACTCATCTACCTCTCCTTTTGCCAAGAAGGATCCTGCCTCTCTTATTTTCTATTTTTCTCTCAATCTTTTCTCTGATCCTCACATGAAAGGATCAAATGTTGTTTGACCTACAGAAATAAGAGGTTGCTGAGAAGAGTTGTATGTGATCATATGATTAGGGGTGATCCATATAGGTCTAATCATACTCATTTCATCAGAAGAGTGAGTATGCATTTCATACCTTGTGGTATTCTGAAGAATCAGTTGATTGATTTAACATTAATATGCAGCTACATCTTTTATCAGTTTCAACTGTTCTCACATTGTTCTCAATGATTCTGCCTTCATCACCATTTTGAGGTAATAGTTCTTGTGTGGCTGGAGATTTAAAAGTTGTTGTATTACTTGACATCCAGGTTCTTGCTATACTCCACTGTCTAAATTCTGAGCTTCTGTTAACACTATTTGCTGTGCAGTTGTGTCATGTTTATCAAGATATTCTTCATTGTCTGCTATACTATATGAAGTATAGATTCTTGTGGAACATGGATCAGGAAATGATGGTGATGTTATGCCCCATTAAGACATAGGTTCTTATGTGCATGATCTAGGAAGTGAAAATCTTTTGATAGTCTCATCTACATGTCCAAGAGTAATCTCCTTTACTCTCTTTTAGCTTTGCTATTGTAAGAACTTCTAACAGTTTTCCTTAGCAAATCTTCCTTAAGTCTAACATAACAGGGTTGATGAGCTTTTTTGAAGACCAGTATTAGACGAAGTTCTTGTACTTTCTTTGGAGATGAATCAGAATAGCCTTTGTAAGCATCTTGGACAGGAAGGGCTGTTCTAGTCATGTAGCGGTTCTGATTTAGTAAGCACAAGTATCCCCTTCATGAATTCTGTAGGTTTTAGATAAGCATGAGGATCTTGGCTTATTACACCCTTCTTTTCTCAAACAACAAAAAAAGGAAGAATATTTTGTGAGGTTTCTGTCCTTTTATAAAACAGGTTCCTTTCGAGAGTCACCTGAGTGGGTTTGTGTTTGATTTTGTGTTTGTGTTGCTGTGCTTGGGTGAACTGCAGTTTGGTTGTGAAAGATGTATTATCTGCAGCTTAGCACAAATGCCTGTTGAGTGATCCATAGATCTAATCTACTTTTCAGTTGCATGCAGTATTATAGGAAATATGATAATCAATTAAATTATAAACACACAGCAAACAAGGCACAAACAGCTTTGAAATAGAGAAGATGAAAGATTTTCATTAATATAAAAACAGAGTACATGATGATTTAGATTCCAACAATTAAACCCTAGTCCTAACTACTCTAGATTCTGCTTCTTCTCTGCTCCAATCCTCCTCGCCCTACGTTAGTACGCTCCAGACATGGAGCATGCAAGAGAAATGATTCTCTCTTGCAGCTCCAGAGTAGCAAGGCGTTCTTGCTCAGCCTCTATGACGCGTCTCTCCTGTTCGAGCGAGACTTCACCCTCAAAAAATAGAAAATTTATTTGATCGTCCCAAGAAAGTTCTTCAAAAACTTCAATGGGAACATCAGAAGGATTGCAGACTATTCTCTGATACGGACACGAAGCCCAACAGGGTCATAGTAGACCCTGTTATTAGCCAAATGAAAGGCTGGTTGATAAACATATTGTTTATCTTGAAGAATACATAAGCAGCCATTTGAGAGATTTGAACAAGATGATGGTTTGGAGTTAGGATGTTTGATGAGAGAAAAAGTAGTGAGGATTTGAATTTATAGAAGGAGAAAAACAACCGAAGAGACACTTGGGTTGCCCGGTTAATAAGTGTTTTAATCACACAAACACACTTTACGCGTATCTAGGCAGTTAAAAGTGACTTAACTTTCTAGATTAACTATTCCCCATGCAAGTACACAAGAACACTTACACAAAAAGTAACCCTTCCTAGCAGCAAAAGATATTCCACTAGCTCACTAATTAAATCAAATACTGAGAAAGATTTATTTTGAATAAATATAAAATACATAATTAGCATATAGTGAAATAAATTCAACTATTATCAGTATTCTCAAAACATCACGTATAATATACTAGTCTACTTACATTAGGCTAACATATTCCATATTTAATCAAAGATATGCACGTAAGCACGTAAATATGTCAATAAGTCTGAGTATTTATAGAAAAAGAAAATGACTTAATGAAAAATCTGAAATATGCATTGGGATTTATTCGAGAAGTCATTTTGAACAATATTCGCATATTCAATAAGTTATTTTACGTTCTTGATTAGAAAAGTAAAATAAGCTTATCGAAATGTCTTATAAATACTCAATTTGTCCAAATAGGACTGATAACTTCTGAATTTTAATCAATATAAAATTAGAACATATTTTATGTCAAAAGTATTTTGCTGAACATAATTTATGAATTAAATTATTCCAGTTGAATAGATAAGTATAAGTAGAGCTTATAGATAACTCAAACTACTCATTCGAGAACTCTATAGTGGCTTATCGAGAAGTCATTAGTTGTCTGTTCGAGAAGTTCATTTGAGAAGTCCATTATTGGCTTACTCGAGAACTCATTCGAGAAGTCATGATGATTGCTCGAGAAGTTCATTTGAGAAGTCCAAAAATTGACTTATCGAGAACTTAATCAAGAAGTCACAAAATGGCTTATCGAGAAGTCAGTTATACTTACCAAGAATTCAGTTTTTCATACTTTTTGCTTCTTTTGATCTGTTATTTATTAACTTCATATATTTAGGATATGAATTAATAAATATACAGTTTACTTAGAATTTTGAAAAATTCCAAGTTAAAATATGTATCGAGAAGTCTGGGTATTTATGGTAAAAGTAAATGACTTGTCTAGAACTCAAAAATAGACGTTTGAAGTTTGTCTATCGAGAAGTCATTTTAAGAAATGAAATACATATTGAGAAGTTATTTTAAATTACTCTTGTAGAGAACTAAAAATTGACTTATCGAGGTGTCAAATATATACCCAGTTTGTCCCAAAAGTGGACTGAATTAATTCCAACTTTTATTTGAATAAATTCAAAATAAAATTAGAATAAATTTTTCCAAAAGTATTTTACCAAAATAATCTTTATTAAATTATTTTAGTTCTGAGTTATTGATAAGTCAAAAATTGTACTTGTAGAGAACTCTGTGAATTAACACTACTAGAGAACTCTACAAGGACTTATCGATAAGTCATTTTTAAGCCTATCGAGAAGTCACTCGAGAAGTCAGTAAGTTGACTTGTCGAGAACTCACTCGAGATGTCCTAAAATGACTTGTTGAGAAGTCAATTAGACTTATCGTGCCTTGTGTTAATTTTACATATTAAGAATGTAAATTAACAATTAAGCAGTTTACTTAGAATTTGAAAAATTCCAAGTTAATTTGAATCTGAAAAATAACTATGCAGAGATTTCTGAAATATTCATAATTCATATTTCAGTTAATTTCCAATTAAATCAAATTAATTTTGATTTACTGGAGATTAATCTACTGCAAAACATTATCCGAGTTCTTGCCTTAGGATGAAGAATTAGGCATTCCAATTTCATCTACAAGTCTAGTGAAAGTTGCTTCATCCAAAGATTTAGTAAAAATGTCAGCTAATTATTTTTCAGTTGGAACAAAAATGAGCTCAATGGTACCATTTGTAGCATGTTCTCTAATAAAATGGTACCTTACATCAATGTGCTTTGTCCTATAATGATTAACTGGATTAGCTACTATAGATATAGCACTAGTATTGTCACACATAATAGGAATTTTGTGTAACACTAGGCCATAATCCATTAGATGATTTCTAATCCAAAGCACTTGAGCACAACAACTTTCTGCAGCTATGTATTCAACCTCAGCTGTAGAAGTTGATAAAGATTGTTATTTCTTGCTATACCAGGATACAAGTCTTTGTCCAAGAAATTTACAGCTTCCACTAGTACTCTTCCTGTCAACCCTGCATAAGGAAAATCTACATATATGTAACCAACAGCTTCAAAACCAGTTCCCTTAGGATACCATAATCCCAAGTTAGGAGTTCCTTTCAAGTATCTGAAAATCCTTTTAACAACCATCAAATGTGATTCTTTTGGATTGGCTTGAAATCTTGCACACAGACATGTTGCAAACATTATGTCTGGTCTACTTGCAGTCAAGTAAAGAAGTGATCCAATCATTCCTCTATATCCTGAAATATCTACACTCTTGCCTTTCCTATCTTCATCTAACTTTATTGCAGTAGATATTGGTGTAGAAGCAGGTGAACAATCAACCATACCAAATTTCTTTAATAAGTCCTTGACATACTAGGGTACTTTCTTCTTGTTAACTAATTTAGCAGAAGTAGATTGAGTAGTATTTGGATTTTGTATGTGTAAAAGTGTTTTGCCATGCCCCCGCTGCATTTAAAATCCAACAATGGTATCAGAGCATAGGTTGTATGCATATAGATCTGTGGTAAAAATTTCAGAATTTTATGTGCTTGTATGAATTAATTATGATTTTTACAAGTTATATTATGGATTAATTTTTCCTGATGAGAAATCGTTTCTCAGAATAATTTTGAATGTTGATCTGGGTTCTACAAGTGTTGTAGATCGTCTGGGTATTTTTTTCATAATTTTATGATGTATAAATTTTTTATTATGAATTTTTGAAGTTGTTACAATTAAATTCGTAATTAAATAAATAAATACATGTGTATATAGTATATATATATATATAAATATATATATATATATATGTTTGTATATTGTGTTGTGGCATCTACATTGTCTGCTGTGTTGTTTTTGTTGACTGCAAAGAAAGAAAACGTACGGCTAAAAGGCGAGGTCAGCGACACAAAAATCCGAGGAAAAGGCGGCGACTGACGTAAACAGGCGAAGGACCGCACGTCGACCACGCGCGGTGCGTGGAAGACACGCGCTGGTGACGACGTGCTGACGTCATGCTGACGTCATCAGATGACGTCATGCTGACGTCAGCATAGGGGTTAGGGGCGCGTGAGGCGCGTGGGTGCGTGGGCGTGCGTGGGGGGAGGTCTGACACGCGCCTGACAGCGCGTGTGCGCGTGGCGGCGCGTGGGGCACCTTCTCGGGGCGCGTGAGGGCGCGTGGGAGCTCAGAATTGGGCGATTTTGGTGCCGTTGGATTTGTATTTTCGAGACGCTTCTAATGGTATATTATTTGATATTTTATGAAATTGTTTCGAATTGTTTATAGCTAACATAAGTGTTTTAAAGTTGTTTTTGATCGTTTAAATTGCTTTTAAATGCTTCATGTGATACACAGAGATGTATAATGCTTAGACTAATGTGCTAGATGATGTAACATGCTTACCTTGATGTTTATTCATGTTGATATATGTGATATATGCTTATTTTATCATGCGATGATAGATATAGGTGAACTTAAATGAACATAAGGCGTTTGTTAGACAACCTAGTATAGTGAAATTGTTTCATAACCTTAAGAATAATATTATGAATACAATCATGAGATTCTTGTGTTTGTGAAACACGTAATTGAATATGAATTTTCGATATGAGAGAAAGGATGATTCTGTCAACAACAGATTTCTATCTGTAAGAAAGGGTTATTAAGTGACGCCTCTTGACAATGCTCCACCCGATCTGGGAATCATCTGATTATTGATTATTGATTTGAAATATTTAATTTAAAAGGAATAATCTCTTTATAATATGATTATGATTGTAACGTAATATAATCCCTCTAAAATTAAATAATATCAAGTAGTAATTGGCCAATGATACAACGGGCTTGTGTCGGTCATAGCCTTCCAACATGGTAGAAAGTAGTTCTTATTTTTGAATCATTGTCGTTTCGTGCCACAGCTGAGGGCTTTGATTTCGAAATAAGAAATACTTGTCTATTACATAGAGATGTGTACATTGAATAAGAATCTAAAGGTCGTTACGTGCCACAGCCGTGGGCCTTTGGGGACTGATTCAATTGTACGGAATGTTGGGTTGGACTTGACTTAGAATATTGAGTTTGTCGTGCCACAGCCGTGACTCAATTATTCAAGAGGCTAAAGTTTGATTAGGGAATAACATTAGATGTAATTGACAAGAGTTGTCTGCCTATTGAACATTACATGGTGTTTCGTGCCACAGCCGGGGTTGTGTAATGGAATGTAGGATCCCTATTCCCACTAGCATTATGAATGCTTAATTTTTCATGTAGGGGGTTGAATAAATTAGGAAAACTAGTGGGAGCCACTTATGAATAAAGACCCGATTCATATAGTGTTTTGAAATGAAATCGAATATTTGCTATGTGTTGTTATGTGTTTATCTTTTACAGATTTACTTTGTACGTTATGTCTTTTGCACTATCACTCAGGAGCATACTAGATGCTCACAAATTGAATGGTCCTAATTATGCTGACTGGCTTCGAAACTTGAGAATTGTTCTCAGGATTGAGAAGCTGGAATACGTGATTGACTCACCTAAGCCTACTGAACCTGCTAGTGATGCACATAATGATGAACATATTGTGTATCATAAGTGGATAGATGATGCAAATGTTGCTCAATGCATCATGCTAGTTTCCATGAACATTGAGCTACAGAAGCAACATGAGCATATGGATGCTCACACTATCCTCATGCATCTAAAAGAGTTGTATGATGTGGCGGGGAGGACAGCTCGATATGAGATATCGAAGGAGCTGTTCGGTTGTAGGATGTCTGAGGGATCATCTGTGAATGACCATGTACTTAAGATGATCAATTTGATTGAACGTCTTGGACAATTTGGTTTTGCCATGGATGGGGAGCTGAGCCAAGACTTGGTCTTGCAATCGCTTCCGAGTTCGTTCTCGCAGTTTGTTGTGAACTTTCACATGAATAAGTTGGATGTCAGCCTGCCTGAACTCCACAACATGTTGAAGACTGCGGAATCGAATTTTCCCCCTAAGAAGAGTTCTGTTCTTCTAATTGGTGAAGGTTCCAATCCTAAGAAAAGGAAGAGGAACTCTTCCAAGAAGAAGAAAGTAGGTGAGAAAACGCCGGTTCCACCAAAAGCTGAAGACCCCAAGAGCAAAGTTGTTTGCTTTCACTGTAACAAGGTGGGGCACTGGAAGAGGAATTGCAAGGTTTACCTTGCAGAAATGAAGAAGAAGAAGGGTAGTGAGACTACCGCTTCTGATTCAGGTATGTTCATGATAGAAATGAATATGTCATTTCTACTTGGGTATTAGATACCGCCTGTGGTTCTCATATCTGCAATTTGTTGCAGGGACCAAAGAGAAGTAGGACTCTTGAGGAAGAGGAGGTGATTCTACTGATGGGAAATGGAGCAAGAGTTGCTGCTGAAGATGTAGAATCATTTCATTTACATATGCATACGGGCAAGACTATTGTTTTAAATAATTGTTATTTTGTTCCCTCGATTGTGAGGAATATTATTCCCAAGTTAGACTTGGATGGATTTTTCATTTATTATTGAGAATAATGAATGTTATATTCTTAGAGATAATATTCTTTATGGACGTGGTACTTTAAATAATGGTCTGTATATATGTGACATAATTTACTTCAGATTGAACAAACTAATAAAAGAAAAGGGATGATGAAAATCTCACTTTATAGTGGCACTGCAGTCTCCATTTAGTGGACATGGAGAAAGGGCTGCAAATTTGCTAGGAATGGTACACACAGTTGTATGTGGACCAATGTCTATGCAAGCCATGGGTGGGTTTTCATACTTCATTACTTTCATAGATGATAGATCTGGATTCAGATATGTGTTTGATGAAACACAAGTCCGAGGCCTTTGAAAAGTTCAAAGAATATAAGTATGAAGTGGAGAAACAACCAAACATAGTATTATAACTCTTCGATCAGATCGAGGTGGTGAATACTTTAATGGAGAGTTTCTGGATTATCTCAAAGTAAATGGTATAGTCTCCTAGTGGACTCCTCCAGATTGGTATCTGAAAGGAGAAATCGAACTTTGTTAAACATAGTTCGGTCCATGATGAGCTATGCAAATCTTCCAGTATTCCTATGGGGTTATGCATTGGAAACCTCAGCATATTTACTGAATAAGGTGCCTTCCAAATCTGTTCCTCAAACTCCGTATGAGATATGGAAAAGAAAGGAAACCGAGTCTTAAACACGTTAAGATTTGGGGATGTCCAGCTTATGTCAAGAAAGTTGACCCAGATAAGCTGGAATATCGATCCGTAAAATGTAGTTTTGTGGGATATCCTAAAGAGACTTTAGGGTATTACTTTTGCACCGATCATCGGGTGTTTGTCTCCATACATGCTACCTTCTTGGAAAAGGAGTTTATCCTTGAAGGAAATAGTAGGAGCAAAATTGAACTTGATGAAGTTCAAGAAGCACAAACTACTACGGTTCAAGTGGAAACACCTGTTCTGACTGAACAACCTTTTGTGGAACAGCCCATTCATAGATCAGGGAGAGTGTCTCTCCAACCTGAGAGGTATTATGGCCTTGTCATTGAGAATGACAATGAGTTGTCGATCATTGATGTTGACGACCCTGTGACCTATAATGAGGCTATGAGTAGTGTTGACTCAGAGAAATGGCATAGTGCCATAAAATCCAGAATGGAATCTATGTATACGGTATACAAAAGATAGATTATAGCAGATGGCCAGGTGGAGACCTATAAGGCCAGGCTTGTGGCAAAAGAATTCAGACAAAGGCAATGGATTGACTTTGATGAAGCCTTTTACCTGTAGCCCTGTTAAAATCAGTTCGGATTTTACTTGCGATTGCTGCTTACTACGACTATGTGATCTGGCATATAGCCAGATGGTTTTCTTTCCAAGAGAAATAAAAACCTAGTGTGTAAGCTACTGCGAACCATATGTGGTTTAAAGCAAGCTTCTCGTAGATGGAACATTCGTTTTGATGAGACAATCAAAGAGTTTGATTTTATCAAAAACGTAGATGAACCATGCGTCTACAAAAGGGTTAGTGGGAGCGCGGTAACATTTCTTGTATTGTATTGAAATAGAATTGACACATATAACAACATAGCAGACCCACTCACAAAGCTACTTTATGAAAGTCACTTTGATCGCCAAGATGGGTATTAAATACCAGAGTGATTGGCTTTAGTACAAGTGGGATCGAATCTAACCTTTAAAAATAATTCGGAGACAGCGATCAGAGATCCTTAGCAGTTGCTCCTCAAGTGTGAAGCACTCCACCGGTATCCACCAAGAAAACGACTTTTAGGAGGAGGAGGAGGTGGAGAGAATTTGGTTTTCTAAAACTTTTGGGTTTCTGGGGTTAGAATAAAATAGGGTCTATAATAGTGTATTTATAGGCAAAATTTTCAGCTGAAATTTTCCCATAAATAATATTATTATTATCCCATTTATTATTCTCATTAATAATTAAAACACCTTTTAATTATTAATCCTTTTTCTAAACACTTTAGAAATAATTCTCTCTCTTGATTTAATTTCCAAAAATTAAATCCTTAATTAATAATATTAAGAACTTTTCTTAATTAATTTATAATCAATTAAATCTCATTTAATCAATTATTAAATTTGCCAATTAATTATTTATTTCACAAATAAATAATTATTAGCCATTATTAATTAATTCCTCCACCATAAAATCATTCTCTTTTTATGGTGTGACCCTGTAGGTTCAATATTAAGCCGGTAGTAGAAATAAATAATAATAAAACTATTTTATCATTATTTATATAAATTCTCTAATTTATTAAATATGATTAATTAATTAATCACATTTATTCTACATCGTGAGTGATGCTTTTCAACATATCGCGACTATCCGGATAATATGAATTCACTACTTAGAATACTAAGAACCTGTCAGTGAATAGTTACCGTACAATAAACTCCTTCTACCCTACAATTTCCTGATTAAATACAAGGCATGGATCTCGTGTCAAGCCTATCTAATTCAATCACTTGCTTACCATTTACTATGCGTAGTTCTATGCAAATTAGAAACTCCTTTCTAATTTCATTCACTCTGGCCAGAGATTCCTGAACTAGCATAAGTGGATCAGCCTTGAACATTCGCTTCCTTCACTGGAAGGGGTAGATCCTTTATTGATCATACACTATCTTCGTGTACAAATTCCTATACCCAGAAGAGCCCTAATAATTGTCCCTGGAGACTAAGAACTAAACCAAAGCATAGTTCAGTGCACAAGATGACTATGATGACCTCAAGTCTAAGGATACTTGTACAACTATCACTAAGCGAACAACTGCTGACACGTGAGTGAACTCCATCAGTTGTTCAGCTAGGCGAGTCATGTTCAGTGAACTTATTCTATAATAAGCACCTACATACTAGCTATAGTGTCACCACACAAATGTCTATGAGAACAGACATCCTTCATAATGAAGCAAGCATAGTATGTACCGATCTTTGCGGATTATTAATTACCAGTTAGTAATCCTATGACCAGGAACTATTTAAGTTTAGAGTTATCATCTTTTTAGGTCTCACTATTATGATCTCATCATAATCCATAAAAAGCTTTACTCTAAACCATGGTATATCTTATTCAAACACTTAAATAGATAGAGCCCGTAATAAAAACAAAACAAGTCTTTTATTAATTATCAATGAAATCAAAACAGATTACATAAAGAGTTATTCCTAAATCCTAATACCTGATTGGACTTAGGACATATTCCTTTCAGTAGTTTCAAATAAAATAGAGTTCATTGATTGTTGAGCTTTTTCCCTTTCTATTGTAAATCCAATTTTTGTTTCCTTGAGGTCTAGTCTCAGTTTGTGGCAATTCTTCATTACTTTCAAGTTGCAAGGAATGCAGTCAAACTTGTCACAGAATGAATAGGGATCATTTGCATTTGCTTCATTGTATTTGCAGGCTCCCTCGATTGGCTTGCTAACTGCTTTTTTACAAAGGTGAGTTAGGTGATTCATAGAGCCACATTTTTCACACTTCTTTCTTGGAGCATCTACAACATAAGCAAAATTGTTGCTTTTGTTTATTTCTATTTTCCCGTTTCAATTTTTCTTTTTCTTTCTGGCATCTTCACTTTTGGTCTCTTTGACATGTATCTTGGGACTTTGTTTGTCCATGAGCTTTTCTTCAGTATTGGAAGATTGAGTTGATTCCCTTTTTCTTTCTAGCTGCTGTCTTTGTTGAAAGACTGTCCTTTACTCTTGAAGTATCTTGGCTTCTTTACTCTAAAATTAGAGAATTTTCTAGCCAAATAGGCCATTGACTGATCTAGCTCATCCAGTTCTTCAAGAGTGTAGAACTCATCTTTTTCCAATTCCAGAATGACTTGTTCCTGTGAATCATTTGTTCTTTGCTCACTTGTTGAGGCAACTGGAGTTTGAGATCTTGGTTCATCATTAGATGTTTGGCTTTCATTTACAATTAAAGCACTTGAGCCATCTACAACATGTCCTTGACCAGATCTCAATGATTTCCTTTGAATCATTTCTAGTTCATATATTTTGAGAATTCCATATAGAATTTCCAGTGTTATTCTGCTCAAGTCTCTCCCTTCCCTGATTGCTGAGATTTTTTGTTCCAAATGATCAGGGAGAGTAAGCAAGAACTTCAGGTTCACTTCTTCAGCTTCATAGTATTTGTCATGAAGTTGCCATTCATTTATCAGCTTATTGAATCTTTCAAACACATCAGTAATGCTTTCCTTTGGCTTTTCCATAAAACTCTCATACTGTGAAATCAGTATTCTTCTTTGGTTTGACCTAACTTCTTCAGTTCCCTCACACAATATCTCTATCTTTTCCCAGATCTATTTTGTAGTGTCACAGTTGATAATGTTGTTATACATTACATTGTCAAGTGACTTAATTAAGATTAACTGCAAGCCACTATCCAGGGAGACTTTCTCTTTCTCAGGCTCAGAGTATTCAGCAGGGTCCTTGGGAGCATAATGAGCTGGAATAACCATATCTCCATTTGTAGATTCCTCAACTCTAACCATAGGAGTGAAGGGCCCATTCTTGAGGATCTGAATGTAGAGTGGATTGGCCATCCTGATAAACAACATCATTTTCTTTTTCCAAAGAGTGTAGTTAGCTTTGTCAAAGGTAGGAATTTTGATGCTACCGATTTTCTGTGTATTCATTATTCCAAGATATTGAATCTGTTTACTTTCAGATTTTGCTCTGATACCACTTGTTAGGAAATGAATAACACACAGAGGGGGGGGTGAATGTATTTTACTATTTTTGTGCTTTTCTTGAATGTTTATGGTTGAACAAAGTAAATTAAATCTTGTAGTAAAAATGTGTTCATACAGAAATTAAGCTTGCAGAAAATACAAAACACAATCTTCAAAACTCACTTAATTTTATATTAAATTTAAGAATGTTTTGCTACAAAATTTCTAGGCTCTTTGTTGATAAAAAGCTTAGCTTCTTCTTGAGAGAGTTACAAGATTTTCTTTCTATATTGTTGCAACTGACTGAAGGACCAGTGTTAACTTTATAATTCAGTTAACTGCTGGTTTACACAGTGTAAATAAGACATGTTATTAGCTTTTCTAAACTGTCACTTGTCATTTCTATTTATAGAAAAGTAACTCTTCCATTTCTGGCTTAGCATATCTTTAGCATCCTATGATTATCTTGATCTTCCTCTGTCAGTTAATCTTCATCATTGATCTTGCACATGCTTCAAGCTGCTTTTTGTAGACTTGTCAATCCAGCTGGTTGGATTGTTTGTTGATTGTTTATCTTGAATATTGAACTGGTCTGTGATTTTGTACTTTGAGAATTTCACTCGAGATCTCCAATTAGGCATATAGAGATCTTGACATCTCGATAAGTATAATGACTTATTGAGATCTCTAATGCTCTAGTGAATTTGACTTATAGAGGTCTCTGAGTTCTCGAATGAAACTTTGGCTTGTCGAGATCTCTCAGCATCATGTCTTCACTTTGACTTGTCGACAACTTAGAGTTCTCTAGTGAATTTTGACTTATCAATATCTCTGAGTTCTCTAGTGAACTTTGACTTATCGACAACTCAGGGTTCTCTAATGAATGTAGACTTGTTGATAACTCTGAGTTCTCTAGTGAAGAAATGATTTGTCGATATCTCCAACCTTCATGTCTTCTCGACTTGTCGATATCTCTCTGAGTTCTCTAGTAGCTTTCCTGACTTCTTGATAAGTCATTTGGAGTTCTCGAATGACTTCTCTATAACGCTAAATCTGTGACTTGTAGAGATCTTGACTTAGAGTATTTTTAACCAAACAAATTTATTCAACTCCAAACTTCTTCAAAATTCTTTTGAGGTATGATCACCTTGATCTTCTTCCAGATAGAATCCTTACGCTTGATACTGTTTCAGGAAAAAGACTCCAGTCTGCTCCTTTGCATTTTTACAGACTTTAAAATGTTACAAATACAAATATAAACAAAGATAACAATACAACTTACTTAGGGTTGTCAATATGACTTAGTCTTGTTGAGATACAGTCATGTCTTGCACAACAATCTCCCCCAATTTGTGAGAAGATTGCTTAACACACATTCATGCCTGTTAACAAGACTAACCCCAAGCTTAATAGATTATGAAATGTAACAGTTCATTATTCTCCTTAGATCAGATGTCCATTTAGCTTTGTTTCATACTTTGATCAGGAACACTAATGATGTTGTCATCTTCAGTAATCTTTAACATAATCACTTATATTATACAATATCCCCCAACTTGTTCATTATGAAATTATGCACAAGTTCTGATTGATTATGTCAAAACTCTAAGTAAATGCAGAAGTCAATCTCCCCATTTTGTCTTCTTTTGTGAGTTTAACAAACTTTACTTCTATACATGTCTTCAATATTATCATTTAGTTGCATTCACGTAGTTGCATTCATGTATTAGGTTTGTTTTATAGATTTGAGTCTATTTATGCTTGAGGAAAAGCATCGATTCAAGTTTGGGGGTGTGATAAGTTGATTTTATATCTACTTGGAATGCTTCATCACAAGCTTAAGTTGGTGTTTTGGACTCAAGTTGTTGGTATTTTTGATATGTTTTTATGTTATTGTATTTCAGGCATCAGTTAAATGAAGAAAGGAGCTTTTCAAAGAAATATGATGAAAAGAGATCAGAATTAGAAGCCTATGCCATTCTCAATTTGTAGAGAATCTCGTTAGCTTTGCGTGGGCAGTTGAATCGCCTAATTTTGACGAGTAGAACTCAAGATACGACCAAAAGAAGAATTGTCAGAAATTTTCCAGAAGCCCAGCGCGGCCGCGCCAGAACTAGCGTGCCCGCGCTCCAGAAATCACTATTCCAACACGGTCGCACCCGAAAGTAGAGCGCCCACACCCTTTTTCTGCACCGGAATCCTGAGTTTAGTTGAAATTGAAGATTTTGAGAGTCCTGGTCATCCTGGAGCCTATATATACATAAATAAAAAGATGTTTTTAACAACAAGGAGCGAGGGGAGAGCAATAAGAAGACCTAGAGAGAACAAGATGGCTACAGAGAAGAAGACTTTTGTTTTCTTTAGTATAGTTGATACTTGGATGCTTATTTTCGATTTGTCTTTGAACCCTAGTACTCTTATATAGTTTATTATCATGTTTTCATTAGAACCCATGGTGACGATGAGTTTGATTATGAACTAATCATTATTGTGAGGTTCTAACGGATTTACTTATGGATTTCTATAGTTAATTTGTTTCAATATCTTGGTGTGTGGTGATTGATTGATATCATAGTATTGGTTGTGCTTATTCATCTTATGTGCGTAGCTAACATATAAGATAGTGTATTAATCTCTATTGAAGCAAAAGTGAATTTAGAGGTTTAGAACTTTCCATACTAGCATAGGTTCATGTATTTGTTATGCATGATTTGTAGGTAATTTTAAACATCTTACTTGCCCTATGTAATCACGATAGATAACTTGCACATTAAACCTTTATGTTGTCAATTTCTATAGACATATAGGGTCTCAACATAATTGGTGTCTATTCAGCTTCTATCTCTTTTGTGGATGTCTGGTAGTAGGGTATTCGTACAACGAAAGTTGGCATTTACTAGTTTCATGTTATTTGATTAGTTGTCATCACCATTACATGTTAAGGTTAAGAACAATGACTTTGAATGCAGTAGTAATGAAGTTAGAATCCCATGTTTGTCTCATATAGTTAATTCAATCACTTTTTTTTAGTTAATTGCATGTTAGTTTAATCTTAGTTATAAACAACTCAACTTGTTATTGTCTTAGCATTGAGCGATAAACATACCATTGTTGCATAAGTGCATAATATGAACTTAACCTTAACCAGTCTCTGTGGGAACGAATCTGATTTATATCTTCTACTACTTGCAAACGCATATACGTGCGTGTAATTTAGCGCGTGTTTTCGCCCTAACATATGCCTTGTTGGCTTTGTATCTATCAGAGAAAGATACTAATTTAATTAGTTCGTATCTCAGTCGCGTCTCAAACAGACTTCATGTAGCCCTTGTCGTCTACCTGTATGCTTACAATTGACTCGTATAATAATTATTAACATTTTGGACTCGATTAACCACATAGTTCCCATAGTACATAAGTCACATCATTATTAAAGGCTTAAAAATAATTTTTGAATCGAAATCGGATCACTATTCGAATTACCGGGCAATATCTGGCTCGTTTCCTAATTTTCGGAATTTATTGAACTCGTCTCTGTAAGTAGTAGGGCATATAAGTAAATAAATATCAAATCCAACTCGCTTCCAAAAGAAATTAGGATTTAAAACTATTTTTAATGAAAACAGGTCATTTTTCGGAGTCGTAGGGCTTTCGTTTTGTTTAAATCGGATAAACGGTTCAATTATTGTTCAATAATTAGGAATAACTTAATCTATTATTCAATATAATTAATTATTTAAAATAATTGAACCTAAAAAATATTTTTAAATAATTATTTAGGAAAAATCAGAGTTAAAAAAGATGTTTCCATAATTTTTGAAATTAAAATGAATTTATTATGATTTATTGAAAATACATTGATTAATTATCAAAATAATTAATCACTATTAAATAATTAATAAATAATTAATAAAAAATTAATAAAAAATTAATCTCGAATTTTAGAAAATAATTCATAAATATTTATAAAATAAATCAATTAATTAAATTTATTAATTAATCAATTTATTAAATAAATAAAACTGATTTTATAATTAACTAAAATAAATTAAAAATTAAAAATCCAGAAACATTTGTCAGAAATTGGACTTCTGACAAAATGGATCAAAGACGGGTCAAATTATCGGGTCAAACGGGTCAAATCCGGGTCATGAAGAACATGACCGAAAAATTCCTAGAATCTGGTGATCGGCCAGGATTCCGGTGACTCATTTTCAGGCTAAAAACGTAACCGTTTGGTTCATTTTTTGAGCTGGGTTCAGTTCTAAATCAATACAACAACTCAACTCCGGCCACAACTTCCCTGAATAACCCCTGAATCATCTTCTCCGATCAAACAAAACCAAACTCCGGCCAGACATCGATTTTCTTCGTTTATACATGAAACTTCGATTTTAATAGCTCAAATCAAAGCTTGTACACTATATAATCAAAGCCCTAACATCCAAGGAACATCAGATCATTCAAACTAAAAAATGTATAAATCAAAAATTCATATGAACCCCAATATTCGAACTTCACCCTCCAGGAATCGTTTGTTCAATTAACTAGCATAAATCGACTGCAAATCATCATACAAAGCTATTCCTATCATCAAATTTATCAAATAACCCTAGAATCAAAAAGTCGCAATTCGAACATAAACCCTAAAAATTAAAATTGAAAAATAACAGATTAAAACATATAATTTATACTAGAAATTGAAAAAACAGATCGAGAGGATTGATTTGAGTACTCACATCAATTTATTGGGTGTTTAAAATCGATCAAAAGTAGGGGTGAGCAATAATCCGAAAAAAACCGAAACCGAAACCGAAAACCGCTAAAAATCGATAAAAACCGAACCGCATAAATCCGAACCGAAACTGGACCCGAAAAATTAAAAACCGAAACCGAAACCGATTGTGCGGTTCCGGTTATACCTTAAAACCAAACCGGAAAAAATACATATATTTTATTTTTAAAAATATAAGTAATAAAAACTGAAGGTTTATAGCTGAACTCCCCTATATAAAACACTAATGCTTTTGTTTTACACTACCCAGAGCTAATTTGTACTTTGTTAAGTGACTTGCAAGTTGCAAAATATCATTGAATATACAACAAATTTATAATATGAGAAAAGTTCTCCTGATGTCTACTAGAAAAATAAAATTGTTCAGCTCATAAAATCGACATAAATACATTAGAAAATATTGAACAATCTTGTCCAGATCTCTTGATAAAAGCCATGCATATTTTGTGTGATACGGTTTTAAAACCGAAATCGATCCGATTAAAACCGAACCGAGGTTTTTGAAATTGAAACCGAACCGATGGTTTTGGTTGCGGTTTCGGTTTTCAATTTTAAAAATCGAGGGCATGCGGTTTCGGTTTCGTTTTTTGCCAAAAACTGCCCCGAATCAAACCGCGCTCCATCCTAATCAAAATCACGCCTTGAGTCTTCGACCCGTTTCTGAAAAACCTGACCCGGTTTGCAGAGAATTTCTGATTTTTAATTATTAATTATAAATAATTAAATAAAAATTAGGGTATTTATAGTAGTAAAAATAATACCCCTGATTAAAATTAAGGCCCTAATTATACATCTATTAAAATTAATTGGCCCCTAATTTTATAATTTTTGAATATTAATTTCTAATTTTTAACTATTTAATATATAAAATATATATGCCAAAAATTCCCAAAAATTATGAATAATTCAAAAATATAAAAAAATGCACTATTTAAAAGTCCCATAATTTTATAAAAATAAAAATGTGATTTTTGTGGGGCTTTTGACACCCAAAGGGGCCTGGAAAAGTCATTTTTCGCGAAACAAGAAAATTTATAAAATATCTAGATGTTCTGAATAACGATATGGTACAAGCCATACTAGAAAAAAAAAGGCCAATTATATTATTTAAAATATCAGCTATTAAAACAAAGTTCGGGTCATATAACTTTTGATACGAAAGCTTTTAACACGAAACAAAATACCCGATAAATACACTGATGAGACAAAACACACGTAGCACCTAACAGTTAGGGTTTTATGACTAAATACACATAATTGTATAATAAAACACATAATTCATCTTTATTATGATATAATACAAGCGTAATTTCCCAATCATTACATCCTCACCCCTTAATAGGATTCTGTCCTCAGAATCTCGCTAAAAAAATAACTGGGGATATTTTTCTAGCATTTCACTCTCAAGTTCCCAGGTTGATTCTTCAAACATCGGGTTTCTTCACAAAACTGGTACTAAAGGTACAGACTTATTCCTCAATACTCGCTCCTGCCGATCTAGAATTCTTATTGGTTGCTCTATGTAAGATAAATCAGCTTGAATCTTTAGCGGCTCATATTCTATTACATGCCTTTAATCAAGATTATATCTCTTAAGTAGTGACACATGGAACACATTATGGATATGCTGCATATGAGGCGGTAAGTGTAATATCCGGGACATAGCGTGTAATTATTTTTATTGATAAATGATAATTATCTGATTATTATGTGATTATTGGTGAATTATCTGATGATGGGTGTGGATATGTGGATGTTTATATGTGGTAAAGTATAAGTATGTTAATTTTATTATGACTAGAATAAAATATAGATAATTACGGTAATTTTCTGGTAATTTTTGGACTGTTATATGATTTTATATTGATTTATGAATTTATTAATTATTTTCTGAATAATTACAAAATTATTTTATAAAGTCGGGAATCGTCCAACTTCAACCGTTTTTACGTTTTTATAACCCGAAACTCTTCCGAAAACTCTTTCCTAACCTAATATGGTAATTCCAAACATTTTCCGTGTTTTGAATTTTTCAATCCGATTATGATTTGACCCGTGTGCGGCCCGACGCAAGATTTTCGATACGATAATCATTTCGGTGAATCAACAAAACCCGTATTTTTGAAAGACTGGATATTATTACATTATTTTCGTATAAAGTGTTTTATAAGAAGCCCGGTTTGGATAATTATCCAGTACGGGTATCAAATCGAATCATTTTTGTTGTTACTTAACTGCTAAGTAACTAATTTATCGATCCAAAACGATCCAACACAAACCAATATTCCATAAATATAAATAACCCTTTTATTATTTCATTTTAGTTATATAATCACAATCTGTCAGTTACAACTAGTAAAATACAGAGAAAAACCTTAAAAATGTCGCGTTCTTCATAATCAAGCACACAAACGAAGACGTTATCGAACTCCGATTCGGGCGTGAAATATATCAAAATGAAGCTCTCGAAAACCTCTTTCTGAATCAACCATCTATTTTGGTGCAGAAATCAAGGTATTTTTTTCTTATTTAATTATTTTATTTCGAATTTATTAAAGATTAAATTATGAAAATTTGTTCTTGATGTTGTTGATATGATTTGATGATTCCATCATGTAGATAATATTTTTCTGGTCAATTTGATATATTATATGACTAATTTGGAGTTCAATAACATATATAAATTGAGGTTTGATTATTGAAATAATGAAATTAGGGTTTTTAATTGCTTTGAATGTTCTTAATCAATTTTAGGGATTTTTATTCTGTTAATTCTGGAAAGATTTTAAGGTTATCAGTATGTTTATCTTGTTGAGAGGAATCGATTGATGGGTTCAGATCGGTTGGAGGAAGTCGGAATCGAGTTCGCCGGAAAACGCTGAAGAACGGCGACATATTTTTCCGGTTGAATTTCCGGCTTATCCATTGATTGTTCAACCAATTTGTTACTATAAATGTGGTTCTGGAAGCCTGGGAAGCAATTTCTGTGAATCTGATGTCATTTTGGGCTTGTTACAGGGTGGTCGGAAAAGCTCCAGTCGCCGTTAATGGCGACTGGCCTGCGGCAACGGCGACAACGGGGAAGATGATGGTTAATTACCATTTAATACCCCCAGTTTGCCAAGTTGCAAATTTCGTATTGTTGTTTCAGACTATTACAAAAACGAGATTGCTGTTTTAAATTTTTTTAAAAATTGGATTTCTTTTTATAATATTTTCAGAACATTGTTTTAATTATTTAAAAATTCCAAAAATTCATTATTTAATTTTTGAAAATTATTTTTAATTAAAAATAAATCTTAATTAATTAATTAATTAATTTTAGTTGATAATTAATTATTTAATTAGTTAATTAATTTAAATATTAATTGATTAATTGATTAATTAGTTATTAATTAATTTTAATTAATTATTTAATTAGATTTAATTATTTATTTGGATTTAAAAATTCTGAAAAATAGTTTTGAGTTTTAAAATATTATTTTCAAGGCTTGATAATTATTATAAAATTATTTTAAAGTCAGATTCGGGCGTTCAAACCCTATTATTTAATTATAAAATGATTCGGAGACCCGTTTTAACTCCGAAAAATGTTCAAAAATTTGTATTAAATACCTGGAAAATCATTTTAACCCCGAATCTTCTTTGACAAATTATTTTGATCGAATATCCTGTATGCTATGTGCTACGTGCTATCTGATTGATGCGTTATATGCCTATGTGGTTATTGTTTGACTGTTTTGGTCATTACTTTCAATCCGTATACTGGATTTGGGTAAAACAAAGGGTAGATAAAAGCTTATGACGTCTATGTGACGATCAGAATGATATGAGATTGAGTATTGATAGATACTTGTGATGCCTAGCAGAGTAAGCGAGGTATAGAAAAGAAAACCAGTGATCAGTAAATAGAACTGAAGTGTAGAAAAAGAAAGCAAGTGATCGATGAATGGAAGCAAGGCATAGAGAAAGAAGGAAAATGATGGAAAAGTAAATCTGTTAGATGGGTACAAGTAAAGTTGAAAATCATCGGTGATAAGGCAAGTACTTCTGAACCTTCTTTAAGATATATTGTAAATATTTTCAAACTTTCTCATAACATGTTGCTAGTATTCAAAATAAATCTTGTTTTATATTGCAAGCGCTTTAAACTATTCAACCTTGGACCCTGATTCTTATTGATTTTGAGCCATAAGCCTTATTCTTCATAAACCATTGATTGTTGAATTCTCAGATACAAGCCAGACACATACGATACTACTCCACAAATACATATCTACCACATACTGATTTCTGATATTGAATTACTTGACATACCAATCCTTATTCCTTGTTTAATAGAAGACCAATCCTTGTAACCCTTGAACCCTTGGTATTCTACTTTCTGATTCTTTCCTTGATTAAAATCCATTCTTTTTGAATTCTTTGTTATACATTCATGGTATTGTGAATCACCCTATGCTTCAAGATAAATGTTGTTTATGATTCAGCTTATTGAATTACATTGGTTATCATGTTGAATTGTTTTAGAATTGGATGGTTTTATAAATGTGGACCAGATTCGTGGTCGGACCAGATTCGTGGTCATAATAGGCCAATGCGTGCCTTGGATCCAGTATATAGAGCAAAGATGGGAGCCTTGCTCGGGGTTAGTGCATGACTGATCAGCAGCCTAACCTTGGTTTTTAAAATGAAAAGTGAATATCCAATTCTAATAATTGCTTATTCAGAAACTTGATTCTTCTGAATCATTTCAATTGGTTATTGTTTAACCTTAGTTATTACTAATATGACTTGCTGAGCTAGTTAGTTCACTCTTGCAAATTTTTTTATGTTTTCAACAGTTGAAAATGAAATTGTTGGTAACGAGGATTCCCTGTCCAGTGTGCGAGCTAGGGTTCCCGATTAAGTTGGATCGAGCTAGCAGGAGCTTTATATTGTAAATGAGTTATGTAAGATTGTAAGAACGGTATCATTATCAATTATAAGTTGAACTAGTTGGGATTTGGTACGATGTAACAAAAGTTAAGGTTGTGGCTTGTTTTCATACTTTAACCTATTGCGATCCGTGGTTGTGTAAAGAAGGGTCAATGCATATAATATTTTATATAAAGGTTTATATATGGGTGTATGTTGTGAACCCCAAACTTCTGACCTAGGTTTGGAGGGTGTTACAGTAAGGCTAACTTGACGCAACCTTCCCGACTTTCTTCAAGATTTCGAATGGACCCAATATCATGGCTTCAGTTTACCTTTATTGCCAAATCTGGTTAATCCTTTCCATGGCGATACTTTTAATAACACATGATCACCTTCTTGGTAATCCACATCCTTCCTGGTTTGATCTGCATATTTGTATTATCGATTTTGTGCGGCTTCGAGTCGCTTTTGGATAAGCTCTACTTTTTCCTTGGTCTGCTGAATCAATTCTGGACCTAGAATTTTGCGTTCTCCAACTTCATCCCAACATACAAGTGATCTGCACTTTCTTCAGTATAAAGTTTCTTAAGATGGCATTCCAATACTGGCATGATAGCTATTGTTGTAAGAAAATTCCACTAATGGGAAATGCTCATCCCAAATGCCTTCAAAATCTATTGCACATACACGTAGCATATTTTCGATTGTCTGAATTGTTCTTTCACTCATATTTAATTCAGTACCAAGGCATTCCTGAAACTGTCTCCAAAATCTTGAATTGAAACGTAAATCTCGATCAGATACAATGGATACAGGAACTCCATGTCGCATCACAATTTCTTTGAGATATAGGTGCTGCCTTGGTTAGTCTGTCGATGATCACCCAAATTATATCATGATTTGCTTTGGTTCTTGGAAGTCCTCCACAAAATCCATTGCTTGATGTTCCCATTTCCATACAGGGGGTTAAATACAGTGTTTACTATAATCAAATCGAATATAAAAACTCAAGTAACGGAACACAGATTTTATTCAACACAATAAACTCTGTTACAAAGAACTGTTCTCTCTCAGTGATGAACAAATTATCACGAGAGCTGCTAGGGTTACAATGAATAATAATCTCGATTAAGATAACACATATAGTGTAAACCCTATGTCTGTGTTTATATACTACACAGTTACAAGATAATCTTCTAATTGATATCGAATATAATTCTGCTTCCTAATATATATCAACTAGTTATCTTTTCTTCCAGGTATTCTATTCTTCATAGAATTCTTCTCCATGCATATCTCTTCTTATGTTTGTCTTGATCTTCTTTCCTTTCAATCAGCCGCCTTCCTTATCTGAACGTCTCCTTAAGTCCTGATATTATCTCCTAAAAATATCTCCTGATAACTTAAGTTCTGATATCTTAAGTCCTGACTTCAGTATAAGTACTGATTTCCAGTTAAGTACTGCTTTGTCCTGTTAAGTAAGATCTAAAAACTAAACACAAATCATATTAGATATGACATCACAAATATATCTAACAATCTCCCCCAACTTGTAAATTAGCATAATATACAAGTTCAACGGATATTTGATGATGTCAAAAACATTAAGTACAAATGCATGAGAATTTGACTAGATAACTACAACTTACAGTCCTTGTAGCTTTACCATCCTTAAAGTTTGATATCAGCTCCAGTCTGTATATCCTTCAGAATTTAAGCAGTTGTAGATCTTTGACTTGGCTTCAATTTCTGATCTCTTTGATGTCAGGAGTTGTTCTGAGATAGTTCTTCAACAAACATCTCTCAGCATATTCAAATTCATTGACCATCCTCCTTTTAGCATTTTTTCAATTCAACTGTATCTTCAATAGTTTGAAAGATAACAGCCCTGAGATCATTTTTTTTAGCTTTTCTTATATCCTGATCTAGTCTGATGATATAGGCTTTATCAGACTCTAGATTGAATTCAGGTCCCTTAATACCAGAAAATGCAGTGATGATTTTAGCAGTATTAGGCTTCATTTCAACAATATCTCCATTGTGAGATCTGTACTTAGGACAATATGTCATGTCAGACTTTATAGAGTAAAGTTTCTTCTGTCTTTGAATATTTGATTTTAAACACCCTGCAGCACCATCTGTTGATCTGTTTTTCACTTGAAGTAGAAATAGAACATGTTCCAGTTCTTCAAAATACTTCAATGAAATTGCATTCTCCCTGATCTGGAATACCCTCCCATCTTTCATAAAGTGTTAGATATGAATACAACACAGGGGGGGTGAATGTATTTTGGCTTAAATGTTTACTTTTTGATCGACTTTGGCTTTAGTAGTTGGTTGTTATCAATGATTTGGTAGAGTAGATGTTAAACATAAATAACAATGCAAATATGTAAAACAAAGATCTTCAAAACTCACTTAATTTTATATTAAAAAACAAGCAGTGTTTTGCTACAAAATCTCTAAGTTCTTGGTTTAGAACTTAGCTTCTTTCTTGAGAGAGAATACAATTTATATCTGAATTCATACTGCTGACTAAGGACCAGTGTTAATTTTATAACTCAGTTAACTGCTGGTTTACACAATGTGTAATAAGACATGCTATTAGCTTTTCTAAACTGTCACTTGTCATTTCTATTTATAGAAAAACAGATCTTCCATTTCTGGCTTAGCATATCTTTAGCATCCCGTGTTCTGACTAAGGACCAATGTTAACTTTATAACTCAGTTAACTGCTGGTTTACAGTGAACAATAATAAGTGCTAATCACTTTTCTAACCTGTCACTAATCACTTCTATTTAAAGGAAAAGTGAGATTTCCATATCTAGATTAGCATATCTTCATCCACTGTGTATTGGTTGATCCTCCTTTATCAGTTAATCTTCACCATTAATCTTGCACATCTCTCAAGCTGCTTTTGTAGACTTGTCAATTCAGCTGTATGAATTGTTTGTTGATTTGTAACCTTGGATATTGAACTGTTCTGCAATTCTGTACTTAGAGAAATTTCTTCACTTCGAGATCTCCAATTAAGTTGTAGAGAACTCGACATCTCGATAGGCATGTTGGCTTGTCGATATCTCTGAAACTTCATTGTTGACTTGACTTATCGACAACTCTGAGTTCTCTAGTGAATTTTGGTTTATCGATAACTCAGAGTTCTCTAATGGACTTTGGCTTATCGATAACTCAGAGTTCTCTAATGAATGTATACTTGTCGATATCTCTGAGTTCTCGAATAGGTATCTGACTTGTCGATATCTCCAATAACATTTCCTGAGTTCTCGATAGACAATTCCTGAGTTCTCGATAGGTCTTTCTGAGTTCTCGAATGACTTCTCTATAACACTAACTCTGTGACATGTAGAGATCTTAACTTAGAATGTTTTTCACCAAACAGAATTATTCAACTCCAAGCTTCTTTATAATTCTTCTGAGGCATGACCTTCTTGATCTTCTTCCAGATAGAATTCTTAGGCTTGACACTGTTTAGGGAAAAATGCTCCAGTCTGCTCCATTTACATTTTACAGACATTAAGTGTTACAAGTATGAATTACAGATTAAGGTTACAATACAACTTACTTAGGGTTGGCCCCAAGCTTAACTGATTGCTAATGACATTGTCAGCATCAGTAATCTTTGATATCATCTATTATATAACTGATTGCTAATGACATTGTCCGCATCAGTAATCTTTGACATCAGATCTTTGAAGATTAATGATATTGTTAGCTCCAGTAGTCTTTGACATCATCTATTATATATTACAATCTCCCCCAACTTGTTCATTATGAAATTATGCACAAGTTCTGATTGATGATGTCAAAACTTTAACTAAATGCAGAAACCAAAACCAATCTTCCCATCAGGTCTTCTTTTGTTGAGTTGCATTTAGATTTATTCAATATCCATTTGCTGTTTTGGCATTTAGATATATATTCTCCCTCTTTTTGACATTATCTCCAGGAAGAAAGATCCAGCTAAATGCACATTGTTCAAGTTGCTGTCATTGTCCATTTGGAACACTGTCTGCAACTTCAAGCTTCATTGAGATTCATGGTGATGAGTTTATCAAAAAGAATAGAAGTTTCACTTAGATCTGCTGAAAAAGTCTGTCAGTGATAAAAGTCCTAAGCTCTCTGTTCTTTTGAATAAGTAGTCTCACCAATTCTCACTGCACTAGTCTCATGACTTTTGAGAGTCAGAGTTCCCTCACAAGGATTACTAAATCCATACACTCATCTACCTCTCCTTTTGCAAGGAAGGATCCTGCCTCTCTTATTCTTTGTTTTTCACTTAATCTTTTCTCTTATCCTCACATGAAAGGCTCAAATGTTGTTTGACCTATAGAAATAAGAGGTGGCTGAGAAGAGTTAATCTGTGATCATATGATTAGAGGAAGACCATATAGGGATAATCATACTCATTTTACCAGAAAAATGAGTGCATAAACATCTATGACTGGGTCACAGTTTGAGTCACAGATTAATCTGTGGTTGTAACAGTGTGTTATCCTCCACTTGTAGTGGGAACCTCCAATTGAATTGGAGGGGATTTGACTGGGTTACTGCCATGTGCACCAGCCTTAAACCCTTGTGTGTCTTGCAACACATTGGCACTTGAATGTGCTAAGATTGCCCTTCTTATGACATTGTCATAGACAATTGTTCTTCTAGCTTAGACTGCTAAGATAGTTTCTGCTAGAGTTATGAGGGGAGTTGTTCCTTCTTGAGGAACCTCCAATTGAATTGGAGAGGATTTAGATAGCTCCCCCTCAGGAGTACTACCCTCAAATCTTTTAGTCTGTGAAGACAGTTTTGCACATGAAGGTGCATAAGGAATACTCATGAAATATTCAGTAAACTGATAAATTTTCATGTTTGGTGGATTCTTTTTTCAAACAACAGAACAATCTGAAGAACATCATGAAATTGCTGTCCTTTTGTAAAACATGTGGCTTTTGAGAGTCACCTGAGTGGGATTGTGTTTGAGTTTGTGTTTGTGTTGCTGTGCCTGGGTAAACCGCAGTTTGGTTTTGAAATGTTTTAGCTGCAGTTTTAGCACTAATACTTGTGAATTGATTATTTGAATTCCCTGTTGATGTCTTGTGTTAGACATGTAATGCATTGAACAAATGTATCTTTTTGGAGTTTCATTACATAAATACATTGTTAGATATTTTAGTTGCAAGCATTATTGCAGAGAAGATAAAATTTAATATAGATATAAGCACATAGTAATTATTACACAAACAAGAGATTGCAAGACAAGAATAAGAACTTTCATTAAAAATGGAAACATAGTACATTAAGACATGGATTTAATAAGTAAATCCTAATCCTAACTACTCTAATTCAGACTCCTTCTTCTCGGCCTCCAACCTCCTTGCCCTGCGCTGGTAAGCTCTGGATATGGAGTGTGCAAGAGAGATGATCCTCTCCTGTAACTCCAAAGCAGCAAGGCGTTGCTGCTCAGCCACCCTTGCATGTCTCTCCATCTCCAGAGAGATTTCCTCTTCAAAGAAAAGAATGCTGATTTGATCATTCCACGAGAGTTTGTAAAAGACCTCAAGTGGAATATCAAAGGGGCTGTAATCAACCCCCTTGAGATGGACACGAAGTCCGATAGGATCAAAATAAACTAGGTCATCATCCAAATGATGAACCGGTTGGTAAACTCCATGAATAAGTTTGTAAAAGACCGGGGCATCCATTTGAGTGAGAGAGAGAGAGATGAACATGAGGTGAGTTTGAAAGTAGATGTTTGTTGAGAATAGGAGAGTAGTGATAAATGATAAAGAGTGAAGCGTTTTAATTTATAGAGGGAGTAAAGATAGAAACTAAGAGACTCTTAAGTTACCCAAATAATAAGAGTAATAATCACATAAGCATACTTGACAGCTAGAAATGACTAGTTACTATTCCCCATGCAAGTACTCAAGAATATTAGTGTTATGGATAAAAAACTAAGGTTATTATTTGCTGTATTTATTACTAAGATTCGGGAGCTCAAGGCCTTTAATGGCTGCTCTCGTGTTTCGTGGCTCGATCTGTCTTTACGAGATGCCTACGTATCTCTGTGAATTAGAGAATCAAGCCAAAAAAATATAGTTCTGATCTGTGGGGTGAGGCCCCTTATATAGATGTTGGGAGTCTTTGAATTGGACTTGGTATAGGAGACTTGGTGGGCAAGTCTCATAATTAGAATGGACTTAGGAGTCCTAAATAGTAGGAAACTGATTCCTTATCCTTTTAGATCCCCTTGAGGATAATCTATAAGGATTTATATCCTTATCGGGACTCTTCTCAATAGCTGATTTTTACCTTATTAATTAATTACGAAATTAATTAATAATCAGGGCTTTTGGGCCTTCTTTATTCCATCAGACCTGATCTGGTCTATCAGGCTTAACCTTTCCGGTCTGAGTATCATATATCTTTTTATTGGGCCAAGCAGCCCACACCTTGCAGTATTTAATCATAATTTATTTATTCCTATCATTTGCCCCCAACTTTTGGGAAACATTGATTATGTTTTGCAGAAGTTAAGTCTGTTTATTCCCTTACAGGGTTTCGTTTTTGCGTAAAGTGTGGAGCGACCTACACATTTACAATGAATCTTCCTTTTATTCAGGAATTATCTTAATTCCAGGAATTTTTCCCTAATTTCCGGGATTTTCCCTAATTTTCTGGGATTTTTCCTTTAATTTCTGGATTTTTCCCTAATTTTCTGGGATTTTTCCTTTAATTTCTGGATTTTCCCCTAATTTTCTGGGATTTTTCCTTTAATTTCTGGATTTTTCCCTAATTTTCTGGGATTTTTCCTTTAATTTCTGGATTTTTCCCTAATTTCCCGAGACTTATCCTTAATTTTCTGGATTTTTCCCTAATTTCCCGGGACTTGTCCTTAATTTTCTGGCTTAAAATCGATCAGAATGCATTCAAAATCGATCAGGATGCAGACAAAATCGATCAGGATGCAGCCAAAATCGATCAAGATGCAGCCAAAATCGATCAGGATCCTGATCGAATTAGCTCAGGATCTTACACTCTGGTCGACAGGATTTCTGATCGATTTCGATCAAGATTCTGACCGAATTGGCCTTCAAAGTGACACCCTAGTCGATTGTTACACGGGCTTAATCGACCAGGATTCCTGATCGATTTCGATCAGGACTCTGATCGAATTAAGTGGCTCTCGACCATTTTGATCGAATGGAATATCGATCAGGACTCTCTTCTGTGTCGATCAGGACTCTGATCGATCTTAGGGGATTTCTTCCCTTTTGTTCGAATAAGATATCAATCAGGACTCTCTTCTGTGTCGATCAGGACTCTGATCGAATTAAGTGGCTCTCGACCATTCTGATCGAATGGAATATCGATCAGGACTCTCTTCTGCGTCGATCAGGACTCTGATCGATCCTAGGGGATTTCTTCCCTCCTATTCGAATAAGATATTGATCAGGATCCTCTTTTGCATCGATCAGGACTCTGATCGAACCATTTTAAGATTCTGGTCAATTTTTGACCTTTTAAATTCCACAGGAGCTTCTAGATTGTTCCTGATACTTCTTGTAGATGGGCCTCTAGGTTGGGCCTGGCTAAATGGGCCTAAAAACGCCTCGTATTCCGAGCTTTTCGCCTATATAAGTGCAGTGTGGAGTGAGAATCCCCACTTTACTTCCCACTTCTCATTTTCTCTCACAATTTTCTCTAGAGTTCTCCCTTTGAGAAGGCGATTTCCGGCGACCAAAGCCACCGCAGCTCCACCATTCTCAAGTATTTCTGGGTTTCAAGCCTTCAGCCGAAGCATATCAATGGCGGACCGTGACCTGGCTCGTTTGCAGAAGATGAATGTCTCTAAGAGAGGTACAAACATTCAAATTCAATCTCCATATACTTCCCTCATTGATATGATTAACTCGAGAGGTGATGAATATCCTTCTCTATCTGAGTTAGATTCGTATAATCATGGTAACACTTTTCATGAGTTAGATGGTAGGATAGAGTCTATGAACACCCTGTACAGACTTCCACCCCACCTTAGGATCACTCCAGCCGCCCCTGGGGATAGGACTTGTAATTGGGAGGGGGATACCCTGTTCATTTATCGAGGAGCCCTGACCGCAGGTCTTAGGTTCCCATTCCACGAATTTATTCCTCGTTTACTAGCCGATGTACCAATCAACCCTTGTCAACTCCCTCCTAACGCCTGGAGGAACATTATCTGTTTTATGGTCCTTTGTCTCAGGAATAGCTTCCCTCTTTCCGTAGCCGTCTTTAGGAAAGTTTTCCAATTCTATAATAGTTCCATGAGTCAGCCGGGCTGGGTTTTAATTCGCCAACGACCCAAAATTCCCCATATCTTTGATAGTAACTCTATAGTCGAGAACAACCCTAAATGGAGGGATGAGTTTGTCAGGCTGACCTGGGCTGGGGGTGATTGGGCCACACTCTTCCGTAGGCCATTTTGCAAAGTATCAGATGGTAGTCCTGATAGCATCAGATTAACTGATGAGGAGGAGGTGGCCTATCAAGCCTTAATTTCAGATGATGGGAAAATAGACACCTGGACCCTTTTAGAGGAGTTTTCCTTGAAGAAAGTTGGTCTCTCCCAGGCCAGTGATAAGGGTAAATTTATACCTGCGTAATTATTTTTCCTTCTCTTTAATCGCACTTTTTCTTTTTTTCTGGATTTTAATATTCCTTCTACTTTTCCTTTCAGCTTGTGAGGCTATTAATAATGTCAATAGGCCCAAGGAGGGGGAATCTGGCCGCCAGAAGAGGGCCAAGTTAAACAGGGACCCCAGGAGCAAACCTGACGGTCCTTCTTTCCTTAAGCCCCACATCCCGGTGGTCGAGCTGGGGGACGATGTGGATCCTCCACTTAAGGCACATTCCTTCAGGCCTAACTGGGGCTTCAGGAGGAGCGATACGGTGGTTGGATCCACCAAACATGCCAAGGATTGGTTGTACCATTCCATCACTCCCCACGATTTCACTGACATTGTTACGGGGAGTGATATCGAGACTATTGAGCTTCTGGGTTCTCAAGCCCAAGATGCGGTAATTTTCTTTTTTCTTCTCTTCCTTTTGTGAATTTCAACTTTTCTTGTATCCCAATGAATTTGTGCTAACTCATACATATTTCTTTGCAGAGTAATACCTATTTCCAGGTGGCCCTACGTCAGGCTAGATCCTGGAAGGGTAACTCTGATGATTTTGAGAAGGAGATGAAGAAGTGGGAGGAGAGAGCCAAGGTCCTGGAGAAGAAGTTGGACACGAAGAAGGAGGAGCTGGATAAGGCTCATTCCGAGCTGGTGAAACTTAGGAGCGATAAGGAAACGCTCATTGATGACTACATGGGTTCTGACAAGTTTAAGAACCTCATGGAGATTCATGATGAGGGTCTTTATTCCCTACAGTTCACTCAGGGATGGGATGCGGCCGTGAAGGTGGTTTCTGAGAAGTACCCGGGCTTAGTCGACCCTAAGGACTTTATAAGTCCTGAGCAGGCTGAGTCAGAGGATAGCATAGACGCCCTCTTCAACTCCCCTCAGCCAGATGATCGCATCTTGGATCCTAACACTGCTTCTCCTCCCGCTTCTCCTGCGAAGGACGCTGAAGGCGCTGATAAGGAGAAAGAGAATGAAGGCTCCCGCATGGAGGAGTAGTTTTTCTATTCTGTAATTTTATCCTTAACTTATGTCTGGACTTTTGTTTGTATTAAAACTTATTACCCTCCGGGGCTATTTTATATGCTACTTTCCTTATTTGCATTCTCTCCTTCATTTTTCCGATACTTTAATATTCAAACTTGGCTTAATGGGCCACACAAGTATTATCACAACTCAAACATCCATAGGTTGAAATAATTTCGAACTCTTCAATTTCAAGTCTGGTTTTCCAAAACCTTACATAATGTGGGTTCGACCCTGATCTATAATAGCTAAAAAATAAAAATCCTATGTAAACAAAGCTTCAAGGTGCTTTTAAACCTACTTGTCATAATGACAAGTGAGAATCGTACTTCGACCATCTTACACGTAGTAAACCTTCAGGTTTTGTGCGTGCCAGGTTCTCGGGACTTCAAAACCATCCATAGTCTCCAGCTTGTAGGTTCCTCTACCCTGAACGCTCTTGACTCTATACGGCCCTTCCCAATTTGGGGCAAGCTTTCCTTTCTGTCCGACACCAGAAGCCTCTATTTTTCTCAAGACTAGGTCACCTTGTTTGAAAAACCTCTCTTTAACCCTTAGGTTGTAGTAGAATGAAGCCTTTTTCTGATATTCTACTATCTTTGCATGTGCTTTATCTCGCACTTCATCGATTAAATCCAGGGCTAACCTCTTCCCTTCCCCATTTTCTTCTAAATTGAAAGCTTGAATCCTTGGAGAGGAATGTGATATCTCTACTGGAACTACTGCTTCTGCTCCATATGCCAACATGAAGGGGGTTGCTCCTGTCGTGACTCTACAGGTAGTCCTGTAGGCCCATAATATTGGAAGTATTTCATCCACCCAATTATTTCTTGACTTCTCGATCCTCTTCTTTAGTCCATCCAGGATTATTCGATTTGCTACCTCTGCTTGCCCATTGGCTTGCGGGTGAGCCACAGAGGTAAATCGTAACTCAATTTCATTTTCTTCACAATACTTCTTGAATTCCTCATTGTTGAATTGTGCTCCATTGTCAGTGACGAGGATACAGGGAATTCCATATCGGCACATAATGTTTTCCCACAGGAATTGTGCAACCTGCTTAGTTGTGATTTTGGCCAAGGGTTTGGCTTCGATCCACTTGGTGAAATAATCAATGTCTACAATCAAAAATTTCCTTTGTGCCGTGGCCATATGAAAAGGCCCTAGAATATCCATCCCCCACATGGCAAAGGGAATAGGTGAGTTGATAGAGGTTAGCATCTCGGGGGGTTGTCTAACAACTGGTGCATGCTTCTGACAGCGATCACACTTCTTCACATATTCTTTGGCATCAGCCATCATTTCTGGCCAATAGAAGCCTAAACGGGTTATCTTGTGAGCCAAGGCCCTGCCCCCCAAGTGTTGCCCACAAATACCTTCATGCACTTCCTCAAGAGCCAAGCGTGCCTCGTCGGGCCTGAGACACCTCAAGTAAGGAACCACGAAAGATCTCTTATATAGAATTCCATCTATCAAGGAGTACCTTAGTGCTCGAATAGTTAACTTCCGTGCCTCAGTTGCATCACTTGGCAACCAACCGGTCTGAATGTGAGCCTTGATGGAATCAATCCATGACGTCCCCAAGCCTATGGGAGCCACAAGCTTAACATCTATGCTTCGTGTCTTCAAAATATGGAAGTACACACTTCCTGAACTCTCTTTAATCTCAGATGAAGCAAACTTTGATAGCGCATCTGCTTTAGCATTTTCTTCCCTTGGAATGTGTTCAACATGGCATTCATTAAATTGGGTCATCACAGCCCTTACTAGGCGAACATACTTAGCCATCGTATCATCTCTTGCCTCAAATTCTCCCTTTACCTGGGATATAATCAGCTTCGAGTCTCCACGGACCTTTAAGTTTTTGACCCTAAGTGTCCCAGCTAGACCAAGGCCAGCAATCAGGGCTTCATACTCTGCCTCATTGTTTGTGGTTGGGAAGTCTAGCTTCATAGCATACTCAATTAAGAATCCATCAGGGCTTTGCAAAACCAACCCTGCTCCACTGGAATTTGTTTTTGATGCTCCATCAAAATAGAGAACCTAATATTCTTTCTCCTTGTCCCCATTGTCGACTCCCTTGTCTTGAGGTATGGTATCTTCCTGCCCCCCGACTTCTTGGTTGGGTATGGTACATTCCACCACGAAGTCAGCTAGTGCCTGGGCTTTTATGGCCGTACGTGGCTTATACTTGAGATCGAACTCTCCCAACTCTATTGCCCACTTAATCGGTCTCCCACTTGCCTTGGGACTGTGAATTATGTTTCTCAGTGGCTGATTTGTTAGCACTTCAATCTGGTGAGCTTGAAAATAAGGACGTAGTTTTCTTGAAGCCATTACCAAGGCTAAAGCGAATTTCTCAATAGTTGAATAATTCAACTCTGCACCATGCAAGATTTTGCTGACATAGTATACGGGTTTCTGGACTTTCAGTTCCTCCTTAACCAACACCGCGCTCAAGGCGCTCTCTGAAACAGCCAAGTACAAGGATAAAACTTCACTCAGAACTGGCTTGGCCAACAACGGGGCCTGGCCCATATACTTCTTTAACTCTTCAAATGCCTTCTGATTTTCCTCACTCCATACAAAGTCTTTAATGTTCTTTAATGATTTGAAGAATGACAAGCACTTATCTCCTGACTTGGAGATGAATCGTCCTAGTACCGCAACCCTTCCTGTGAGCTTCTGTACATCCTTGACAGTTTTTGGTGGTTCCATATCCAGGATTGCCTTTATTTTATCGGGGTTGGCCTCAATTCCCCTCTTTGAGACCATCAACCCCAAGAATTTTCCAGATCCTACTCCGAAAGCACACTTCGTTGGATTCAACATCATCTTGTGGTACCTTAGGACCTCAAAAGCTTCCCTCAAATGGGTTATATGATCAGTCTTTACTAGACTCTTGACTAGCATGTCATCAACATAGACTTCCATAGTCTTCCCAATAAGATCCTTAAAAATTTTATTCACCAACCTCTGATAGGTGGCTCCTGCATTCTTGAGACCAAATGCCATAACAAGATAACAATAAACACCAAAGTCAGTGATAAATGATACCTTTGGAATGTCATCCTTATGCATTTTGATCTGATTGTATCCGCTAAATCCATCCATTAAACTCAGCATCTCATGTCCAGCAGTGGCGTCAATCAAAGTATCAATTCTAGGCAGCGGGAAACAGTCTTTGGGGCATGCATCATTCAGATCAGTGAAATCTATACACATCCTCCACTTTCCATTAGCCTTCTTCACCATTACAGGGTTTGCTAACCACTCCGGAAATTGAATCTCCTCAATAAAACCAGCCTCTAAGAGCTTTTCTACTTCCTGTTTTATAGCCTCTTGTCTTTCCGGGGCAAAAATTCTTTTCTTTTGTTTCACTGTCTTCCGGCTTGGATCCACATTTAGCTTGTGAGTAATTAACTCCGGGTCTATGCCTGGCATATCAGCTGCTGACCATGCAAACACATCACTATTTTCTTGCAAAAATTTTACTAACTTCCCTTTAAGGGGCTCCTCTACTGTGGCTCCAATGAAAGTCATCCTCTCAGGATTCTTGGGGTCTAAAGGAACCGAAACCAATTCTTCTGCTGGCCTTCCTCCATTCTCATCATTTTCTCGAACATCCATATCTTCAATAGGAAGAACCTGCCCCCCGACTCCATCTGCCCTCAAAGAGGCCACATAACAGCTTCTAGCCATTTTTTGATCTCCTCTTTCTTCTCCAATCCCGTTTCGGGTGGGAAACTTCATGACTGAATGGTAGGAAAAGGGGACTGCCGTGAAGGCATGTATCCCTGTTCTCCCCATGATAGCATTATAAGTTGAACTAGCCTTTACCACCACGAAATCCAGCATCTGCGTTGCTTGCCTTGGCTCCGTACCTATGGTGGTTGGCAATTTGATTATCCTTTCCACAGGACATTCTACTCCAGCAAATCCATATATCGGCATGTCGGTGGGTGTCAACTGGGAGTCGTTATACCCCATCCTTAGAAAGGTGTCGTGGAGCAAGATATCCACAGAAGCACCATTATCCACAAGGACCCTCTTAACCGGGCTATTTCCTATTATCGGTGTTATGACCAGCTGGTCGTCATGGGGAAACTTCACGCCCTCTAGGTCAGAATCATCAAAAGCCAATGTTACTTCTGTCTTGGCCCTCTTCGGGGCTTCTCCAACAATATGCATAACCTCCCTCGTATATGCCTTTCTGGAATTTTTGGACAATCCAGCAGCAGTTGGACCTCCAAAGATTGTGTTTATCACAGGCTCTCGAGGGCGTCGCGGTCCTCCAAAAATTGCATTTATAACCGGCCCTCTAGGTTGGGGATTCCGCCCCTGATCGTCTTGGTCCCTCCTACGATCTTCAAAGTTCTTCCTTCCATTATTGTTTCTGTCCCCTCCATCTCCAGTATACTTGTTCAATCTTCCTTTTCGAATCAAAAACTCAATTTCATCTTTCAATTGCCTACACTCATCGGTGTCATGGCCAACATCCTTGTGAAACCTGCAATATTTGCTCTTATCTAGCTTGGCGGGATCAGCCTTCAAGGGCTTAGGCCAGCGAATATCTCTATCTTTCTCAATCTCCATCAAAATCTGACTTCTAGGAGCACTCAGCTTAGCGTATTCAGTGAACTTTTGCCCATGTCCTCCCTTCTTGGGGGTTGAATCAGGGTTTTGTTCGGTTCTAGGATATTTGTCCTTAGCGATATACTCCAGATCAGTTTTTCGCTTCTTGCCTCCAGTGGGCTCGTTACTTACTACGGTCTTCCTCATGCTTTCTTCAACCTTGATATACTTCCCTGCCCTCTCTTGGAGTTGCAACATGTTTTCAGGGGGACATTTGGCCAAGGACATCTTGAAAAACTCATCCCTGGTTCCTTGTTGCAGTGCTATCATGGCTACCTTATCATCAAGGTCTGGGACTTTTAAAGCCTCCTTTGTAAAACGATTCAGGTAATCTCTTAAGGATTCCTTAGCTCCCTGCACAAGACTCATAAGAGATGCTGAACTTTTCTCATGGACTCTTCCACTGATGAATTGCTTAATAAAAGCCTGGCTTAATTCTCTGAACGATCCAATAGAATTTGGGGGCAGGCGATTGTACCATCTTTGAGCCAAACCCGAGAGGGTTTGAGGGAAGGCCCGACACTTTATAACATCATTCACGGGTTGCAGCAGCAGTGCATTAGAGAATATCCTAACATGATTAGCGGGGTCTCCCGTGCCATCATAGGCTTTGATAGTGGGAATCTTGAATTTCCTTGAGATATGGGCATTCATTATCTCTTCTATGAAGGGTGGAGTTGGATCATCAGGATCTCCAAGGGGAAGGAGATTGCTTGGATCAGTTCTTGGGACAGCAGCCCTTCTTCTTACCGGACCATCCAGGTCTATGACAGGAGGAGGATTTCTCCCCCTAGGAGGTATCTGGGGTCTGGTGGCCTGGTGAGCCTCCAAATCACGCCTCAGCCTTTGGATTTCAGCCTCATGAGCCCTGATCCTTTCTTGCACTTCTTGAGGATTCGCCCCTGGGGTGCTTTGGGGGCGTTGCCTTCCATCGGCCATTGGCTCTTTTCCAGGACGCCTCCTTCTTGGGGCCACTTCATCATCCGAAGATTCGGAGTCTCTCTCAGTGTAAGGACCAGAAAATTCCCGATCCTCAGGGATAGGACCCAGACCTCGTATATAGGGGGCGACTGCCCTCGTACTTCGCTTCGCCCAGCATATCCGCTTCCTCCAACCTCAGGGTGAAGGGGCATCCCATAAGGGGGGTCAGTGGTAACAACAGTTGAATATTCATACCCGACGGGTCGAGAATTCACAGGTATATGTACTTGTTGAACTCGAGGATTCGTACCTTGAATAGTCGGGGTAGTCGTTCCTTGTGGCTGAGATTGAGTTGCCCTTATCTGGGTCTCCGCTTGAGTAGATGCATAAGTTGAGTGGGGAGGAATCTCCATGGTTGACGAAATCACCTGAGTTGTCCCTGATGGTGTTCCCTCCTCCAGAGTGCTGGTTGTTCTCCGTGTTCTCGCCATGGTTGTTGTTCCTTTTCCCACAGACGGCGCCAAATGTTATGGATAAAAAACTAAGGTTATTATTTGCTGTATTTATTACTAAGATTCGGGAGCTCAAGGCCTTTAATGGCTGCTCTCGTGTTTCGTGGCTCGATCTGCCTTTACGAGATGCCTACGTATCTCTGTGAATTAGAGAATCAAGCCAAAAAACATAGTTCTGATCTGTGGGGTGAGGCCCCTTATATAGATGTTGGGAGTCCTTGAATTGGACTTGGTATAGGAGACTTGGTGGGCAAGTCTTATAATTAGAATGGACTTAGGAGTCCTAAATAGTAGGAAACTGATTCCTTATCCTTTTAGATCCCTTTGAGGATAATCTATAAGGATTTATATCCTTATCGGGACTCTTCTCAATAGCTGATTTTTACCTTATTAATTAATTACGAAATTAATTAATAATCAGGGCTTTTGGGCCTTCTTTATTCCATCAGACCTGATCTGGTCTATCAGGCTTAACCTTTCCGGTCTGAGTATCATATATCTTTTTATTGGGCCTAGCAGCCCACACCTTGCAGTATTTAATCATAATTTATTTATTCCTATCAATTAGTTTACTTTAAAGAGTGACTATTCCCCATGCAAATAAGCACGTACTCCCTACACAAAATGTAACTCATCCTATCAGCATTTAGTCAAATAAATTAACCACTATCAGCATACTCAAAACAACACAAATAATGTACTAGTCTACTAACATTGGACTAACCTATTTTCACGTAAACAAGAAATCATATAAGCATGTAAATGTGTCAATAAGTCAGAGAAATTTGAGACAAAGTATGTCAAAAGTATTTTTATGAACAGAATTTATGAATTAAATTTGTTCAGTTTTTCATACTTTTTGCTTCTTTTGATCTGTTATTTATTAAGTTCATATACTGAAGATATGAAGTAATAAATATTCAGTTTACTTAGAATTTTGAAAAATTCCAAGTTCAAATTAATCGAGAAGTCTGGGTATTTATAGAAAAAGTAAAATACTATCGAGAAGTCAAATAAACGTTTGATATTAAACTTATCGAGAAGTAATTTTGAATTTGAAAAAGGTACATTCGATAAGTCATTTGATTAATTCTTTTCGAGAACTAAGAAATGATTTATCGAGAACTCTGATAAATGCCCAGTTTGTCCGAAAATGGACTAAAAATGATTCTAATTTATTTGAATTGAATCAAATTGAAATCAGAATAAATTTTCTAAAAGTATTTTTCTAAAATAATTCATTGAATTAAATTATTTTAGTTCTGAGTTATTGATAAGTCTCAAAATATCCTTGTCGAGAACTCTGTGAATTAACACTATTAGAGAACTCTACATGGTCTTATCGATAAGTCATAATAGAGCTTATCGAGAAGTCATTCGAGAAGTCTATAAATAGACTTATCGAGGACTCACTTGAGAACTCTAGAATGACTTGTCGATAAGTCATTTTGACTTATCGAGAACTCAGTTCTCTATACCTTTGAGTACTGTTATTCTGCCTTGTGTTAATTTTACACATTTAAGATGTAAATTAACAACAAAGCAGTTTACTTAGAATTTGAAATATTCTAAGTTAATTTTTGAGTTTTTAAGAAAAATAAATATACAGAGATTCTGAAATATTTATAATTCATATTTCAGTTAATTTCCAATTAAATCAAACTAGGTTGATTTATTAGAAATTAATCTGCTGCAACACATTAGCTGAGTTCTTGCCTTAGGATGAAGAATTGAGCATTCCAATTTCACTCACTAGTGAAGGTTGCTTCATCCAAAGGTTTAGTAAAAATGTCAGCTAATTGTTTCTCTGTTGGAACAAAAATGAGCTCAATGGTACCATTTGCAGCATGTTCCCTGATAAAATGGTACCTAACATCAATGTGCTTTGTTCTAGAATGATTAACTGGATTAGCTACTATAGATATGGCACTAGTATTGTCACACATAATAAGAATTTTGTGTAACACTAGACAATAGTCCATTAGCTGATTTCTAATCCAAAGCACCTGAGCACAACAACTTCCAGCAGCTATATATTCAGCCTCAGCTGTGGAAGTTGACACAGATTGTTGTTTCTTACTATACCAGGATACAAGTCTTTGACCAAGAAATTGACAGCTTCCACTGGTACTTTTCCTATCAACCCTGCATCCAGCAAAATCTGCATATGTGTATCCAACAGCTTCAAAACCAGTTCCCTTAGGATACCATAATCCCAAGTTTGGAGTTCCCTTTAAGTATCTGAAAATCATTTTCACAGCCATCAAATGTGATTCCTTTGGATTGGCTTGAAATCTGGCACATAGACAAGTAGCAAACATGATGTCTGGTCTACTAGCAGTCAAATAAAGCAATGATCCAATCATCCCTCTGTAGCTTGAAATATCCACACTCTTGCCTTTTTTTTCTTCATCCAACTTGGTTACAGTAGACATTGGTGTAGATGCAGGTGAGCTATCCACCATACCAAATTTCTTCAATAAGTCATTCACATATTTGGTTTGGCTGATGAAAATACCATCACTTCTTTGACTAACTTGAAGGCCAAGGAAGTAACTCTGCATTAGCCTAGAGAATCTTTGACAAAGCTTTTCATTTGTAGATCCAAAGATGGTATTATCCACATAGATTTGAACTAGGATCATATCTTCACCATGCTTCTTGTAGAAGAGAGTCTTATCAATAGTACCTCTGGTAAAATCATGTTTGAGTAGAAATTCTGACAGTGTGCATACCAGACTCTAGGTGCCTGTTTCAATCCATATAGAGCCTTGAGTAATTTGTAAACAAAGTTAGGAAATTCTGGATCTTCAAAGCCAGGTGGCTGTTACACATAAACTTCTTCTTTTAGTTCACCATTAAGAAAAGCACTCTTGACATCCATTTGATACACCTTGAAATTTGAGTGTGCAGCAAATGCCAGAAAAATTCTTATTGCTTCTAGTCTTGCAACAGGAGCAAAAGTCTCATCATAGTCAATTCCCTCTTCTTGTGAGTAGCCTTTAGCAACCAGCCTTGATTTGTTTCTAGTAACAATTCCATTTTCATCCATTTTGTTCTTGTACACCCACTTAGTTCCAATTATGCTTCTGTTCTTTGGTGCAGGGACTAATTTCCAAACTTTGTTTCTCTCAAACTGATTCAGCTCCTCCTGCATAGCACATATCCAATCAGGATCCTATAGGGCTTCTTCAGTTTTCTTAGGCTCTACTTGAGATAGAAAACATCCATGTAGGCATTCATTAGCAGTTGCACTTCTAGTTCTCACACCAGCTGAGGGATCACTAATAATATCTTCTACTGTATGACTCCTATCCCACTTTTTAGTGTGTGTCTGTTGACTAGTGCTTTTATCATTTTCTTCAGTATTACCATGACTGTCATTTCCATTCTCTCCTTCTCCCCCTGAGTTTATGCCATCAAATTCAGGTGTCTGAAGAGAGCTTTCATTCCCATGATTTTGTTCAGAGGTCTCTTCATTTGTCATTTGTTGTGCCACAACTTCATCTTCCTCATCAGAATCACTATCAATGGTTAGATTCTCAAATACAAGGGCTTCAACATTATTTACATCAAGGCATTCCAAGCCTGGACATTTGTCATCATCAAAAGTCACATCCGTGCTTTCCATAATTTTCTTTTGATCAATCACATAAACTTTGTAGGCTATTCTTTCTAATGAATATCCCATAAAAATTGCTTCAAAAACTTTAGAGTCAAATTTTCTCACATATTCAGAGTTGTCTTTTAGAATATAACACTTGCTTCCAAACACATGTAGATACTTCACTGTAGGCTTCCTGTTAGACATGATTGAGTAAGGTGATTTGCCATGAGCTTTGTTGATGAGATATCTGTTTTGAGTGTAGCATGCAGTATTAACAGCCTCTTCCCAAAAACTAGTTGGCAACTGAGCATCTTGTAGCAAGGTTCTAGCAGCTTCAACCAATTTTCTATTTTTCCTCTCAACTATTCCATTCTGTTGAGGTGTTCTAGCTGCTGAAAATTCTTGAACAACGCCTTTGCTTTTGCAGAATTCACTTAATGTTGAGTTTCTGAATTCTGTTCCATTATCACTCCTCAATCTTTTCACGCTAACTTTTTCTTCAGCTTGCTTCTCAATTTTCTTGATGTGCTCAATTATAATGTTTGGAGTTTCATCTTTAGAGTACATGAACTCAACCCAAGTGTACCTTGAAAAATCATCAACCATGACAAGGGCATATTTGTTCCTTGAAATGGACAAGACATTTACTGGTCCAAACAAGTCCATGTGAATAAGTTGTAGAGGTGCACTTATAGAATTCACAGATTTTGACTTGTGACTTGATCTTTTCATTTTTCCTTTCTGACAAGCTTCACAAACTTCCAGTTGAGCAAATTCCAGACTAGGCATGTCTCTCACAAGCTCCTTCTTGACTAAGGTGTTTATTTCTTTGAAATTCAAGTGAGATAGCTTCTTATGCCACAATTTTCTTTGCTCTTCTGATGCCTTGGTGTAGAAACAACATACTCCATCCTTATGTGTTGAGTCTAAGTCTGCAATAAACAAGCTTCCCTTCCTTACTCATTTAAGAGCAATTTCACTAGTCTTTTTGCTAATAAAAGCACAATCTTCTTTGTTAAAAATAACTTGAAAACCTCTGTCTGCAAATTGACTAACACTTAGAAGATTTACTTCTAATCCAGCAACTAGTGCTACATCTTCAATGACAACATTTCCAGAAACAATCTTACCATATCCCATTGTGAATCCTTTATTGTTGTCTCCAAAGGTCACCAAAGGGCCAACCATCTCCTCAAATTATGATAGCAGGGCCTTATCACCTGTCATATGCCTAGAACATCCACTATCAGTGATCCATATGACCTTCTTTCCTTTGCCCTGCACATAATGAGGATTAAGTGTATTTAGCTACCCAAGCTGTGTTGCGCACTTTCTTCTTGTTAACTGATTTTGCAGAAGTAGAATGAGAATTTTCAGATAAAATGGAATTCATAGACTGTTGAGCATTTTCCCTTTTAGATATAGAACCAACTTTTGATTTTATGAGATCAATTCTCAATTTGTGGCAACTCTTCATCACTTTCATTTTGCAGGGAATGCAGTCAAACTTGTCAGAGAATGAATAGGTATCATTAGCCTTAGCTTCATTATACTTGCAGACTCCTTCAGGTGGATTGCTAATAATCTTTTTACAAAGATGAGTTAGGTGATTCATTGATCCATAATTCTCACACCTCTTTCTAGGAGCATCTGCAACATAAGCAAAATTATTGCTTTTATTTATCCCAATCTTTCCATTTCTATTCTTCTTTTTCTTTTTGACCTTTTCAGCTTTAATCTCCTTCACAAGCTCCTTAGTTTCTTGATTGTCTTTTGTTGTTTCAATAGAGATGGAATACTGAGTTGTCTCATCATTTTTCTTTTCCTTGTCCTCATCAGCTATCTCCTGTTTGATGATCAACTCTTCTTCACTGAATTTCACCTCATATGCCTTGAACAAAGGTGATTCAACTTTCTTCAAAATAATTGGGACATTCTCAGTTTCAGTTGATTTTCCTTTGTCACTGACAGACTTTTTTTGTTGTTCAAACCCTCATAATCAAGACCAATGGCAATGTTTGCACATGACTTGTTCTTTTCATGATATTGGCCAATCAACTCAGAAGCATTTTTGAAGGATTTCAGCTTCACTTCATTCTTTTCCAGCCTTTCTCTCAATACTGCTTCAATTTCATTTGCACACTTTAATTTGTTCTTTAAGTATGCAATTTCTTGCTTAGCAGCATCAAGCTCAACCAGCAACAATTCATTCTCTTATTTTTCACTCTCAAGTTTTTCATTAATCTTTTTCAATCTGCTAACTTCCTCATTTGCAGCAACCATGCTTGTATGAATGTGGAACATTTCTGTGCTCATCTTTTCAACAGTTTCCTTATATTGACTCATATTTAAATCAATTGTGGTAAGAGTTGGTACCCGTGATTTAGATGATGAAGAATCTCATTGCTCCAAGGCCATGAGTGCATAGTTTCCAACTTCTTCATCTTCATCATTATCTGAATCATCCCAGCTTTTACCCTCAGCAATATAAGCTTTCCCTTGTTGCTTCTTTAAAAGAGCATCATACTTTGCTTCCAATTCAAGATAGGCTTTATCTTTCTTTGCCTTCTTGGGTTTCCTACATTCTGTAGCAAAATGGCCCAACTCATCACAGTTAAAGCACCTTATGTTTGATCTATCAACAAATCCAGTTTTGTAGCCAGTTTTGTTATCAGGAGTGTACTTCCCTTTTCCTTTCCAGCTGCTGTCTTTGTTGAAGGACTGTCCTTTGCTCTTGAAAAATCTTGGTTTCTTCACTCTAATGTTAGAGAATTTTCTAGCCAAGTAAGCCATTGATTTGTCTAGCTCATCAAGCTCATCAAGAGTGTAGAACTCATCTTCTTCATCCAATTCCAGTATGGCTTACTCTTTAGAGTCATTGACTCTTTCCTCACTTGTAGAAATTTCTGGAGTTTGGGATCTTTGCTCATCATTAGAGGTCTGGCCATCATTCACAATCAGTGCACTTGAGCCATCCATTACATATCCTTGACTAGCCCTTAATGATTTCTTTTGAATCATTTCAAGTTCATAAGTTTTCAGAACCCCATAGAGCACTTCCAGTGTGATTCTACTCAAATCCCTTCCTTCTCTGATTGCAGAGATCTTTTGTTCCAAATGATCAGGCAGAGTAAGCAAGAACTTCAAATTCACTTCTTCAACATCATAAAATTTATCATGAAGCTGCTAGTCATTTATCAGCTTATTAAACCTTTCAAACACATCAGTAATACATTCCTTTGGTTTAGCCATAAAACCCTCATACGGAGAAATCAATATCCTTCTTTGATTTGACCTAACCTCCTCAGTTCCTTCACAGAGTATCTCAATCTTTTCCCAGATCTGTTTAGCAGTGTCACAGTTGACATTGTTATTATACATTACATTATCAAGTGACTCAATCAGTATCAGTTGCAAAGCACTGTCTAGGGAAACTTTCTCTCTTTCAGGTTCAGTATACTCAGAGGGATCCTTGGGAGCATAATGAGCTGGAATAACCATGTCTCCATCTGTGGTTTCCTCAACTCTAACCATAGGAGTGAAGGGCCCATTCTTGAGGATCTGAATGTAAAGGTGATTGGATATTCTTATAAACAACAACATTTTCTTTTTCCATAAAGTGTAGTTGGCCTTATCAAAGGGAAGAATCCTGATACTACTGATTTTCTGTGTATTCATTTTTCCAAGATCTAATCTGTTTACTTTCAGATTTTGCTCTGATACCACTTGTTAGATATGAATATAACACAGAGGGGGGGGGTGAATGTGTTTTGGCTTAAATGTTTACTTTTTGATCGACTTTGGCTTTAGCAGTTGGTTGTTATCAATGATTTGGTAGAATAGATGTTAAACATAAATAACAATGCAAATATGTAAAACAAAGATCTTCAAAACTCAATTTTATATTAAAAATCAAGCAGTGTTTTGATACAAAATCTCTAAGTTCTTGGTTTAGAACTTAGCTTCTTTCTTGAGAAAGAATACAATTTCTATCTGAATTTCTACTGCTGACTAAGGACCAGTGTTAACTTTATAACTCAGTTAACTGCTGGTTTACACAGTGTGTAATAAGACATGCTATTAGCTTTTCTAAACTGTTACTTGTAATTTCTATTTATAGAAAAACAGATCTTCCATTTCTGGCTTAGCATATCTTTAGCATCCCGTGTTCTGACTAAGGACCAGTGTTAACTTTATAACTCAGTTAACTGCTGGTTTACACAGTAAACAATAAGAAGTGCTCATCACTTTTCTAACCTGTCACTAATCACTTCTATTTAAAGGAAAAGTGAGATTTCCATATCTAGATTAGCAAATCTTCATCCACTGTGTATTGGTTGATCCTTCTTTGTCAGTTAATCTTCACCATTAATCTTGCACATCTCTCAAGCTGCTTTTTGTAAACTTGTCAATTCAGTTGTGTGAATTGTTTGTTGATTTGCAACCTTGGATATTGAACTGTTCTGCAATTCTGTACTTAAAGAAATTTCTTCACTTCGAGATCTCCAATTAAGCTGTAAAGAACTCGACATCTCGATAGGCATGTTGGCTTGTCGATATCTCTGAAACTTCATTGTTGACTTGACTTATCGACAACTCTGAGTTCTCTAGTGAATTTTGGTTTATCGATAACTCAGAGTTCTCTAATGGACTTTGGCTTATCGATAACTCATAGTTCTCTAATGAATGTATACTTGTCGATATCTCTGAGTTCTCGAATGGGTATCTGACTTGTCGATATCTCCAATAACATTTCCTGAGTTCTCGATAGACAATTCCTGAGTTCTCGATAGACAATTCCTAAGTTCTCGATAGGTCTTTCTGAGTTCTCGATAGGTCTTTCTGAGTTCTCGAATGACTTCTCTATAATACTAACTCTGTGACTTGTAGAGATCTTGACTTATAATGTTTTTCACCAAACAGAATTATTCAACTCCAAGCTTCTTCATAATTCTTCTGAGGCATGACCTTCTTGATCTTCTTCCAGATAGAATTCTTAGGCTTGACACTGTTTAGGGAAAAATGCTCTAGTCTGCTCCATTTACATTTTACAGACATTAAGTGTTACAAGTATGAATTACAGATTAAGGTTACAATACAACTTACTTAGGGTTGGCCCAAAGCTTAACTGATTGCTAATGACATTGTCAACATCAGTAATCTTTGACATCATCTATTATATAACTGATTGCTAATGACATTGTTAGTATCAGTAATCTTTGACATCAGATCATTGAAGATTAATGACATTGTTAGCTCCAGTAATCTTTGACATCATCTATTATATATTACATAAAGTATAACATGATATCTTCTTTCAAAACAGATTGGTAAACCATTTGTACAGATTCAAGTTGATTTAATCTCTCAGGAGTTGCTCCTACACATGGTTCACTTAAGAAAGTTGGATCATTGGTAGTATTGTGTACTCTCTTATCTTTAGAACTACCCAATCCTGATTTGTCTCTTGCTTCCTTTCCTGTAACAACTCTTGCTTCAAAACCACTTGATGTATTCTTCAAAGGTTGAGTCTGTTGAGCTTTGGTGAATCCTGGTAGTAGAATCTTTGAAGGTTTAACATGAGCAATGTTAGAGGTTTTCTTTTCCTTATCTTCTGATATCAAACCAACTTGAGCTATGTCAGGGGTTGCTTGCTTCACTGTAATATCAGATTTTACTAAGTCCTGATTTTGAACAACATAAGCTATATCAGAGGTTGTTTGAATATCCTTTTTCTTCAAAATCAGACTAGCATCTTCATCAGATTTTTCTTCCAGATCCATGACTGGCATATATACCTTTACAGGTTCACCAATTTTTTCTTTGCCCTTGGATCTTGGATCTACCTCCACTTGTGATTTGGCTTTGGTTGCCTCAGAATTTTTTTTCTCCTTAATCACAATATCCTTAGGTTTTGAAAGTTTCTCTTCAACAACAGAAGCTTAAGACTTGGAGTTGACATTTTCTACTTTAAATATAGCTTCTTCTTCCATTAGACTTTCAAAGTCCATTCCTGGATTTTCTTTGAGAAATAATATCTTTGAAATTTCTTCATCAAGCTCCAAATGTCCAGTAGAACTTATCCTTTTACCAGTATCAGAACTTATTCTTCTCCTAGCATCAGAACTTGTTCTTTGTGTAGAAATTTCAGCTATCCTTGATGAAGAACCTTTACCTTGACCATGACCTCTACCCTTATCAGAGTTTCCCTGGTCATCATTTCCATCATCCTTACCCTTCAGTGGTTGAGTAGATTTGCATTTGGACTTAATCACTTTCTCCCCCTTTTTGGCATCAGCAGGTAAAAGAAGAGAGACAAGCAATTCCACTGAGGATTGGATCTCATTGAGTTGAGTTTGCTGAGAAGCTTGATTATTTAGAATTTCAGAATTCTGAGCTTGTTGCTTCTCCTGAGTCTTTTCAATATACCCAATTCGGTCAAAGGCTGGCTTGAAAAATCTGTTCTTTTCCAATTTTATATTCATATCTTGCTGGATTAGAGATTCTTGAATTTTATTCACCTTGTCATGAGTTATTGAGTGTTGACATTGAAGGTGCCTAGTACTCATTGCAGTAACTCTCAGCTGTGCCTTGAAATCATTATTTATCAGCATTTCATCAGCTTTGGCAAGGTGCTCAACAAGAATTTTTTCAGTAGGAACAAAACTAACTGTGTTCCATTCCTTAGTCCACTCCTTTCCTCTAGGAGATTCACTCCAAGGTACTGGTGCATCCTCTCTAACAAACTTCTTGATCAAATCAGCTTTATTAACTGTTTGTTGAGGTGCATGTCCTGAAGGACCAGCTGCATCGCATCTAGATTAGTAGCAGCTTCACCAGTAGATTCAGCATTGTCAGCATCAGAACTTACAGATCCTGCAGTATCAGCATCCTTTGATAAAATTACAGTATGTGAGGCTATAGAGGCTTCAACATCATCCTCTAAATTCTGATCTGCAACTAAGTTCTGATCAACATCCAAATTTTGATGCCCACCTAAAATCTGATCTTCATCATCTAGATTCAGAACTGGTGTTGATGGAATATCTGCATTGAAATCAGCATCCAAAAGTGGTGTAGTTAGTGAAGTGAGTTGAGTTGGTGGAGCTTCCAAGTACAGAACCTCAGGCACAATCAAGTTATGAATATCAATTTTAGCACTTGTACCTGGGTCTTCAGCATGTACTGGATTAATTAGAGGAGACACATGAGGTATAGACACTTGCTCTGGAATATCCTCTTGCTCTTGAATAAGAGACTTTGGAGCTTGAGTAAAGTCTGATTCAGCTGTGGGAAGTAATTCAATGACTATAGGTTCTGTTGGGATTAGAGATTCCTGACCCCCTTCCTTAGCTGCTGCTTCCAGAATTTCTTCAAAGTGTGATGATACACTTACAGCCCTCCTGGCTCTTTGCTTTTTAAGTCTCTTTGCAGAATTAGAGACTTTGGGAGCTTCATCATCATAATTTAGCTTTCTAAGCCTTTTGAGGGGCCTAGAACTCCCAGTTTCAGTATCTTTCTGAGAAGAGATATTCTCAGCTTCTACAACAACAGGTTCTGATAGTGGAACCTGTTCCTCAGTGTCTGACTCATCTTTCAGAACAATTCTCCTTCTCTTCTGTTGAGACTGGGGCACAGTCTGTGTCCTTTTTGGTTTTGAAGATGAAGGCTTCACTGGATGTGCTGAAGGTTGAGGTTGAGATGACTGTGTTGGTTTGTAATATGTCCTGATGGAGGGTTGAGTTGTTTGAGGTTGAGAAGTGAGGTGTTTGTGTAGTTGTGGTATGTTCTGATGGCTGTTGTGTTGGTTGTGATGAGTTGGTGGGTTGAACATCAGGATAGACAGATGTATAAGTTTGTGGATCAACATTTACCAAGATCTGTTTTACTGACTGAGGAATCTATAAGGGTCTCAGCACTGGTTTCTTATTGTCAGCATGTAACAAATCATTAAAAGCCCTCTTTGCAAGCTTAAAGGGTGGAATTAAATCACTGTCTAGTTGGGGTTCATCAGCACAACAAAAAGTATATATAAGCTGACAGAATCTAGCAAAGTATACTACATTCCTATTCTCTGTCATCCTATCCCCTATGAAACCTAGCACAACACTTGCAAAATCAAAATGAGTTTGATGGTTAAGGGCATACCCGATTTGCTGACTCATGATGGGAATATCATCAAAGTTAGAGCATTTATTGGTGAATGCCTTTGTGATACAATCAAAGAAAAAGCTCCATTCCTTTATGATATTTGATCTTTTCAGTTGACCCAGCTTTCCCAAACTTTTCTCATAGCCCAGACTGGCCATAAGCTGCTGTAAGACGGGATCCTCCACTGTTGAGAATGTGCAACCTTCAGGTAAGTGGAGAGCTTTACGAACTGCTCCAGGAGTAACCACATGCTCGACATCTCCTGATGTGAAAATAATGCTTGGAGTACCAGTAGCACCACCATCATCAAATAGCCCAGTTCACCAAAATGTCAGCACTTGTTTGCTTGGAATAGATTGGGGATGGGTCAAAGCATACCCAATCTCACTATTGGCTAATAAATCTTGCACAAAGTGCAGATCTGATGGAGCTTCAGCCTTATTCAAGATTGCAGCATAGTTATTTGGTACAAACTTGGCTCCATCAACAATTAAATCATTGGGCGCCATCAGAAATAAGTGAGAAGTTAGAGTGCCTGTAAGGTGTTTGAGAAAATGTCTGTAAAGAAAACCGTCAGAAAATGTGAGAGAGAATAAGAAAAGAAAGAGAGTGAGTAGAATAAAAATGAAAATAAAAGATTTGAAAATCTTTTATCTCTTTTACTTAGACACCCCACGTGACAGCAGTTAATGAGAAGTGGAACATACCTTTACACCTGTCAGGCATGCAGCAGTTAAGGCAAAAGTTAATGGGCACGGTAAATAAGTAATGATAACATTGCATGTTCAGTTTTAAAAAAAACTGTTTCCACTAAACAAATGATTATTACTGCTTTATCTCACATAAACTAATATTCTGAGAAAATATGACCGTTCAAGTAATGACCAAAAATAAACCAAGTAAATAAATACTGCCACGTTAGCATCAGAACTTGATTATTATCTGAATTTAAAAGTCATCAGAATATGGCTCCTTAACTCGAAAAAAGAATATTTATTTCTGTAATTCTTCATACAAATACTGATATGGTTACATTAGAACTTAATCATCAGAACTTCCATCAGAACTTGTCCTCAGAATTTATGCAACTGACACTTAGACTGTTCATTTAAAACAACATTTATCACCATAGTAATTTTCATCATTCATATGGAGTGTAAGTGTGTGCATTAAGCTAAATATCAGACAAAGAGTAAAGTCTGATTCAATTCAGTACATCTTAAAAATAAGGCATAACTAAAAACTTTGCTCAAAATCTGTTATTATTCTGAAGTCTACTATAAAATGAGTTCATGCATGAGTCCACCTCAACTGATTTGTGTTCATTTTATGCATCTTTTGAAATTCCTTTTTACAGTGGCTTCTCAGTGTAAGTGAGTCACGACTGCTTATTAGAATTTATGCCGTTATCAGAGTATTTTTCCAGAAATCAGAGAATGTGAAAAGTCACCAAGAAAATTTTATTTTGCTTTTCTAATGCATATTACGTAATACCAGCAATGCACTTGGGTCTTCCCTTCCATATTTTTACTCTAGATCTCAAAGGAGTGCCTGATATTTATTTCTTTTCTTTTTCTTTTTCTTTTGATAAGTGAGGTTTATCAGCACTTAGTACATCCATAAAATTTACTAACATAAGAACTTAACAAATAAGAAGCACTATTCTAGTTTTTGACTTAGTAATAAGATACACAAAGTAAACCTAACCAAACTCAATATCAGAATTTGCTTGTGTCAAAAGATTTCCACATAAACAATTACTTCAAACATGGGATCTTTAATATATTAAAGACTACTAGGTCAACATCTAGCACAATTATCCTTATTGGATTGAATAGTCACAGAAACATCCATATCACTATCAGAGTTTAGAAATTCACATCAGACAACAATCAGCACTTAAAAAATTTCAAATTAAGCACATAATACACAAAGATAGTAATATCTGTAAATACTGTGTCAGGTCACATGCACTGTTGAGGGGGTGAATACAGTGTATAATACAATCAAATCGAACTTTAAAATCTTAAGTAACAGAAAACAAACTTTATTGAAACAATAAACTCTGTTACAGTATGGAACTGTTACCTCTCAGTGATGAACAAATATCACGAGAGCTGCTAGGGTTACAATGAATAATCTTCTTGAATATGATAACACTTATAGTGTAAACCCTATGTCTGTGTTTATATACTACACAGTTACAAGATAATCGCTAATTGATATGGAATATAATTCTGCTTCCTAAAATATATCAATCAGATATCTTTTCTTCCAAGTATTCCATTCTTCACGGAACTCCTTCTTCATGCATATCTCTTCTTATGTTTATCTTGATCTTCTTTCCTTTAATCAGCTACTGTCCTTATCTGATCGTCCTTCAGCACTTAAGTTCTGATATCTAACTTCTGATGATTATCTCCTGATAATATAAGTACTGATATCCTTAAGTCCTGACTTCCAGTATAAGTACTGATCAACGGTTAAGTACTGATTTATCCTGTTAAATAAGATCTGAAATCTAAACATAAATTATATTAGCCATGACATTATCAAATATATCTAACAATCTCCCCCAACTTGTAAATTAGCATAATATACAAGTTTAACAGATATTTGATGATGTCAAAAATATTAAGTACAAACGCATGAGAATTAGACTAGATAACTACAACTTACAGTCCTTAAAGCTTTACCAATATTCAACTTCTGATAACAACTTCAGTCTGTACAAATATCAGAATTTAAGCAGTTGTAGAACTTCGACTTGGCTTCATCATCTGATCTCTCTGATGTCAGGAGTTGTTCTGAGATAATTCTTCAACAAACATCTCTCAGCATATCTAAGTTCATCAATCATTCTCCTTTTGGCATCTTTAAGCTCTGCAGTATCTTCACCAATTTGAAAGATTGCAGCTCTGAGATCATTGATCTTTGCTTTTCTTATATCATGATCCAGTCTGATCAAATAAGCTTTATCAGACTCAAGATTGAATTCAACAGCCCTGTACCCCAGAAAGGTAGTTATAATCTTAGCAGTGTTGGGCTTCATTTCAACTATATCACCATTGTGATCTCTGTACTTTAGAACGTATGTGCTGTCCGACTTAACAGAATAAAGCCTTTTCTGTCTCTGAATCTGTTCTTTCAAATAGTTTGCAGCAGTTCCTGTTATTCTGTCATCCACTTGAAGTAAGAATAGTACATGCTCCAATTCTTCAAAATACTTCAATGGAATGGCATTTTGTCTTATATGATAAACCCTACCATCTGTCATGAAATACAACAAGATGTATTCTTTCAAGTAGGTATGGTAAACCATCTGTACAGATTCCAGTTGATTCAATCTCTCAGGAGTTGCTCCAATACCTGGTTCACTCAAGGAAGTTGGATCATTGGTAGTGTTATGTATTCTTCTTTCATTAGCACTTCCCAATCCAGTTTTATCTCTTGCTTCCTTTCCAGTAACCACTCTAGCTTCAAAACCACTTGCAGTAGTCTTCAAAGGTTGAGTCTGTTTTGCTTTAGTGAATCCTGGTAGGAGTGTCTTTGGTCTATCTTTTGATATCGAGTTAACTTGAGCTATGTCAGAGGTTACTTGCTTCTTCTGAATATCAGAACTTACAATTTCTTGACTCTGAACAACTTGAGCCATGTCAGAGGTTGTTTTAAGAACTTTTCTTGAAGTCAGAGCAAGATTATCCTTTTCATCAGTAATTTCTTCATCCTCAGGAGGCACATAAACCTTGATAGGTTCACCAACCTTTTTTTTACCCTTGGATCTTGGATCTATCTGCGGTTGTGATCTAGCCAATGTTACTTCAGTATGTATCCTTTCTTTGATCACAATGCCTTTGAGTTTTGGAAGTGGCTTTTTACCAGAAGCTTCAGATTTAGATGTGACTTTCTATGATTTAAGCCTGGCTTCTTCTTCCATTAAACTTTCCAAGTCCATTCCTGGATTTTCCTGAAGAAATAACTGTCTTGACATTTCCTCATCAAGATCTAAAAGTTCATCAGAACTTATCCTTTTACCAGCAGCAGAACTTATTCTTTTCCCAGTATCAGAACTTATCCTGTGACTTGTGATTTCAGCTTTTCTTGATGTGAATCTTCTACCTTGACTATGACCTCTACCCATTCCAGGGTTTCCTTGATCATCTTTTTCATCATCCTTTCCTGTCAGTGTCTTGTCAGTCTTGCATTTGGACTTAATTACTTTCTCCCCCTTTTTGGCATCAGCAGGAAGTAGAAGAGAGATAAGCAATTCCACTGAGGATTGGATTTCAGTCAGTTGTGATTGCTGAGAAGCTTGATTATTCAGAATATCATCAATCTGAGCTTGTTGATGATCTTGAGTCTTCTCAATATAAGTAATCCTGTCAAAGGTAGGTTTGAAGAACTTTTTCTTATCAATTTTCCAAACTTGTTCCTGTTTGATAAATTCTTCCTGAATCTTGTGTAGCTCTGCATGAGTAGTTGAGTGAAGACCTTGTAGATGTTTAGTACTCAATGCAGTGACTCTAAGCTGGGTTTTGAAATCATCATAATTTAACATTTTATCAGCTTTAGTCAAGTGCTCAGCAAGATGCTTTTCAGTTGGAACACATGAAACTGAGTTCCATTCCTTAGTCCACTCCTGTCCTGCAGGAGTTTCACTCCAAGATACTGGTGCTTCTCTGGTAACAAACTTCTTAACCAGTTCAGACTTTAGAATAGTCTGTTGAGGAGCATGTCCTGAAGGACCTGCTGCATCAGCATCTGCAGTTGGAGCAGCATCACCAGTATCTCCAGCATTTGCAGCATCAGAACTTAAAGAATCAGTATCTTCTGATAAGACAACAGTGTGAGTAGCAATGGAGGCTTCAACATCCTCTAATTGCTGATCTGGTTCTAAGTTCTGATCAACAGCCATATCCTGATGCTCACTTAAAGTCTGATCATCAGCATCTTGATGCAGAGAATGTGTTGTAGATAACTCTGGAGTTTGAACAACATCAGTAATAGGTGTTGTTGAAGGAGTAGTTGTTGTTGGAGCTTCTAAGAGAATTACTTCAGGCACAACCAAGTTTTGAACATCAATATCAGCACTTGTGCCTGGATCAACAGGAGACACAGATGGTGTGTTAGCCTTTTCAGAAACAGCTTCCTGAGATGGAGTTGATGGAGAAGAAGTGACTGGAGCAAATTCCTTGTCTTGTGAGATCAGAGATTCCTGATCCCCTTCCTTAGCTGCTTCCTCTTCATCATCTGACACTGGCCTTTTTGCCCTCTGTTTCTTGTATCTCTTTGTTGATTTGGATTCCTTGGGAGTTTCAGAAACTGTCATTCTTCTAAGCCTTTTGAGAAGCCTAGATCCCCCAATTCCAGAATCCTTCTGAGAAGTCTCTTTCTCAGCTTCATATACAAGTATCAGATTCATCTCTCAAGGCAATCCTCCTTCTCTTTTGAGGTGTTTGAGGAACAGTCTTTGTCCTCTTTGGCTTGGAGGATGAAGGCTTCACAGTAGGTGCTGAGGATGAGGGTTGAACAGTCTGTGAAGTGGAGAGATAGGATTTGAGATATGTCCTGAGGGTAGGTTGAGTAGAATGAGTGGTAGGTGCTGAGGATGATGGTTTTTGGGTGTTTGTTGTTGGTTGGACATCAGAGTAAACAGATCTGTAAGTACCAAGATCAGCATTTACTAGGATCTGTTTTACAGACTGAGGAATCTGTAATGGTCTAACCACTGTTTTCTTAGTGTCAACATTTACCAGGTCATTAAAGTAGCGTTTTGCAACTTTAAAAGGTGGGGTTGAGGAACTGACTAATTGAGGTTCATCAGTACAAAAAGTATAAATAAGTTGACAGAATCTAATAAAATAGACAACATTCCTATCCTCTGTCATCCTATCCCCAATAAAACCAATTATACCAGTTGCAAAATCAAAATGAGTTTGATTGATAATAGCATACCCGATGTGCTGACTCAGAATTGGGATAGCATCAAAATTCGAACATTTGTTCCCAAAAGCTTTGGTGATGTAGTCGAAGAAGAAGCTCCATTTTCTTCTGATATGAGCCCGTTTCAATTGCCCAAGTTTTGCCAAACTCTTTTCATATCCCAAATTAGCCATTAACTCCTGAAGAGCTGATTCCTCTGGAATTGAAAAAGTACACTCTTCTGGGAGATGTAGAGCCCTGCGTATTGTACCAGGAGTAACTGCATAAGATGAATCACCCACTTCGAAAACAATACTGGGAGTGCCATGTTTACCACCATCATCAAAGTGCCCAGTCCGCCAAAACGTCAGAACTTGTTGGCTCGAAAAGACTGAAGGCTGGGTTAATGCATACCCAATCTTACTGTGTGCAAGAAGATCTTGCACAAAATGCAATTCAGATGGAGCTTCAGCATGATCAAGAATTGCACCATAGTTGTTTGGAACAAACTTATCTCCATCAATGATTAAATCCTTAGGTGCCATGTGAAAAATTGAGCTAAAAAAGTGCCGGTTAGGTGTTTGATAAAATGTCTGTATGAAAAACCAACGTGAGAAGAAGAGAGAAAGTGAGAGTAAAAGCAAGTAGAGAGAAAAAGTATGAAGGAAATAAAAGATTAAAGAAATCCTCTCTCTGTCGTACTTATACTCTGAAAAATAAATGTTACCGTTGGACACCTGTCAGACATGCAGTAATAACGGATAGTTACTGGGCTCGAGAAAACAATAATTATTACTTACACTCGCCTGTTTTCAAGGAAAAACCGTTCCACTTACCCAGATATTCCATTAATTAAGGTGAAACAGTTCTAATTCAAAATTGAAGCCGTTCCCACTTATTGAATTATTTTTCACTGCAACATTAATATTCTGAAAATAAGTCAAGTGAAAATGACCAAGATAAATCATATGAGTAAGTACTGATAAAGGAAAGTCAGAACTTAAATTAAAACAGAATTTATATGGTCATCAGAATATCAATCAGGATTTATCAATGCATTACAAAATATCTTAGAGATAAAATCATGAAACAAAAACAAATTTCATTAATATATCAAGTGAATACATTCATGAAATTGAGATTACATCAGAATTTATACAAGATTTCCCTAAGCTGCTAAACCTAACATCAACAGCCTTAGTCCTAGCTAAGAAGCCTGACAAAGCTGATGATGAAGAAAAACAGGAAGAAGATGAGATTAAATCATTTCTTCTTCCTACTCTCGACAAACAGAATGGCGAGTCGGATGATTCGCTCTTGCTGGCAGAGAGCTTCCAGCCTTTCCTCCTCCAATCGCTCCAGATGGCGATGGTAGTCCATATAGAAGAACAGGAGGTGGGTCAGTACCTCCTGTGGGACAGAGTCCCATATCTCCTCAGGAATGGCCGTGACGTGCCATTCCTGCTGCTAGTCGGCACAACTTAGCTCCATATTGAAGTTTTGGTAGTTCAAAAACATGTTGTATCTGACCATTGCATTTTTGAAAAAAAAAGTATGAAGGTAAGTTTGTGAGAAAGAATTTGATGGGAAGGCTGATGTGAAGTGGCTGCTTATATAGGCAAGAGAATGCCAGGAGACGTAAAAGTATTTAATGCTGACAGGTAGAATTAATTCTACCTCGTCTCCCCAGACTTGGAAAAAGAATAACATTCATTGGAAGGAGAAAACATGGTTGAATGTGCACAAGAAAATAAGTAAAAGTGGACTGTTCAAGTACGAATACCATTAACCCTAACCATAGTGACTATTAATCTTCCACTTCAACATATTCTAGTTTGAACCGAGACTGTTATCAAATTTTATCCACAGATAAGTCAAGTAAAGAATTAGACTGTAATATCAGAACTTAGACTTATATCAGAACTTAACAGTCATCAGAACATAATTTCTTAACTCGAAAAAGGAATGCCTATCTGAGTAAATCCTCATACAAGTTCTGAGTTATACTCTTCAGAACTTAATCGTCAGAATATGTAACCAGAACTTGTCCTCAGAGTTAGTGCAAAATGACACAATGACTGTTTATCTAAAATAACATAGACCACCACAGTAATTTTCATCATTCAGATGGAGTGATTAGTGTGTGCATTAAGCTAAATTCCAGACAAGGAGTAAAGTCTGATTCACTTCAGTACATCTTAGAAATAAGGCATAACTAAAATTTTGCTAAAGAGCTGTCATTATCCTGAAACCTACTGATGAATGAGTTCATGCTTGAGTCCACCTCAACTGTTTTGTGTTAATTTTATGCATCTTTTTAAATTCTATTTTACAGTGGCTTCTCAATGTAAGTGAGTCACGACTGCTTATCATAATTTATGCTATTATCAGAGTATTTCTCCAGTAATCATAGAGTGTGAAAAGTCACCAAGAAAATATTTTGCTTTTCTAATGCATATTTACTTAATACCAGCAATGCACTTGGGTCGTCCCTTCCACATTTTTACTCTAGATCTCAAAGGAGTACCTGATTTTATTCTTTGATCCTTTTTGCTTTTTCTTTTGATAAGTGAGGTTTATCAGCACTTAGTACATTCAGCAGTTTTACTAGTATCAGAACTTAACAGATGAGTAGCATTATTTTAATTTGTGACTTAGTAATAAGATAAACAAAGTAAACTCAACTAAGCTCAATTATCAGAATTTGCTTGTGTCATAAGATTTCCACAGAATTAATTACTTCTTACATGGGAGCATTTGTTTATTGAAGACTACTAGGTCAGTATCTAACACAGTTATCCTCATAGGATTGAATAGTTACTTAAACAGACATATCACTTATTAGAGTTTAGAACCATATATAAGACAACAATCAGTACTTAAATGCATATTTCAATTAATAACAGAATACACAAGGATATTACATTCTGTAAATACTGATCATAAAGTCTGATAAAACAGAACAAAACTAGGCAGATTTAGAAAAAGAACCTGAAACCATTCCAAGTTCATTTACCAATCTTGTAAAAGTGGCTTCACACAATGGTTTTGTGAAGATATCTGCTAGTTGTTGATCTGTTGGAACAAAGTGCAATTCCACTGTACCTTCATCCACATGTTCCCTTATGAAGTGGTACCTGATGCTGATGTGCTTTGTCATAGAGTGTTGAACTGGATTACCTGTCATAGCAATAGCACTTTGATTATCACAGTAAATAGGGATTTTGAAATATGTTAACCCATAATCTAGTAACTGATTCTTCATCCAAAGAATCTGTGCACAACAGCTTCCTGCAGCTATATACTCTGCTTCTGCAGTTGATGTGGAAATTGACTTTCGTTTCTTGCTGAACCAAGAAACCAATCTGCCTCCAAGAAATTGGCAGCTTCCACTTGTGCTTTTCCTGTCAATTTTGTAACCTGTAAAATCTGCATCTGAGTAACCTATTAGTTTAAAATCTGATTCTCTAGGATACCACAATCCCAGATCAGCTGTTCCTTTAAGATACTTAAAGATTCTTTTCACAGCTGTTAAGTGAGGTTCTCTTGGATCTGCTTGAAATCTTGCACAAAGACAGGTATCATACATGATATCAGGTCTACTAGCAGTTAGATAGAGTAGAGAGCCAATCATACCTCTGTAATCAGTAATATCTACTGATTTACCAGTATCCTTATCCAGTTTTGTTGTAGTGGCCATGAGAGTGGATGCACTTGAACAACCTTGCATTCCGAATTTCTTTAGCAAGTTTCTAGTGTACTTAGTTTGACAAATAAAAGTGCCTTCTTCATTCTGCTTGACTTGAAGGCCCAGAAAATAGCTAAGTTCCCCCATCATACTCATCAAATATCTTGACTGCATCAGTTTGGCAAACTTCTTGCAAAGTCTGTCATTTGTAGACCCAAAAATGATATCATCAACATAAATCTGGACGAGAAGTAAGTCCTTTCCATGGTTGAGGTAGAACAGTGTTTTGTCTATTGTTCCTCTGTTGAATCCACTTTCCAGAAGAAACTGAGCTAAAGTCTCATACCATGCTCTAGGAGCTTGCTTAAGTCCATAAAGTGCTTTATCAAGCCTGTAGACATAATCTGGATGTTTGGAATCTACAAAGCCTGGAGGTTGTTCAACATATACTTCCTCCTCCAATTCTCCATTGAGAAAAGCACTTTTCACATCCATTTGAAAGACAGTAAACTTTTTGTGAGCAACATAAGCCAAAAATATCCTTATGGCTTCTAACCTAGCAACTGGTGCAAATGTTTCATCATAATCAATTCCCTCCTGTTGAGAATATCCTTTTGCAACCAGCCTTGGCTTATTCCTTGTAATTATGCCATCACTGTCAGTTTTGTTTCTGAACACCCACTTTGAACCAACAACATATCTATTCTTTGGTCTTGGCACAAGGGTTCAGACTTTGTTTCTTTCAAATTCATTTAACTCTTCCTGCATTGCTTGCACCCAATCAGCATCTTGAAGAGCTTCTTCCACTTTCTTTGGCTCAGTCTGAGAAAGAAAAGAATTGTAAAGACATTCATTTGAAGTACCTGTTCTAGTTCTGACACCTGCATCAGGATTTCCAATTATCAAATCAGGTGTATGTGACTTTGTCCACTTCCTTGCAGATGGAAGGTTTTCTCTAGAACTGGATGCTCCCCCATGATCCATGCTGTCTTCATTTTCACTTTCTGATGCTCTCCCTGAAACTATGCTCTCTGAGTTGGATTCTTCAGAATTTAGATTTTCAGCACTATCAGAATTTGGCTTATCAGAACTTGACGAATCAGAACTTGAAGAGCCAGATGTATCATCTGATATTTCTTGAGATGTGGTAGGATCTTGAGTATGCTCCCCCTGCATAGGTGCATCTTCCTTTGACGTAGTCACCACAGTTTCAATAACATCAGAGTCAAATCCATCAGAGTTTACAGTATCAGGATTTAGACTGTCAGGATTTTCAGTATCAGAATTTGAGTCTTCATTTTCAAATCTCAGCTGATCATGGTCAATGAAATCTTCAAGACCAGTAATCTTCTTGTCATCAAAAGAGACATTGATAGATACCATGACCACTTTTGTTCTCAAATTATAGACTCTGAAGGCTTTTGTGGAAAGTGGATATCCAACAAAGATTCCTTCATCAGCTTTTAGATCAAACTTGGATAGCTGTTCAGGATGAGTCTTGAGAACAAAACACTTGCATCCAAATACATGAAAGTACTTCAGATTTGGCTTCTTTTTCTTCACCATCTCATATGGTGTTTTTCCATGCTTGTTAATAAGTGTTGCATTTTGAGTAAAACAAGCAGTCTGCACAGCTTCAGCCCAGAAATAGGTTGGAAGCTTTGCTTCTTCAAGCATTGTACGTGCAGCTTCAATGAGAGTTCTATTCTTCCTTTCAACAACTCCATTTTGCTGTGGAGTTCCAGGAGCAAAAAATTCCTGCTTTATTCCATGGTTTTTGCAGAACTCTTCCATCATCAAATTCTTGAACTCAGTGCCATTATCACTCCTTAAGATTTTCACGGGATCTTTGACCAATTTATCCAGATGTTTGACATGATCAATCAAGATAGATGCAGTTTCACTTTTTGTGTGCAAGAAATACACCCATTTGTATCTGGTGAACTCATCCACTATGACCAACGCATACTTCTTCTTTGCAATAGACATGACATTCACTGGACCAAATAGATCAACATGTAGTAGATGATAAGGCTCAAGAATTGATGATTCAGTCTTGCTCTTGAATGAAGATTTTCTTTGTTTGGCCTTCTGACATGAATCACAAAGACCATCAGGAGCAAATACTGACTTTGGCAATCCTCTCACAAGATCTTTCTTGACCAGTTCATTTATATTGTTGAAATTTAAATGAGAAAGTTTCTTGTGCCAATTCCAGCTTTCTTCAATTGATGCTCTACTCATCAGACAGATTGCAGAACCATCAGTACTTGTTGAAAGCTTAGCTTCATAAATGTTATCACGCATGTATCCTTTTAGAACAACTTTGCCTTTAGATTTACTCACAATTTCACAGTGTTCTTCAAAGAAATCAACATGATAACCTCTGTCACAGATTTGACTTATACTCTAAAGATTGTGTTTAAGTCCTGAGACCAGAGCTACTTCTTTAATTATGACATTCCCAAGATTGATATTGCCATATCCCAATGTTTTTCCAATATTGCCATCTCCATAGGAAACACTTGGGCCAGCTTTCTCCACAAAGTCTGATAGCAGGGCCTTATTTCCAGTCATATGTCCTGAACATCCACTGTCCAGAACTAGAATATTTTTCCTGTTGCCCTGCAATCACAAAGACCACTAATTATTAGTTTTAAGGACCCAGACTTGCTTGGATCCTTTGGTCTTATTAAGTTTGTTAACATTTGCAGCGGATTTAGCATCAGAATTTATGTTAACATTTTTCTTTTCAGAACTTACATTATCAGACATTGAATCAGAATTTACACTAGAAGGAACAATGGAAACTTTCTTCAAAGAAGGTTTTATTTGATAATAATCATAGTACAAACTATGATATTCCTTACAAGTATAAATGGAATGCCATAAACTACCACAATGAAAACAAGGATTTTGTGGTTTGTATCTAACAGACTGACTCTTAACTCCTGATTTTGAAGGTAAGGAGTTAATATTCTTATTCTTCCTGCAAAAAGAAGCCAGATGATTAGAACTTCCACAGTTATGACATGTTTTCCTAGGAGCATCAGGAACAGGTTTATAATCATTGCTTTTATTCACACCTTCCTTTCCATTCCTATTTTTCCTAGGTGATTTTACCTTGTTTGCATTCTTAACATCTTTCAGCTTATGCTTAAGCTGCTTCTTTGTCATTAAGCCTATATTTACTTCAGTTGTCTTTTCCTGTTTTAGTTTGTCAGAAGTTAATTCCTCTTTAACTTCTGATTTCTCATTTTCAGACTTTACAGTTACAAACTTAACAGGTTTTAACTTTGGCTTTTGCTTAACAACATGCTTAATTTCTTCAGTTCCTTTATCATTCTTATCCTCTCCATAACCTAAGCCCTCTTTCCAGTTTCCACTACTTAGCAAATTTTGAGTTGTTTTGCCAGAATTAGTCCAAGTCCTGATAATCTCTCTTTCCTTTTCTAACTCAGTGTTTAGAGATTCATTCATTTTTAGCACTTCATCCCTAACATAGAAAGCGTCATCTCTATCCTTCTGAGTTTGATGAAACATGACTAACTCTTTTTCTAAGAAATCATTTCTTTTCTTAAAAGCAAGATTTTCAGTAGTTAATCTTTCACATGTTAAAGTTTGATCTCTATAACTAACAAACATGGTTTTAAGATATCTTCTCAACTCATTAATATCATCAGTATGAAAAGCATAAGTAGTCTGAGGTACCTTTGTTTCAGCAGCTTCAGAACTGCTCTCAGCACTTTCTTTATCAGCATTTGCCATTAATGCATAGTTCTCCTCACTTTCAGAGTCTGAGGTGTCTGTCCAGCTTTTCTGCTTTGTGACAAGAGCCTTGCCTTTATCACCCTTTACCTTCTTGCAATCAGGAGATATGTGGCCTTTCTCACCACAGTTATAGCATTTAACATTGGTATAATCTCCTCTGTCAGACTTTCCTCCTCTGCCTTCAGATCTTCTGAAATTCTTCTTATCAGAACTTATGCCTTTCCTGGAAAACTTCTTTCCCTTCCTGAACTTCCTGTATGCAATCTTTGTGATTCCTTTCACCATAAGAGCACACAACTTCATCATCTCTTCATCAGCATCAGTCTCAGGCAAGCTTTCAGAATCTGAGTCATCATCACTTTCAGAACTTGATGACTCAGTATCAGACTTTATAACAAGAGCTTTACCCTTGTCTTTCCTTGAGGAAGCTGCTTTGGGGGATTCTTCTTCAGCCTTAAGAGCAACTGTCCTTGACTTTCCTCCTTTCCTCTTGCTTCTTTGTTCCATCTCAAGTTCATGAGTCTTGAGCATTCCATAAATTTCATCAAGAGTTGTTTCATCAAGATTGTAGTTGTCTCTTATTGTTGTTGCCTTCAAATCCCAGCATTCAGGAAGAGCTAATAGGAATTTAAGGTTTGAATCTTCAAGATCATACTCTTTATCAACCAATGACAAATCATTCAAAAGTTTGACAAATCTATCATATAAATCATTTGACTCATTAGTCTTTGAGTCAAAGTGTTCATACTCTTGAGTGAGTATTGTCTTCCTGTTCTTCTTAATTGTGTCAGTTCCCTGACACCTTGTTTCCAGAGCATCACATATCTCCTTAGCAGTCTTGCAGTTGATTACCCTGTTTGACATTACATTATCAATGACACTATGCAGTAAGTGTCGTACCTTAGCATCCTTAGCAATTGATGCTATATCTTCAGCAGTATAATCACTCTTTTCCTTTGGTACAGTCTTTGCTGCTTCACCTGCAACTGCAACAGCAAGCTTGGTTGGTTTGTGAGGCCCTTCCTTGATTCTATCAAGGTATTCTGGATCTGTTGCTTCCAGGAACATGGTCATCCTTACCTTCCATATGGGATATTTAGATGGTCTCAGTATGGGAACTCTGATGGTCTCATATCGACTCTGAATTTGTGTCTTTGGTGGTTCCTCAGTTTTGGTAGGCTTAGTTGGAGTTTTTGTGTCAGACATGATTGTGTTTGGATCTTTAATTGTATGTGTGTTAACAGATAGGCTCTGATACCACTTGTTAGGTCACACGCACTGTAGAGGGGGTGAATATAGTGTATAATACAATCAAATCGAACTTTAAAATCTTAAGTAACAGAAAACAAACTTTATTGAAACAATAAACTCTGTTACAGTATGGAACTGTTACCTCTCAGTGATGAACAAATATCACGAGAGCTGCTAGGGTTACAATGAATAATCTTCTCGAATATGATAACACTTATAGTGTAAACCCTATGTCTGTGTTTATATACTACACAGTTACAAGATAATTGCTAATTGATATGGAATATAATTCTGCTTCCTAAAATATATCAATCAGATATCTTTTCTTCCAAGTATTCCATTCTTCACGGAACTCCTTCTTCATGCATATCTCTTCTTATGTTTATCTTGATCTTCTTTCCTTTAATCAGCTACTGTCCTTATCTGATCGTCCTTCAGCACTTAAGTTCTGATATCTAACTTCTGATGATTATCTCCTGATAATATAAGTACTGATATCCTTAAGTCCTGACTTCCAGTATAAGTACTTATCAACGGTTAAGTACTGATTTGTCCTGTTAAGTAAGATCTGAAATCTAAACATAAATTATATTAGCCATGACATTATCAAATATATCTAACATACTGATCATAAAGTCTGATGTATCAGAACATAAACTAAGCAGATTTAGAGAAAGAACCTGAAACCATTCCAAGTTCATTTACCAATCTTGTAAAAGTAGCTTCACATAGTGGTTTTGTGAAGATATCTGCTAGTTGTTGATCTGTTGGAACAAAATGTAATTCCACTGTACCTTCATCCACATGTTCCCTTATGAAGTGATACCTTATACTGATGTGCTTTGTCATTGAGTGTTGAACTGGATTACCTGTCATAGCAATAGCACTTTGATTATCACAGTAAATAGGGATTTTGGAATATGTTAACCCATAATCCAGTAACTGATTCTTCATCCAAAGTGTAATAACCCCCAAAATTTTGAACTTTTTGTAACCCTTGTGAATAGTGTTTTTGCTGAATGAAAAAACTTTTCGTGCCACACTATGTAGGGGTTCTGTTATGGATATTCTGAGATTTTATTAGTACTCTATATGGTATATAAGTGTATGTAAAGATCGTCAGAATCCAATTCCGAACACTTTGATTTTTCCCGAAAATCCACTAGATACAGAAGGAATTGAGTATAAGGTAACAGGATGAAAATGATTTAAATTAAAGGATTATAAGAGAGGATCATAAAAGGAATATAATGTATTGAGAAAGGTTAAGGAAACCCAAGTAATAAAATCCCGGGTATGATCCCTCAAATGATAAACGAAAACGAAAGTTAAGCGAACCGTATAACAGATCAGCGGTCATTAGGCAAACAATTAGGAAGTTAATCAAGGAGGTCAGGGATGATGAGGTCATCCAACCAATAAGGAGAGGACAAGTAAGAGAAGATGACATCATGAGCATGACATAAGCATGACATAAGGGGAAGGAGATGTGGTTAGTTTATAACCACACAAAGACAAGGTTAATAAGGTAATTAACCAAAACAAATCAAAAGAAAATCAACCAACCAAAACAAAACAAAGCAAACACAAAAATCATTTCATCTCTCCCACCTTGCTCTCGGCTTTTTCACATTTCAAAGAGAAGGAATTTTAAAATCCAAGATCCAAGCTTCCTAAATTGGTAAGATAATTCTCTAGTATTCCTTATGCATAGTTATGGCTATCTTATGAGTTTAAGCCTCTAATTCATTCTCAATCTTCTCCAAGAAATCAATGAAGAAGACAATGAATAGTGATTTCAAGGTTTTTAACTTGATTTTTCTTGTTTTCCTTTAAGATCCAAGCATCCCTAAGACTCCTCAAGGCTTCTTAAGGCTTCCTAGCTACTCACACCACTTCAAGGAAGGTATATCATCTCCAAACCCTAGCTTTACTTTGTATATTAGGATGATATTGATAGTTATGGTAAAGAGTACTTGAAGCTTGTTTGTTTAGAGTTTGGGTTGGAATGGTGGTGAATGGAGTGTTGAAATCTTAGGGTTTGGTTAAAGGATTTAGTATAGTTTAAATTCAAGTTTTAGGAATAAGTATAATTGTTAATAATGAGTTGGTTGGGGCTGTTGTAATGTGATATGGATGGGTTTTGGTTGTAAGAATGGATTGGGGTTGTTTGGTGATTGAATTGGAATGGTATAAAATTGGGAAATCGCGTAAACATAGCCGTCGTAATATCCGATTTACTTTAGACTGCTTTTGTTCATAACATTAGGACCCGAGAACTCCCTGATAGGTTTTTACCATTGCCATATTTAGATAGTTCATGTTACGAGCTTCGTTTTGATATGTGGTTCGTTTGATTCCGACGTACGGTTTAGGAGAAACGGCCGTTTTAAGTAACGACGTTTCACGAACGAAACATTACCCCTCGCCTTACTTTGAAACATAGGTTAAAGACCTAAAAAGGGTTAATTAGTGTATGAATCAATTATTTTAAGTGTGTTAGGAAGTTGGTAAGACACTCGCGAAGGAATCGCCTTAAAACTCGTAATGGGTAATTTATTAAAAATGGTGGGGCCGAGGGTACTCGAGTGACTTAAGAGAATCAGTAAGCGCAAAACGAGCGTTAGAGTCTAAGTTGGTTAGAGTATAGATTTACAAGTGACTTTGGTTTAATTCCAACTTACTTGTTGTTTATAGGTTACCAGACTCGTCCCGAGCCATTCGTAACCCCCAGTCGCTCAGGCAAGTTTTCTACCCGTATAACTGTTGTTGTGATGTATATGTGTATATGCATGATCTTGTGATAAATGCAAATTTGTTATTAGCAAATTCTTGCGATATATTGTAGCATGTGATATGGTATATATGCATGCCTGTTTCATATTCTTGAATTATGTATCTGTTGGTTAAAATGCTTATAGTTGCATAATACCTATGCTAGAGATAAGCGGTATTCGAGTTTACCCTTAGTATAGGGGATCAAAAGGTGAACATATTTCTAAACCGGGAGTCGATGTTCCCGAGTATAATATATATTTTATATATATATGGTTATAGTTTTCAAAACTATTAATCGAATAAGGTTTATTCGATAGCTTTAACTTTATTTTATTTATTGAATATTATTTCGAATATTCATCCGAAGACTTATGACTCCTTTTATTGTATTAATTGAATATTATTTCGAATATTCATTCGAGGGCTTAAGACTCAGTTTATATTATTTAATGATTATTAATTGGATATTCATTTGAGGATGTATGACTCCTTTATTTATTTAATGAATATTATTTATAATATTCATTCGAGGTAATATGACTCCGCGTATTATTTAATATTCTTTATTTTATTAAAGAATAATGTTCGATAATCAAACTTACTTTTGATTATTCAAATAAAGATATTACTTTCGTATAAGTATATCTTTGATTATTTACTATTCATTTCAATTATAAGTTTTCCAACTTCCACCTCAATTATTCTTTATGGGAATATTATTTAAATAATAATATTCAGATATTTTCTACATACATTGGGTCTGATTTATTTTATTAAATCAGCATTGCTCCAACCACTCCTTAAAGTGTTTTCGAGTCTTCAAAATGATTTTTAAAAGTTAGAGCGGATCCCAAAACTCATTTTTATATTTAAGATCTTCCTTTTAAAAGGGGATTTAAATACTCGCTCAAAACCTGAGGAATCCGGCTCTATGGTGTATTTTATATTCGCAACAAGGTTGCAGTTTTGGTAAATGAATTGATTACTTACCCAACGTTCGGGAAGTAAGTCCATCTATCGAGTCAGCATAAGCAACATGAGCTCAGTGGGCGTCCATGATAGTGTAAGTGGCTCAGTGAGAGTCCATCAAATGCGTAAGTGGCTGACTGGCAGTCCAGCATAAGGTCCTATTGCGACCAGGGTGATGACCAATGGGGAATTCGTCCATCTACTAGTAGAAAAGGTTACTTATTGGTATCTTTGCCTGATCAGCAAGATATCGGGTTTATGCCACAATTCTTTTTCCCTTCCAAAAATTCATTGGATGTTACAAACTCTGTTCATACTTTACATGACAGAGGTTTTCAGGGACTGTATAAAGAAGATGTATATGTGGATATATATATATATCGGAACTTAATGAAGTATATCATAACTTCATTTCCTTCAATAATACTTCAAAGATTTAATCTATTGAAATCTTGTCTTGTAGTCTCATCTATGTGATGAACTGTTGAAAGCTCATTATACTTTGAACAGTGGTAGTTCAAGTAGCTTTATAAATGATATAAGTATAGTGAAGTATTTGATAACTTCATCCCTTGTTTTTACTTATATCCAGTAGGTAATTATCTTGCACCTGATAAAGGTTTCCAGCAAGTTATCCATTTAGATACTTGCGTTATTGTTGACACTATATATTATCTTGCGAGCTGTAAGGCTCACTCTTGCTTTATTTCTTCATCACACAACAACAGTTAGGAAAGATGGCCAGACTCCAACAGACCCAGCGCAAGCGCGTGGGAAGCGTCCCGCGTCTTCCCGTTTATGTTGTAGCTGCTATAGCTGCAGAGGTAGATCTATTGGTAGATCAGGCATTCTACTTTTGGGAACCAAATATTGTATAATTATAACTTGTGGCAGATAATGGCAATTAACTGTAAATTTATCAAGTAATCATTTTGGGTTGTAATAACTTTTAAATTATGGATTCAAAGACTTGTACTTATTTCAATTTCATCTCTGAGACTATAACGGGTTGTGGTGTGTGTTAGTGTGGGGTCACAGTATGAGGTTATTTATTATTAATTTAGTTAAGTGATATTGTGGAAAGAAAGACCGTGACGACCCGGATCCCTGACCCCGGATCTGGGGGTGTTACAGAAATGGTATCAGAGCTAAGCGTTATAAACCTCAGAGATGATGCGACGATATAATAATAAACTCACAAAGATAATAAGAACTCTTGCCAAGTTCATGGTCGGACTACTTAAAGTAGTACTGACAGTTAAAACCCTTACGGGAACCCTTATAAGTATCATGATAGAACTTAGCTCGTTTAATGTGTAGGCGCCTGAGATAGAGGACCCTGAGATGTTCGAGCGTGAGCATGATGAGGAACTGCTAGATGTCGAGGATCAGGAGGAGCCTGAGATGGAGGAGGATGAGGAGGACCCCTCAGAGGAGTCAGAGACGGAGGTCATTGCTATTTCAGATGAGGAGGACCCCTCAGAGGAGTCAGTGACAGAGGTCATTGCTATTCCAGATGAGGAGGACCCGGATGAGGTCCCAGTAGCTGAGGAGCGTGTCAGACCTAAGGTAGTGTACGCTGGTACCCCTTTACCCACACTTCCGGTGGTCAGAGCTCCTACCCCTCCACCACTATCTTGGATCCCCTATGAGGACAACCATACTTCCGAGCCTAGGCAGACTGAGGAAGCACCCCCAGCGGCTCCGGATTCACCACCTCTGGACCCTGCCCACAGGCAGTCTTTGTTAGCCCACGGCTATGTTCAGGATGTACTGAGGACCCGAGTGGCTGTTGCTGTGGCCCGGCTGGATGAGGCCAGGAGGGAGTTGGATGCGGAGAGGGCGGGTAGGCGTACCCGAACTTATGAGACTAGGGCTGCTATATCCCGATCCTTGAGGAGGGAGCTTACGGGGATAGATCTCACGTCCCGAGCGAGGCTCAGATCGCTCCAGGGGGACAGGCATGGTAGGATCTCCAGGCGGTAGGCCGACTATATCTTCCGTCGTGTGATGGAAAGGGTATGGGAGCTGACCCGCTCCGGTGTGTGATTCAGGACTGACGATGGAATAGTCTAGTTGTCTAGTTAGTCGAGGCCTTAGTAAGAGCCAATTTTCCGGGATAGTTGACTTGTATATAGCATCCCTTTTTTTTCTGACTAGACAGATAGACTCTTGTGTATCACTTTTGGGACAGATGGCTGTAGCACTGTTGTACTTTTGACCAGATTAAACTATGTATTTCTCGCATTACGTATATATTTGTTTCCTTTCAGTTCAGTTCCTTAGTGACGAGATCACTGTTTTTATCATTATTATTACTGCACTTCTTATTAGAACTGCCATAAAATTAATAGAATTGCGAGATACGTTCTCCCCATTATAAGAGCTGTGCAAGGCACAATGTTGAGTATGATTGTGACCTAACGTTGAATTTCCTAATATTTTTTTATTATCAGTATCATGCCGCCAAGAAAGATTGGAACTAGGGCGAACCCTGGATCTGAGGACCAGGGAAGCCATAACCAGGACGATAGGAACTAGGAACACAATGAAGAGGAAGATGAGGATTATGTGGAACAGGATGACTCCCTGTATGAAGAGGAAGAGAAAACATATGATGTTGAGGGATTTGAGATAGAGGCTGAAGAAGGAGAAATTGAGGTTGAGCAACCAGTACCAAACCCAGGCATGGATCCCATGGGCCAGTTCATGCAACTACTAAGGCAGAACTTGGAACGCCAACCCAACCCACCCCCTCGAGGAAATAACAATGCTCTGGCAAACTCTTTCAGGGCTTTTAAGTCCCTTAAGCCCCCTGAGTTCCACGAATCAGCCGACCCAGTTGAGGCAAGGGCATGGTTAAAGGAAATGGAGAAATCCTTTGAGATTTTGAGTACCGATGACGCACAGAAGACTGTATTTGCTACCTACCTTCTGAAAGGAGAGGCCAACTACTGGTGGGAAGCCAAGAAAAACATGGAGACAGATGCTATTATAACCTGGGAGAGATTTAGTCAGTTGTTTCTGGGAAAGTATTTCCCGAGGTTTATGGAAAACCAGATGGAGCTCAAGTTCTTAGAGCTAAAGCAGAATAACTTATCTATAGCAGAGTATGAAGCAAAATTTACTGAATTATCAAGGTTTGTGCCGGAATTTGTGAGCACCAAGGAAAAGAAAGCTAGGAGGTTTCAGCAGGGACTGAAACCGTGGATTCAGAATAGGGTGGCAATCCTTGAGCTTACGGATTATGCCACTCTGGTGCAAAAGGCAAGGATTGTAGAAGCCGGAAGTGAACAAATGCAGAAGGAAAGAGAGAAGAAGGGAATAAAGAGGAAAAGTTGAACATGGGTGGAGGTTCCGCAGGAAGGAGCTTCCCAACTAGATTTAATCGAGGAGCAGTGTCCCTATCGGGAAAGAACACTGGGTTTTAGCGGCCAATGAGCGTGAGTGTGAGCCAGAGCGGCCAGAAGTCAAGAATGTCCTATTCCAACCAGTCTCGACCCCCATTGCCAGCCTGTAACACTTGTGGAAGGATGCACACTGGGGAGTGTAAAGGAAAGCCAGTAACCTACTTTAACTGCGGTCGGGAAGGTCACTATTCAACTAAGTGCCCTTCATCAACCCCTGCCGTCATTCCAACCACCACTTATCATCAGTCTGGACGCCCGGGTCATTGGAAGAGGGAATGCCCAATGAATAAGCCACCTACTGCGAGGACTTTCAACATGACAGTCCAGGATGCTATGAAAGACTCAGATGTGATAGCAGGTACCCTTTCTTTAAATTCAGTCAGTGTAAACATTTTATTTGATTCGGGAGCAACTAAATCTTTTATATCAAGGGACTTTGCGCGTAAATTAAGACTTAAAGCTGAACCCTTGATAGAGCCCTTACAAGTAGAAATAGCCAACTATGAAATTATTCCTGTTAACCAGATTCACCCCGCCTGTGAGATAGGCATAGGGGAACAATCTTTTAGTGTTGATCTGATCCCTTTTAAATTAGGGGAGTTTGATGTAATTTTGGGAATGGACTGGCTATCTAGCAATGATGCTCAGATAGACTGTAAAGGGAAGAAAGTTAAGTTAAATATCCCAGGGAAGAAAGAAGTTATATTTAGAGGAAAAAGGCAGACGCAGAAATTTTTTGACTATGGCCCAGGCCAGAAGGATGCTACGAAAAGGAAATGAGGCCTACCTAGCCTATGTGGTGGACACGCAGAAGGAGGTGCCCAACTTATAAGATATTCCGGTAGTCAACGAATTTGAAGACGTATTCCCACAAGACCTTCCGGGATTACCACCCGGTAGAGTGATTGAATTTGCTATTGAGTTGGCCCCAGGGACGACGCCAGTTTCAAAAGCACCTTACCGATTAGCCCCGTTAGAAATGAAGGAATTAGCTATCCAATTGCAGGAACTCTTGGATAAGGGTATGATAAGACCCAGTGTGTCTCCGTGGGGAGCACCAGTTTTATTTGTTAAGAAGAAAGATGGGAGCATGAGGCTGTGCATCGACTATCGAGAGTTGAACAAGCTAACCATAAAGAACAGGTACCCATTACCTAGAATAGACGATCTGTTCGACCAGCTAAAGGATGCTGTTTATTTTTCCAAGATCGACCTGAGAACTGGATATCACCAACTAAAGATTAAACCCGAAGATATTTCCAAGACAGCGTTCCGTACCAGGTATGGGCATTATGAGTTCTTGGTAATGTCCTTTGGATTAACCAACGCCCCAGCGGCTTTCATGGACTTAATGAACAGAGTATTTAAGAAGTACGTGGACAAGTGTGTGATAGTTTTTATCGATGATATTTTGATCTACTCAAGGACTGAGGCAGAACATGCAGAGCATTTGAGGATAGCTCTAGGAATACTCAGAGAGGAACAGTTATATGCCAAATTCTCGAAGCGTGAATTCTGGCGGAATGAAGTACAGTTTTTAGGACATGTGATCAATAAAGAAGGAGTATTGGTCGACCCCTCCAAGATAGAGGCGGTCTCAAATTGGGAAAGGCCAACCACACCCACAGAGGTAAGGAGTTTCATAGGATTGGCCGGCTACTATCGTAGATTTGTACAGGACTTTACGAAGATCGCAGCCCCTTTGACACGACTTACTCGTAAGACAGAGAAGTTTGAATGGACGAAGAAATGCGAGAACAGTTTTCAGGAATTAAAGAAAAGGTTGGTAACGGCCCCAGTGTTGGCATTGCTGGACGGAAAAGGAGATTTTGTGATATATAGTGATGCGTCGCACAAAGGATTAGGGTGTGTGCTTATGCAGCACGGTAAAGTGATTGCGTATGCATCGAGACAACTGAAGGAATACGAGATTAGATATCCTACTCATGACCTTGAGCTCGCGGCAATAGTATTTGCCTTAAAAATTTGGAGGCACTACTTGTATGGAGAGAAGTGCGAGATTTTCACAGACCATAAGAGCCTCAAGTACATATTTACGCAGAAAGAGCTCAACATGCACCAGAGGAGATGGTTAGAACTAATCAAGGACTATGATTGTGAGATTCTCTATCACCCGGGGAAAGCCAATGTGGTGGCTGACGCCCTCAGTAGGAAGGAAAGACTCAGAATGATAATGACTTCGGAGGAATTAATCAGGGATTTTGAAAGAATGGAAATAGAAGTAAAGGTAACCGGAACCGGAACTGAAAAGCTGTTTGATATATCAATGCAGCCAGAGTTATTAGAAAAGATTAGATTGTGCCAAGAAAGAATAATGAATGAGGGCAGAGAGTCAATGACTGGAGAAGAGATCCATACGGAGAAAGATGATAAAGGGATAATGAGGTACTCTTACCAGATTTGGGTTCCAAACGTTCAAGAGCTTAAAGATGAGATTTTGGATGAAAGCCATAGTTCAAGGTATTCCATTCACCCGGGAAGTACCAAGATGTATAGGGATTTGAAGGAATATTACTGATGGCCCAACATGAAGAGGGATGTAGCAGAATGGGTAAGCAAATGTTTGACTTGCCAAAAGGTAAAGGCAGAGCACCAGAGACCCAGTGGACTTTTACGACCCCTGGAGATTCCCGAGTGGAAATGGGAACAGATAGCGATGGATTTTGTTGTAGGCTTGCCAAGGACGAAAGCCAACCATGACGCCATATGGGTAATTATAGACCGACTGACAAAGTCAGCTCATTTCATCCCTATCAATGATAGATACACAGTCGATAGACTGGTGGACATTTACCTTAAGGAAATAGTGACACGACATGGAGTCCCAGCGTCCATTGTCTCAGACCGAGACCCCAGGTTCAACTCCAGATTTTGGAGGAGCTTTCAAGAATGTGCGGGGACCAAGTTAAATATGAGTACCGCGTACCATCCCCAGACGGATGGGCAGAGTGAAAGGACCATCCAGACACTAGAGGATATGTTGAGAGTCTATGCAATAGACTTTAAAGGAAGTTGGGATGATCACTTGCCGTTAATCGAGTTTTCTTATAACAATAGCTTTCATGCTAGCATCGGAATGCCGCCTTATGAGGCCCTGTATGGAAGAAGATGTCGATCTCCCTTATACCGGGATGAAGTAGGAGAGCGGAAGATGCTCGGACCCGAAGTGGTCCAAAGGACCAAAGACATAGTGGATCTTATCAGAGGACGGCTTGTGGCAGGCCAAGACAGACAGAAGAAATATGCAGACCTAGCCCGAAAGGACAAGGAATATGAAGTAGGGGACTTAGTACTGCTAAAGGTATCCCCTTGGAAGGAATTAATGAGATTTGGAAAGAAAGGAAAACTAAGCCCAAGGTACATTGGACCTTTTGAGATATTAAGACGGATTGGAAAGTTAGCTTACGAGCTAGCCTTACCCCCTAACTTGCAACAAGTTCATAATGTGTTCCATGTGTCAATGCTAAGGAAGTATCATCGGGATGCCAGACACATAGTGGAGTACGAGCAGGTGGATATGCAACCAGATCTGACGTACGTGGAGAAGCCAGTAAGGATTATAGATAAGAAGGAGCAGGTGCTTTGAAACAAAGTGATCAAGCTAGTCAGAGTGCTATGGCAGAATCATAATGTGGAAGAATCAACTTGGGAACTAGAGAGCGCAATGCTAGAAAAGTACCCCCATTTATTTTCTATTTGATTCCGGGACGGAATCCTTTTAAGGAGGGGAGACTGTAATAACCCCCAAAATTTTGAACTTTTTGTAACCCTTGTGAATAGTGTTTTTGCTGAATGAGAAAACTTTTCATGCCACACTATATAGGGGTTTTGTTATGGATATTCTGAGATTTTATTAGTACTCTATATGGTATATAAGTGTATGTAAAGATCGTCAGAATCCAATTTTGAACACTTTGATTTTTCCTAGAAATCCACTAGATACGGAAGGAATTGAGTATAAGGTAACAGGATGAAAAGGATTTAAATTAAAGGATTATAAGAGAGGATCATAAAAGGAATATAATGTATTGAGAAAGGTTAAGGAAACCCAAGTAATAAGATCCCGGGTATGATCCCTCAAACGATAAACAAAAACGAAAGTTAAGCGAACCGTATAACAGATCAGCGGTCATTAGGCAAACAATTAGGAAGTTAATCAAGGAGGTTAGGGATGATGAGGTCATCCAACCAATAAGGAGAGGACAAGTAAGAGAAGATGACATCATGAACATGACATAAGCATGACATAAGGGGAAGGAGATGTGGTTAGTTTATAACCACATAAAGACAAGGTTAATAAGGTAATTAACCAAAACAAATCAAAAGAAAATCAACCAACCAAAACAAAACAAAGCAAACACAAAAATCATTTCATCTCTCCCACCTTGCTCTCGGCTTTTTCACATTTCAAAGAGAAGGAATTTTAAAATCCAAGATCCAAGCTTCCTAAATTGGTAAGATAATTCTCTAGTATTCCTTATGCATAGTTATGGCTATCTTATGAGTTTAAGCCTCTAATTCATTCTCAATCTTCTCCAAGAAATCAATGAAGAAGACAATGAATAGTGATTTCAAGGTTTTTAACTTGATTTTTCTTGTTTTCCTTTAAGATCCAAGCATCCCTAAGACTCCTCAAGGCTTCTTAAGGCTTCCTAGCTACTCACACCACTTCAAGGAAGGTATATCATGTCCAAACCCTAGCTTTACTTTGTATATTAGGATGATATTGATAGTTATGGTAAAGAGTAGCTTGAAGCTTGTTTGTTTAGAGTTTGGGTTGGAATGGTGGTGAATGGAGTGTTGAAATCTTATGGTTTGGTTAAAGGATTTAGTATAGTTTAAATTCAAGTTTTAGGAATAAGTATAATTGTTAATAATGAGTTGGTTGGGGATGTTGTAATGTGATATGGATGGGTTTTGGTTGTAAGAATGGATTGGGGTTGTTTGGTGATTGAATTGGAATGGTATAAAATTGGGAAATCGCGTAAACATAGCCGTCGTAATATCCGATTTACTTTAGACTGCTTTTGTTCATAACATTAGGACTCGAGAACTCCCTGATAGGTTTTGACCATTGCCATTTTTAGATAGTTCATGTTACGAGCTTCGTTTTGATATGTGGTTTGTTTGATTCCGACGTACGGTTTAGGAGAAACGGCCGTTTTAAGTAACAACGTTTCGCGAACGAAACATTACCCCTCGCCTTACTTTGAAACATAGGTTAAAGACCTAAAAAGGGTTAATTAGTGTATGAATCAATTATGTTAAGTGTGTTAGACAGTTGGTAAGACACTCGTGAAGGAATCGCCTTAAAACTCGTAATGGGTAATTTATTAAAAATGGTGGGGCCGAGGGTACTCGAGTGACTTAAGAGAATCAGTAAGCGCAAAACGAGCGTTAGAGTCTAAGTTGGTTAGAGTATAGATTTACAAGTGACTTTGGTTTAATTCCAACTTACTTGTTGTTTATAGGTTACCAGACTCGTCCTGAGCCATTCGTAACCCCCAGTCGCTCAGGCAAGTTTTCTACCCGTATAACTGTTGTTGTGATGTATATGTGTATATGCATGATCTTGTGATAAATGCATATTTGTTATTAGCAAATTCTTGCGATATATTGTAGCATGTGATATGGTATAATGCATGCCTATTTCATATTCTTGAATTATGTATCTGTTGGTTAAAATGCTTATAGTTGCATAATACCTATGCTAGAGATAATCGGTATTCGAGTTTACCCTTAGTATAGGGGATCAAGGTGAACATATTTCTAAACCGGGAGTCGATGTTCCCGAGTATAATATATATTTTATATATATATATGGTTATAGTTTTCAAAACTATTAATCGAATAAGGTTTATTAGATAACTTTAACTTTATTTTATTTATTGAATATTATTTCGAATATTCATCTGAGGACTTATGACTCCTTTTATTGTATTAATTTAATATTATTTCGAATATTCATTCGAGGGCTTAAGACTCAGTTTATATTATTTAATGATTATTAATTGGATATTCATTTGAGGATGTATGACTCCTTTATTTATTTAATGAATATTATTTATAATATTCATTCGAGGTATTATGACTCCGCGTATTATTTAATATTCTTTATTTTATTAAAGAATAATGTTCGATAATCAAACTTACGTTTGATTATTCAAATAAAGATATTACTTTCGTATAAGTATATCTTTGATTATTTACTATTCATTTCAATTATAAGTTTTCCAACTTCTACCTCAATTATTCTTGATGGGAATATTATTTAAATAATAATATTCAGATATTTTCTAAATACATTGGGACTGATTTATTTTATTAAATCAGCATTGCTCCAACCACTCCTTAAAGTGTTTTCGAGTCTTCAAAATGATTTTTAAAAGTTAGAGCGGATCCCAAAACTCATTTTTATATTTAAGATCTTCCTTTTAAAAGGGGATTTAAATACTCGCTCAAAACCTGAGGGATTCGACTCTATGGTGTATTTTATATTCGCAACAAGGTTGCAGTTTTGGTAAATGAATTGATTACTTACCCAACGTTCGGGAAGTAAGTCCATCTATCGAGTCGGCATAAGCAACATGGGCTCAGTGGCCGTCCATGATAGTGTAAGTGGCTCAGTGGGAGTCTATCAAATGCGTAAGTGGCTGAGTGGCAGTCCAGCATAAGGTCCTATTGCGACCAGGGTGATGACCAGTGGGGAATTCGTCCATCTACTAGTAGAAAAGGTTACATATTGGTATCTTTGCCTGATCAGCAAGATATCGGGTTTATGCCACAATTCTTTTTCCCTTCCAAAAATTCATTGGATGTTACAAACTCTGTTCATACTTTACATGACAGAGGTTTTCAGGGACTGTATAAAGAAGATGTATATGTAGATATATATATATATATCGGAACTTAATGAAGTATATCATAGCTTCATTTCCTTCAATAATACTTCAAAGATTTAATCTATTCAAATCTTGTCTTGTAGTCTCATCTATGTGATGAACTGTTGAAAGCTCATTATACTTTGAACAGTGGTAGTTCAAGTAGCTTTATAAATGATATAAGTATAGTAAAGTATTTGGTAACTTCATCCCTTGTTTTTACTTATATCCAGTAGGTAATTATCTTGCACCTGATAAAGGTTTCCAGCAAGTTATCCATTTAGATACTTGCGTTATTGTTTACACTATATATTATCTTGCGAGCTGTAAGGCTCACTCTTGCTTTATTTCTTCATCACACAACAACAGTTAGGAAAGATGGCCAGACTCCAGCAGACCCAGCGCAAGCGCATGGGAAGCGTCCCGCGTCTTCCCGTTGATGTTGTAGCTGCTATAGCTGCAGAGGTAGATCTATTGGTAGACCAGACATTCTACTTTTGGGAACCAAATATTGTATAATTATAACTTGTGGCAGATAATGGCAATTAACTGTAAATTTATCAAGTAATCATTTTGGGTTGTAATAACTTTTAAATTGTGGATTCAAAGACTTGTACTTATTTCAATTTCATCTCTGAGACTATAACGGGTTGTGGTGTGTGTTAGTGTGGGGTCACAACATGAGGTTATTTATTATTAATTCAGTTAAGTGATATTGTGGAAAGAAAGACCGTGACGACCCGGATCCCTGACCCCGGATCTGGGGGTGTTACACAAAGAATCTGTGCACAACAGCTTCTTGCAACAATGTATTCTGCTTCTGCAGTTGATGTGGAAATTGACTTTTGTTTCTTGCTAAACCAAGAAACCAATCTGCCTCCAAGAAATTGGCAGCTTTCACTTGTGCTTTTCCTGTCAATTTTGCATCCTGCAAAATCTGCATCTGAGTAATCTATTAGATTAAAGTCTGATTCTCTAGGATACCACAATCCTAGATCAGCTATACCCTTAAGGTACTTGAAAATTCTTTTCACAGCTGTTAAGTGAGGTTCTCTTGGATCTGCTTGAAATCTTGCATAACGACAGGTAACATACATGATATCAGGTCTACTTGCAGTTAGATAGAGTAGTGAGTCAATCATACCTCTGTAATCAGTAATATCTACTGATGTACCAGTATCCTTATCCAATTTTGTTGCAGTGGCCATAAGAGTGGATGCACTTGAACAATCTTGCATTCCAAATTTCTTCAACAAATTTCTGGTGTACTTAGATTGACAAATAAAAGTTCCTTCTTCATTCTGCTTGAAGGCCCAGAAAATAGCTAAGTTCTCCCATCATACTCATTTGATATCTTGACTGCATTAGCTTGGCAAACCTTTTACAAAGTCTGTCATTTATAGAACCAAAAATGATATCATCAACATATATCTGCAGCAAAAGTAAGTCCTTTCCATGGTTGAGATAGAATAAAGTTTTGTCAATAGTCCCTCTGTTGAATTCACTTTCCAGAAGAAACTGAGCTAATATCTCATACCATGCTCTTGGAGCTTGCTTAAGGCCATAAAGTGCTTTATCAAGTCTGTAGACATAATTAGGAAATTTTGAATCTATAAAACCTGTAGGTTGTTCAACATATACTTCTTCTTCTAATTCTCTATTAAGAAAAGCACTTTTTACATCCATTTGAAAGACTGTAAACTTTTTGTGAGCAGCATAAGCCAAAAATATCCTTATGGCTTCCAATCTAGCAACTGGTGCAAATGTTTTATTATAATCAATTCCCTCCTATTGAGAGTATCCTTTTGCAACCAGCCTTGCTTTATTCCTTGTAATTATGCCATCACTATTAGTTTTGTTTCTGAACACCCATTTTGTACCAACAACATATCTGTTCTTTGGTCTTGGCACTAGGGTCCAGACTTTATTTCTTTCAAATTCATTTAACTCTTCCTGCATTGCTTGCACCCAATCAGCATCTTGAAGAGCTTCTTCCACTTTCTTTGGTTCAATCCGAGAAAGAAAAGAATGATAGAGACATTCATTTGATGTTGCTGTTCTAGTTCTAATACCTGCTTCAAGATCTCCAATAATCAAGTCAGGTGTATGTGCTTTAGTCCACTTCCTTGCAGATGGAAGGTTATCTCTAGAACTGGATGCTCCCCCATGATCCATGCTGTCTCCATCAACATTTTCAGATGCTCCCCCTGAAATTATGCTCTCTGAGTTGGATCCTTCAGAATTTGAGTTTCCAGAATTATTAGTATTTGGGTTTCCAGAATTATCAGAACTTGCCCCATCAGAACTTGACGAATCAGAACTTGAAGAGACTGTTCTAGGTTCTGATGCTTCTTGAGATGTGGTTGGATCTTCAATATGCCCCCCTGCACAGGTGCATTTTCCTTTGGCATAGTCACCACAGTTTCAATGACATCAGAGTTTAATACATCAGAATTTGCAGTATCAGGAATTAGACTGTCAGGATTTAGACTGTCAGGATTTACAGAATCAGAATTTAAAACTTCATTCTCAAATCTTAGCTGATCATGATCATTGAAATCTTCAAGTCCAGTAATCTTCTTATAATCAAAAGAGACATTGATAGATTCCATGACCACCCTTGTTCTTAAATTGTAGACTCTGAATGTAACACCCCCAAATCCGGGGTCAGGATTGGGTGTCACTACATAACTTTAAATAAATAAAAACCTGTATATTAAAATAAATATACAGATAACCCCTCATTATTCTGGATCGCTTACAGGTTATAGTATGAAACAAGAATCTAACCTTCTAAAATTTACATTGTCTAAATACAATTTCATTACCTCATTACTAATTTCCTTATATTGATCACTCTGACACCTCCAAATTTCTTCAGCTGGAATCTCACCACTTTTGCTGTCTATTAAAAGCTATTCACTTTGCCCTCATTTGAAACTGAAAGAAATAAGAGTTCACAAAGCAAGCGTGAGCCAAAAATTCCCAGCAAGTATCATAAATGGTTTCCAGGTATCAGATCAAAGAAACTCCTGGAAATGATTGTTGAATGATTTCAAAACATCTTTATATCATTAAATCAATTGAGCGAACAAAACGTCGACCCTCATTGGCCTTAAATCATAAATCACATTTTTCTGTAAAAGAACATTGAACGTTTCAATATTTCATTCCTTTATATCAAATCTTTGTTTGGTTTTGTAATTATGAACTATTCAAGAAGGAATTCCATTAATGGCCATCAACAATAAATTAGACTGGACACTAGAAACCAACATATGAACTATAACCTGTTGATCAGTCAGGAGATAGTGCGGATCTATACCCAACTGCATAGACCCAACCAACATATGGGGTACCCAGGCAACTATGGCCTAAGGGTTCGGTCCATCTCCGACCCATAGGATCCAGCTCATCACTGGTCCTTATAATAATCGTCCAGCCCGTAGAGTATTTTGATGTCAAATCATTTTGATTTCAAAACTTCCCAAATCAGGGTTCGCAAATAACCCGGACGAATGGGTATTTGCTCAAGAGAGCAATCGATAATATAGGAACAATAATGAAAAGAACTGGCATATAAGAGTAATTGCAGCGAAATATAAAACAGTTAACTATTCTGAACTTAGAATATGAGCGAATAAATATTTGCAGTGTTTTAGGAGAAAGGTTAGAAATACTTGCCTCAATTGATAATCCTCTGATCTTTAACTAGCTGCCATATCACTCAGTCCTGTTGCATCTGTATTTTCTTTACAGGCTACTTGACCTTTCTTATCATTTACTCCCTTAGGTCTATCTTTATTCTGAATCCACTCGTTTCATTACTATACGCTATCAGGCTTTACTTCTACAATCTCTATCTGGCTTTGAACGTCTCGCACTATACGGATCTATCACAAATAATACTATTCAATGAACTGACAATATATAATTGTCTAGTCTATATATTTATCCCTATCGTCTACTTGCCCGATAATAACAGATAAGGATCACATCTCATCCAGATAACGTTTAAAAGGCATGTTGACTCATTATTCACATAACACGTATACATAAGTCACATAATCATGTTATTCACATAACATATAATCACGTAATTCATGTAGCACATAAGTTGAATCATCAAAAGATAGGTCTCGATGCATCTATAATTGAAATCGGGTCAAAAAGAGTATTTTATTGATCAATAACTGACTCGAAATGATTCATAAAATAAACACCCTTTTTATATCAAAGAATTTAGGCTTTAAAAGTATTTTTATTGTAATCGGAATATTTTTCTGAGTCTAGAGGCGTTCGTTTCACATTAAACGGACGAATGGTTGATTTATTATGAATTTTTGAACATTTTTCGGAATTAAAATGGGTTTTCGAATCATTTTATAATTAAATAATAGGGTTCGAATACCCAAATATGACTTTAGAATAATTCTATAATAATTATCGAGTCTTGAAAATAATTTAAAATAATATTTAAATCTCGAAACTATTTTCTGTAATTTTTAAATCAAAAGTAAATAATTAAATCTAATTACATAATCAATTAAAATTAATTAATAACTAATTAAATTAATTAATCAATTAATATTTAAATTAATTGACTAATTAAATAATTAATTATCAACTAATATTAATTAATTAGATAATTAAGATTTATTTTTAACTTAAAAAAATAATTTTCAGAAATTAAATACTATCCATAATTAATTAATTAAAAAAAATTATAATTAACTAAATTAAATTCTAGATTTTTGAAAATAATTAAGAAAATAATTTTCTGGAATTTAAGATTATTTAGTTATTATTTAACTAAATTGGTTTGGATTTAAAATCAAATTTTTAGAATTTTAAAATGAATTTCAAATAATTTTTAAAATAAAAATTATAGAAACATGTTTTGGAAATAAGGTTGTCTTCAACCTTGGATCACAGGCGGCAGCGGCTGGTGGCAAGGTGACCGGAACCGGACGAACTCGTCGCCGACAACTGGGTTACCAAGAAAATCCGGTCGACGGTTGGCCGAGTTCCGGCGATTCAACGCCGACCAAAACCCCCACTAATTCATCCCGTTTTGATCTTAAATTGCAAACTCGACTATAAAGCTTATTTAAGCATCAAAATCAACAAACGATTCGTAAATCAAAAAGCCCCAGTTTCAAAATAAACCCTAATTTACGAAATTAACAATTTACCTATCGTTTGAATTATTTGATGGCATAAACAGAAAGAGCATGAAAATCTGAGCATTTTAGTTACTCATACTTCAAAAATTGAGATCTGCATCATCCTCAAATTTGATTTTGATTCTCAGAATTCTTCAAGAACACCAAGAACAACTTTTTAAAGAATTTTCAGAAAATCAAACCTTAATTACTATATGTTATTGAACTCAATTTTTGACATATAATATACCAAATTGACCAGAAAAATATTACCTACATGATGGAATCATCAAATCATATCAACAACATCTAGAACAATTTTTCATAATTTAATCTTTAAATAATTCAAATTAAAATAAATAAATAAGAAAAATACCTTAATTATTGCATAAAAACGGATGATTGATTATGAAAGTATTTTTCGAGAGCTTTGTTTTGATATATGACACGCCTGAATCGGAGTTCGGTAACGTCCTCGTTCGTGCATTTGATTCTTAGGAACGTATCGGTTTCTAGGATTTTTCTCTGTATTTACTTTATTCGTATTGGTTGCAAATGAATAAACGAAATGAATGAAATAAGAAATAGGCTATTTATATTTATGGAATATTGGTTCGTTTTGGATCATTTTGGATCATTAAATTAGTTACTTAGCCGCTAATTAGCTGTGAAAATGATCCGATTTAATACCCGTATTGGATAATTATCCAAATCGGGCTTTTTATAAAACACTTTATACGAAAATAATGTAATAATATCCCATCTTTCGAGAATACGGGTTTTCTTGATTTACCGAAATGATTATCGTATCGAAAATCTTGCGTCGGGCCACGCACGGGTCAAACCGTAATCCAGATCGAAAAAGTCAAAACACGGAAAATGTCCGGAATTACCAGATTAGGTTAGGAAGGAGTTTTCGGAAGAGTTTAGAGTTGTAAAAACGTAAAAACGGTTGAAGTTGGATGATTCCCGTCTTTATAAAATAATTTTGTAATTATTCAGAAAATAATTAAGAAATTCATAAATCATCATAAAATCATATAACACTCCAAAAATTACCAGATTAATACCTTAATTATCTATATTTTATTCTGGACATATTAAAATTAACATACTCACATTTTATTATATACAAACATCCAAATATTATTATCAATCATCAGATAATTCATCAAAAAATCATATAATATTCACATAATAATCATATATTGATACAAATAATTACACGATATTTCCCGGATGTTACACTGAAGGCTTTTGTGGAAAGTGGATATCCAACAAAAATTCCTTCATCAGCTTTTAGGTCAAATTTGGATAGTTGTTCAGGATGAGTCTTAAGAACAAAACACTTGCATCCAAATACATGAAAATACTTCAGATTTGGCTTCTTTTTCTTCACCATCTCATATGGTGTCTTCCCATGCTTGTTGATAAGTGTTGCATTCTGAGTAAAACAAGCAGTCTGCACAGCTTCGGCCCAAAAATAGGTTGGTAACTTTGCTTCATCAAGCATAGTTCGTGCAGCTTCAATAAGAGTTTTATTCTTTCTTTCAACAACTCCATTTTGCTGTGGAGTTCCAGGAGCAGAAAATTCCTTCTTAATTCCTTGGTCTTTGCAGAACTCTTCCATGATCAAATTCTTGAACTCAGTGTCATTATCACTTCTTATGATTTTCACAGAGTCTTTACCCAATCTATCCAGTTGTTTGACATGATCAATCAAGATAGATGCAGTTTCACTTTTTGTGTGCAAGAAATACACTCATGTGTATCTGGTGAACTCATCCACTATGACCATAACATATTTCTTCTTTGCAATAGACATGACATTCACTGGACCAAATAGATCAATGTGTAGTAGGTGATAAGGCTCAAGAATTGAAGATTCAGTCTTGCTCTTGAATGAATATTTTCTTTGTTTTGCCTTTTCACATGAATCACAAAGGCCATCAGGAGCAAATACTGATTTTGGCAGTCCTCTCACAAGATCTTTCTTGACTAGTTCATTTATATTGCTGAAATTTAAATGAGAGAGTTTCTTGTGCCAATCCCAGCTTTCTTCAATTGATGCTCTACTTAACAGACAGATTGCAGAACCATCAAAACTTGTTGAAAGCTTGGCTTCATAAATGTTACCATGCCTGTATCCTTTCAGAGCAACTTTGCCTGTAGATTTTCTTACAACTTCACAGTGTTCTTCAAAGAAATCCACATGATAACCTCTGTCACAGATTTGACTAACACTCAGCAAATTATGTTTAAGTCCTGAGACTAGAGCTACTTTTTTAATGATGACATTCCCAAGATTGATATTGCCATATCCCAGAGTTTTTCCCATGTTGCCATCTCCATAAGAAACACCTGGGCCAGCTTTCTCCACAAAGTCTGATATCAGGGCTTTATTTCCAGTCATATGTCCTGGACATCCACTGTCCAGAACTAGGATGTTTTTCCTGTTGCCCTGCAATCACAAAGACCACTAATGATTAGTTTTAAGGACCCAGACTTGCTTGGATCCTTTGGCCTTATTAAGTTTGTTAACATTTGCAGCGGATTTAGCATCAGAGTTTATGTTAACAGTTTTCTTATCAGAATTTACAGTATCAGACTTTACATCAGAACTTACACTAGAAGGAATAATGCTAACTTTCTTTAAAGAAGGTTTTATTTGATAATAATTATAGTACAAACTATTATATTCCTTACAAGTGTAATGCCATAAACTACCACAATGAAAACAAGGATTTTATGGCCTATATCTAACAGACTGACTCTTAACTCCTGATTTTGAAGGTAAGGAGTTTATGTTTTTATTCTTCCTGCAAAAAGAAGCCAGATGGTTAGAATTTCCATAGTTATAGCATTTCTTTCTAGGAGCATTAGGAACAGGCTTATAATCATTGCTTTTATTCACACCTTCCTTTCCATTCCTATTTTTCCTAGGTGACTTTACCTTGTTTACATTCTTAACATCTTTCAGCTTATGCTTAAGCTGCTTCTTTGTCATTAAGCCTATGTTAACTTCAGTTGGCTTATCCTGTTTTGGTTTGTCAGAAGTTAATTTCTCTTTAACTTCTGATTTATCAATATTAGACTTTACAGCTACAAATTTAACATGATTTACCTTTGGCTTTTGTTTAACAACTATAGGCTCAATTTCTATAGTTCTTTTATTATTCTTATCATCTCCATAACCTAAGCCCTCTTTCCAATTTCCACTACTTAACATATTCTGAGTTGTTCTGCTAGAGTTAGTCCAAGTCCCGATAATCTCTTTTTCCTTTTCTAACTCAGTTTTTAGAGATTCATTCATTTTAAGCACTTCATCTCTAACATAGATAGCATCATCTCTATCTTTCTGAGTTTGATGGAACATAACTAACTCTTTTTCAAAATAATCATTCCTCTTTTTATAAGCAAGATTTTCAGAAGTTAATCTTTCACATGTTAAAGTTTGATCTCTATAACTAATGAACATGGTTTTAAGATATCTTCTCAACTCAGTAATATCATCAGTATGAAAAGCATAAGTTGTTTGAGGTACCTTTAACTCAGCAGCTTCAGAACTGCTATCAGCATTTTCCATCAAGGCATAGTTCACCTCACTTTCAGAATCTGAAGTGTCTGTCCAACTTTTCTTCTTTGTGACAAGAGCCTTGCCTTTGTCACTTTTCCTTTCTTGCAATCAGGAGATATTTGGCCTTTCTCACCACAATTGTAGCATTTGACATTTGAGTAATCTCCTCTGTCAGACTTTCCTCCTTTGCCTTCAGATTTTCTGAAACCTTTCTTATCAGAACTTGCACCTTTTCTGGAAAACTTCTTTCCCCTTCTGAATTTCCTGTATGCAATCTTTGTGATTCCTTTCACTATAAGAGCACACAGCTTCATCATCTCTTCATCAGGGTCCATCTCAGATAGACTTTTAGTTTCTGAATCCTCATCACTATCAGAACTTGATGACTCAGTATCAGACTTTGTGATGAGAGCCTTTCCTTTGCCTTTCTTTGAGACAGCCACTTTAGGGGATTCCTCCTCAGCCTTAAGAGCAACTGTCCTTGACTTTCTCCCATGCCTCTTGCTTCTTTGATCCATCTTAAGTTCATGAGTCTTGAGCATACCATAAATTTCATCATGAGTAGTTTCATCAAGAGCATAGTTGTCTCTTATAGTTGTCTCTTACAGATCATTCAAGAGTTTGACAAATCTATCATATAAATCAGTTAATTACTCATCAGGTTTTGAGTCAAAGTACTCATACTCTTGAGTGAGTATAGTCCTCCTGTTCTTCTTAATTGAATCAGTTCCCTGGCATCTTGTCTCCAAGGCATCCCATATCTCCTTTGCAGTCAATGGCACTATGCAACAAATGTCTTATCTTTGCATCCTTTGCAATAGATGAGATATATTCAGCTGTATATTCACTTTTCTCCTTTGGTACAGTCTGTGCTGGCTGATCTGCAACTACAACAGAGAGCTTGGTTGGCTTATGTGGTCCTTCATTAATTCTGTCAAGGTATTCCGGATCTGTAGCTTCCAGAAAAATAGACATCCTCACCTTCCATATGGGATACTCAGAAGGTTTCAGTATGGGAACCCTAATAGTCTCATATCGATTATGGATTTGAGTCTTTGGAGTTTCTTCAGTTTTGGTGGGCTTGGTTGGAGTTTGTGCTTCTTCAGACATGATTGTTTTTGGATCTTTACTATATGTATGTTAACAGATTGCTCTGATACCACTTGTTAGGTCACACACTGTAGAAGGGGGTTGAATATAGTGTTTACTATAATCAAATCGAATATAAGAACTCAAGTAACAGAACACAGATTTTATTCAACACAATAAACTCTGTTACAAAGAACTGTTCTCTCTCAGTGATGAACAAATTATCACGAGAGCTGCTAGGGTACAATGAATAATAATCTCGATTAAGATAACACATATAGTGTAAACCCTATGTCTGTGTTTATATACTACACAATTACAAGATAATCTTCTAATTGATATCGAATATAATTCTGCTTCCTAATATATATCAACTAGTTATCTTTTCTTCCAAGTATTTTATTCTTCATAGAATTCTTCTCCATGCATATCTCTTCTTATGTTTGTCTTGATCTTCTTTCCTTTAAATCAGTCGCCTTCCTTATCTGAACGTCTTCTTAAGTCCTGATATTATCTCCTGATAAATATCTCCTGATAACTTATGTTCTGACAACTTAAGTTCTGATATCTTAAGTCCTGACTTCAGTATAAGTACTGATTTCCAGTTAAGTACTGATTTGTCCTGTTAAGTAAGATTTGAAAACTGAACACAAATCATATTAGACATGACATCACAAATATATCTAACAAGGTTTCAGTTGCCTAGAAGCATATGCAATTACGTTATCGTACTGCATTAGTACACATCCCAGTCCTCGGTAGGACGCATCGCTATAAATAATAAAATCTCCTTGTTCATCTGGTAGCACTAGTACAGGTGCAGTCACTAGTCGGTTCTTCAATTCCTGAAAACTTTCTTCATATTTTTCATTCCATATGGACTTTTCATTCTTTCGAGTCAACTGGGTTAGCGGCGTAGCTATCTTTGCAAAATCCTTAACCAATCTTCTGTAATAATATGCCAATCCCAAGAAACTTCTGACTTCCGTCGGTGTTTTGGGTCTCTCCCAATTCAATATAGCTTCAATGCTGGATCAACTTTAATTCCTTCAATGCTAATAATATGGCCCAGAATTGTACTTTTCTTAACCAAAATTCGCATTTCGAGAACTTCGCATAAAGCTGTTCTTTTCTTAAGATATCCAAAGTAATTCTCAATTGCTCGGCGTGTTCTTCTTCGATCTTTAAGTAAATCAAGATGTCATCAATAAATACAATCACAAATCTATCCAAGTAACTCTTGAATACTCTGTTCATCAAATCCATAAATGTTGCTGGTGCATTAGTCAAACCGAATGCCATTATGAGGAATTCATAATGTCAATATCTGGTACGAAAATCAGACTTGGGGATATCTTCAGCCTTAATCTTCAATTGATGATATCCTGACCTCAAATCTATCTTAAAAAACCATGCGGCTCCTTTTAGTTGATCAAATAAATCATCGATTCGTGGTAGATGATACTTATTGCTGATAGTTAACTTATTCAACTCACGATAATTGATACATAGTCACATACTGTCATCTTTCTTCTTCACAAACAATATCGGTGCACCCCATGAGGACACACTAGGTCTTATAATCCCTTTATCTAAAAGATCTTGTAATTGCATCACTAACTCTTTCATTTCAACCGGTGTCATTCGATATGGAGTTTTTGAAACTGGTTCCGTACCTGGCACTAGATCAATAGTAAATTCAATTACTCGATCCGGTGGTAATCCTAGAACTTTATCTGGAAAAACATCAGGAAATTCACAAACAACGGAAATGTCTTCTATCCTCGGACTTTCCTTTTCAGTATCCAATACATAAATTAAATAAGCCTTACATCCTTGGTGTAGCAATGGTTTAGTCTGCATTATTGTCAGGAACTTTTTTCCGCTGTTTCTCACCTTTAAATATTACCGTTGCATTTTCTGCAGTTCGTAATTTTACTTTCTTACTCGCACAATCGATATGAGCATTATTACCGGCTAACCAATCCATTCCTAGAATAACATCAAACTCTCCTAACTTGAAAAGTATCAAGTCAACTGAGAAGTGATGTCCGACTAATTTCAATATCGCACTCAGGACACACTTGATTTACAGGCACCTGGTCATTATTCACTAATTTTATAATTAACGTTTTGCCCAACCGTTGAATTTCACAACATATATTATCAATGAATTCTTCAGAAATAAAGGGTCTTGTGACTCCAAAATCAATCAATATTTTTGCATTAACTGAGTTCACAGAAAGCGTACCTACAATCACACTTGGACTCTACACAGCTTCCTTCATAGTCATATTAACAGTCCTTTCTCTAGGTTGGCTCTGCTGTGGTGGTTGAGGTAATGCCAATATTCTCGAAACACTGGCCGCCATCGCTGGTCCTCTACAATCTCTAGTAACATGCACTTTCTTCCCACACTGGAAACAAATAACATCTATTCTGCTTGTTGGGCATTCATTGGAGTAATGTCCTTTCTGTTTACACTTGAAGCAGGTCACATTTGCTTTATTGCAGACGCCCGTATGTCTCAGACCACATATCTTGCAGTATGGTACTAGTGAACGGACAATTCCCTGCTGGTTCGGAGCTTGGAAACGATTACCTATTCTCTGATTGCCTTGTCCTGTTCTTTTAAAATTCATATTCGTCCGGGCCTGAAATCCCAGCTTCCTGTTGGAACAATTCTGAAAATTTCCTTGTCCCTTTTCCTTTTGGGACATCTCACTTTCCCCTTCAATAATCATGGCTTTTTGAACAACAATCGCATATGTCGTCAGTTCAAATACTGCCACTCTGCTACGAATTCATGGCTGCAATCCCCGTTAGAATCTCTTAGCATGTTTCTCATCAGTATCCACTTGTTCTGGCACAAACCTAGACAGTTCTGTAAACTTGGTTTCATATTCAGTCACTGACGTGTTCCCCTGCTTCAGTTCCAAGAACTTGATTTCCATCTGTTTCTTCATATAGTGAGGACAATATTTCTCCAGAAATAATTCAGTGAACCTATCCCAAGTCACAATGCATTCACCTTCTAAAACTTTCTTGGATTCCCACCAGTAATTAGCTTCTCCTTTCAGGAAATAACTAGCAAAATCAGTCCTTTGATCCTATCCAACTTTTACTAACGCGAACCCTTTCTCCATTTCTTTCAACCAGGACCTAGCCTTAGTAGGATCCGCCGTGCCTTCAAACTCTGGAGGCTTACTTGACTGAAACTGTTTAAAAGTAACAACATGTACCACTGGTGGCATTTGTGGTTCCAGACGAGGTGGTTGTTGTAACATTTGCTGCTGAATCTGTTGTTGTTGCTGCATCTGCTGTTGCATCATTACCATCTGTTGTTGCATCATATGGAACTTTTGGTTCATGGTATCATTATTCTATCCCTCATAGTTGCTATTTGAGGTCTCAGTTCTGGTCTTTCTTATTAGTGCCATTTTTCTGATAATAAAACAAACGGTTCTTTTAACAATTTTATTTAATAGTTGAAAGTGAGTATAGAAACAATTTAAATTGTATTAAAACAAAATTTTAAACAATTTAGGATTTGAAGCAAATCATTTAAAAAAACTTAAAATATTGAATAAATAAACCGAACAACACCATTTTCAATATTTCATTTATCTTTCAAAATTAAACAGGATTTAAAAATATGGAAAGACTGTAAAATAGTGAAGTAAATGTAAATGCTGTAAAGACTGAAAATTTAAATAAATGAAATAAAAATTTAGAAAAGGTTTATTTTATATAACAGACACCAGCATCATGTGTTAATGTTTAATACAAAAGTCTAACATAGAGTCTATCATAACCGTTGACGATACTCATCAAAGCTGGATACAAATATACATATCTAGTCTCACTATACTATAACTGCCTCTATCGACATATATCACATATACTACAACATCCCTGGTCCAACTGTCATACATCAGAACCCTGGCGGAATACGGCCAAACTCATATCGAAGAGTCTCAATAATCGACTGAGCAAGATGAGTGGCTCTATGGAACCCTGCATAGGTATGAGGCCCATCATGCACCAATGCATCTAACTCAAGAGAAGCACTATAAACTGTCTGCTGTAACCTCTGTCTCATCAGATAATCTGGCTGAAGTGCTGATAAGGGTCCTCTATCTCTCTGATCGAACAATCCCATAATCTCCCTGCACCGGGATCTCCAATAATGCGCATCCTCTCTCATGGTGCTATACTCATGATATGGTACCATGTTCGGCTCTCTTACCTGACCAACTGACTCCTGAGACGGAACTCTGGGTATCCTATCAACACCTAGATGTGGCAATCCCAACTGTAAACCTATGTCATGCTTTCCAATCCCCTTAACCGGGGCCATCTGAAATACCTCGGGAACTGGAGCATATACTGGTAAAGGAAATGGAGCTGCAATTGGTGGAAGCTCTAGCTCAATTTCAGGTATGAAGTGATACTCCAAAGGTAATGGAGGTGGTATCATGGCTCGAAAAACTCCATCTATTCAAACATGTCAAGATTTGGGACTGGTAGTACTGGCTCCTGTGGTATTTGTGGTGGAGGTACCGGTGTTGGAACCTAAACTGGTACTGGTGGTATCACCAAGGCTACCGGTCCTGTGACAGTCATCTCGGAAGATGATGATGCCATCTGATAATATAACAAAACAAAAAAAGGGTAACTCAACATTCCTAAAACTTATAAATTCCTAATATTGGAAACTATCTAAATCCTAGCAATCCCAATCCTATCTTATGTGATCTTCCTATCTTATCTTAATCCTAATATTCTTATTTCAGGGACCAAAACCTACGGCTCTGATGCCAACTGTAACGCCATCCAAATCCGGGGTCTAGAATTGGGGGTTACTTACTAAACACCCAATTTAATACAAACCTGTACGATAATTATACAAACATAAATCTAACCCCTTTATATTCTATCCAGGATCTTTTCAGACTGAGGTATGAAAACAAGAACAACATACTAACTTTATTACAACTCAAATATAAAATCTCGCAGAACTATCTTTATTACAAACCATTGTCTAAACAAGTTTTAACTAAATTTATTTTATTTCACACACACAACACCACATCTATCTGCACTACACATGTTCGGGTGGCTCAAATCTCTCTTCTTGAATTGGGATTAGCACTCTTGGTATTAGAGGATCCCGCTGCTTAACACACTTCTTTACCACGCGAGTCCGGATAAGTTTCATTTTCTTTCTTAACTGGAAATAAACAAGGTGAATAACAACAAAGGGGGTGAGCCAAAATTTTCTCAACAAGTCCACAATATATAAATAGTGTTATGAAGAAGCTAAATGAACCGATAATCTGATTGTATCGGTAATTATGTATTTCCGCAAAGGAGAATGAAGGCAACTATCGGCGAGTATCAATAAACTAGAGTGGATACAAGTTCGCACCTATATCCTGCTGATTAGTCAGTATACAGTGCAGATCTATACCTCTATGTATAGATCCATTCGGGTACCGAGGCTCAATAGCCCAAAATAAGGATCCAGTTAATTCACCATCCAGTCCACAGATGAGCAACCGGAACAATCGGTATGCTTTGATATATTCGAACATCAGAATATATCAGGATATATGTATAATATATTGGAATATGAATAGAGTATTCAGTGAATCAAGAGAAATCAGGAATCGAAATGAAATATGAACAAGGGAATAATAATTATGTATCAGTGTATGTGAACAGGAATTATCAGTGTTTAACTATGATGATAATTTGAATAAGAGAAAATAATCAACTATTCTGAGTTTAAAATAGGGGAAGAACTTGCATGTTACGCGATCTACCATAAATATATCACCCTTTTCCAGCACCGGCTCGGTCCGCCTTGTTGACTTTGTATCTATCAGAGAAAGATACTCATTTAATCAGTTCGTATCTCAGTCGCGTCTCAAACCGACTTCACATAGCCCGTATCGTCTACCCGTATGCTTACAATTGACTCGTATAATAATTATTAACATTTTGGACTCGATTAACCACATAGTTCACATAGCACATAAGTTACATCATCATTTTATGATTAAAAATAATTTTTAGAATCGAAATGGGATCACTATTCGCATTATTGGGCAATATTTGGCTCGTTTCCTAATTTTCGGAATTTATTGGACTCGTCTCTATAAGTAGTAGGGCCTATGTTAGATAGATTTGTGATGTCATGTCTAATCTGATTTGTTTAGTTTTAGAACTTATTATCAGAACTTAACTGGAAATCAGAACTTACTGAAGACAGGAAGTTATCAGAACTTAAGCCATCGGGACTTACATAAAGACTTAAGTGCGGATACACTTCAGGGATGAAAAGCGGCTGATTTACATGAGAGGATCTGGATTAAACAAAAGAAGATATGCTTGGAGAGTTGTACAGCTAAAGGACTACAGTAGATAATCTCTGATTGATGTATTTTAGGAAACAGAACATATCATATCAATTAGGAGATATCTTGTAACTGTGTAGTATATAAACACAGATTAGGGTTTACACTATATGTGTTATCATTCACGAGAATATTATATTGTAACCCTAGCAGCTCTTAGTGATATCATACATCACTGAGATAGTAGATTAAACCTACTGTAATAAAGTTTGATATATTGAATAAACTTGTTTTCTGTTACATACTTGTGTTTATAATTGAATTAATTGTAGATACTATATTCAACCCCCTTCTATAGTATCATTGAGGCCTAACAAGTGTTATCAGAGCCAATCTGTTAAGCTTACAAACAGTTAAGATCCAAACAAATAATCAATCATGTCTGATCAATCAAAACACAAGACCCTTAAGAACCTGCAAAGGTTCAACCCATTCAAAACACCAGTAGATATGAAACCATCAGGGTTCCTATGCTCAGGGTGTCTGAGTACCCTGTATGGAGTGTGAAGATGGCCATGTTTCTGGAAGCTACATATCCAAAATATTTAGACAGAATTTATGATGGTCCACACAAGCCCACAAAGCTTTCTGTTGCAGTTGGGAATGAGCCACAAAAGATGATTCCCAAAGAAAAGTGAGAACTCACCACTGAAGACATCTCTTCACTAGGCAAGGATGCAAAAGTAAGACAATTGCTTCATAGTGCACTTGACAATGTCATGTCAAATAGGGTGATTGAATGCAAGACTGCAAAAGAAATCTGGGATGCATTGGAAGTGAGATGTCAAGGAACCAATGCTATAAAAAAACAGGAAGACAATACTCACACAGGAGTATGAACACTTTGACTCAAAATCTGATGAGTCACTAACTGATACACATGACAGATTCACAAATCTGTTGAATGATCTATCACTAGTGGATAAGGAATATGATACAGAAGATTTAAATTTGAAATTCCTACTAGCTCTTCGTGAAAAGTGGGATTTGAAAGCTATTACAATAAGAGACAACTATGAACTTGCTGATATGTCTCTTGATGAAATCTATGGGATGCTCAAGACTCATGAACTTGAGATGGAGTAAAGAAAGAAGAGGCATAGAGGGAAGTCTAAGACAGTTGCTTTAAAGACTAAAGAAAATTCAATTGTCTCTAGGAATGCAAAAGGAAAGGCTCTCATCATACAGTCTGATTCAAAGTCATCAGATTCTGATGATGATGATTCAGAACCTGAAAATTTATCTGAAGTGGATGTTGATGCAGAAATGATGCAACTGTGTGCTCTTATGGTGAAGGGTATCACAAAGATAGCCTACAAGAAATTCAGAAAGGGTAAGAAGTTTTCCAGAAAAGGTGGAAGTTCTGACAAGAAAGGGTTCAGAAAGACTGAAGGCAAAGGAGGAAAGTCTGACAGAGGAGACAACTCAAATGTCAAATACTACAATTATGGTGAAAGAGGCCACATCTCTCCTGATTGCAAGAAAGGAAAAGGTGATAAAGGCCAGGCACTTATCATAAAGAAGAAAAACTGGGCAGATACTTCAGAATCTGAAGAAGAGGTGAACTATGCCTTAATGGCAAATGCTGATAGCAGTTCTGATGTTGCTGAACTAAAGGTACCTCTATCAACTCTTGCTTTTGATACATAACATATTACTTAGTTGAGATTATTTCTGAAAAACATTTATATTAGCTATAGAGATCAGACTTTAGAGAATGAAAGATTAAAATCTGAAAATCTAAAGTACAAAAACTGAAATAGCTATCTTGAAGAAGAGTTAGTTAAGATGAACACTATTCAGACAGAGAGAGATAATGATGTGTATGTTAAGAATGAATTGCTTAAATAGAATGATTATCTAAAAACTGAATTAGAAAAAGAAAGAGAAATCATCAGGACTTGGACTAACTCAGGCAGAACAACTCAGAATATTCTAAGTAGTGGAAACTGGAAAGAGGAGTAAGGTTATAAAGATGGTAAAAGTGAGAAAGGGACTTTGCCAATTAAGCCAATTGCTATCAAAATGACTGAAAAGCCAAATGTAAATCCTATTAAATTTGTTGCAAAAACTGTTGTGTCTGATTCTGAAGAGATGAAAGATTCTAAAACAAAAGTCAAAGAAAAGTCAACTTCTGACAAATTAAAACAGGATAAACCAGCTTTGGTAAACATTGGCTTAATGACAAAGAAGCAGCTTAAGTATAAGCTGAAAGAGATTAAAAATGTGAACAAGGTAAAGTAAGCTAGGAAAAATAGGAATGGAAATGAAGGTGTAAATAAAAGTAATAATTATATGCATGTTCCTAATGCTCCTAGAAAGAAATGCTATAATTATGGAAACTCTAACCATCTTGCTTCTTTTTGCAGGAAAAATAAAGAAATAAACTCTTTACCTCCTAGATCAGGAGTTAAGAGTCAGTCTGTTAGGTTTAAACCACAAAATACTTGTTTTCATTGTGGTAGTTTATGGCATTCTATTTATAATTGTAAGGAATATCATAGTTTGTACTATGATTATTATGAAATAAAACCTTCTTTAAAGAAAATTAGTGTAATTCCTTCTAGTGTAAATTTTGATGCAAAGTCTGATATAAAGTCTGTTACAAAGCATGTTAGCATGAACTCTGAAACTAAATCCGCTGCAAATACTAACAAACTTAACAAGGCCAAAGGATCCAAGCAAGTCTGGGTCCTTAAAACTAATTAATAGTGGTCTTTGTGATTGCAGGGCAACAGGAAAAACATCCAGGTTCTGGACAATGGATGTTCAGGATATATGACTGGAAATAAAGCCCTGCTATCAGACTTTGTGGAGAAAGCTGGCCCAGGAGTTTCTTATGGAGATGGAAACATGGGAAAGACTCTGGGATATGGTAATATCAATCTTGGGAATGTCATAATTGAATCAGTAGCTCTTGTCTCAGGACTTAAACACAATCTGCTAAGCGTGAGTCAAATCTGTGACAGAGGTTATCATGTGGATTTCTTTGAAGAACACTGTGAAGTTGTAAGTAATTCTACAGGTAAAGTGGGTCTGAAAGGTTACAGACATGGTAACATATATGAAGTCAGTCTTTCAACAAATTCTGATGATTCTGCAATCTATCTGTTAAGCAGAGCATCAATTGAAGAAAGCTGGAATTGGCATAAGAGACTATCTCATTTAAATTTCAACAACATAAATGAGCTAGTAAAGAAAGATCTTGTGAGAGGACTTCCAAAATCAATATTTGCTCCTGATGGTCTTTATGACTCATGTCAAAAGGCAAAACAAAGAAAATCTTCATTCAAGAGCAAAACTGAATCCTCAATTCTTGAGCCTTATCACTTACTGCATGTTGATCTATTTGGTCCAGTCAATGTCATGTCTATTGCAAAGAAGAAATATGCTATGGTTATAGTGGATGAGTTCACAAGATATACTTGGGTGTATTTCTTGCACAAAAAGAATGAAACTGCAGCTACTCTAACTGATCATGTCAGATAGCTGGATAAGTTAGTCAAAGATTCTGTTAAAATAATAAGGAGTGATAATGGCACTGAGTTCAAGAATTCAATCATGGAAGAGTTCTGCAAAGAGCAAGGAATAAAGCAAGAATTTTCTGCACCTGGAACTCCACAACAGAATGGAGTTGTAGAAAGAAAGAACAAGACTCTTATTGAAGCTGCACGAACTATGCTTGATGAGGCAAAGCTACCAACCTATTTTTGGACTGAAGCTGTGTAGACTGCTTGTTTTACACAGAATACTACACTCATAAACAAGCATGGAAAAACACCATATGAGATGGTCAAGAAAAAGAATCCAAATCTGAAATACTTTCATGTATTTGGATGCAACTGTTTTATTCTTAAGACTCATCCTGAACAACTGCCAAAATTTGATCTAAAAGCTGATGAAGGAATTTTTATCGGATATCCACTTTCCACAAAAGCCTTCAGAGTCTACAATTTAAGAACAAGGGTTGTCATGGAATCTATCAATGTATCTTTTGATGATAAAAAGATTATTGGACTTGAAAATTTCAATGATCATGATCAGCTGAGATTTGAAAACGAAGATGTAAATTCTGATTCTGTAAATTCTGATGACCTAAATCCTGATCCTATAAGTTCTGACGGGTTACATTCTGATGTCATTGAAACTGTGGTAACTGCTCCAAAGGAAAATGCACCTGTTCAGGGGGAGCAAGCTGATGATCATACCACATCTCAAGACTCTCAAAAAGCATCAGAACCAATCACTGTCTCTTCAAGTTCTGATTCATCAAGTTCTGATGAGCCAAATTCTGACAATTCTGGAAACTCTAATTCTTCAATTCCTGAATGATCCAACTCAAATTCTGGAATCTCAAAGAGCATAACTTTAGGGGGAGCATCAGAAAATGCTGATGGAGATAACATGGATCATGGGGGAGGATCCAAATCTAGAGATCAACTTCCATCTGCAAGGAAGTGGACTAAATCACACACACCTGACTTAATAATTGGAGATCCTGAAGCAGGTGTCAGAACTAGAACATCAACAACAAATGAATGTCTCTATCATTCCTTTCTATCTCAGACCGAACCAAAGAAAGTGGAAGAAGCTTTTCAAGATGCTGATTGGGTGCAAGCAATGCAGGAAGAGTTAAATGAATTTGAAAAAAATAAAGTCTGGACCCTAGTACCAAGACCAAAGGAAAGATCAATTATTGGTACAAAATGGATGTTCAGAAATAAAACTGACAGTGATGGCATAATTATAAGAAACAAAGCAAGGCTGGTTGCTAAAGGTTACTCTCAACAAGAGGGTATTGACTATGATGAAACATTTGCTCCAGTTGCTAGATTGGAAGCCATAAGAATCTTTTTGGCTTATGCTGCACACAAGAATTTTAATGTCTTTTACATGGATGTGAAAAGTGCTTTTCTGAATGGAGAATTGGAAAAAGAGGTATATGTTGAACAACCTCCAGGCTTTGTAGATCCAAAATTTCCAAATCATGTCTACAGGCTTGACAAAGCACTTTATGGCCTTAAGCAAGCTCCTAGAGCATGGTATGAGACTCTGGCTCAATTCCTTCTGGAAAGTGGATTTCACAGAGGCACAATTGACAAGACTTTATTCTATCTCAACTATAGAAAGGATTTACTTTTGGTACAGATATATGTTGATGTTATCATCTTTGGCTCTACAAATACAAAACTTTGTGAAATATTTTCCAAGTTAATGCAGTCAAGATATCAAATGAGTATGATTGGAGAGTTGACTTATTTTCTGGGACTTCAAGTCAAACAAACTGAAGAAGGTACTTTTATCAGTTAATCCAAGTACACCAGAAATCTACTCAAGAAATTTGGAATGCAAGACAGTTCTACTACATCAACTCCCATGGCCACTGCCACCAAGTTAAATAAAGATACTGGAGCATCAGTAGATAATACTAACTACAGATGTATGATTGGCTCTTTACTCTATTTAACTGCAAGTAGACTAGATATCATGTATGCTACCTGTCTTTATGCAAGATTTCAGGATGATCCAAGAGAACCTCATCTAATAGTTGTGAAAAGAATTTTCAAGTACCTCAAGGGTACAACTGATCTAGGATTTTGGTATCCTAGAGAATCAAATTTTAAGCTAATAGGTTAATCAGATGCAGATTTTGCAGGATGCAAAATAGACTGGAAAAGCACTAGTGGAAGCTTCCAATTTCTTGGAGGTAAATTGGTTTCTTGGTTTAGCAAGAAACAAAAATCAATTTCCACATGAACTGCAGAAGCATAACATATTACTGCAGGAAGCTGTTGTGCACAGATTCTGTGGATGAAGAATTACTGGACTATGGGTTAGAAATTTCTAAAATACCCATTTACTGTGATAATCAAAGTGCTATTGCTATGACAGGAAATCCAGTTCAACACTCAATGACAAAGCATATCAGCATTAGGTACCATTTCATAAGGGAATATGTGATGAAAGGTACAGTAGAATTACATTTTGTTCCAACAGATCAACAACTAGCAGATATCTTCACAAAACCACTATATAAAGCTACTTTTACAAGACTGGTAAATGAACTTGGAATGGTTTCAGGTTCTTTCTCAAAATCTGTTTAGTTTTTATTCTCATACATCAGACTTTATGATCAGTGTTTACAGATTTTCCTATCTCAATGTAATCTGTGCTTAAATTGTAACATATTAAACACTACTTATTATTTGATGTGATTCTATAAACTCTGAAAGTGTTTTGAATGTTCTGTGACTATTCAATCCAATGAGGATTATCTTGTTAGATGCTGACTTAGTATTCTTTAACAAACTATGTATCTAATATTTGAATTAGTTATTTATGTGGAAATCAATAACACAAGCAAATTCTGATTTTGATCTTAGTCAAATTTACTTCCTGTATCTTATTACTAAGTCACAAACTAGATTATTGCTTCTTATCTGTCAAATTCTAATGTCAGTAAATCTTAAGGATGAACTACATGATTGATAAGCCTCACTTATTTGAAGAAAATAAAAGAAAAGAAAAAATTGAAATCAGGTACTCCTTTGAGATCTAGAGTAATTTATGTGAAAGGGAAGATCCAAGTGCATTGATGGTATTAAGATATATGCATTAGAAAAGCAAATTAATTTTTCTTGGTGACTTTTCATATTCTCTAATTACTGGAGAAATATTCTGATAACAACATTAATTCTGATGGAAGTTGTAACTCATTTGCACTGATAAGCCCTTGTCAAAAGAATTTCAAAAGATGCATAAAATAAGCACAAACAGTTGAGGTGGATTCTTGCATAACTTTATTCAACAGTAGACTTCACAATTCAAGACATATTTTAAGCATTTTTCTTAGTTATGCCTTATTTCTAAGATATACTGAAGTTTATCAGATTTTAATATTTATTTGATCATTTGCACATACACACACTATCACTCCATATGAATGATGAAAATTACTGTGGTGATTAAGTTGTTTCTGATAAACAGTTAAGTATTATTTGCATAAATTCTGAGGACAAGTTTTGATTATGTTCTGATGATTAAACTCTAAAGAAACAAATCAGTATTTGTGTGAAGAAACACAGAAACAGTCATTCACTTTTTGAGTACAGAAGCCATATTCTGATGACCGTTAAATTCTGATAATAGTTAAGTTCTGATGCAAATCCTGATACTTGCGTGGCATTATTTATTTACTTGACTTATTCTTGGTATTTACTGTAACGGTTATATTTCTCAGAAAAATAATTAGGTGAGATAAAAACAAACATAATCATTTGTTAGTGGGTTGCGTGATGGTTTTGGTATGTGCAGGTGTGCAATAATTACTGCATATTTACCGTGCCCACTATTTATGTTTTAACTGATTACACGCTGCCAAGTGTAAAGCTGCCGGTTCTAATTCACAAAAAGAGACGTTTCCATGTGCAGAGTATAAATATCAGAGAAAAGATTATACAATCTTTTACCCACTCTTTTACTTTATTCTCTCTCTCTCTCTCTCTCTTATTTTCTTAGTCTCTTATTTTCTGACATTCTCTTACAGACATTTTATCAAACACTTTGCAAACATAAAATTTTCACTTGATTTTTCAACAGGATGGCACCAAAGGATGTTATTTTTAATGGAGCTAAGTTTGTCCCTAACAACTACTCTGCTATCTTGAACAAGGATGAAGCTCCTTCAGAACTTTACTTTGTTCAGGATTTCTTGGCTCATAGTGAGATTGGGTATGCTCTGACCCAACCTCAAGCAATCTCTGGTAAACAAGTGATGGAGTTCTGGAAGACTGGAATCTATGATGATGGTGGTGAAACTGGATCTCCAAGCATCATCTTCTTATCAGGAGAAGATGAGTATATGGTAACTGTTACTACAGTGAGGCAGGCTCTTCATCTGCCTGAAAACTGCACTTACAACTCAACATCTGGAGAATCTGTTCTTTAGAACATGATGGAAAGCTTGGGATATGAGAAAAGCTTGTCCAAGCTAGGACAATTGAAGAGGCCTTACATCAGGAGGGAATGGAGCTTCTTCTTTGATTGCATCACAAAGACTTTTGCTAACAAATGCTCCAATTTCGATGCCATTCCTATCATGAGTCAACAAATAGGGTATGCACTTCTTAATCAGACTCATTTTGATTATGCATCTGCTGTGTTAGGCTATATTGGTGACAGAATGAATGAAGATGCAAATGTAGTATATTTTTCTAGGTTCTTTCAATTAATTTATAGTTATTATTGTTCTGATAAACCACAAGTGTTCAGTGACCTAATGGAACCTTTTAAGTTACATAAAAGGGCATTTACTGACTTGTTATCTTCTGATAACAAGAAGGAAGTACTAAGACCTCTCGAAATATCCCAATCTATCAAACAATTCTTAGTCAACACTATCCCAAACACTTACACAACCATATTCCCTGATGTAGCACCATCACAACCATCCACTACTCAGCAACCACAGTCTACCTCACAACCACCAACATCAGCACCTGTTGTCAGCACTTCACAGTCCAGACCCAAATCCAAAACCAAACCAACCTCTGGTACTTCTCAAAAGGTGCCAGTTGTAAAATCTGACACATTATCCAGACCCAAAATCTCAAGAGCTAAATCTATTCCTCAATCTCCACCAAGGAGAAAGAGAAGGCTGATTCTGAGAGATGAATCAGATGAGGAAGAACAGGTCCAGGTTCCTGCATCAGAACCTATGACAGAAGAAGCTGAAGAGTCAACTCTTCAGAAGGAGAAAGCAGCTGAAGCTTCTGGCATTCAGAAAAGAAAGAGGTCTTCACATACAGATCATGTCACCCCTCCATCTAGAAAATCAAAATTGAGGAAGGTGAAAGCAGGTGTGCATTTTGCACAAACTCAATCTGAGGATGCTGAAGATGCTGAGGAAGGGGATTAGGAATCTCTGATCTCATCAGAACCTATTGTTATTGAAGCCCTGTCAGCAGCTAAAGAAGTTCTGATTCAGGAATCTGAAATTCCTGAAGTCCACAGATCAGAACCTGTACAAGAATCTGTGATTTCTCCACCTCACTCTCAAATCAAAGCTATAGATGATGTTGAAGAACAAGAGACAAGTCCTGAAATAGATATTCATAATTTGAATATACCTACTGTTCTATATCTGGAAGCTCCAACTACAAAACAACCAACTCCTGTTACTTCTCCAATTTTATAGGCTGAGATACCAACAACACCAATTCTTGATCTTGGAATTGAAGATCAGAATTTAGACAAAGCTGCAATTGCTTCAGAGTCTCCTACAACCACACACACATTGGTGTTATCTGAAGATGAGGAGATTTTAGCAAGTTCTGGAGAGTCAGCTCCAGTAAACAATCCAGTGCCTACAGGAAATGAGGCATTATTCTAGTTTGAGGAAGAGGCTGCTCCAGTTCCATGGGAGGAAACCTTTAGAGGGGCTGAGTGGATGCATAAAAGGAATGATACTGATTTTATTCCCAGCCCACATGTTCTGACAGAACATGTTTCAAAAGCTGATGAGTTGCTGACAAGTTCTGACTTCAAGCATCAACTAAAGGTCACTGCTCTCAGTACAAGAACTCTACAAGGTCAACACTCCAAGACTCATGCAAAGGTTGATAACCTTTAGGAAACAACTGATAAGCTAGTCATGATGCAAGATCTAGACAAGAAGAGGTTTATCAGACCAATTCAAGAAAAAGTGGATACTATTGAGCTTGTTCAAGCTAAGCAGCAGGCCCACTGGATGAGGTATTACAAAATCAAGCTGCTCAACAGACTCAGTTAAATGAGATCCAATCTTCAGTGAAACTCCTTCTTTCTCTACTCCTAACAGATGATGCCAAAAAGGGGGAGAAGGTAGTTAAGTCCAAATGCTCACCAAGCCAAACACTGAAGAAAAGGATGATCATGGAGATGACCAGGGAAACTCTGAAGAGAGCAAAGGTCAGAGTCAAGGGAAGCAGCTGAGCAGAATTCCCACTCAACAGACAAGTTCTCATCAGAGAATGTCTGGTAGCAAGAACTCTGATAGATCTACTATACAAGGGAGGAATAAGGAAGGAAAGAAGCCAACATATCAGGATTTTCCTTTGTTGATCACAATTGCTGATACTTCAAATATTGATGATCAAGTTCTGACAACTACTTCTGATGTGATAGCCCAAGCTGGAAGCCAAGAGTCACATAAGTTTTTGCAGACTTTGAAATTCAAAGGAAAAAAACACCATTCTTCTACAAAGATCCCAAAATTCAATCTGTTGATGAAGAATTGGCCAAGAGACTATTCTTTAAGGATAATTCAGGAGTAAATTTAGAGGAATTAAGAGAAGAAGAAGCTAAATTTGCTACTGAGAAGAGCAAAACCAAGTCAAAAGCTTTTGATGCTAAAAAGCCACCAAGGCCAAAAGAAAAGGGGATTGTGATAAGAGAAAGATCTGCCCCAGAGATTCCTAGATCAAGGACTATATTTCAAACTACTACTGATCCCAAAGACAAGGGAAAAGGAAAAGTTGGGGAGACAGTCAAGAAACAGATGATGAAGTTCCTCAAATTCTGATGGATCCTGTGTGCAAGATGGTTCAAGTTCTATTATTGTTTAATAATTAGGAATAACTTAATCTATTATTCAATATAATTAATTATTTAAAATAATTGAACCTCAAAAATATTTTTAAATAATTATTTAGGAAAAATCAAAGTTAAAAATGATTTTTTCATAATTTTTGAAAATAAAATAAATTAATATGATTTATTGAAAATACATTGATTAATTATCAAAATAATTAATCACTTTCAAATAAATAAGAATTAAATAAATAATAAATAAATAATAAATAAATAATTAATCTCAAATTTTAGAAAATATTTTAGAATTATTTATAAAATAAATTAATTATTAAATTAATTAATTAATCAATTTATTAAATAAATAAAACTGATTTTATAATTAATAAAAATAAAATTAAAATTAAAAATCCAGAAACATTTGTTAGAAATTGGACTTCTGACAAAATGGATCAAAGACGGGTCAAATTATCGGGTCAAACGGGTCAAATCGGGGTCATGAAGAACATGACCGAAAATTTCCAGAATCCGGCGACCGACTAGGATTCCGGTGACCCATTTACAGGCCAAAAATGTAACCGTTTGGTTCGTTTCTGAGCTGGGTTCAGTTCTAAATCAACACAGCAACTCAACTCCGGTCACAACTGTTGGATTTTAATCGCAGCGGGACATGGCAAAACACTTTTACACATATAAAATCCAAATAAAAGCATATAAATCGTGGTAAAAACATAGGAATCGAATCTAACCTTTAAAATAATTCAGAGACAACGATCAGAGATCCTTAGCAGTTGCTCCTCAAGTGTGAAGCACTCCACCGGTATCCACCAAGAAAACGATGTTAAGGAGGAGGAAGGAGGTGGAGAGAATTGAGTTTTCCAAACTTTTTGGGTTTTTTGGGGTTCGAATAAAAATAGGGTCTATAATAGTGTATTTATAGGCAAAATTTTCAGCTGAAATTTTGCCATAAATATTATTATTATTATCCCATTTATTATTCTCATTAATAATTAAAACACCTTTTAATTATTAATCCTTTTTCTAAACACTTTGGAAATAATTCTCTCTCTTGATTTAATTTCCAAAAATTAAATCCTTAATTAATAATATTAAGAACTTTTCTTAATTGATTTATAATCAATTAATTCTCATTTAATCAATTATTAAATTTGCCAATTAATTATTTATTTCACAAATAAATAATTATTAGCCATTATTAATTAATTCCTCCACCATTAAATCATTCTCTTTTTATGGTGTGACCCTGTAGGTTCAATATTAAGCCGGTAGTAGAAATAAATAATAATAAAACTATTAATCATTATTTATATAAATTCTCTAATTTATTAAATATGATTAATTAATTAATCACATTTATTCTACATCGTGAGGGATACTTCTCAGCATATCGCGACTATCCGGATAATATGAATTCACTGCTTAGAATACCAAGAACCTATTCAGTGAATAGTTACCGTACAATAAACTCCTTCTACCCTACAATGTCCCGATTAAATACAAGGCATGGATCTCGTGTCAAGCCTATCTAATTCAATCACTTGCTTACCATTTACTATGCTTAGTTCTATGCAAATTAGAAACTCCTTTCTAATTTCATTCACTCTGGCCAGAGATTCCTGAATTAGCATAAGTGGATCAGCCTTGAACATTCGCTTCCTTCACTGGAAGGGGTAGATCCTTTATTGATCATACACTATCTTCGTGTACAAATTCCTATACCCAGTAGAGCCCTAATAATTGTCCCTGGAGACTAAGAACTAAACCAAATCATAGTTCAGTGTACACAAGATGACTATGATGACCTCAAGTCTAAGGATACTTGTACAACTATCACTATGTGAACAACTGCTGACACGTGAGTGAACTCCATCAGTTGTTCAGCTGTGCGAGTCATGTTCAGTGAACTTATTCTATAATAAGCACCTACATACTAGCTATAGTGTCACCACACAAATGTCTATGAGAACAGACATCCTTCATAATGAAGCAAGTATAGTATGTACCGATCTCTGCGGATTATTAATTACCAGTTAGTAATCCTACGACCAGGAACTATTCAAGTTTAGAGTTATCATCTTTTAGGTCTCACTATTATGATCTCATCATAATCCATAAAAAGCTTTACTCTAAACTATGGTATATCTTATTTAAACACTTAAATAGATAGAGCCCGTAATAAAAACAAAACAAGTCTTTTATTAATATCAATGAAATCAAAACAGATTATACAGGAAGTTATTTCTAAATCCTAATACATGATTGGACTTAGGACATATTCCTTTCAACAACTTCCCTGAATAACCCCTGAATCATCTTCTCCGATCAAACTCAACCAAACTTCGGTCAGACATCGATTTTCTTCATTTGTACATGAAACTTTGATTTTAATAGCTCAAATCAAAGCTTGTATACTGTATAATCAAAGCCCGAACATCTAAGGAACCTCAGATCATTCAAACTCAAAAACGTATAAATCAAAAATTCATATAAACCCTAATAATCGAACTTCACCCTCCAGGAATCGTTTATTCAATTAACTAGCATAAATCAACTGCAAATAATCATACAAAGCTATTCCTATCATCAAATCAATCAAATAACCCTAGAATCAAAAAGTCCTAATTCAAACATAAACCCTAAAAATTTAAACTGAAAAATAACAGATTAAAACATGAAATTGATACCAGAAATTGAAAGAACAGATCGAGAGGATTGATTTGATTACTCACATCAACTGATTTGGTGCTCAAAATCGATCAAAATTTCTGGAAAAACCGACCCGGTTTGCAGAGAATTTCTGATTTTTAATTATTAACTATAAATAATTAAATAAAAATTAGGGTATTTATAGTAGTAAAAATAATACCCCTAATTAAAATGAAGTCCTTAATTATACATCTATTATAATTAATTGGCCCCTAATTTTATAATTTTTGAGTATTAATTTCTAATTTTTAAATATTTAATATATATAATATATATGCCAAAAAATTTCAAAAGTTATGAATAATCCAAAAATAAAAAAATGGACTATTTAAAAGTCCCATAATTTTATAAAAATAAAAATGTGATTTTTGTGGGGCTTTTAGCACCCAAAGGACCCCGGAAAATCATTTTTCGCAAAATGAGAAAATTTATAAAATATCTAGATGTTCAGAATAACGATATGGTACAAGCCATGCTAGGCAAAATATGGCCAATTATTTTATTTAAAATATCAGTTATTAAAACAATATTCGGGTCGTATAACTTTTGATACGAAAGCTTTTAACACGAAACAAAATACCCGATAAATAAATTGACGACACAGAACATACGTAGCACCTAGAAGTTAGGATTTTATGATTAAATACACATAATATCATAATAAAACATATAATTCATCTTTAAATATATTATAATACAAGCATAATTTCCCAGTCATTACAATAGTACCTCAAATGAAGCCATTGTTGAATAAAAATTCACTTAGTCTTTCATACCAAGAATGAGGTGCTTGCCTTAATCCATATAAAGCTTTCTTAAATTTGAACACATATTTTGGATATTTCTCATCCTCAAATCCAGGAGGTTGCTTGACATAGACTTCCTATTTAGGAATTTCATTTAAGAAATCACTCTTTATATCCATTTGGTGTAGATTTTTTTCTTGTATCATGCAAATGAGATTAACATTCTAATAGATTCCAATATTGCAATAGGGGCAGAAGTTTGATCAAAATTAATGCCTTCTTATTGATTGTATCCTTGTGCCACAAGTCTAGCCTTGTTTCCGGTGACATTGCCAAATTCATCAACTTTGTTCTTGAAAACCCATTTAGTATCCTTTTGTGGCTCTACAAGTTCCCAAACATCACATCTTTCAAATTGATTAAGTTTTTCTGGAATTTCATTGATCCAATTTTCATCACTATGAGCTTCATTGATATTCTCTGATTCTTCATTAGCTAGAAAAGCTGCAAAAGCACAAATTTTTTTTGCACTATTTCTTGTTATGATTCCTTCTGGACTGTTACCAATAATCATTTTCGAAGGATGATTCTTCAAAGTATTTTAATACTTTGGTAGAGAATGTTAAGCTATGACTTCCTCATTTGTTCAAATTCACTTAGGAGGAGGTGAAAGATCTTCACCATCAAATATATTTTGAAGCTTCTCAGTAGCCCTATTTCCCCTTAGACCTTCTAGAGTAAGTCAAGAACACTGTTCCAGAATTTCATCAATAGATGAAGAAGTTCCATCTTCTTCATCTTCCCTTGACAAATCATCATTAGACTCTTGAAATGAAACATCGGTAGTATCTTCAATAACATTTTTATATAAATTATAGACTCTATATGCACGACATGTTAAAGAATAATCCAAAATATAGCTTCATATGATTTAGAATCGAATTTACCATCTCTTTCAGATGTTTTGAGTATAAAGCACTTTGAACTAAAGACTTTAAAGTAATCGATATTAGGTTTTTTCTTCCTTGATAATTCATATGGAGTTTTATTGAGTAATGGCCTGATTAGCACTCTATTAAGAACATAGCTTGCTGTGTTGATAGCTTCTGCCCAAAAACTCCTATGATGCTTGCTTTCCTAAAGCAATGTCCTTGTTATTTCTTGCAATAACCTGTTCTTACGTTCTACAATTCCGTTTTTCTGTGGTGTAAGAGGTGCATAAAATTGATGTGTAATTCCTCTTTCTTTACAGTAAAAAATAAATTCCTTTTGAAATTCACCATCACGATCACTTTGTATACCTATAAGTCTTGTTTCAAGCTTATTCTCAAGTAACTTGATTAGCTTCTCAAATTCACTAAAAGCCCAATCTTTAGTAGATAAAAACAATACCCATATATATTTAGAATAATCAATAATAATAAAAGAAGTATACCTTTTACCTTCAATATTCTTATAATCTTCTGGACCAAATAAATCTAAGTGTAAAAGCTCTATAGGTTTAGAAGTTGATACCATTTTCTTGACTTTGTATAATGTTCTGATTTGCTTTCGTATTAGTCAAGCAATACAAGTTTCCAGCCTAACATACTTCATTTTTGGCAATCCTTGAGCTAGCTATTTTGTTGACAGCTTGCTAACTAGTTCCATGTGAGCATGTCTAAGCCTTCTATGCCATATTTCAGGACTTGTATCAATTGATGCTAGACAATATGCTCGTTCCTGTTCTTCAAAATATAATATATATATATATTTCCTTCCCTTCTAGCAACTCGAGAAATTTTTTAGAACCAACAAGTATAGTACAATCATGTTGACCAAAATCTACTTTATGAGCATCATCAAACAATTGACTTATAATAAGCAAATTATAAGTTAGACCTTTAACATATTGAGCTTTATTTAAAGACACAATACTATTACCAATCTTTACTTTTTCCAAGAACAGGAGAAGTCTTGTTGTCACCAATTATGATACTGCCACTCTTCATCTTTAGACTAAGAAACTATGATTTGTTTCCTCTCATGTGCCTTGTTGTACCACTGTCCAAAATCCATTAATTTGAATTTAATTTGGCCACAAAATAAACCTATAAAACAAACAAAACCAACTCAACATTTTGGTACCCATATTTGTTTGAGCCCAGCATGGTTAGTAGATAAAACATATAAAATATTCAAATCAGATTTCTTGATCCACATTTGGACCACTTTAGGAGCCTGATTCTTTGTTCTTTCCGTTCTATGAGCTTGCTGTCTTTGTTTAACAGCTTACTGCCTGTGAGCTGTCTGTCTGTTCCAACTTACTAATACTGCTCTATTAATTGTGAAGTGTTTAGCTAGATGACCTTTCTTTTCCACATGTGTTGTAAACTTTCCATGGCATAGCATTATCATAAGGAATGCCATTTTTGCCTTCATATTTCAGAGATTGATCCTTCGATGTAGAAGCCATTCCAGGACCACCTTTATCGAATGGAACTCGAGTTTATTTATCATGAATTTGAGTACTTCTTCTCCTTAAACAAACTTTTCCATTCCTTTATGAAGATTCTTGATTTCATTTTCCAGTTCCTTGATCTTCTTAGCTTGTTTGGATATCTCGATTAAGCTTTTTGATTTGATCAACTTGAATTCCTTCAAGTATACATTTCGAGCCTTGAGATCAATTCTCAGTGAGCTGAGTTCTTTTTTGAGTGTGCCATTCCTTCTCAGAATTTGTTTGTTGTTTCCTTCAAGTTGTATAATCTGTTCATTGAGATTTGATATCATTCCCATACATGATTTGGAATCCATTAAATCTAAGATGACTTTTCGTAGATGAACATTCTTTTGTTCTGGTTCATAGGTCTCATTCTTTAGATCCATAAGCTCAATTATTGATTGGCTATTTTTATCCTGCATGGTTAGTTCATCTAAAGAAGCATTATCATTATGTATTTCAGAACTAATAGAATTTATCTCATTATTTGAGTCTGAACCATTGTAATCAGTTTCACTTGATTCTTCAAGTCCAACAAGAGCTAGGTTGACAATCTCTTCACTTAAATCATCAGAATCTGAATCTTCATCATCACTCCAATTTAGAGGTGCCTTAGATTTCCTATTGTCTTTGAAATCATCTTGCTGCTTAGACTGCTTTGACTTGTTTTTCAACTTGTAACAATCTCTTTTGAAGTGCCCTTTCTTGCCACATTCAAAACATGTGTCTGCCTTTGAATCTTTCTTTGCACCAAAAGCTTCCCTTTGTCTCTTTCATTTTGTTCTTCTTTTTAATCAGATTCTTGATTTTCCTGGACATGAGAACAATTTCCTTATCCGATTATGAGTCCTCATCTGATTCCGGCTTGCTTAAGAAAAGTGCAGAGCTAAACTCTTCATTTTCTAGTAGGAAATTTGAAACATTCAAATTTTCTAGCTTCAATTCTTGTTTCAAATTGCTCCATCTCAGCAAAGATAGTAAGATGATCCATTATATCAACATTTATAGCAGATTCCAAAGTTGTATTCTTGGCTTGATAAATAAATAGAACCGAGCTAAGTACTTTCATATTGATCCCCTCTTGTAGAATCTTATTTCCCAATCTTTGAAGATCATTGATTGTGTACTGGAACCTTGCTTGAGCTTCCTTGATAGTTTCACCATCTTCAAACTTGAAGTTTCCAAAATCATTCATTAGAGCACTAAGTTTTACCTTTATCACTGTCATGGATTCTTCATGATATATTTCAAAAGCATTCCAAATTTCTTTGGTAGTCTTGAGAGAAGAAACTTTATGATATTAAGCTTGATTAAGACCCATGATAAGCATGCTCATAGTTTTTCCATTATAACCAATCTTTAAAATCTCATCAGGATTGAGTGCATCAACATCTTTGACCCTGCCTTAATCATCTTGGAATTCACATGGTCCTTTTTGTACAACCCTTAAAATAAATGGATCACTGGATAAGTGAGTTTCTATTTATCCATTCCACCACTTCTATTTTCAGCTCTAGTGAGAATAGGAGTCATCAAATCATTCTTCCCAAGAAATAAGTTAACCATTAGATCGATACTTTTTTTGTTACAGAAATTTAATATACCAAAGATTTGATACCAAGTGAAATTCTACACCTAAGGGGGGGGAGTGAATATGTGTTATGGAGAAGTAGTACCAAATTTTATGAGTTACAAAATATTTATCAAACTGTAAGACAACTTACTATTAAGTTCGAATATATGATGTCAACGAGCTGACTGTGAACATGCAATGCAGAAAATAGATAACATCAAATAAACAACACACAATAATTTTAGCCAGGTTCGACCCTATGCCTAATGGTCTACGTCCTGGTCGCTTATCAACTTGGTAAAGAATATATTATTAATCACTAAAATGATACGATTACAAGATTCAATGATAAATCTCCCTTTATCATTTGTTCCTGATAGCAGCTTGCTGATAATACTTGTTTTCTTGAATGAATTTCCCTCTAAGCCCTATACCAAACCTGTATAACCTTCTATAGCATTCTAACTCCCTAAACCCTTATTATTCAAGCTTTACTACTCAGCAACAAATGTCTACACCTTGAACAATAAAATTTTAAACGGAAATTACAACCGAAATGATGAACTCTATGAATATAGATATATGTGTATATGCTGGAGCTCAAAATAAGAATATTTAATGAATGCACAGTTGTATTTTCTCAGATGGTATGGTGTATACTTCGTGGATCAACCTCAAATTAAAGTATACCCAAGTGTATTTATAGATCAAGTTAACTTTCAAATAAATCAACAAAACTTCCGATCTTGACCAAGTCTCAAGGGTAGTTTGTTATAATTTAAATGTTAAGATGATCTAAATAAGTTAAAACTAAAGATAAGATATATTTGTAAAATAATTTAGAAACGTCTATCTTTAGTTTAAATTTATATACCGATCTTTAAGTAAGTCATTTGGATAGAAAACGTAGTAACCAACTTACTAGAAAATATGAAACGATTTTGTATAAAAGAGTTTGAATATATTAGGAGCTCTAATATATTTAAACACATAAAATATATTAGAAAGTCCTTAGATAACTCATTCCTATAAAATCTTCTTGAAAACCGCAAGGAATGTGTATCCCAGAATAAGTTCTAGTCCGTAACTGAAAGCTAGCTGATAAACCTGGCCAAAATATTGTTAGCTTGCTGACAGAATAATGTTAGTGCCATATTGGTACTATATAATCAACTTGCTAATAAGATGAAATGACAAGCTCTAAGCTTACTCATAGTGTGATAATCAAAATCCTAAAGGTATCACTTATTTGATATTAATTTAATTCAAGAACATAGATTTTTCATTTTGTTTATTAATTAAGGTATGAAGTTTGTAAATAAAATGATAATTACTATTCGATATTAATTTAATTAAAAATTTAGATATTGTAATATATGAAAGTGCATACCTTGCGAGGACAATATGGGTTATATCTAATTATAATTTTCTGAATTGCAAATAATTAAACAATACTGTAAAAATAAAAATTAAGCTCTGTCAAAACAGTTGATGTTAATGATTAAAAATGTTTTATCAGCATGTTAACAAACTATATTTAATGCACTAATAATCAACAAGTAAATAACACCACAAACATTAGTAATGTTCTAGCACTAACTCGAATAATTTATGTATCGTTATCACACCAGCTTGAAAATATACTCTCTTTGTCCCCAAATAAGAGTCACTTTGACTTTTGACACACATTTTAAGGTGTAAAAAAAGTACTTTCGTATGTATCTTTTCAAATTTTCTTTTTTCTAGAATTAAAATTTAAAATTCATAAAAAGAAAATTTAGGAAAAAACATGGAAATACTTCTGTTTACACCTTAAAATGTGTGTCGAAAGTCAAAGCGACTGTTATTTTGGGACAAAGGGAGTATTATTATATACTAAAACCTATGACTACAAGAGTAACGATATAAATCTATGTCACTGACTTACTGAAACATCCAAATGTTCTTTAAAAACTATATTATGTCGATTACTATCTTCTCGAACAAATTAATTTCCTACAACCTTGGTTTCTAACTCAATTATCAACAAAATAATTACACCTTGAACAAACCAATTCTATTATGAAAACAAGATCGGAGGGTATAACACCATGCTTTTGTTACTCTTTTTCTAAAAATTTAATTTTGTTCCATTTTTATAACCGAACTTGATTTAAATTATAAGGATTTCCTGCATTGTGGTTGGTCACCTACATAATAAATTTTGTTACGGATACTACTACCTCATCATCCAACTCAACAAAAAAGTCACCAAAGAAGCTGACAAGGACCACCGAGCTGGACAAAACAGAATGCAACTTGCAGCTTTTGGCGCCAAATTCTGTTATAAAAACATGAAATTTTTTAGATCTAGAATCTTTTAATAAGCCTATAGATATTATTCAGTTGTCACGGTAGGTAATTAGATTATGTAGTTTGCATCTTCAATATGTGAAGATAATGTAATTAAAAAGTTTGTAAAATTCTTGACTTATATACTAAGACTTATGTTGTCACCAGGAATTTCTCATTTGTTGAGCATGTGTTTTTTTCAGTTCACTGTTAAATATGATATCTTATCAATTATATTTCCCACATCATCATCCCATTATGATATTCCTCATGACAGTGTTCATTATTCCAGATCCCTTACTTTTTCTCCTGTTAATGATCATGTATCTCCATCTATTTCTGATCAATTTCATATATGTTCCACCACTGCATAACAATGATCAGAATACACTTGTTCTTCATGTTCCTCATGTTCCTCTACCTCATTATATTTCTAAATCTAGTACAGTTAGACATGTAAAGATTTTACAGGCCTTCCAGCATCTCTGATCACTAATCTCTCTTCCAAATCTGCTCATATGACACAAGGTATCATTCCCCATCCGTTACAGAGTTATACCTCTCATTCTTACTTTTCTTTTAGCTAGTAAAAGTCTCAGTAGCTACTACACTAAAATCTACTCCTTACACTTATAAGCAAGCTGCTACTAATGCAAAATTTGCTAACAGCCATGAAATTGGAAATAGATGCCTTGGGGATAATCACACTTGAATTTTTGTTCCCAAACCTCCTCACACCAATATTGTTGATTGTAAGTGACTTTTTCAAATCAAATATCTTCCTAATGGAAATATTGACATAAACAAAACTATATTAATAGCCAATGGTTTTCACACAGACTCATGTTTTTGATTATTTTGAGATATTTACTCCAATGGCCAAGATGGTCACTGTTAGACTATTAATTGTTCTTATTTTTATTCATAATTGGGCTATTTCTCAACTTGATATCACAAATACATTCTTGCATGGTGATTTACATAAAAATATTTGTGTAAAGCTACCACCAGGATATTTCCAACTATCCTTATTTGTTTATTTATAATATATTTCGGAACCCCCTTATCTTGTTTGCAAACTCGTTATATCCATCTATGGCCTTAGACAGGCTTCGAGATGTTGGTTTCATAAACTCTCTGCTGGCTCCTCAAGTTTGAGAAGTCTCACTCAGATAACACTTCATTCACTCTGAACATATCTTCACCGTTTATTGTTCTTTTGATATATGTTGATGCGTATTGATCAGTGATAATAATCAACTTCGGATTTCTTAAGTCAAAATACACTTTGCCTCACATTTTAAGGTTAAATATTTGGGCCCACTCAAGTATTTATTGGATATAGAGGTGGCCGGATCTAATCAAGGCATCTATTTACATTAAAATAAATACACTTTGGAAATTTTAAATGACATTGGTCTACTCGCTGCAAAGCCTTCCAAAATTCCCATTAAAATAAATTGTTAGCTACATAATAATACTAGTCATATATTGTCTATTTCAAGTGATTCTGTTCACATAAAATTGGTTGGCATGCTCCTATACCTTACGGGACCTGGCATGATCTGTCATATGTTATTCAGGTTCTTTTTCAATTTTTGGCCTCTCCAATGCAAGATCATCTTTGTACTGAATATAAATTGGTCAGATATCTCAAAATTTTTCTAGAACAGGGTCTCCTCATGGACTCACACGTACATATTTCTCTTAAAGTTTACTATGATTTAGATTGGGGTAGTTTCAAAGAGACAAGACACTCTCTCACTGGATACTGCATAATATTGGGTAATTATTTGATTTCCTGGAAATGTAAAAAGCAGCATACAACTTCCGGATCTTTAGCTGAGGTTGAATATAGAAGCATGAAAGATACTTGCTATGAAATTGTCTGATTTTTTGCCTTATTTAGAAATTTTAATTTCTTTGATATCACTCTAGTGAAAATTTTATATAATAGAAACTCAGTTACCTATATTGCTTCTAATTCCATCTTTCATGAAAAAATAAAACACATTGAGATTTATTGCTATTTGGTTAGAGAAATACTGCAACTCAATATCATCAAATCAATGCACATTGTTACCACTATGTAACCTGCATATATGTTTATCAGGGCTCTTGCCTCTCACTCCTTACTCTCTTTTTGTGGGAAGTTAGGAGTTTGCAATCGCTTCCTTACTCCTAACTTGAGTAGGGATGTTGTGGATACTACTACCTCATCATCCAACTGAGCAAACAAGTCACCCAAGAAGTTGATAAGGATTGCCGAGCTGGACAAAACAGAATGCAACTTGCAGCTTATGGCGTCAAATTCTGCGATAACAATTTGAAGTTTGTTAGATCTGGAATTTTCTGATTAGTCAATATATATTGTTCAACTATCACAATAGGACATTAGATTGTGTAGTCTTCATCTACAATACGTAAAGATCATGTTTCATTTTAGTTGTTATTCAATTTTATTAAGCTTTAGTTTTTTTCATCATTTGCTCTTCTGCATTTTCGGTGTTGTTCTTCATCTCAATCTCCGATCGTAACAAAAATCATGAAAGGCAAGGCAATTAAATGCGTTCATCACTAATAATATGCAGATTCCACTTATACCTGGCAACCTAGAACATTCATTTTAGCATAAAGAGAAATGAAATGTCAGTTTCCAGAAACTAGGAGGGAGGGAAATAGGGTTTCTTTGTTCTCGGGAAGGTAAGATTCTGTGTAATTTATTTTTATTGATAATGCTTGATTTAATAATATTATTTATTATTAAGTTCAGACATTTTTCTTAATTTAATACATTGTAAGTGTCTAGGTGAACCTATAATTTACTTTCAATGTATATTCATGTAATCCATACAAAGTATGATAACCATTATACATTAAAAATTAAGATTGAACCCGTTATATAAATTGTGATTGATATTCTATGTATGCGATATTGCTACAACCTAACTTAATATTAGCTTACTTGAGACTACTGAGTGATAAAATGTAGATAGATGATAAAAGTAGGGTTTTATTGTAACACGACTTGTTCTCAGTTATAATAAAAAAGGCTTATATAGCCAACATACAAATAATAATAAAAATATCCTAATAAGAAATAATAATAATAATAAAACTATCCAATAATATTAATATTATATATGTTAACATTCCTCCTCAAACTCACGATGGTGAATCGAGAGTTTGTCAAACAACAAACGGAGTCACGTAGTCAAATAAATCAAAAACTGTAACACTAGAAACATGAGCATCCAAACGAATCCAAAAAGAGGGTCACATTTACAAATGAACCAAAAACTTCTAGGAAAATCCAAAACTACACACAAGCGCAAAATAAGAGATGCAACCATAAAATAAGAGAAAACAGAGTATCCAATCCACAAAAGAAGAAAAATCATTCATGTCATCCAATAACCTACCATAACAGTTTCAGAAGTAAACCAAATTTGCAACGAATACCAAAACCGTAAACAAAACTGAATCCTAATATAAAACCAAACCTAATAATCAATTCAAACATTGAATCCAAGTTAACAAACTTTATTCAAACCTCAACAGAATAAAAACTGTATCCATAACTAATCAAATCTCGTAAAGGACCGTGCCTAGAGCACCAGATTATAAAAAATAAAAGGCAGATATGGTATACTGAAGTGCCTAGGGCTGCCTCCTCATAAACATGAGAAAATAAAAGGAAGATGAGGGGAAAGAAGGGAAAAAAATATTATCAATGAATTAATGCCATCAAAGAGAGACCAAAGAGTGTGCATGAGAGTCCAAACCAAAACCAGCAGGAAAAAAATTTCAATCAAAATCAATTTTGTTAATTCCAGAGAAATTCAACCAATTCGAAACAACAAGAATGTGAAAGGAAAAAAACTAGCAATCGTGTATAAAACTTAAAATTATCGAAGAAAAAAAATATGTAACAGATTTGGGGAAGAACACGAAAATAATAATAATCAAAACACATGTTTTAAACCCAACATGTAAAAGCCACCCTAATATTATTCACTGTCAACCTATCGCGGATGGACCAAACCTAATATTTGATATCATGATAAAATATATGAAATATAGAGAGAAGATAATAGTAGGGTTTTGAAAGGAATATGTCCTAAGTCCAATCATGTATTAAGATTTAGGAATAACTTCCTGTGTAATCTGTTTTGATTTCATTGATATTAATAAAAGACTTGTTTTGTTTTTATTACGGGCTTTATCTATTTAAGTGTTTAAATAAGATATACCATAGTTTAGAGTAAAGCTTTTTATGGATTATGATGAGATCATAATAGTGAGACCTAAAAAGATGATAACTCTAAATTAAATAGTTCCTGGTCATAGGATTACTAACTGGTAATTAATAATCCGCAAAGATCGGTACATACTATGCTTGCTTCATTATGAAGGATGTCTGTTCTCATAGACATTTGTGTGGTGACACTATAGCTAGTATGTAGGTGCTTATTATAAAATAAGTTCACTGAACATGACTCGCACAGCTGAACAACTGATGGAGTTCACTCACGTGTCAGCAGTTGTTCACATAGTGATAGTTGTACAAGTATCCTTAGACTTGAGGTCATCATAGTCATCTTGTGTACACTGAATTATGCTTTGGTTTAGTTCTTAGTCTCCAGGGACAATTATTAGGGTTCTTCTGGGTATAGGAATTTGTACACGAAGATAGTGTATGATTAATAAAGGATCTACCCCTTTCAGTGAAGGAAGCGAATGTTCAAGGCTGATCCACTTATGCTAGTTCAGGAATCTCTGGCCAGAGTGAATGAAATTAGAAAGGAGTTTCTAATTTGCATAGAACTACGCATAGTAAATGGTAATCAAGTGATTAAATTAGATTGGCTTGACACGAGATCCATGCCTTGTATTTAATCGGGACATTGTAGGGTAGAAGGAGTTTATTGTACGGTAACTATTCACTGACATGTTCTTGGTATTCTAAGCAGTGAATTCATATTATCCGGATAGTCGCGATATGCTGAGAAGTATCCCTCATGATGTAGAATAAATGTGATTAATTAATCATATTTAATAAATTTGAGAATTTATATAAATAATGATAAAATAGTTTTATTATTATTTATTTCTACTACCGGCTTAATATTGAACCTACAGGGTCACACCATAAAAAGAGAATGATTTAATGGTGGAGGAATTAATTAATAATGGCTAATAATTATTTATTTATGAAATAAATAATTAATTGGAAAATTTAATAATTGATTAAATGAGATTTAATTGATTATAAATTAATTAAGAAAAGTTCTTAATATTATTAATTAAAGGATTTAATTTTTGGAAATTAAATCGAGAGAGAGAATTATTTCTAAAGTGTTTAGAAAAAGGATTAATGATTAAAAGGTGTTTTAATTATTAATGAGAATAATAAATGGGATAATAATAATATTTATGGGAAAATTTCAGCTGAAAATTTTGCCTATAAATACACTATTATAGACCCTAATTTTATTCTAACCCCAAAAACCCAAAAGTTTTAGAAAACCAAATTCTCTCCACCTCCTCCTCCTCCTAAAAGTCGTTTTCTTGGTGGATACCGGTGGAGTGCTTCACACTTGAGGAGCAACTGCTAAGGATCTCTGATCGTTGTCTCCAAATTATTTTAAAAGGTTAGATTCGATCCCTCGAATTTTTATTCATGATTTATATGCTTTTATTCGGATTTTATATGTGTAAAAGTGTTTTTCCATGCCCCCGCTGCGTTAAAAATCCAACAATGGCATCAGAGCATAGGTTGTATGCATATAGATCTGTGGTAAAAATTTCAGAATTTTATGTGCTTGTATGAATTAATTATGATTTTTACAAGTTATATCATGGATTAATTTTGTCTGATGAGAAATCGTTTCTCAGAATAATTTTGAATGTTGATCTGGGTTTTACAAGTGTTGTAGATCGTCTGGGTATTTTTTTCATAATTTTAGGATGTAGAGATTTTTTATTATGAATTTTTGAAGTTCTTGTAATTAAAATTCGTAATTAAATAAGTAAATATATGTATATATAGTATATATATATATATTTGTATCATCTGCAATATTTGTAATTGTCTGTGTAATCTACTGCTGCTTGTCTGCTGTTGTACGCGGAAAGAAAGAGAGACACAAATCAGGTGAGACAAGGACACAGTCAGCTGTCAGGCACGTTAACCGAGAAGGAATAAGCTGTCGGCTGCTGCTGAAACAAAAAAAAAATAGGGGTGTAACGCATTCCGGGAATGTGTTACACGCCTGTGGCGCATTCACGGAATGCGTTACACCCTTTAATGGCTTAAAAGGGGTGTAACGCATCACCAGAATGCGTTACAGGGCTTGTAACGCGTTCCTGTAATGCGTTACAGCCCGTCTGTTGATATTAAAATTGATTTTCTGGGAGTTTCGTAACTCCGTTTTAGGCGTGCAATATACCGTTGGATTCGTTTTTCCGAGACGGATCTAATGGAGTGATCAATCTTAGTTTATATAAAAGTTTTGAACTGTTTATATTTCCATGAAGTGTTTTAAAGCTATTTTTAACTGTTTTAATTGCTTTTAAATGCTTAATGTGATACATAGAGATGGATAATGCTTAGACTAATGTGTTAGATGATGTAACATGCCTACCTTGATGTTTATTCATATTGATATATGTGATATATGCTTAGTTTATCATGCGATGATAGATTTAGGTGAACTTGAATGAACATAAGGCGTTTGTTAGACAACCTAGTATAGTGAAATTGTTTCATAACCTTAATAACAATATTATGAATACAATCATGAGATTCTTGTATTTATGAAACACGTAATTGAATATGAATTTTCGATATGAGAGAAAGGATGATTCTGTCAACAACAGATTTCTATCTGTAAGAAAGGGTTATTAAGTGACGCCTCTTGACAATGCTCCACCCGATCTGGGAATCATCTGATTATTGATTATTGATTTGAAATATTTAATCTAAAAGGAAGAATCTCTTTATAATATGATTATGATTGTAACGTAATATAATCCCTCTAAAATTAAATAATATCAAGTAGTAATTGGCCAATGATACAACGGGCTTGTGTCGGTCATAGCCTTCCAACATGGTAGAAAGTAGTTCTTATTTTTGAATCATTGTCGTTTCGTGCCACAGCCGAGGGCTTTGATTTCGAAATAAGAAATACTTGTCTATTACATAGAGATGTGTACATTGAATAAGAATCTAAAGGTCGTTACGTGCCACAGCCGTGGGCCTTTGGGGACTGATTCAATTGTACGGAATGTTGGGTTAGACTTGACTTAGAATATTGAGTTTGTCGTGCCACAGCCGTGACTCAATTATTCAAGAGGCTAAAGTTTGATTAGGGAATAACATTAGATGTAATTGACAAGAGTTGTCTGCCTATTGAACATTACATGGCGTTTCGTGCCACAGCCGGGGTTGTGTAATGGAATGTAGGATCCCTATTCCCACAAGCATTATGAATGCTTAATTTTTCACGTAGGGGGTTGAATAAATTAGGAAAACTAGTGGGAGCCACTTATGAATAAAGACCCGATTCATATAGTGTTATGAAATGAAATCGAATATTTGCTAAGTGTTGTTATGTGTTTATCATTTACAGATTTACAATATACATTATGTCTTCTGCACTATCACTCAGGAGCATACTAGATGCTCACAAATTGACTGGTCCTAATTATGCTGACTGGCTTCGAAACTTGAGAATTGTTCTCAGGATTGAGAAGCTGGAATACGTGATTGACTCACCTAAGCCTACTGAACCTGCTAGTGATGCACATAATGATGAACATGTTGTGTATCGTAAGTGGATAGATGATGCAAATGTTGCTCAATGCATCATGCTAGCTTCCATGAACATTGAGCTACAGAAGCAACATGAGCATATGGATGCTCACACTATCCTCATGCATCTACAAGAGTTGTATGATGTGGCGGGGAGGACAGCTCGATATGAGATATCGAAGGAGCTGTTCGGTTATAGGATGTCTGAGGGATCATCTGTGAATGACCATGTACTTAAGATGATCAATTTGATTGAACGTCTTGGACAACTTGGTTTTGCCATGGATGGGGAGCTGAGCCAAGACTTGGTCTTGCAATCGCTTCCGAGTTCGTTCTCGCAGTTTGTTGTGAACTTTCACATGAATAAGTTGGATGTCAGCCTGCCTGAACTCCACAACATGTTGAAGACTGCGGAATCGAATTTTTCCCCTAAGAAGAGTTCTGTTCTTTTAATTGGTGAAGGTTCCAATCCTAAGAAAAGGAAGAGGAACTCTTCCAAGAAGAAGAAAGTAGGTGAAAAAACGCCGGTTCCACCAAAAGCTGAAGACCCCAAGAGCAAAGTTGTTTGCTTTCACTGTAACAAGTTGGGGCACTGGAAGAGTAACTGCAAGGTTTACCTTGCAGAAATGAAGAAGAAGAAGGGTAGTGAGACTACCGCTTCTGATTCAGGTATGTTCATGAAAGAAGTGAATATGTCATTAAATCAAATTTCTACTTGGGTATTAGATACCGCCTGTGGTTCTCAAATCTGCAATTTGTTACAGGGACCAAGGAGAAGTAGGACTCTTGAGGAAGAGGAGGTGATTCTACTGATGGAAATGGAGCAAGAGTTGCTGCTGTAGATGTAGAATCATTTCATTTACATATGCCTACGGGCAAGACTATTGTTTTAAATAATTGTTATTTTGTTCCCTCGATTGTGAGGAATATTATTCCCATGATTAGACTTGGCTGGATTTTCATTTGTTATTGAGAATAATGAATGTTCTATTCTTAGAAATAATATTCTTTATGGACGTGGTACTTTAAATAATGGTCTGTATGAATGTGACATAATTTACTTCAGATTGAACAAACTAATAAAAGAAAAGGGATGATGAAAATCTCACTTTATAGTGGCACTGCAGTCTCCATTTAGTGGACATGGAGAGAGGGCTGCAGATTTGCTAGGAATGGTACACACAGTTGTATGTGGACCAATGTCTACGCAAGCCATGGGTTGATTTTCATACTTCATTATGTTCATAGATGATAGATCTAGATTCGGATATGTGTTTGATGAAACACAAGTCTGAGGCCTTTAAAAAGTTCAAAGAATATAAGTATGAAGTGGAGAAACAACCAAACATAGTATTATAACTCTTTGATCAGATCGAGGTGGTGAATACTTTAATGGAGTGTTTCTAGATTATCTCAAAGTAAATGGTATAGTCTCCCAGTGGACTCCTCCAGATTAGTATCTGAAAGGAGAAATCGAACTTTGTTAGACATAGTTCGGTCCATGATGAGCTATGCAAATCTTCCAGTATTCCTATGGGGTTATGCATTGGAAACCTCAGCATATTTACTGAATATGGTGCCTTCCAAATCTGTTCCTCAAACTTCGTATGAGATATGGAAAGAAAGGAAACCGAGTCTTAAACACGTTAAGATTTGGGGATGTCCAGCTTATGTCAAGAAAGTTGACCCAGATAAGCTGGAATATCGATCCGTAAGATGTAGTTTTGTGGGATATCCTAAAGAGACTTTAGGATATTACTTTTACACCGATCATCGGGTGTTTGTCTCCAGACATGCTACCTTCTTGGAAAAGGAGTTTATCCTTGAAGGAAACAGTGGGAGTAAAATTGAACTTGATGAAGTTCAAGATGCACAAACTACTACAAATCGAGTGGAAACACCTGTTCTGACTGAACAACCTTTTGTGGAACAGCCCATTCATAGATCAGGGAGAGTGTCTCGCCAACCTGAGAGGTATTATGGCCTTGTCATTGAGAATGACAATGAGTTGTCGATCATTGATGATGACGACCCTGTGACCTATAATGAGGCTATGAGTAGTGTTGACTCAGAGAAATGGTATAGTGCCATGAAATCCAGAATGGAATCTATGTATACGGTATACAAAAGATAGATTATAGCAGATGGCCAGGTGGAGACCTATAAGGCCTGGCTTGTGGCAAAAGGATTCAAACAAAGGCAATGGATTGACTTTGATGAAACCTTTTTCCTGTAGCCCTGTTAAAATCAGTTCGGATTTTGCTTGCGATTACTGCTTACTACTACTATGAGATCTGGCAAATGGCCAGATGGTTTTCTTTCCAAGGGAAATGAAAACCTAGTGTGTAAGCTGCTGCGAACCACATGTGGTTTAAAGCAAGCTTCTCGAAAGATGGAACATTCGTTTTGATGAGACAATCAAAGAGTTTGATTTTATCAAAAACGTAGATGAACCATGCGTCTACAAAAGGGTTAGAGGGAGCGCGATAACATTTCTTATATTGTATTGAATTAATGTTGACACACATAACAACATAGCAGACCCACTCACAAAGCTACTTTATGAAAGTCACTTTGATCGTCATTAAGACAAGATGGGTACTAGATACCAGAGTGATTGGCTTTAGTACAAGTGGGAGATTGAAAGGAATATGTCCTAAGTCCAATCATGTATTAAGATTTAGGAATAACTTCCTATGTAATCTGTTTTGATTTCATTGATATTAATAAAAGACTTGTTTTGTTTTTATTACGGGCTTTATCTATTTAAGTGTTTAAATAAGATATACCATAGTTTAAAGTAAAGCTTTTTATGGATTATGATGAGATCATAATAGTGAGACCTAAAAAGATGATAACTCTAAACTTAAATAGTTCCTGGTCATAGGATTACTAACTGGTAATTAATAATCCGCAAAGATCGGTACATACTATGTTTGCTTCATTATGAAGGATGTCTGTTCTCATAGACATTTGTGTGGTGACACTATAGCTAGTATGTAGGTGCTTATTATAGAATAAGTTCACTGAACATGACTCGCACAGCTGAACAACTGATGGAGTTCACTCACGTGTCAGCAGTTGTTCACATAGTGATAGTTGTACAAGTATCCTTAGACTTGAGGTCATCATGGTCATCTTGTGTACACTGAACTATGCTTTGGTTTAGTTCTTAGTCTCCAGGGACAATTATTAGGGCTCTACTGGGTATAGGAATTTGTACACGAAGATAGTGTATGATCAATAAAGGATCTACCCCTTCCAGTGAAGGAAGCGAATGTTCAAGGCTGATCCACTTATGCTAGTTCAGGAATCTCTGGCCAGAGTGAATGAAATTAGAAAGGAGTTTCTAATTTGCATAGAACTAAGCATAGTAAATGGTAAGCAAGTGATTGAATTAGATAGGCTTGACACGAGATCCATGCCTTGTATTTAATCGGGACATTGTAGGGTAGAAGGAGTTTATTGTACGGTAACTATTCACTGAATAGGTTCTTGGTATTCTAAGCAGTGTATTCATATTATCCGGATAGTCGCGATATGCTGAGAAGTATCCCTCACGATGTAGAATAAATGTGATTAATTAATTAATCATATTTAATAAATTAGAGAATTTATATAAATAATGATAAAATAGTATTATTATTATTTATTTCTAATACCGGCTTAATATTGAAGCTACAGGGTCACACCATAAAAAGAGAATGATTTAATGGTGGAGGAATTAATTAATAATGGCTAATAATTATTTATTTATAAAATAAATAATTAATTGGCAAATTTAATAATTGATTAAATGAGATTTAATTGATTATAAATTAATTAAGAAAAGTTCTTAATATTATTAATTAAAGGATTTAATTTTTGGAAATTAAATCAAGAGAGAGAATTATTTCTAAAGTGTTTAGAGAAAGGATTAATGATTAAAAGGTGTTTTAATTATTAATGAGAATAATAAATGGGATAATAATAATAATATTAATGGGAAAATTTCAGCTGAAAATTTTGCCTAAAAATACACTATTATAGACCCTAATTTTATTCTAACCCCAGAAACCCAAAAGTTTTAGAAAACCAAATTCTCTCCACCTCCTCCTCCTCCTAAAAGTCGTTTTCTTGGTGGATACCGGTGGAGTGCTTCACACTTGAGGAGCAACTGCTAAGGATCTCTGATCGTTGTCTCCGAATTATTTTAAAAGGTTAGATTCGATCCCTCGAATTTTTATTCACGATTTATATGCTTTTATTCGGATTTTATATGTGTAAAAGTGTTTTTCCACGCCCCCGCTGCGTTAAAAATCTAACAGGTTTTATTATAACATATTATATAACCAACAAATAAACAATAATAAAGAAAAATATTTTAACTAATAATAATAAAAAAAAATCTATCCAATAATAATAATATTATATATATTAACACTAAGAATCATCCAAACCTCGCATTCTCGAAACTGATTTTAGTTGAAAAAGGATACTACCCTTCTCTGCAGTGGCTATTAAACAAAATTTATGAAAAATAATACTAATTTTATGAATGCAGGTGCAAGAAGCTTTCTTGCCAAAACCAAACCCGAGCTTCCCAGGACCTTCTGGTTCCCCATTGATTTCAGGCCTGACAAAATGAAAGAAAAAGCAACGTAAAAAGGGCATCTTGATCAAATGTCAGGTGAGTAAGCTAAATGCGTCAAATTAATCCATAGCTAACTGAGCACGGTTGGATAACTCAAGTGGTTAAGAATTTATCATCTGTACTCTCAGATTTGGGTTCGATCCTCGCTCACCCTGAAAATTTATTAGAAAAGATACTCATTTGTAAGGCTATAAGTCATATTTGTCAAAAAAAAATCCATAGCTAACTTGGAATTAAAAGATAAAAAGAAAATAATTTTATGCGCCCGCGTATATAGGTCCTAATCTATTAATCCGTTCGTCCTTCCCATTTGTTTACGCACGGAGGTTAAGAAAAATGAAGTAGTGGAGAATAGTTAAAAATGTGATTAAAGTAGTGGGAACGATTAGTAATATATGTATAAGTGAGTATAATGGAGAGAAATAGTGGATTCAGTTACTTTTTATATTATAAAAACTTTACCATTTTTGGAAATTTTTGAAATGTAAACAATTGAAAGGGACATCCAAAAAAGGAAAGTGTAAACAAATGGGAGGGACATAGGGAGTATCTATTATATATATATAATACACCAACATGGGATTTTTATTAAGCAATTTAATTCATATGGCTATTATGCCCCTACATTAATATCTATATATAATATTTATTTCACTCTTATTCCCATAATTAATATATATTAAATGACGCATCATTAATATGCTTCGTTATTATGATTATGTATTTTGTTATAAATATATAGTTATTTAATTATACATGTATTATTTATTTAAGTCAATCATTCATTTGTTAAAATCTATTAAATTTGCATGATTAATATACATACATATTCACACATACATGCACACATACATACATGTGTATATGTATTTACTTGGGTCCAACTAGGGGGCCAAAAATGAGTATTCAAATTGAATAATCAGTAAGGATACTAATATTTAATTCATACAATTATTATGCCTCTGCATCAATATCTATATAATATTTATTTCACATTTTTATACCATTTAGTATATATTATGTTTCATTTATTATAATGCCCCTAAATCTGGGGTCAGGCATCTGAGTCGTTACGTTACCGCCCAAACATATATTACCTGCATTAACTCCAGAATCCAATAATACAACACCAAATGACCCCAATCTCTTACACACACAAGTTAGAGCTTTAGAAATGATACTCAAAAGTAACATTAGTTATTAAAAACCAAATGCACTATCCAGGATCTCATACTATTAATTACTACCTCAACCTGAAGTTAAATTAACATCTAATCATAATTATACAAGGGTATCGAATAAACAACTAGACTTGAATACCAGCTTCAACATTCCCTACTGAAACCTATACAATTCTCTTCTGCGTTAACCATTCTGAACTGGCTATCACAAGGTTGAATCTTCCACTTCTATTCCTCATAGTACAGATTAATTGACTATATTCTCCAACTACTGAAAGGTTTAATAAATAAAACAAGGATGACCATAATAATGCTCAGCAAGTATCCTACCGTAGAATAAATATTTTCTCCACTTATTAGTTTGAAATTCAATTATCTTTATTGTTATAACAACCAAAATCTCTAAGACATATCCTTGATTCCAAAATACCATAAGTTTTGAAATGCTATACAAAGGATGGTAACATTCCCCAATTTCTGAAGATAACATACAGTTCAAAATATTGTTTAAAAAGGAGCAATAAAGCCCAAAATAATATATATATATATATATATGGTTAGCAATATATATATAGCATTTTTCATAATACCTCTGAAAACCTTTATTATGCAAAAATGAACAAAATTTCGATATATTATAAAAGATAAAGTTACAAGGTACTTCAATATATATTATTTTCATAAATCTTTGAAATCCTCTATTATCCATATTATAAACAGAGTTTCAAAATATAAACTGTATAATATAACATTACATGGTGATCTCATATATCTAATCTTGCCTAAACATTTTTATGAAAATCTTTGTAGTATAAAGTACAAATGAAATCTCAACATCTTTTATAAACCTCAAACCGTTTTATAATTCTCCAAGAGTTCAAGTTACTCTAGGATAGACTTTTCGTTTAATCAATCTTTAATGTATCATTTACCAACACTTAGCTGTAATAGAATTTAATAACAATAATTACTCATTCCCTCTTTCAGCAATCAACATCAGCTTCAAGATGTTCTATTACCAAACAATCTTAACAATCAAATATGTTGTTAAATATAAGACAATTATTTATTCTATTTATGATCATCATTTCAATGACAATTAAATTTATAACATTTTAAATATTTCTTTACCGAGGGACTGAGACTTTCAACCAACTAAATATGATTAAACGATGATCAGTCATTTCAATCATGCCCTTCCGAGGGACCTTTTTACTACTAGTAGATGGACAAGAACACTTTTCGAACTTGACCAAGGCAAGCACATTTTTCGAACTTGACCTTATGATGGACAAAAACACTTTTTGAACTTGATCACATCCTTTGGCAACACATGGGCCAGAATTAAAATGGCTGGACTGACTAGACCCAATCACTTACGTAAAAGTAGCGCCTTTCCGGTATTCTCAATCCACGGTACCGACGTTCATGTCGATCATAATCTAGTTTTAATAGTATGCTGACCAATCCGGTCGCATCTGCTAGGGCATTTATGTACAAAGATCCCTGCACTAACCGAGTCCCATGCATTTTAAAAAAATCTTTACTTTTTATTTTAATCCATTCATAACATTTCATGTTTCACATTCCATAATTACTTCTCAATCTTTTCTATATCAATCACATCATTCTCATATCTTTATTCTCATTATTACTATTATTTATCTCAACAGTCATTACATTAATTATTATCCATTAAGGAATATTATTAATCAAAAAACATTCTTGATTTAACCAGGAAGCCTTAACAATTAGTAAGTTGTTTAATAATCTTTTACTATCTGATTTAGAATAATACTTCTAAAATTTAGCCTTAATTTGAATATCAATTAAGATTTCTTGACCAATATTTCAAAGTAATTAAACTAAAGAAAATAATTTTATTTAAATAATTAATTGTTATAGATTAATATTTATTTACCAAAATCCATCTTAAATCATTCATTAATCCCAAAACATTTCGAAGAATAGAAAGATAATGAAATTACGACTACATCGTCTTTATGAGTTTAGGTTGTGATAAACTTGTTTGTTATCCTCATACTGGTATTTAATATGATTAAATACTTCCAAATCTGATAACCAAGAAATGAATAATATACATTAGTACAATATTTGAAGGACCAATATTTGAACTAAGATGACTAATGTCAGAAGAAAGGTCGGCTTCCGGTTGACATAACAAAAACGAAAATAATTAGCTAATAACTTTCTCGTTCATTTGAATCCGCTTCACTTAATTGCTCTTCTCTATTCCAGGGATTCACAAGTCCTTATACGTACATAACTTTGGGTAGTCATTAATACCTCGAAATAATTTCTCAATTCATATCTAGTCTATGCATGTATATTTATAAATATGTACACTTTATAACGAACAATATCATAAGGTCAAGAAGTTAACAATCAAAGAAAAGAAGGTCGTGCATAAACAACCAAAGTATGTGTTATTATGTAAAACATAGGGTTAGAAAACTTTCATAACATACTTTCATCTTATATGCAAAACAAGGATATAATCTTTTGAAAATAGAGTATGAGGTTGAAAAACTTGCCTGAAGTCCAGCTATATAGTCTCAAGGGTTCTCACAGTCCTTAATGTCCTCAGAGCTCCATTTGCTCCGACCGGTTCTATCAACTGATATGATAATATAAATTAGCTTCAATAGCTAATAAACAACTAAGAAACATAATCAACTCCATTAACTCATTACTTGCCAAGATCTTGATACTAATCCACAAACCTGTATCGAGTCCAGTAAACACAAGTACAACTTATACTTAATCCATGATCTTTATGCTCATTCTCTATACTAATAGGTATTAATGATAATCCTCAACAATTTCCATGTTTTAACCGATTTGAAACTACCCTTTTATCTTGGTCAGAACGGATGGTCAAAGTAGTGCCTCTAGAGTTGACTTTCCTGAGAATTACTATTACGCGGCTCGCACTCTAACAATTTTAGTAAATCAAGTAATTCATATTTAAATATGAAACAACTTCCAAACTCTTCTTAGGTATTTGAAATATTTATCATAAAATTTTCATTTCAAAATTAAGAATTAACTCGACGAAAAATATTTTAAAAGTTGAGTCTCCAACAAAGTTTTACTATTTGTGCCGCTTTTACTAAAATGACCATTTTTCCTAAAAGGTAAATCATCTCGACACAATACTTATATGGTTATATACTACAAGAAAATCTATTTACAGTCATGTCCAGTGGTGCTTGAAAATAAGCATTTTATAGTTTTAAAAATATGCTACAAAATAGCCTAAAATGGGTAACGTTATGCGGACTTTACGATGGCTATAAATGGGACATTTCCGAGATCCAAATCTCATTCCAAAGCATAAAAAATCAAAGAAAAACTCACCATCCACCTTATACTCCCTCTACTCAATCAAATCCTCCATTAAACCTCAAGAAAAATTCAAAACCCAATCTTCAAAACTCAACGACAACTCATCTAATCGCTTAAAACATCAACCATTAACATAAACAATACATACTTGCTTTCATCTCTAAGTTTCAAGCAAATAATTTTATAAAAACACTATTCAGCAGCCTAGATAACTTGATAAATGATCATGCTAGAGATGGTGGGTGTTGGAGAGGTTACCTTCAAAAGAACAGGCTCGAGAAGACCTTCGATTTGAGTTATCGTGCACAATGTTTGATGGAGAAACAAGCAAGCTTCACTCTTTCTTCTTCTTCCTCTTCAAGCTCGTTTTTTCTTCTAAAATGGGGGGAAGGAGGCTGCTACTTCTTGTTTTTGATTAGTGTTAGGTTTGGGTTGGTTTTTATTAAGTTAAACTTTGTCAAATTGCAAGTTAACCCCTCAAGTTTGCGTAAATTATAAAGTTTCTAATTCCAATTCTATTGCATTCTCTTTTATCAATCGTTCCTTTAATCCTTTCCTTCATTTCCAATTTGTAATCACACACTTAATAACCATTTATTATTCCGGAACTTTTGCTGAAATATGGGATCGATCGAGACCGAATTTTTTTACTATTCATCGGGTACTATTCATCGCAGTTTCCCACTTTCTCATTTGCAAATTCTAACGAACCCAACTTACATTTATTTAATTCTTAGATTAAGAATATCTTTTTGTAAATCCATTTTGAGGAATTAAATATTCCTACACTTTTCCGGTTATCGAAACAGTTCGATTTTTGGTCAAAATCCAAGTTGCGAATCTCTGAGATCTAACGTGATTTACATACATCTATTTATAGTATGGATCACGAATACAGATTTCAAATTTCCTGCTGTGTCTTGCAACATAGGCGGCATTATATATATTTACTTATACTATGAAGTTACTATTCATTAACTTTACACCAGAAAGACCAATCCTCAAATACCGATTGAATACGCATTCATCCGAATCCCCAGTTATAACACCAAACGTTTAAAATCCTTGGATTTAAATCCTTCAGCCTTAACGCTTTATACTTAATCCCTTCGGTGTCTGGTGGATTTTTGGGAAAAATCAAAGTGCTCGTTTTAGAATTCTGATGACTTTTACAAACACTCTGTAACACCCCCAGATCTGGGGTCAGGGATCCGGGTCGTCACGGTCTTTCTTTCCATAATATCATTTCACTTAATTAATAATTATTAACCTTATGTTGTGACCCCACACTAACACACACCACCACCCGTTATAGTCTCAGAGATGAAATTGAAATAAGTACAAGTCTCTGAATCCATAATTTAAAAGTTATTACAACCCAAAATGATTACTTGATAAGTTTACAATTAATTGCCATTATCTGCCACAAGTTATAATTATACATAATTGATTCCCAAAAGTAGAAGGTCTGATCTACAGATAGATCTACCTCTGCAGCTATAGCAGCTATGATCTCAACGGGAAGGCGCGGGGCGCTTCCCACGCTCTTGCGCTGGGTCTGCTTGAGTCTGGCCATCTTTCCTAACTGTTGTTGTGTGATGAAGAAATAAAGCAAGAGTGAGCATTACAGCTCGCAAGATAATATATTGTGTAAACAATAATGCAAGTATCTAAATGGATAACTTACTAAAATCCTTTATCAAGTGTAAGATAATTACTTACTGGATATAAGCAAAAACAAGGGATGAAGTTACCAAATACTTCACTATACTTATATCATTTATAAAGCTACTTGAACTACCACTGTTCAAAGTATAATGAGCTTTCAACAGTTCATCACATAGATGAGACTACAGGACAAGATTTGAATAGATTAAATCTTTGAAATATTATTGAATGAAATGAAGTTATGAGATACTTCATTAAGTCCCGATATATATATCCGCATATATATCTCTTTATACATTTCCTGAAAACCTCTATCATGTAAAGTATGAACAGAGTTTGTAACATCCAATGAATTTTTGGAAAGGAAAAGAATTGTGGCATAAACCCGATATCTTGATGATCAGGCAAAGATACCAATAAGTAACCTTTTCTACTATAGATGGATGAATTCCTCGCCGGTCATCACCCTGGCCGCATTCGGACCTCGCGCTAGACCGTTACCCGGCCACTCACGCGTGGATGGACTGTCACCCAGCCTCTTACACCTTCATAGACCATACCCCGGCCTGTCGCTTATGCCGACTAAATCAGATGAACTTACTTCCCGAACATTGGGCAAGTAATCAAATTGTTGTCTCAAAACAATAACCACGTTGTGAATATAAAATACACCACAGAGCCGGATCCCTCAGGTTTTGAGCGAGTATTTAAATCCCCTTGAAAGGAAGATCTTAAATATAAAAAATGAGTTTTTGGGATCCGCTCTAACCTTTAAAAATCATTTTGAAGACTTGAAAACATTTTTAAGAATGTTTGGAGAAATGCTGATTTAATGAAATAAATCATTGCTAGATAGCCAGTGCATTCCCAAAATTACATCGAACTCCCCTAATTTAAAAGGAATCAGATCAACACTAAAAGATTGTTCCCCTATGCCTAACTCACAGGCGTGGTGAATCTTGTTAACATGAATAACTTCATGATTGGCTATTTCTACTTGTAAGGGTTCTATCAAGGGTTCAGCCTTAAGTCTTAATTTACGCACAAAGTCTCTTGATATAAAAGATTTAGTTGCTCCTGAATCAAATAAAACATTTGCACTAGCTGAATTTAGAGAAAGGGTACCTGCTATGACATCTGAGTCTTTCATAGCATCCTGGACTGTCATGTTGAAAGTCCTCGCAGTAGCTGGCTTATTAGAAGCAGCCTTGCTTGCTCCTGAAGCTGCTGGTTTATTCCCTGGGCATTCCCTTCTCATGTGGCCTGGTCTTTCACACTGATAACAGATGGTGGTCGGGCTGACACTAGGGGGTTGTGAAGTACACTTGTTAGAATAGTGACCCTCTCGACCACACTTAAAGCAGGTTACTGGCTTCCCCTTACATTCCCCAGAATGCATCCTACCACAAGTGTTACAGGCTGGTAATGGGGGTCGAGACTGGTTGGAATAGGACCTTCCTGACTTTTGGCCGCTCTGGCTCACATTCAAACCCATTGGCCGCTTAAACCCAGTACTCTTTCCCGGTAGGGACACTGCTCCTCGATTAAATCTAGTTGGGAAGCTCCCTCCCGCGGAACCTCCAACCATGCTCATACTTTTCCTCTTTATTCCCTTCTTCTCTCTTTCCTTCTGCATCTGTTCACTTCCGGCTTCTACAATTGTTGACTTTTGCACCGAAGTGGCATAATCAGTAAGCTCAAGGATTGCCACCCTATTCTGAATCCACGGTTTCAGTCCCTGCTGAAACCTCCTAGCTTTCTTTTCCTCGGTGCTCACAAACTCCGGCACAAACCTTGATAACTCAGTAAATTTTGCTTCGTACTCTGCTACGGATAAGTTATTCTGCTTTAGCTCCAAGAACTTGAGCTCCATCTGGTTCTCCATAAACCTCGGGAAATACTTTCCCAAAACAACTGACTGAACCTCTCCCAGGTTATGATAGCATCTGTCTCCATGTTTTTCTTGGCCTCCCACCAGTAGTTGGCCTCTCCTTTCAGAAGGTCGGTAGCAAATACAGTCTTCTGTGCCTCATCGGTACTCAGAATCTCAAAGGATTTCTCCATTTCCTTTAGCCATGCCCTTGCCTCAACTGGGTCGGCTGATCCGTGGAACTCAGGGGGCTTAAGGGACTTGAAAGCCCTGAAAGAATTTTCCACAACATTGTTATTTCCTTGAGGGGGTGGGTTGGGTTGACGTTCCAAGTTCTGCCTTAGTAGTTGCATGAACTGGCCCATGGGATCCATGCCTGGGTTTGGTACTGGTTGCTCAACCTCAGTTTCTCCTTCGTCAGCCTCTATCTCAAATCCCTCAACATCATATGTTTCCTCCTCCTCTTCATACAGGGAGTCATCCTGTTCAACATAATCCTCATCTTCCTCTTCACTGTGTTCCTGGTTCCTATCGTCCTGGTTATGGCTTCCCTGGTCCTCAGATCCAGGGTTCGCCCTAGTTCCAATCTTTCTTGGCGGCATGATACTGATAAATATTTGGGAAATTCAATGTTAGGTCACAATCATACACAACATTGTGCCTTGCACAGTTCTATAATGGGGAGAATGTATCTCGCAATTCTATTATATTATGACAGTTCTAATAAGAAGAGCATTAATAACAATGATAAAAACAGTGATCTCGTCACTAAGTAACTGAACTGAAAGGAAACAAATATATACATAATGCGAGAAATACATAGTTTGATCTGGTCAAAAGTACAACAGTGCTACAACCATCTGTCCCAAAAGTGATACACAAGAGTCTATCTTTCTAGTCAGAAAAAGGGATGCTATATACAAGTTAACTATCCCGGAAAATTGGCTCTTACTAAGGCCTCGACTAACTAGACAACTAGACTATCCCATCGTCAGTCCTGAATCACACACCGGAGCGGGCCAGCTCCCATACCCTTTTCATCGCACGACGGAAGATATAGTCGGCCTGCCGCCTGGAGATCCTACCATGCCTGTCCCCTTGGAGCAATCTGAGTCTCGCTCAGGACGTGAGCTATATCCCCGTCAGCTCCCTCCTCAAGGATCGGGGTATAGCAGCCCTAGTCTCATAAGATCGGGTAAGCCTACCCGCCCTCTCCGCATCCAACTCCCTCCTGGCCTCATCCAGCTGGGCCTCAGCAACAGCCACTCGGGTCCTCAGTACATCCTGAACATAGCCGTGGGCTAACAAAGACTGCCTATGGGCAGGGTCGAGAGGTGGTGAATCCGGAGCCGCTGGGGGTGCCTCCTCGGTCTGCCTAGGCTCGGAAGTATGGGTCTCTGAGCTGTCATCATAGGGGATCCAAGATAGTGGTGGAGGGGTAGGAGCTCTGACCACCGGGAGTGTGGGTAAAGGGGTACCAGTGTACACTACCATAGCTCCGACACGCTCCTCAGCTACTCGGACCTCATTCGGGTCCTCCTCATATGAAATAGCAATGACCTTTGTCTCTGACTCCTCTGAGGGGTCCTCCTCATCCTCCTCCATCTCAGGCTCCTCCTGATCCTCGACAGCTAGCAGTGCCTCATCATGCTCACGCTCGAACATCTCAGGGTCCTCTATCTCATGCGCCTACACATTAAACGAGCTAAGTTACTATCATGATACTTATAAAGGTTCCCGTAAGGGTTTTAACTGTCAGCGCTACTTTAAGTAGTCCGACCATGAACTTGGCAAGAGTTCTTATTATCTTTGTGAGTTTATTATTATATCGTCGCATCATCTTTGAGGTTTATAACGCTTAGCTCTGATACCATTTCTGTAACACCCCCAAATCCGGGGTCAGGGATCCGGGTTGTCACGGTCTTTCTTTTCACAATATCACTTCACTTAATTAATAATAATTAACCTTATGCTGTGACCCCACACTAACAAACACCACCACCCGTTATAGTCTCAGAGATGAAATTGAAATAAGTACAAGTCTCTAAATCCACAATTTAAAAGTTATTACAACCCAAAATGATTACTTGATAAGTTTACAATTAATTGCCATTATCTGCCACAAGTTATAATTATACATAATTGATTCCCAAAAGTAGAAGGTCTGATCTACAGATAGATCTACCTCTGCAGCTATAGCAGCTATGATCTCAACGGGAAGGCGCGGGGCGCTTCCCACGCTCTTGCGCTGGGTCTGCTTGAGTCTGGCCATCTTTCCTAACTGTTGTTATGTGATGAAGAAATAAAGCAAGAGTGAGCATTACAACTCGCAAGATAATATATAGTGTAAACAATAATGCAAGTATCTAAATGGATAACTTACTAAAATCCTTTATCAAGTGTAAGATAATTACTTACTGGATATAAGCAAAAACAAGGGATGAAGTTACCAAATACTTCACTATACTTATATCATTTATAAAGCTACTTGAACTACCACTGTTCAAAGTATAATGAGCTTTCAACAGTTCATCACATAGATGAGACTACAAGACAAGATTTGAATAGATTAAATCTTTGAAATATTATTGAATGAAATGAAGTTATGAGATACTTCATTAAGTCCCGATATATATATCCGCATATATATCTTTTTATACATTTCCTGAAAACCTCTATCATGTAAAGTATGAACAGAGTTTGTAACATCCAATGAATTTTTGGAAAGGAAAAGAATTGTGGCATAAACCCGATATCTTGCTAATCAGGCAAAGATACCAATAAGTAACCTTTTCTACTGCAGATGGATGAATTCCTCGCCGGTCATCACCCTGGCCGCATTCGGACCTCGCGCTAGACCGTTACCCGGCCACTCACGCGTGGATGGACTGTCACCCAGCCTCTTACACCTTCATAGACCGTACCCCGGCCTGTCACTTATGCCGACTCAATCAGATGGACTTACTTCCCGAACATTGGGCAAGTAATCAAATTGTTGTCTCAAAACAGCAACCACGTTGCGAATATAAAATACACCACAGAGCCGGATCCCTCAGGTTTTGAGCGAGTATTTAAATCCCCTTGAAAGGAAGATCTTAAATATAAAAAATGAGTTTTTGGGATCCGCTCTAACCTTTAAAAATCATTTTGAAGACTCGAAAACATTTTTAAGAATGTTTGGAGAAATGCTGATTTAATGAAATAAATCAGTCCCGATATATTAGAAAATATCTGAATACTATTAAATAATATTCCCATAAGGATAATCTCTATATAAATAACTTGAAGTAGAAGTTGTAAAACTTATACTTGAAATGACTATTAAATAACCAAAGATATACTTATACGAAAGTACTATCTTTATTTGAATAATCAAAAATAAGTTTGATTATCGACGCCTTATTCTTTAATAAAATAAAGAATATATTTCAGTAAATAATCGGAGTCATAGGTCCTCAAATGAATATTCAAATAATATTCAATAAATAATATAAAGTGAGTCATAAGTCCTCGAATGAATATTCAAGTAATATTCATTAAATAATATAAAGTGAGTCATAAGTCCTCGAATGAATATTCAAGTAATATTCATTAAATAATATAAAGTTATCGAATAAACCTTATTCGATTAATAGTTTTTAAAAACCATGTCAATATATATATATATATATATCATATACTCGGGAACATCTACTCCCGGTTTTAGAAAAGGGTTCACCTTTGGGTCCCCTATACTCAGGGTATACGCAACTACTGCTTATCTCTAGCATATGTATTATGCAACTAATAAGCATTTGAACCAACAGATATATAAATCAAGAATACGAAACAGGCATGCATATATACCATATCACATGCTACAATATATCGCAAGAATTTGCTAATAACAAATATGCATTTATCACAAGATCATGCATATACACATATATATCACAACAACAATTATACGGGTAGAAAACTTGCCTGAGCGACTGGGGGTTACAAATGGCTTGGGATGAGTCTGGTAACCTATAAACGACATATAAGTTGGAATTAAACCAAAGTCACTTATAAATCTATACTTTAACCAATTTAGACTCTAACGCTCGCTTTGCGCTTAACGATTAACTTAAGTCGCTCGAGTACCCTCGGCTCCACCATTTTTAATAAATTAACCATTAGGAGTTTTAAGGCGATTCTTTCGCAAGTGTCTTACCAACTGCCTATTACACTTTACATAAATGTTTCATACTCAAATTAGTCCTTTAAGGTCTTTAACCTATGTTTCAAAGTAAGGCGAGGGGTAATGGTTCGTTCGCGAAACATCGTTACTTAAAACGGCCGTTTCTCCTAAACCGTACATCGGAATCAAACGAACCACATATCAAAACGAAGCTCATAACATGAAATATCTAAACATGGTAATGGTCAAAACCTAGAAGTGAGTTCACGGGTCCTAATGTTAAGAGCAAAAACAGTCTAAAGTAAATCGGACATTACGACGACTATGTTTACGCGATTTCCCAATTTAAAACACTCCAATTCAACCCACAATCAATCCACAATCACAACCCAATCAAATCTCCCTCCATACTTCATCATAACAGCCCCAACAACTCAACATTAACAATTTATACTTATTCATAAACTTGAATTTAAAACTATACTTAAGTCCTTTAACTAATCAACAAGATTCAACATTCAATTCGCTACAACTCCAACCCAAACTCTAAACCTACAAGCATCAAGCTACTCTTTTACCATAACAATAAAAATCATCCTAATATACAAAGTAAAGCTAGGGTTTGGAGATGTTATACCTTCCTTGAAGTGATTTGAGTAGCTAGGAAGCCTTAAGAAGCCTTGAGATGCTTGGATCTTAAAGGAAAAACAAGAAAAATCAAGTTAAAAATCTTGAAATCACTATGCATTATCTTCTTCATTGATTTCTTGGAGAAGATTGTGAATGATTTGGAGGCTTAAACTTATAGGATAGCTATATCTATGCATAAGGAGTACTAGATAATTATCTTACCAATTAAGGAAGCTTGGAACTTGAATTTTGAAATTCTTCTTCTTGAAATGGAGAGAAAAGCCGAGAGCAATGGTTGAAGAAATGAAATGGTTTTATGTTTGTGATTTGTTTTGCCTAGCTTGGTTGCTTTTGATTTGTTTTTGGTTAATTACCTTTTTAACCTTGAACTTTGTGTGGTTTTTAAATCAACCACACCTCCTTCCCCTTATGTAATGCTTATGTCACCTTGTGATGTCATCCTCCCTCACTTGCCCTCTTCTTATTGGTTGGATGACCTCATCATCCCTAACCTCCTTGATTAACTCCTAATTATTTGCCTAATGACCGCTGATCTGTTATACGGTTCGCTTAACTTTCGTTCTCGTTTCTCGTTTGAGGGATCATACCCGGGATCTTATTACTTGGGTTTCCTTAACCTTTCTCAATATATTATATTCCTTTTATGATCCTCTCTTATAATCCTTTAATTTAAATCCTCTTTATCCTGTTACCTTATACTCAATTCTTTCTGTATCTAGTGGATTTCTGGGAAAAATCAAAGTGTTCGGAATTGGATTCTGACGATCTTTACATACACTTATATACAATATAGAGTACCAATAAAATCTCAGAATATCCATATAAGAACCCCTACATAGTGTTGCATGAAAAGTTTTCTTGTTCAGAAATATCAGCAAAAACACTATTCATAAGGGTTACAAAAAGTTCAAAATTTTGGGGTTATTACAGTCTACCCTCCTTAAAAGGATTCCGTCCCGGAATCAAATAGAAAACAATTGGGGGTACTTTTCTAGCATTGCGCTCTCTAGCTCCCAAGTTGATTCTTCCACATTATGATTCTGCCATAGCACTCTGACTAGCTTGATCACTTTGTTCCGAAGCACCTGCTCCTTCTTATCCATAATCTTCACTGGTTTCTCCACGTAAGTCAGATCTGGTTGCATATCCACATGCTCGTACTCCACTATGTGTCTGGCATCCCGATGATACTTCCTTAGCATTGACACATGGAACACATTATGAACTTGTTGTAGGTTCGGGGGTAAGGCTAGCTCGTAAGCCAACTTCCCAATCCGTCTTAGTATCTCAAAAGGTCCAATGTATCTTGGGCTTAGTTTTCCTTTCTTTCCGAATCTCATTAACCCCTTCCAAGGGGATACTTTTAGTAGTACTAAGTCCCCTACTTCATACTCCTTGTCCTTTCGGGCTAGGTCTGCATATTTCTTCTGTCTGTCTTGGGCTGCTACCAGCCGCCCTCTGATAAGATCCACTATGTCTTTGGTCCTTTGGACCACTTCGGGTCCGAGCATCTTCCGTTCCCCTACTTCATCCCAGTATAAGGGAGATCGACACCTTCTTCCGTACAGGGCCTCATAAGGCAGCATTCCGATGCTAGCATGAAAGCTATTGTTATAAGAAAACTCGATCAACGGCAAGTGATCATCCCAACTTCCTTTAAAGTCTATTGCACAGACTCTCAACATATCCTCTAGTGTCTGGATGGTCCTTTCACTCTGCCCATCCGTCTGGGGATGGTAAGCGGTACTCATATTTAACTTGGTCCCCGCACATTCTTAAAAGCTCCTCCAAAATCTGGAGTTGAACCTGGGGTCTCGGTCTGAGACAATGGACGCTGGGACTCCATGCCGCGTCACTATTTCCTTAAGGTAGATGTCCACCAGTCTATCGACTGTGTATCTCTCATTGATAGGAATGAAATGAGCTGACTTTGTCAGTCAATCTATAATCACCCATATGGCATCATGATTGGCTTTCGTCCTTGGCAAGCCTACAACAAAATCCATCGCTATCTGTTCCCATTTCCACTCGGGAATCTCCAGGGGTCGTAAAAGTCCACTGGGTCTCTGGTGCTCTATGTCTATGTATTTAATTATAAATATATACTTAAATTAAAAAAATTATGTAACCCATTTATAATTTGTTAAACACTTAAGTTAATGTACATGTATTATTTATTTAACTCAATCATTCATTTGCTTAAATCTATTAATTTTGCATGATTAATATACATATATACATACATATTCATATATACATGCACACATACATACATGTGTATATATCTACTTACTTGGGTCTGACTGGGGGTTCAAAAAAAAGTACTCAAATTGGAAACTCGGTCGAGATAATAATTTTTGTTAAGCCTTAAATCAACTGTAGAGGGGGGTGAATATAATTTAAACAATCAAATCGAATTAAAGAACTCAACAGAATAAACAATTTTTATATTAATGAATAAAAACTGATTACAATACTCTCTCAAAGGATGAACAAATATCCTTGAGAGCTACTAGGTTATATGAATTATATATCAATTTTGAACACCTCTAGTGTAAACCTAACCTGTGCTTATATACTGCACAGCTACACAATCAATCTAGAAGATATGTTACAATTTAATAAGGAATCCGAATACATATCAATATACGGATTGCTACAATAAGTAAAGTCCTACACCGACATATCTCTGCAAATATATCCTCTTGTGATATCTCCTGATTTCCAGCTTAACAAATGCTGATATGAACAAATACTGATGACAAGTACTAATCAGCAGATACTGACGATAAATACTAATGACGTCATCTTTGTCAAAATCTGATATCAAGTGCCGATGGGAAACTCTGATAGCTAAATACTGATATCATCAATTTCATCTAACAATCTTCCCAAACTTGTGCATTATGTAAATATGTACAAGTTTCTAATTGATGATGTCAAAACTATTAAAATGGAGAAATACTAACAAATGTACAATCTTACAGTCAATATATGAGATTTTATCTTTAGTCTTCAACCTTGGCAAATCCAGTAGTATCATCAAAGAATTACTTGAGTATATTTTCTTCAAGAACATTCAGATACATCTCCATTCTCTGTTTGATATTCTTTAGCTCTTCTGTAGATTCATCATTCTGATAGATAGCAACTTCGAGGTCATGAATATTTGATCTTCCAAGTGACAAATCATCCAGCTCTAAGAATCCAACCTTCTTGCCATTTAGATTAAAAGTAAGAAATTTTATACCAATAGATGTAGTCACTATGGCTCTTCCTTTAGGAATATCAACAGTATTTCTATTATCATCAATGTACTTTGGAGTGTATTTTGATTTGTAAGTCATTTCTCTCTTCTTCTTGAATACCAAGTTTTTTAAATAAGCATACCATCTAGCAGTTGTAGAGTTGATTACCTTTTTGTAAAGTTATGAAATATTCCAACTCCTGACATGGTTTGTCTCTCATTTGTTCTTGTAATATCTTCTACCTCTTTCCAGACTCAAGAAAATACAACATCTTTTCTTTTGTCTTATTTGTGTCACATAAATCAAGCACTATTTGAACTGGAAGAATCTTGTGTAGATCTTCAAGCTTCACATTTTCTCCTATCCCTGTTAGATTCCTAGGATCTCTTAGAAGTAAAGCATTCCCCGTAAAGTTATCAGCATTTGGAAGTCCCAAGCCACCTCTTCTGCCAACCATTCTTGCTTGTGAATTACCACTGTAGATATTTTTAATAGTCTCAGAAGAATCTCTTTTTGGTGTAGGTGTCTTGCTTCCCCATAGTAGATTTTTCTTCTCCTCAAAGGTCAATTCTGGCTTATCAGCATTTGAGCCTTCTGAATCAGAGTTTGAGTCTCTTTCAGGAATAGTATGATCAGCTTTTTTCCTTGAGAAGTACTGTCAACAACATGAGTAGTATCAGAGGTTGTGACTGGTTGAATTTCAATTTCCTTAACTTGAGCAGTGTCAGAGGTTAATCTTGCAAATTCATTATATTTTATTGGAATATCTTCAACATGAGCTTTGCCAGGGGTTGAGATGTCAAAATCAGAGTTTAAGTCTTCAAGTGCAGGCTTCGAAGATTTGCCAACTTTTTCCTTTCCCTTATAACTTATATCAACATTTAAAATAGCTTGAGACCTTAGAACATATCTTTCAGCTTCAGTTTGGCTGATTTCTTTGATCACTACTCCCTTAGTTGGTCTTTGTGTTAGGGATTTGGGCATAAAAATGCAGCGGAAAATCAAAAAGTTCGAATCCCTACCGCAGGATCTGTGTATAAATACTGGATGATTATGGAGAATTGATGTTTACCTTAATAAAGCTTTCCTTCTGATTGTAATGGACGTCCTGATCTTGATGAATCAACACAGCAGCCCTCTTTTCGAAGACCTGCTCTCCAAAGGTATCCACACGAACGTCCGATCGTCCAACAATCACCGGAGCCGGTACTAGCCGATTTGGTTGCCTTCTTCTCTCTCTCTCTCTAGCCTCTCTAAGATGTATAGCTGCTAGCGTTTTTCTCTAAAAATGTGGTACAACCTCTAACCCAAAAATATACATCTTAATGTATACATAGGGGAGAGAGAGGATTAAGGCTTAACCCTAAACCCAATGGGTTTCTAAATGACCCATTCTATTTTTATATTATTATTAAATTTAAATTATAATATATATACAATTAATCAAATCTCACTTAATTAATTTAATATTTAAATTCGATTACTAATAATATAATATATAAATTCATAATTTAAATAATACTCTGTTTAAACGTTCTTTGTGTGTGACCCTTTAAGTTATTATTATGTTGGCAATAATTTTATTTTCCAATAATAAAATTATAAATAATGAGTGGTATCTAGTAATACATCATTGCTCCCAAGTAATAATAATAATTGGTGATTCAATTAAACCTTTCGTGAATAATGTATAATGTAATATAATCCCTTTAGCCTTATATTATAGATCAAACTCGAGGCATGTATTGTGTCATCCTCTGCAAGCGTTTAATCCTTCTTTCCTTGATCAATGAGTAAACTATTAAACAAATCAGTATTTGAGCACGACCATGCATTTTATAGTCTTACTCAATCAAGAGGCCAATAATATCACTCCTTTAATATGGGAGGGCTAAATCTCATCTAGATCATTCATATTTCTCATACGATTCATAATATACCCAATGTCTACTTTTATGATTACCCCGTCAAGGATAACTTTCAATAGTATCAAAGTATATTAATTTTCGTATAGAAATATAATGATTTCAGGTTTAATGACCAATACATCATTATCACCGTGAGATTAACTTATGACACAATAAACATGTAGTATCTCACAACGGGTCAAACCAGCACCATGTAATTAATATATGTGCATGTGTTTTGACTTTAGTATCACCATACCTACGGTCAATGAGATGTGATCATCAGTCAACAAACATACTAGTCTCAACATATTTATTATCGTCCCTTAACAATAATACTTGACTAGGGACCTTTAGGAATATTAATACTATTCTCATAATCTCATTTCTAAGTCACGTACTTAGAGATATAGATTTACATATCATAATCCAAGGACATTTATTAATGTAACATTTTATCACAGAAAATAAAGATACAATAAATTACTAAAGAATAATCCATAGAATTATAATTAATAATCCAAATGTTACATAACATAAACATAATAGTATTGTCTCTAGGGCACAAACACCAACACTTTGTCCAGGAATATCAGCATATGGTGGGACAACATCAGTATTTGGTGGTCTCAAAGATTTGAATTCTTCCTCCATCAACTTCAGTTGTTAAAGATTAACTCCAGGATTTTCTCTTTCAAAGATCCTTCTACTCACCTCAGATTATAAGTTGTTATTTTAGGATCCTTGTAAAACAAAGTTATCTTCTTTCTTTTAAATTTTAGCGTTTATAAAAACTGTCTTACTTTAGCACCATCTTCTATCTCTAGAATAGCTTGGTCTGCATCAGTATTTGTGACTGTCAGAGTTTGTTTTGTAGTCACAGTCAGTTCTTTTGTAAGCACAGTCTTTGAGAGTTGACGTTTTCCACTTTTCCCTCTCTCTTCACCTTTTCTAGATTGGCTAGTGGTTTTAGAAGTACCACTAGGTCCAATTAAATCTCCACCTTTATATCTCCTAAGTGACTTTCCATATTTACTCCCGCCATATGGAGCATCATCCTTGTCATCAGCTTTTAGATGGAGCTATTTGCATTTAGATTTTGAAATTATCCCCCCCTTTTTGGCATCATCACAAGCAGGAGGGAGACAATCAGCTCCATTGATTACTGTACCTCATCCAATTGCCCAGAAATCTTTTGCTGAGTTGTTTATAATATCATCAGTATTTGCTTTATCAGTATTTGAGGAACCAGAGTCTGATGAGGTATTTACTGATATTTCTTGACTTGAATCACTTGAACTTGACTCTTGATGCGAATCATGTTGCTCCCCCTCAATATGTGTTTCAGTATTTATAGTATTTCCACTGACATGTGGCTCATCAGAGTTTAAAGTGATATCAGGATTTACATTATCAGAGTTTTTCAGATCATCAGGATTTAACTGTTCAGCATATGGTACTTCATTTTTAGATCTTAATTCTTCATGATCATCTACATCTTCTAAACCTGTAATCTTCTTGTCATCAAAATATACATGAATAGATTCCATGACTACTCTTGCTCTCAGATTACAAACTCTGAAAGCTTTTGTAGACAGTGGATATCCTACAAAAATGCCTTCATCAGCTTTTAGATCAAATTTTGTAAGCTGTTCAGCATGAGTTTTGAGAACAAAACATTTGCATTTTAAATTTGGCTCCTTTCCCTTCACCATCTTAAATGCTATTTTGCCATGATTATTTATCAGTGTTGCATTTTACGTGAAGCATGCAGTTTGCACAGCCTCAACCCAGAAATAGGTTGGAAATTTTGCTTCTTCAAGCATGGTCCTTGCAGCTTCTATAAAAGTTCTGTTCATTCTTTCAATAACTCCATTTTGTTATGGAGTTTCGGGGGCAGAAAATTCTTGTTTGATCCTCTTATATTTATAGAATTCTTCTATAGTGTTGTTCTTGAATTCAGTTCCATTGTCACTTCTTATAATCTTCACTTTGTATGTTGATCATTTTTTCAGTTTCCTTACATGATTAAGAAGAATGGGTGGAGTCTCATTCTTGGTGTGCAGAAAATATACATATGTGTATCTTGTGTACTCATCAACAATCACAAGTGCATGCCTCTTCATTGCAATATACATTACATTAACTGGACCAAAAAGATCAATATGAAGCAAGTGATATGGTTCAAGAATTGAGGATTATTAGGCCTTAAATTTGGCTTTCTGGAAAGAGTCACATAAGACATCAGGAGTAAATACTGCATTGGGAAATCCTCTAACAAGATCTTTTTTCACAAGTTCATTGATGTCGTTGAAGTTGAGATGAGAAAGTCTTTTTTATGCCAGTTCCAGCTGTCTTCCACAGTTGCTCTACTCAATAGACATATTTTTAGAACCATCAGTATTTCTGTAGACCCCAGATGCATATAAGTTACCATGTCTATAACCAGTCATTGCAATATTGTCATCTGAATTACTGACAATTTCACAATGTTCTTCACAAAAAGTCACATGGTAACCTCTGTCACCTATTTGACTCATACTGATCAGATTATGCTTGAGTCCTGCAACTAGAGCTACATTTTTAATAATGAAATTTCCAAGTTTGATTTTGCCATATCCCAGAGTTTTTTTAAGTTTCCATATATATAAGAAACACTTGGGTAAGCCTTTTCCTTAAACTCTAATAACAAGGATTTATTTCTAGTCATGTGCCCTGAACATCCACTATCTAAGACTAAAGAGTTTTTCCTGTTACCCTACAATCAGATAAACAATTAATTAGTGTTTTTAAGGACCCAAACTTGCTTGGATCCTTCGGCCTTTTTAAGTTTATTAACATTTGCAGCAGAAGACTTTACATCAAAGTTTGAGCTAACATTCTGAATATTAGAGTTTACACATGTAGAAATAACTTTTGTCTTATTTAAAGAGGGTTTCAGCTCATAATAATCATAGTACAAACTATGATACTCTTTACATGTATAAATTGAATACCAAACACTACCACAATGAAAACATAGATTTTGTGGTTTATATCTAACTATTTTTTCCTAAACTCTGATTGTGGAGGAACAATGTTTATTCCTTTATTCTTCTTGCAAGCAACATCAAGATGATTAGTACTACCATAGTTTAAACATGCCTTTATAGGTGCATTATGAATAGGCTTGTATTTATTTTCCTTATTGACACCTAATTTTCCATTTCTGTTTTTCCTAGGCTGTTTTTCCTTTTGACTTCCTTCAGCTTTTGCTTAAGCTTTTGCTTAATAGGTCTTAACTAAGACTTGTTCAGTTTTACCTTTTTATCAGCATTTATTGGTTTAATTAATCTTCTCATCTTTTTTTTTCATATAATTCATCAGAAATATATTTATTACCATAACCTAATCCTGACCCCCAACAACTATTTTCTGTTAAACCCTAGTTATTTTTCTTGAATTAGTCCAAATCTTGGTAACTTCTCTGTCTTTAGCTAATTCTTTTTTCAAGATAAACATATTTTCTAATAATTTTTCTTATACACACCATTATCTATTTCTTTTTGAGTTTCTAACATGAAAATCAACTCACCTTCTAGGTGCTCATTTTTTTAAGTCATTATTTTCAATTCTGATCCTAGTATATTCAAGTGTTTGATCCCTATAACAAACATGCAGTGTTTTAAGATATAGCCTTAATTCATAGATATCATCAGTATTAAAAGCAATTGTAGTTTGAGGTACCTTCATCTCAGTAGTTTTAACCTCTCTATATGCCAAATTGACCTCTCAATATTCCTTGATCTTTGACTTCTTGACATTGGCTTAGAACATTTTTCAATCTGTAAAATTATTCTTTACCAAGTTGTTTATCTTCATTATGAGGCATGATCGGGCTTGATCTTCTTCCAGATATTTATTCCTAGCTTGTTGGTTGTTTACTGAAAAATACTCCATTATAGTCTTCTTCAACATTTTTACAAACTCAAGAAATACCATTACATATTACATAAAAATTACAAGTCAACTAAATCTTAGTATTGTCAATATGACTTAGTCTTGTTAAGGCATGTCTTGTACAATAATCTTCCCCAATTTGTGAGAAGATCACATGTCACAAATTCATGTCTGATAACAAGACTAATCCCAAGCTAAAATTAAAAACAAATAGAAATACAAGGTACATTTTTTTACAAAAAAAGTCATCTCACAGTTATAATGAAAAATGAGTTTACAGATTCAACTAAAATTTTCATATCCTGAATGAGATCTAGTTAAGTCCTTTAGTCTAGCAAGACATTCAAGTTCTTCAATGATCTCAATTCCTCTGAGTGCTTCCACACACTTTAGCCATTCATTAAATGAGTAACTGTCAATATACTCAATTCTGAACCTTGAAAATTTGTGAGTTTTGATATTCAGAAATACACCATTTTTAGAAACTCTGTTTAATCCTCTAGCTTTCAGTTTATTTGATATTTTCTCCATTCTTTCTAACTCTAAGGCCTTTTTGATAGCATTTGCTTCTCTCTCAGCCTTCTCCTTTTTTCTTCTTCTATCTCTATCTCTCATATTCTTAGTCAGATCCACCTTCCTTAGTTTTGTGAACACCTCATTCTCAGTCATTAAACTAATCACTCTCTCAAGTTCCTCCGTTGAGTAATTTTTTATTACTTTCTTGTTGAATAGGTTGAATGAGCCATCTTTGAAGTAAATCATCACCTCTCCCAGAGTATCAACATAGACTTTGAGCCATCTTTGTAGTCATCTTCTGAAATTTATTCTGAAATTGGTAGAAAATCTTCTTGATTAAAGCAATTTCATAGTGCTCCAAATTTAACCTTTATTTTCTTTTGACTTTCTTCCAGTAGACTTGAAATATATTTTGACTGGTGGATGCAATGAGGAAGGTTTGGTTATTTCCTTTATGGTGATTTGATTGGCTAAGATATGTGTTTTGAGTAGAGAGTTGACTGTGAGTTTGTAGAAGTGTTCATGCTTGGAATTTTGAATGGTTGGAGTGTTTGATTGGCTAGGGAGTTAGTTTGAGGTTTGTAGTGTTGTAGATTTTTTCCTTATTGATATACCTTCCTTTTATCCCTCCCATCTTTGTCATCTTGACTTTTCTTATTTTCTCCTTCTCTATCACTTCTTTTCTACTTATCACCCTTTTTATTTTTTCCATCCTTATGACTCCCATTATTTTTTCTAGAGTGACTTGGATTTGAGCCAAAAAAATTGTATTTATCTTTATTTTGATCATCATCATCATCATCCTTGTAATCATCTTTTCTTTTATAGCAGCAATAGGTATCATGCTCTCATCATTGTAAATGTATCTCCCCATGATAGTGATCATTTTAAGATCATCATCATGCTTGATCCTATTCACCTTCAATCCTGTCTCTAAAACCATCATCAGCTTCTTCTTCTTCATAACATAATTCTTAGGAATCAGAAAGTGTCTCCATTTCTTGGTAGTTGGGCATATGTAAGCCACTCCTTTTCAAGGTTTGATATAGGCTTCATAAATTGCTCCTTCTTGTCCTAATTTAAGTTTTTTTAGCAACTGAGTGTCTTTTGGAATCATCACCTTAAGTTTATTAATGAAGATGACCAATTCTGAGGCTCTCCTAGATTTAGAAAATGAGAGAGAAACCTGTACACACCTATCAACTCCAGTATCCTTGATGTTGACTACAATTCCCTTTTCCCCTAGCACATCCTTAGTTGACTAAAAGCACCCTCAAGAATTTGATGTTTCTGTCAATAGCTCTCTTGTATGCATGGTGGTTGTAGTTCACTGATGTAATATCCCGTAATTTTTAGAATTAGATTAATAATAGAATATAAAGGATTAAAATTAGAGAAAGATTAGGATTTAAAAATTGATTTAGACTAATGGGCCTAAAATTTTAGACCCTCCCTCCTTTTGTCTTGGCTACCATCTCCCTCTTTTTGGCATCAAGACCCTGTAGTAAAGAGAAGATGGCATCCAGTTTCTGATTAGTAGCCCTTTGATTAGCTTCAATAACTTCCAGTCTCTCTGTCATTTGTTCCTGTCTAGAATTCATGCTCAACATCCTTTTGACCAAACCATTATGCTTGTTTGTGCCTTTGATGGTTACAGTAAGGTCAGCCACTTCTTCTTTCAGATCAATATTGGAATTATTTAAGGAAGAAATAGAAGAGTCCATCCCTTTGACCAACACAGTAGTAGCTTTCATTACATTCTTCAAGTTAAGATTTGAAGTAGAATTTACAACATAATTTGTAAGAGATTGAGCAGCTTCCATGGAGATTCTTTCACTGGGCAGCCTCCAAGAATGATTCCACTCATGTACTCTATGAGGATCAAGAGTAGCATGACCTGACGTAGATCCATAGTTAGACATTTTGGAAGCTTTAATGGCAGATTTGAGTTGGGCATTAGCAAGATCTTCTCCATCAGAATCAGAATCAGACTTGAAATCAGAAAACTTTTCAGGAACATTAGGGATGTCAAGAACTGGCTCAACTACTTTACCTTTCAGTTTCAGATCATAATAGAAGAAATAATATGTGGCAAAGAAAAGTGGTCTACAATCATATAAATAGGGGTATCCTTACATAAAGGGCTATTTACAGTCATACTAGCAGATAAAGTATCAGTGTGAGAAAGAGATGTACCTGATGGAGTTGTTTCTATTGGAATACAGTAACTGGAGGTAACAAGATTTTCCTAGTATTGTCCCTTGCAGTAACCAACTCAAAACCTTGATCAGGATATGTAGTTTCAAGAATAGCAGTATCAGGATTAGCATCAGGATTTGATTTGTCAAGAACTGATGTGTCAGAAAATGACCCTGTGTCAGGATTTGAAGGTTTACCTGCATAAGTACTTTGAACATATGGTTCTTGTGTGCCTGGAGGTTTAGAAGCTGCTTCAACACTTTAAGTTGAAGGTTCTTGTGTGCTTCCCTCAAAGACAAGATCATTTATAACAACATCCAATTTTTCTAAGTGCTCATGATGAGCTTCCTCTTGTTGAATGTGTTCTGTAATTTCAACTTCCACAGAAATAGAACTCCCTTAAGCATTGCCAGGAATAGTTCTTTGTACAGTAATTCCTTCACCCTCACTTTGAGTGGGTGGTTCTTGTGTGGCTGGAGCCTCAACAGTTGCACTTCCAATTTGAGGAAGTGGTTCTTATGGGTTGTGCTCCTTCAGTGAAGAATGAAGCTTGGACTTCTTTCTTTATAAGACCTCTAAAACTGCAACCTTTCTTTTTCCTGCACCATCAAGTCCAACCTGTTGAGCTAACTCCCTCACTCTCTCATACGAGACCTCGATATATTTTTATGGAGGTGAATCAGGATTGGGTTGATCGGGAACTGATATAACTTGATCAGGAATAGATGAAGTTGCACTGTCAGGATAAAGCTGTGACTAATCAGTTGTTGCATGGAGAGTTGTCTGCACCTTGACTTTATTCTGTTTAGCTTTAAGCTTATCTCCCAACTTCAAAAACTTTCTCTTTTTCTTTGGAGTTTCCTCTCCAATAATTGTTTGTACATCTTCAGTGACAGTATCAGTAACCTCCCCTAGTTTTACTCTGAGCTTAAAATAAATAGGTCCTTCATCACTATCAGTATCTGATGGCTCATCTACCAGTTTAACATCATCTCTTGATTTTCTTTTCTTTTCAGCCAAACCATGTTTAGCTCTTATGATTGGCACATGCTTAGTCCTTCCTCCACTTTATTTATCCTGTGATTTAGGTGAAGGTGACCAACTCTTGGACCTGATTGTCCTCCTGACACATCAATCTCAGCTAGTGGTATAGATTTTACAACTGAATCGTTTTGGGAAGAACCAGAGGTGGAAATGTGTTTAGATGTGGGTGATGAAATGGAAACACTTGGGTTAGGAACAAGGTTGGATGTGCCCTGTCCCACAGTGTCAAGATCCATCATAGAGTATCTATGTGGCATAACCCATGTTAGGAATTGCCACATCTCCCTTGGTAAAGTAGCTATTTCTACAAATTTATCTTTTCTTTTGATCAAATCTAGCATTGATTTGGATGTTATTTAAAAAACCTTAATTAATTCATCCTCATCAAAATAAATATTAGGCAACAGATAAGTAAAGATCAATTGCAAAAAAACTAGTATAGCCTATGACACCTTCTTTGTCACTTAACCTAGCTATCAGGAATTACATAATGGTATTGCCATAATCAAACACATGACCATATATCAGTGAATATCCAATTTGTAGAGAGACAAGAGGAAATGCATCAAAATTGGATAACTTGTTCAGAAAAGCTCGACTGATACAATCAAAGTAAAAATTCCACTCCTTCTTCAACTTTGTCCTGAATAGCATTTTGGCCTTTATGAATTCAGTACCGTGACCAATAATCTTGAAAAAATCAATCAAAAGGTGTGTAGGGTTCACCACAACAGTTTGATCACGACCCAAACCTTTCTCCACCACTTCAGCTATTATTGTATACTGCTTATTGTCATGAGTAAAGACAATAATTCCCTTTTCAGCATCATTTTTTTCCGTATCCAAAATCTGTACAACCTGCTTAAACCAAACCTTGGATGGAGATGTTGAGGCATAGCCAATGTGGCTTTGCTCAAGAACATCATATATCATTCGAAATCGGATGGAGTATCAGAATGATTCAAAGGAGCTTTGAAATTATTTATAGCAAAAGTCCTATCATGGATCATATACTTAGTAGAAGTGATCTTGAAAACAGAATCAGTATTTTCCATCGTAAGAATTAGCATTTTTCTAGAGAAATTTTAGGGTTCGAAAATTTTTAGAATGAGAGAGTTTGAGAAGATGAACAACTGTGTGTATTGTGAATTCGATTAGTTTTGTCAAAAACTGATAGAGAGAATACACAGCTAGACACAATTACATATGGCAACAATTAATTGGATGTAATAATTAGTGGACTAGATAATATATAAAACTAGTTAATAGTGCACGACTTTTAAGGAATAATCATGTGATAATGTGCCTAATAACTAACAATTATAATTACACATTATTTTGAAGTACAAATGTCTCTATAATTATGCACAAAAATCAGTCTCAAATATACTGAATTAAATCAAGTATCAATTAGAAAAAAAATTTGTACAAAATCACAAAATACTCACAATTAGTGTCTGATCTTATCAAGATTTCATTACCTCATCAGGATTTGATCTTTTCAGGATTTGACCTACCTCGTCAGGATTTGATTGTCCATGTCAGGATTTGACTCGCCTTGTCAGGACATGGCGTGTCAGGATCTATTTAGTACAATCAGGATTTGATAGATCATTTCCTGTTATAGCTGATCATTCCAAGTTTATGTATGAGCTTTATAAAAGTTGCTTCTGGTAATAGCTTGGTGAAGATGTTAGCTACATGCTGATCAGTTGGAACAAAATAAAGCTCAATTGTCCCTTCCATAACACGTTCCCTGATAAAATGATATCTGATACTGATGTATTTTGTGAGAGAATGTTGCACTGGATTTCCTGTCATAGCTATTGCGCTTTGATTATCACAGTAGATAAATATCTTTGAGTAAGACGATCCATAGTCCAAAAGCTGATTTTTCATCTAAAGAATCTGAGTATAGCAGCTTCCTGCAGCTATATATTCAGCTTCAGCTATAGATGTAGAGATGGATTTCTGTTTCTTACTTTGCCATGTAACAAGTCTTCCATCCAAATACTGACAACCACCTGAGGTACTCTTCTTGTCAATTTTGTATTCTGCAAAATCAGCATCTGAATAGCCTCAGACTAAAATCTGATTCTCTTGTATACCATAAACCAGGAGATTGAGTCCCCTTCAAGTATCTCAGAATTCTTTTCACAGCAACCAAATGAGGTTCTCTAGGTTTGGCCTGAAATCTTGCACACAAATAAGTTGCATACATAATATCTGGTCTACTAGCAGTTAGATATAATAATGAGCCAATCATACCTCTATAAGCAGTGATATCAACCTCATTACCATGTTCAATATCCAACTTATTAGCAGTGGCCATTAGAGTTCTAGTTGTAGTACTTTCCTGCATATTGAATCTAGTTAACAGATTTTTTATATATTTAGACTGATAAATGAATATTCCCTCATTAGTCTGTGTTACTTGTAGTCCAAGAAAGTAACTCAGTTCCCCCATCATATTTATTTGATATCTTGACTTCATAATATTATAAAATTTCTTGCATAACTTGTTATTACTAGACCTAAAAATTATTTCATCAACATATATTTGCACCAAAAGCAGATCACTAACCTTATTAATATAAAACAAGGTTTTGTCAATTGTACCTCTTTGGAAACGACTTTCAATCAGAAATTTGGCAAGTGTTTCATACCAGGCCCTTGGTGCTTGTTTGAGTCCATATAATGCTTTATCAAGTCTGTACACATGTTTGGAAATTTTGGATCAATAAAACCAGGTGGTTGCTCAACATACACCTCCTCTTCTAACTCTCCATTCATAAAAGCACTCTTAACATCCATCTTAAAGACCTAAATTTTTTTATGTGTAGCTTATGCCAAGAAAATCCTGATAGCTTCAAGTCTTGCCACATAAGCAAAAGTATCATCATAATCAATGCCCTCTTGTTGTGAGTAACCCTTTGCAACAAGTCTGGCTTTATTCCTGATTATAGTGCCATCTAAATATGTCTTGTTTCTGAAAACCCATTTAGTGCCAACTACTGATTTGTTCTTTGGTCTTGGAACAGGTTTTCATACTTCATTTCTTTCAAACTCATTCAACTCTTCCTGCATTGCTTGAATCCAGTCAGCATCTTTCAGTGCATCCTCTACTTTCTTTGGTTCCTCCTTGGAAACAAAGTTGTGATAGAGGCATTCATGTTCAGTTGCACTCCTTGTTTGAATACCAGCATCAGGATTTCCAGTGATAAGATCAGGTGTATGATCTTTTATCCATTTGACAGCCTTTGGCAGTTTAGTCCCATTTCCTGATGCTCCCCCTGTATTGGATGCATCATCTTCATGTGAAGCTCCCCCTGTATCAATGATGACTGCTCACCAAATTGATCTTGATGCTCAGTTGAATAATCTCCTCCTGATGAGCTATCATTAATTGAACTAGAAGAATTTCCAGTTGATCCAGTGTTTCCTGATTCATCAGTATCATCAGGATTTGATTCATTAGAGTTGTGACTATCTTGATATTGCTCCCCCTCAACATGTGCATCTTCAATAATCAATTATAGATCAGGATCAGTATCATCGTAAGTATAGGACTCATTGTCAGGATTTGACTTGTCATCAAGATATAACTCAGTATCAGTATTTGATGGGTCATTAGGATTTAGATCTTTTCCTAACTTGAGATTTTTATTGACAAATAAAAGTTCCTCATGAGTGTCTTCTTCAATTCCAGGAACCTTCTTATCATCAAAGGAAACATGGATTGATTCAACAATTGTTCTTGTTATCAGATTGAATACTTTATAGGCTTTGGATGAAGGATATCCAACAAAAATACCCTCATCAGCTTTTCTGTCAAACTTCCCAAGCATTTCAGGATGAGTTCTTAGAACAAAGCATTTACATTCAAAAATGTGAAGATGCTTCAAGCTTGACTTCTTTTCCTTGATCATTTGATAAAAAGTTAGTCCATGTCTATTAATCAGAGTCAGGTTCTAAGTATAACAGGCAGTGTTGACAGCTTTAACCCAAAAGTAAGTTGGTAGATTGGCTTCCACAGGCATTGTTCTTCCAGCTTCAATCAATGTCTTGTTCTTCCTTTCTACAACACCTTTTTGCTGAAGTGTTCCAGGAGCTGAGAATTGTAGACAAATTCCTTTGTATCTGCATAGCTCATCCATCTTGCTGTTCTTGAACTCAGTGTCATTATCACTCCTGAATATTTGCACTTTGTACTTAGTACCATTCTTAATTAATCTTAGATGATCCAAAAATACATTTGGAGTTTCATCTTTACCGTGCAAGAAAAATACCCACGTAAATCTGGTATACTCATCAACAACAACTAAAATGTACCTTTTCTTGTTGATTGACATGACATTTACATGACCAAAGAGATCCAGATTCTGATTTGCACTTGAAAGAGGTTCTTCTTTGCTTGGCTTGTTGACATGCATCACACAAACCATCAGGGGAGTAGTACATATTTGGTAGACCTCTAACCAAATCTTTCTTTACCAATTCATTAAGATTGTTGAAATTGAGATGAGAAAGCTTCTTGTGCCAGTTCCAAATTTCATCTACCGATGCCTTGCTAATCAAGAAAGTTTTAGGTCCATCAGTATTTGCATTAAGTTTGGCTTCATAGATGTTTCCATGTCTGTATCCCTTAAAAATAACCTTTTTTGTTGCTTTGTGAACTACTTCACAGTGAGTGTCATAAAATACAACAAAGTATAATGCAACAAAGTATCCTATATCAGTAAGTTCAGTAAGTTGACTGATGCTCAATAGATTGTGCTTCAGTCCTTATACTAGAGCTATAGTTTAAATGATGACATTTCCAATGATTATGTTGTCATATCCTGGTATTTTTCCTATATTTCCATTACCATAGGAAACCATTGGGCCCGCCTTCTCCTCGTATTCTGATAGTAGGGACTTATTTCTAGTCATATGCGCAGAGCATCCACTATCCAGTACTAGAACACTCTTTCTGTTACCCTGTAATCAGAAATATGGAAATCAATAAGAATTTTTAAGAACAGTTGGGTCCTATTTGACATCTTATGTTTTGCAGCAGAAGACTTCTTGTCAGAATGTGGTCCATCGGCAATTGGTCCATCACGATCTGATCCATAAGGATTTGTCCTGTCAGGTTTAACTCTATAAGATTCATGATCATTCAATTTGGTAGATTTAGTAGAATTAATTCTTTTATTGAACTTGGGAAAGGGATCATAATTATTGTGATACAGACTATGATAATCCTTACAAGTATAAATAAAATGCCAAATACTACCACAATATAAACAAGGGTTCAGTGGTTTATAAAATACTGATCTACCACTAATATCAGACTCAGGAATAATAGTAGCTTTCTTTTTACTCTTCATGCAATCAATAGCAATATGATTAGTACTTCAGTTAAAATAAGTTTTTTAGGAGCATCGAGAATGTAGTTATAATTGCTTACTTTATTTATACCATATTTACCGTTTCCACTTCTTTTTACACTTGATTTGTGAGGCCAAGTAGTTGCTTCACAAATCTTCTTTTCTAGTTCACTGTTAGAGAGAAGTCCTATATTTTTATCTTTCTTTTCCTTGAATCTAAATTCAACTTTCTTCTTTTCAGGAACTCTAGAGGTAGAACCTACTTCATATTCTGACTTGACCCCATTTTCATCAGTACCGACAAATTTAACATGTGTAGTGTTGGTTATAATCTTATTAATATTTTTATCAGTGAATTTATTATATCCCAAACACTCTTTCCAGTATTTGTCAATTATGAAGTTGTGAACCTTTCTACCTTAAGTCATCCATATTTTAAACCCTTTTATTTCCTTCTCAAGTACTTCCTCTAGCATGGCATATTTAATGTGCATCTGAGCTTCGTTGTGTGTGGCCTTTTTACATTCTTTTTCATTTTCATGCATACATACAAGCTTAGCTTCTAAATGGTTATTTATCTTTCTAAGTTCTTTATTCTTATCAATTAAACTATCATTTTCAATTGACCTGCTCTTAAAACAAGCATGCAGAGAATATAAGAATGTTTTTAATTCAGACATGTTATTAGTATTTATAGAAAAAATAGTCATTTATACCTTATCAGTGGAAGACACATCCTCTCCATTAGTAGCCATCAAAGTATAACATTCATCATCATTTTCTGATCCTGATGAGTTTATCTAGTCTTTGTTGGATTTTGAAGTGAATAATGCCTTTCCAGTTGACTTAGGACATTCAATAGCCAAATGTCCTCTTTCATTACAGTTGTAACAAGTCACCTTGGTCTTGTCAATCTTTCTTCCCTTAAAGTACTGACCATCATTCTTCTTGAACTTGCCCTTGCCATCACCAGAGTACTTCTTGTTAAAGCCACCTTTTCTTTTTGGCCTTCCAAACCTCATTCTTCTAAAGCCTTTCACCAACATGGCTTCCATTTGAACAACTTGAGGACCATCCAGTTCAATGTCAGAATCTTCATCAGTATCTGTGTTAGGATATAATGACTCAATGTCAGGATCAGACTCCTCTATTACCTGCCTTCTTCTTGAGTTCTCTCTAACTCTTTCCTTAGCTTTATGAGCTTCAACATTTAGAGCAACAACCTTCATTTATTGTCCTTCCATGTTCCTCCTTTGTTAAATCTCAAGATCCTAGGTTTTCAGCATCCCATAGACTTCATCCAATGGCAGTAAATCAAGATCATACTGATGCCATATGGTTTCCTATGTGTCTCATTCTTCAGGAAGAGCTCTCAGAAACTTGGTCTTTGAATCCTCCGTATCATACTCTTTTCAAACGAATGATGAATCATTCAATAGTTTTAGAAATTTGTCATAGATGTCAGTTATAGTCTCATCAGGTTTAGCATCAAATTGTTCATATTCTTGCACAAAAATAGCCCTTATATTCTTTTTGATAGCCATTGTTCCTTGACATTGAGTTTCTAAAGCATCCCAAATAGCCTTGGCAGTTTTGAAGGCAATCACCCTGTTTGACATTACATTGTCCAAACTATTGTACAAAATATTCCTGACTTTTGTATCCTTAAGCATTGCAACTTTCTCAGAATCTGACCATTCAAACTTTTCTTTCCTGATGTAGTGCTCAGGAACTGCGGATGTCATTTGAACAACCTTTTGAGGATAAGGAGGTCCACTATGACATATATCAATGTATGCATCATCAATGGCTTCAAGGAACATCAACATCTTGACCCTTCATGTAGATTAGTCAGCCTTTTTGAGAATTGCAATTTTCATGCTTTCATACATACTTCCAAACATGTTTGATCTTTTTTAATTAACAATCAAATAGCCTACTCTGATACCACTTATTACCCATAATATGATAATTGTTTAAGGGAGTTGGATACAATTATCAAATAAATTGATTATCGAGGAAGTAAAGTAAGAACAATATAGATCAAATAACGGTTTATTAAATCTTTATTAACTGTTACAGAACTCTCTGAAGAAATAGGATTCTCAAGAGCTGCTAGGTTATGAATAATACTGGAGATGTGTACCAACAGTGGTAACCTAAGTTGTGTTTATAATCACACAGCTACAAAATCAATCTCTATCAATTACAAAATATGTTACAATATGGTATATCTAGTTTCTATACATATCTACTTAACAACCCCGTTCCTATAAGTCAGGAACCGATAATCAAAACTCCTCCAATACTGGGACTGTATCAATCAAACAGATTCCGACTTATCCTATAGTACAGTCATATCCTGACAGTGTCATATCTTGAAGCATGTAGATACTGACAACTGATTAGATCCCAACGCTTGACAAACCTAACTGACATATGTATATCCTGATTGACTTCAGCTAATCCTGATCTTAATCCCAGCAAATCCTGATTTCTGGCTTAAATATATTCCAACAGTTTTTGATCTCTGTTTGAGTTGGTATGATCTCTTTAATCTTCTAAATCACCATCTTCCTTATGACGGCTTGATGATCATCCAAAGTCTTTTCTAAAGCTTTTTCAATGAAGTTGAAAGTTTTGAGTTGTGCCTTGTGTTAGGAAATGAATAACACACAGGGGGGGGGGGGGTGAATGTGTTTTACTATTTTTGAGCTTTACTTGAATGTTTATGGTTGAACAAAGTAAATTAATACTTGTAGTGAAATGTGTTCATGCAGAATTTTAGCTTGCAGAAAAATAAAGAACACAAATATTCCAAACTCACTTAATTTTATATTAAAATTAAGACTGTTTTGCTATAAAATTTCTAGGCTCTTTGTTGATAAAGAGCTTAGCTTCTTCTTGAGAGTGTTATAAGAGATTTGATCTAAATTATTACAACTGACTAAGGACCAGTATTAAATTTATAACTTAGTTAACTGCTGGTTTACACAGTATGTAATAAGACATGCTATTAGCTTTTCTAAACTATCACTTGTCATTTCTATTTATAGAAAAGTAGATCTTCCATTTCTGGCTTAACATATCTTTAGCATCCCGTGTTCACTTTGATCTTCCTCTGTCAGTTAATTTTTACCATTGATCTTGCACATTTTTCAAGCTACTTTTTGTAGACTTGTCAATCCAGCTGTTGGATTATTTGTTGATTGTTTATCTTGGATATTAAACTGATCTGCAATTTTGTACTTTGAGATTGTACCTCGAGATCTTCAGTTTAGGTCTTTAGAACACTTGACATCTCGATAAGTATATTGGCTTATCAAGATTTCTAGTACTCTATATTTAGTTTGGCTTGTAGAGGTCTTCAGTTCTCTATAAGAGATTTTAGGCTTGTCGAGATCTCTAGTCTTCACATCTTCACTTTGACTTATCGATAACTCTTAGTTCTCTAGTGGCTTTTTTTTGACTTGTTGACATCCCAGAGTTCTCTAGTCAAATTTAACTTGTCGATATCTCAGAGTCTTCTAGTGAATTTTAACTTGTCGATATCTCTGAGTTCTCTAGTGAATTTTGACTTATCGATATCTCTAAGTTCTCTAGTGGAACTTGATTTATCGATAACTCAGAGTTCTCTAATGAATGTAGACTTGTCGATAACTCGGAGTTCTCTAGTGAAGAAATGACTTGTCGATATCTCCAATCTACATGTCTTCAATTTGGTTTGTCGATATCTTTCTGAGTTCTCTAGTAGCTTTCCTGACTTCTCGATAAGCCATTCTCGAGTTCTCGAATGACTTTTCTATAACATTAAATCCGTGACTTGTAGAGATCTTGACTTAGAGTATTTTTTTCCAAACAGATTTATTCAAATCCAAGATTCTTCAAAATTCTTCTGAGACATGATCTTCTTCCAGATAGAATCCTTAGGCTTGATACTATTTCAGGAAAAAGACTCCAGGATGCTCCTTTGCATTTTTAAGACTTTAAGTGTTACAAGTACAAAATACAGACTAAGATAACAACACAACTTACTTAGGGTTGGCCCCAAGCTTAGATGATTACCAAAAATAACAGTTCATTCATCTCCTCCCTAGATCAGATGTCCATTTGGCTTACTTCATACTTTGATCAGGGACACTAATGATATTGTTATCTCCAGTGATCTTTGACATCATCACTTATATTTTACAATATCCCCCAATTTGTTCATTATGGAATTATGCACAAGTTCTGATTGATAATGTCAAAACTCTAACTAAATGCAGAAGTCAATCTCCCCATCTTGTCTTCTTTTGTGAGTTGCATTTAGATTTACTCTTCTCCCCCTATCAAGTATAGACTTACTCTACTCTCCCCCTATCAAGAAAAGAATATTATTATCTGATAACATCCATCAGCTGTTTTGGCATTTAGATATATTCTCCCCCTTTTTGACATAATCTCCAGGTAGAAAGATCCAGCTAGATGCATATTGTTCAAGATTTTGTCATTGTCCATTTAGAACACTATCAGCAGCTTCAAGCTTCAGTGAGATCTGTAGTGATGAGTTCATCAAGTAAAATAGGAGTTTCACTTAGATCTGCAGAAGAAATCTGTCAATTTTAAAATTCCTAAGCTCTATGTTCTTTTGAATAAGTAGTCTCACTACTTCTCACTGCACTAGTCTCATGACTTTTAAAAATCATAGTTTCCTCACAAGGATTACTAAATCCAGACACTCATCTACCTCTCCTTTTTCCAGGAAGGATTCTGCCTCTCTTATTTTCTATTTTTCTCTCAATCTTTTCTCTCATCCTCACATGAAAGGCTCTATTGTTGTTTGACTTACAAAAACAAGAGGTGGCTGAGAAGAGTTGTTTGTGATCATATGATTAGGGGTAATCCATATAGGTCTAATCATACTCATTTCATCATAAGAGTGAATACCAGTTTGAGGTTGTGAGGTGGATGGTTCATCAGAAATATCTGTGACTAGGGTCACAGCTTGACTCACAGAATGCTCCATGGTTTTGACAGTGTGTTGTCCTCTACTTATAGTGGGAACCTCCAATTGAATTGGAGGGGATTTAACTGGGTTACTGTCATGTACACCAGCCTCAAACCCTTGTGTGTCTTGCAACACACTGGCCCTTTAAATGTGCTATACATGCCTCTCTCATGAAAGTATTATAGACAATTGTACTTCTAGCTTCAACTACCAAGGCAATCTCTGCTAGAGTTGTGAGGGGAGTTGTCCCTTCTTGAGGAACCTTTAATTGAATTGGAGAGGATTTAGATAGCTCTCCCTCCGGAGTACTACCCTCAAACCTTTCAGTCTATGAAGTCTGTTTTGCACATGAAGGTGCATTAGAGATATTCATGGGATTTGCAGTGAAAACTGATGAATTCCCCATGTTTGTGGTGGTTTCTTTTCTCAAACAATAAAACAACTGAAGAACATTTTGAAGTTTCTGTCCTTTTGTAAAACAGGTTTCTTTTGGGAGTCATCTGAGTGGGATTGTGTTTGAGTTTGTGTTTATGTTGCTGTGCCTGGGTGAACTGTAGTTTGGTTTTGAAATTGTTTAGCTGCAGTTTAGCATAAATACCTGTTGATTGATTATCTGAATTTCCTGTTGTTGTCTGAATAAATTGTGTTGGACCTGTAATGCATTGAACATATGTAATCTTTTTGGAGTTTAATTAGACATATGCATTGTAAGATAATTAGTTACAAGCATTAGTGCATAAAAGATAATAATCAATTCAGTTATAAACACATAGCAATCATGACACAAACACAATTTAAAAAAAAAGAGAAGAAATTGAATTTTCATTAATAATAGAAATAGAGTACATGAAGATATAGATTTCAACAAGTGAATCCTAATCCTATCTACTCTAGTTTCTGCTTCTTCTTCTCGGCCTCTATCCTCCTTGCCCGGTGCTGGTATGCTCTGGACATAGAGTGTGCAAGAGAAATGATTCTCTCTTGAAACTCCAGAGCAGCAAGGCGTTGCTGCTCAGCCACCATGACATGTCTCTCCTGCTCCAGAGAGACTTCTCCCTCAAGGAATAGGAAGTTTATCTGATCGTCCCACGAGAGTTCGTCAAAGATGTCAAGTGGAACATCAAAGGGGCTGCATACGATCCCTTTGATACGGACTTGAAGCCCAAAAGGGTCATAATAGACCTTATTGTCAGCCAAGTAATGGGCTGGAAGATAAACACCGTTGTTGAGCGTGTGAAAAACAGGGGCTGCCATTAGAGAAAGATGAACAATAAGTGAGTTTTGAGGTTAGGATATTTGTTGAGAAAAAGAGCAGTGATGAATAATGAAGAGGGAAGGGTTTGAATTTATAGAAGGAGAAAAGAAAGAAACCACGTATAACGACTCGTGTACTTTTGTATTATTTAAATACGTAATTATGGAATTATTAAATAAATAAAATATGTGAATAGCTTCTATCAACTATGTGTTATTGTATTATTATTTATGTGTGATTTTTGGTGTACCCGGTTGTTCGCGTAATTAATTATTGAGTTGTACTGAATTGTTTTCACTTTTAAAAGTGGATTTCATGTAAATTTATTTGCATAAATATTTGGAATTTCTCTAAAATTATTTTTTATGATTTTATAATTACAATAATTATTTTTGGGATTTTATAAAATTTAGAAATATATATTTCATTAATTATTTAGCCCTGGATGATTTTCTGATGTTATTTTATTGTAAATTCGATAATAAAATCAGAAATGTTTCAAAAATTAGGAAATTCATATTTTATTTAGTTTGGAATATTTCAAGAATTTTAAAATTATTTTGGTAATTTTTGGGATTAATTTCACCCGCATGTTGATTCGTTTAATTGATAAAAGCGGGTATAAATTACGTTTCAGAAATTATTTTAAAATTACGAAATTTATGTTTTTATAAACTTTGGGATATTTATGACAATTTAAGACTACTTTCGTAATTTTTGGAGTATTTTATGTGCACCTCGGTCCGATAATTTCGAATGTCAGTAAATCAGGCCTCGGAACTTTCGTAATTATCTCTAAACATACGTGTCGGTCATTCAGAAACTCAAAACCACGTGTTCTGCATCAATTTGTATAGCAGAATATAAAAAATAGAAAATAGGGGCATAAAAACACACACACGCGCGCGCGCGCGCGCGCGGGGGGGGGGGGGGGGCTGTCTCTAATCCTCTCGCCTATCCTGTATTTTCAATTTCTCCTTCACTGTTTTCTTTCCCTAATTCTTCCCCGTTACTGGTAAGTATTCAGCCGCTGTTTTGGTTTTTCCGGCTGCCTTCCTTTTTGTTTTCCCGGCCACTATTTTTCGGCCTCCATCCTGTTCTCGGTTATGGCTTTGATTGTGTAATAACCCCAATTTTTGAGAAATTTTGAAACCCTTATGAATAGTGTTTTTGCTGAACGAGAAAACTTTTCATGCCACGCTATGTAGGGGTTCTGTTATTGATCTTATGGGATATTATTAGTACTCTATGAAGTATATAAGTGTATGTAAAGATCGTCAGAATCCAATTCCGAACACTTTGGTTTTTCCCGGAAATCCACAAGATACGGAGATAATTGAGTATAAGGTAACAGGATAAAAAGGATTTAAATAAAAGGATTATAGGAGAGGATCATAAAAGGAATATAATATATTGAGAAAGGTTAAGGGAACCTAAGTAATAAGATCCCGGGTATGATCCCTCAAACGATAAACGAAAACGAAAGTTAAGCGAACCGTATAACAGATCAGCGGTCATTAGGCAAACGATTAGGAAGTTAATCAAAGGGATTAGTGGGAATGATGTCATCCAACCAATAGAAAGAGGACAAGGAAGGGAGAATGACATCATGAGGATGACATAGGCATGACAAGAAAGGAAGGAGATGTGGTGACTTTTTAACCACACAAAAACCAAGGGCAACTAGGTAATTCACTAAAGCAAACAACAAAAATCAACCAACCAAGCAAATCATTTCATTTCACCAAGAAAAACACAAAAATATCTCTTCTTCTTCTTCAAGCTCTCGGGTTTTTTCTTAGAAAATGAAAGTCCAAGCTCCTCCACTTACTATTTAGCAAGGTAATTATCTAAGCTTCCCCATGGATAGTTACATACTTCCTATAAGTTTAAGCTTCTAATTCCAAGCCAATCTTTTTCTATAAATCATGAAAGAAGATGGTGAATAGTGTTTTCAAGAACTAAAATTTGTGTTCTTGAAGTTTTGTTTAGATTAAGCTTGGATAAGGGCTTTAAAGGTGATTCCAAGCCATTCTCTTGATTCTCCACTCTCCAAGGAAGGTATAAACTACAAACCCTAGCTTTAGTTTTGAGTAATTAGGATTGAATGTGTTTGATATAGCATATGTGAAGCATGATGCTTGATTGGTTGAAGTTTGGTTGAGTTTGTAGAGATTAGTTGGTTTTGTTGCATTGTTGGAGTTGTAAATCTTGGTAATTAGTTAAAGAACCTAAGTAAAGCTTTTAGTTCATGTGAGGAATAAGTATAAATGGTTAATGTGGATTTTTTGGGGCTGTTATGATGTGGTTTGGAGGGATATTGGTTGTATGATTGATTTGGGGTTGATTTGTGGTTGGTATTGAATGGTTTAAAATTGGGAAAACGCGTAAACATAGCCGTCGTAACGTCCGATTTTCTTTAGACTGTTTTTGTGCATAACATTAGGACCCGAGAACCCCCTGCTAGATTATGACCACTGCCATGATTAGATAGCTCATGTTACGAGCTTCGTTTTGATATGTAGTTCGTTCGATTCCGATGCACGGTTTAAGAGAAACGACCGTTTCAAGTAACGGTGTTTCGCGAACGAAACTTTTTCCTCGCCTTACTTTGAAACATAGATTAAAGACCAAAAAGGGTTAATTAATGTATGAAACATTTATGGTAAGTGTGTTAGGCAGTTGGTAAGACACTCGCGAAGGAATCGCTTTAAAACTCGTAAAGGTTAAATTATTAAAAATGGTGGAGCCGAGGGTACCCGAGTGGCTTAAGCGAATCAGTGAGCGCAAAACAAGCGTTAGAGTCTAAGTTAGTTAAAGTATAGATTTACAAGTGATTTTGGTTTAATTCCAACTTACTTGTTGTTTATAGGTTACCAGACTCGTCCCGAGCCATTCGTAACCCCCAGTCGCTCAGGCAAGTTTTCTACCCGTTATACTGTTGTTGTGATGTAAATATATGTATATGCATTATCTTGTGATATTGCATGATTGTTATTAGCAAATTTTGCGATATATTGGAGCATGCTAATATGGTATATATGCATGTCTGTTTCGTAATCTGGTTATCTATCTGTTGATTTCAATGCTTATAGTTGCATAATACCTATGCTAGAAATAAGCAAGTAGTTGCGTATACCCTTAGTATAGGGGATAAAAGGTGAACATATTTCTAAACCGGGAGTCGATGTTCCCAAGTATATATATATATATATATTTATTTATATATATATATATATATATATGGATATAGTTTTTAAAACTATTAATTGAATAAGGTTTATTCGATAACTTTAACTTTATTTTATTTATTGAATATTATTTGAATATTCATTTGAGGATGTATGACTCCTTTATTTTATTTAATGAATATTATTTATAATATTCATTCGAGGTATTATGACTCAGCTTATTTTATTTATTGAATATTATTTGAATATTCATTTGAGGATCTATGACTCCGATTATTTGCTGAGATATATTCTTTAATTTATTAAAGAATAAGGTGTCGATAATCAAACTTATTTTTGATTATTCAAATAAAGATATTACTTTCGTATAAGTATATCTTTGATTATTTTCTATTCATTTCAAGTATAAGTTTTAATACTTCTACTTCAATTATTTTATAAAGATTATTTTTATGGGAATATTATTTAAATAATAATATTCAGACATTTTCTAAATATTCTGGGGACTGATTTACTTCATTAAATCAGTTTTACTCCAAACACTCTTTAAAGTGTTTTCGAGTCTTTAAAATGATTTTCAAAAGTTAGAGCGGATCCCAAAACTATTTTTATATTTAAGATCTTCCTTTTAAAAAGGGGATTTAAATACTCGCTCAAAACCTGGGGGATCCGGCTCGGTGGTGTGTTTTATATTCGCAACAAGGTTGCTGTCTTGGTAAAAGAGTTTTTGATTACTTACCCAATATTCGGGAAGTAAAATTCTTGGAACAAGTTAATCCATTAACAGGCATCGCCTGGGAAATATCGGTGAGTTTTCCTTTCCAACTAGGTACGACTACTTGGTGGAGCCGTATCAACAAGTTTCTACTTGGGGAAAGGGGGAAACGAGCTTTACGTTTCAGAGTCATGGATTTCATCTGAACTAGGAGTGGCGTAAGTGGTCGAGTAGCGCCGGCCCAGCCTTATTATATTGGCCCAAATGGCCTGGAAGTTCCGCTAAGGCGGTCCATTCCTTAGGAGTTCAGTGTTCGGTTGACAAGTAAATCCGACAGGTTCTCCTCTACATGTAGAAAATGGTGGGGTTGTACTACTACGACTGATCATCGTAAGTGGTCTTCCTGGCGCGGTAAACTCCCGTAATGAGTTCATCATCCAATTGGATATTTCTGCAACACTACCCAAAGCACTTCGATAGAAAGGCTACGGTTGGGCGATTGTTGAGTGTTGGCAGGGTCAAGTTTTCAAAATAATGTTTGCATCAAATGAAGTATCTCATAACTTCATTTTATTTTGATGATATTTTAAAGGTTGAATCTATTCAAGTATTATCTTGTAGTCTCGTCTATGTGATGAACTTTGGAAACTAATTATAACTTGAATGGTGGTAGTTCAAGTAGTATTTGGAAAAGATATAAGTATATTGGAGTATTTTGTAACTTCATCTTTTAAACTTATATCTAGTAAATGATTATCTTATGCATGACAAAGATTTTCAGAAAAACGTTGAGACAAGGTTAGATATATGAGATCACCTTGCAACGATATTTTTATACAGTTATACACTGGAATTCTGTGTGTATTATGCATGGAAGAGGACTTCCAATATTTTGAAAAGTATATATGTATATATATACTGAATATTTTGCGACTTCATCGCATTAAGATATCAACTTGGTTCATTTCTTTTGACCAAGACTTTCATGAGTATTATGAGTAGGCTCATATATTGTAAATCATTATACATATTATTTTGGTGGGCTTGCTGCTCACCCTTGCTTTATTTCTTCATCACACAACAACAGTTAGGAAAGATGGCCAGACTCCAGCAAACCCAGCGCAAGCGCGTGGGAAGCGTCCTGTGTCTTCCCGTTGATGTTGTAGCTGTTATAGCTGCAGAGGTAGATCTATTGTAGATCAGACCATCTACTTTTGAGAATCAATTATGTATAATTATAACTTGTGGCAGATAATGGCAATTAACTGTAAATTTATCAAGTAATCATTTTGGGTTGTAATAACTTTTAAATTGTGGATTCAAAGACTTGTACTTATTTAAATTTCATCTCTGAGACTATAACGGGTTGTGGTGTGTGTTCGTGTGGGGTCACAGCATAAGGTTATTTATTAATTAAGTGAAGTGATATTGTGGAAAGAAAGACCGTGACGACCCGGATCCCCGACCCCGGATCTGGGGGTGTTACAGAAATGGTATCAGAGCTAAGCGTTATAACCCTCAGAGATGATGGGACGTTAAGATAATAAGTTCACAAAGATAATAAGAACTCTTGCCAAGTTCATAGTCGGGCTACCTAACGTAGTACTGACAGTTAAAACCCTTATGGGAACCCTTATAAATATCGTGATAGGAGCGTAGTTCGTTATCGTATATGGTAGCGGGACTCCGAACCCTGAGGTTGAGGAGAAACAGCGCGATGATGTTTTATTACTAATTGGAGATCGGATTGTGGATCCGATAGAGTGTCCTAATGCAGGACCGGATGATGTTGATATTGAGGATGTAGCGGTTGAGGATGTTGTCCTAGAAGGGATAGTTGTTGAGGAGGATCCCATGGAGGATCCTGATAAGATTGGATAAAGGACCACTGATGAATTGATGACCATGGTTAGGTCGACTACCAGAGGTAGGATTGGCCGGTCACTACCGGAGGTTCGTTCAAGTTGTAAAGATAGTAGCCCCTTTAACGCGGCTTACTCGTAAGACTGAGAAGTTCGAATGGACAGAGAAATGCGAGAACAGCTTTCAAGAACTGAAGCAGAGGTTGGTGATGGCCCCTATGCTGGCGTTGCCGGATGGAAAAGGAGATTTTGTGAAGTGTAGTGACGCTTCGCACAAGGGCTTAGGGTGCGTGCTTATGCAGCACGGTAAGGTAATCGCGTACATGTCAAGACAATTAAGGTAATATGAAATTTGATATCCCCGCTCATGAGCTTAGGCTCGTGGCAATAGTTTTACCCTAAAGATTGGAGGCACTACTTGTATGGAGAGAAGTGCGAGAATTACCTAAGCCATAAGTGCTCTAGTACATTTTCACATAGAAAGAGCTCAACATATGCCAGAGGAGGCAGTTAGAGCTAATCAAGAATAATGATTGGGAGATTCTTTATCATTCGGGGAAAGCCAATATGGTGGCTGATGCCCTTAGTAAAAAGGAGAGACTCAAGATGATAATGTCTTTTGGAGAGTTTATAAGAGATTTTGAGAAAATGGAAATAGAAGTGAAGGTAACCGGAGCCGGTACCGAAAAGTTGTTTGAGATTGCAATACAGCCCGAAGTATTGGAAAAGAACATATTGTGCCAGTAAAAGTGATGAATGAAGGCAGAGAGCCAACAAATAGGTATGAGATTAATACCGAGAGTGATGATAAGGGAATAATGAGGTATTCCTATAGAATTTGGGTTCCAAAGGTTTAAGAGCTTAAAGATGAAATCTTAGATGAAATCTTAGATGAAAGCTAGTTCGAGGAATAAGAGTTAGAGCAAACCCTGAATGTGATAGTCAGGGAGGTTGCCACCAAGACAAAAGGAACCCATAACATAATGAAGTGGAAAATGAGGATTGTAAATTAAAAGATGACCCCAATTATGGGGAGTCGGATGAAATATTTCATACTAAGGAAACAGAAAGTCGAGTAAGGAAAGGAGACCCGAGACGGTACTCCTATACGGCAATTCATGGACCTGTCTAGACAGAACTTAGACTATTATCCCCAACCACCACCCTGAGGAAACAATGCGGTGAGAAATTCTTTCAGGACCTTTAAGTCTCTAAGCTCCCAGAGTTCCAAGGAACAGGTTGACCTAGTCGAGGCAAGAGCCTGGCTAAAGGAAATAGAGGAATCAATTGAGATTCTAAATGATTGACGAATCACAAAAGACTGTTTTTATCACTTACCCTCCTAAGAAAGAGACCACCCGCTGGTGAAAGACCAAGGAAGGCACGGAGCAAGAGATTATAATAAACTGATTTAAGTTCAGTCAATTGTTTTCGGGAAAGTAATTCCCAAAGATAAGGAGATAGTGTAAAAGCTTAAGAGCCAGAACAAAGGCAGACGAGTATGATGAATTATGAATCTAAGTTGTAAACGTTATCAAGATTCGTTCTGAAGACACGAATCCAGAATGACGGGATGTTTGAAATCAATGCTTATGTTGTGTTGGTTCATGAAATAACGATAAGAGAAAGGAATATAAAGGCAAGAGAGTTTGAGGAATGATAAGGGAGTTGGGTATGAGGAAACCCTAAAGACTCGTAGAAATAGAAATAGAAAAGTAGGTAATCGTCCGGATGAGAGTGATTCACCATGAGTTAAATTGATGGTTGAAGGTATAAGAGATACATATATTTTATCCCCTGTAAGTTGGGAAGATTCGAGGAAACCTTGAGATAATTCGAAGGATAAATAATGAGACGCGGATAGACTGAGGAGACAAGAAAGTAAGAAATTAAGAAAATTGGGTGAAGGAAGTGACCTTCAAGAAGGTAAAGTGTAAGACCGGTGGCATGATACCCAGAAAGGGAGACGCCAGATATGAAAGATATCCCAACATTGAGATGACTGTTGAGATAAACAACAAAAGTAAATAAGGAATTATTAAGAAGAAGTTCACGTTGAACATGACCAATATCTTCCAGAACATCCATGTTATCATTACCAAATCAAGAAAGAAAAGTGGATGACCATTGTTATCTTTTGGAGGCCATATGGATTGACCTCAATTTGAATAAGGATGCTATTATGAAATTAAGTATAGACTATCGAAGTGAGAATGATTGAATAAGGTAATCTATCAAGTATATATGACTTGATTTATCCATAGAAGAGTGTAAGTATCTTTTAAAGGTGGAATTAAGGATAAAACCCCGATAACTTGAAATGAATCCTAGGGGAATGCATAAAGGTTGGCATTTCACCCTTAATAGGGACAACATGAGTTTTGATAGTATGAATTGGAAAGGATTAAGGTAACAAGAACCTTTAAGAATCAGTGGAGAAATTCTTCAGAAGTATATAGACAATGATTATGGTATTAATAAATGGTATCTTGATATGCCCTGTATCCAGGGAATACAGGAGGAACGATTCAAGGATGACCCTAGAGGTTTTACAAGGAGAAAGGTAATATTCAAAATTTTCAAGAATAGAAATGTTGATAAAGGAAATATGACGTAATTATATTGATGCCAAGTGAGGCACGTGTTAAACCACGAGGAGGTATGGATCGAACCAGTAATGGTCGAAATTGTTCAGGGCAATTAGGACTTAAGATAAGATGTTCTAAGTATAAATTGAGAGTCAGTCGTGACAGTGATTAACCTCTAAAGACTGAGGCAATAACTTATGGAAAAATGGTGATATTTTTTTTATTTACTCATCAGATATTAAAGAAAAGCATTTTCACATAAGCTGTGATTAAATAAGGTAGAAAATTTATTTGGAGGTGGTTAAAATGACATTGACTGTAAGGAAATTGTACTATCAGGAAAGGCCAAAGAGGTGGCCGACACTTTAAAGGTAAGAGGATAATTATAGGCGCTTGTGCCAAAAGAATACAGTGATGATGGTTAAAGCTGTGAAGGTTGTATTATGGTTTGGAAGATTGACATTCCTTCTGATGACTGTGCAATACCCAACCGTAATAGTAGTTGGTAAAGGTTTAATTCGTGTAATCGCCATGAACGGGCTATCTATCTTAGAAGGTCCTATCTTGAGATAAGCCAGGACCATGTTTCAAAAAGGACTAGATGAACCCTTGAGTTAATTCTTCTATTTAGGGCGTATGATTAAGAATGGTATTAACCTGCTATCGTTGCTTCGATTGAAACTCTTCTGCACTTTTATTTGCTTCATGTCATGTATGTATGTCAGGATCACGAGTGTTCTTCATGAATTGTGATTGGTGGTTATGTTAACTCCTTAGGAGAATTAGATACGACCTGTATGGACTCCATATGGTTAGCTATTAAGACTTCATGGAAAATGAATGACGACAGTAGGTCAGTGGTGGACCATAGTGAGGCAGCAATGATTCTGCGAGTATTGAGCTGATTACAACCGTGAGAGTTGTATTGGAATGGGTGTTGAGATTGAGTACCACTAATCGGGTCGTGGTAGTGTATAAGTCATTATTAATAGACTAATTAAGTAGAGTATCTACATAGTGAATTATTATTCTTTCTTATCAATAGAGAGTCGTATTATTATACGAGGAAGGTTGCGATGCAAGCATAGAATTCGAGTAACGATGATGTCTAGAATGAGATCCCAGATTCGATTTTCGATGTCGAGGGAGTTTCAAAGGTAATTGTGTATAAGCTCGAGGAAGAGCATGGGTCCATAGAATGATGGACGGGATAACGAAAATATTTAGGCACGTGAAATACGATGCTATAATACTTGATGTTGATATAAATACATATATGTTTTGTTCTCCTATGACAAACCTCTATAGTTCAGAGGTAGATTCCAAGCCAGATATTTTGTGGCAGTATATTTTTTTTCATATATACAATTCTCTTCAGTTCGTTCTTTTCTCTTCTTTTCATTTCATGTAAGCTGAGAAGAACAACCCTTCCAGAAAGCGGAGGTATTGCCGAATGACTATCTATCTGTGTGATAGAAGCCTAGTAGGATACCAGCTATTGTTTAATTGCTTGTCAAGTACTAAAGGCTGGCCACCTTCTGTACTAACTATGCGATATAACAAGTGTTCATGATCTTAGTGATCTCTCAACAAATTCCTTTACTTCTATTTGATTGATCAAATTTTGGAAAATAGAAGCAACTGAAAAAGGAGTAATAAAGTGGTGGTAGTATGCGGAATGGGAACACATTCGTGATACTAAGGTTGACGTGGTTATTAAAAGGTTATAGAACGCTAACGAGCAAAAGTATAACCAGTATAATATTAGGAACGGAAGGTAGTAGCGATTACGAACTGGAAAAGAATGGGTATTGAGAAGCAGAAGCTCTAATGTTAAAAGCAATAATGAGAGTCTGTGTAATAGACTTGAAAGAATTTGGAATGATCACTTAATTCGGATTGAGTTATCTTACGATAATAGATCATATATCATTATCGAGATGTCGCCTTATGAGATCATTGAGGGAAGACAATGTCGATCTCCCTTATGTTAGGATGAAGTTGTAGAGCGCAAGATGCTCGGACCCGCAGTAGTCCAAAGGACCAAGGATATGATAGATCTAATCAGAGGACGGCTGGTAGTAGCCCAAGATGGTCATGATAAGTATGTTGATTTGACACGAAAGGATAAAGAGTATGAAATAGGGGACCTAGTAATGTTATAGGTATCCCTTGGAAAGGATTGATGAGGTTCGGAAAGAAAGGAAAGCTAAGTCTACAATTTGTTGGACCCTTGGATATATTAAGACGTTTGGGAAGTTAGCATATGAGCTAGCCCTAACCCAGAACATGTAGCTAGTCATAACGCGTTTCACGTATCAATGTTAAGGAAGTGTAATTCAGATGCCAGATAAATAGGGGCATATGAGCGCATAGATATGCAACCCGACGTAACCTATATGGAGCAACCAGGAAGGGTTATAGAGTGAAAAGGAACGAGCGCTTAGGAGAAGGGTTATCAAACTAGTAAGAGTTTGATGGTAGAACCACAATGTGGGAAAATTGACTTGAGAGTTAGAAAGTGCAATACTAAGAAAGTATCCCTATTTATTTCTATCCGATTCCGGGACGGAATCCTTTTAAGGAGGGGAGACTGTAATAACCCCAATTTTTGAGAAATTTTGAAACCCTTATGAATAGTGTTTTTGCTGAACGAGAAAACTTTTCATGCCACGCTATGTAGGGGTTCTGTTATTGATCTTATGGGATATTATTAGTACTCTATGAAGTATATAAGTGTATGTAAAGATCGTCAGAATCCAATTCCGAACACTTTGGTTTTTCCCGGAAATCCACAAGATACGGAGATAATTGAGTATAAGGTAACAGGATAAAAAGGATTTAAATAAAAGGATTATAGGAGAGGATCATAAAAGGAATATAATATATTGAGAAAGGTTAAGGGAACCTAAGTAATAAGATCCCGGGTATGATCCCTCAAACGATAAACGAAAACGAAAGTTAAGCGAACCGTATAACAGATCAGCGGTCATTAGGCAAACGATTAGGAAGTTAATCAAAGGGATTAGTGGGAATGATGTCATCCAACCAATAGAAAGAGGACAAGGAAGGGAGAATGACATCATGAGGATGACATAGGCATGACAAGAAAGGAAGGAGATGTGGTGACTTTTTAACCACACAAAAACCAAGGGCAACTAGGTAATTCACTAAAGCAAACAACAAAAATCAACCAACCAAGCAAATCATTTCATTTCACCAAGAAAAACACAAAAATATCTCTTCTTCTTCTTCAAGCTCTCGGGTTTTTTCTTAGAAAATGAAAGTCCAAGCTCCTCCACTTACTATTTAGCAAGGTAATTATCTAAGCTTCCCCATGGATAGTTACATACTTCCTATAAGTTTAAGCTTCTAATTCCAAGCCAATCTTTTTCTATAAATCATGAAAGAAGATGGTGAATAGTGTTTTCAAGAACTAAAATTTGTGTTCTTGAAGTTTTGTTTATATTAAGCTTGGATAAGGGCTTTAAAGGTGATTCCAAGCCATTCTCTTGATTCTCCACTCTCCAAGGAAGGTATAAACTACAAACCCTAGCTTTAGTTTTGAGTAATTAGGATTGAATGTGTTTGATATAGCATATGTGAAGCATGATGCTTGATTGGTTGAAGTTTGGTTGAGTTTGTAGAGATTAGTTGGTTTTGTTGCATTGTTGGAGTTGTAAATCTTGGTAATTAGTTAAAGAACCTAAGTAAAGCTTTTAGTTCATGTGAGGAATAAGTATAAATGGTTAATGTGGATTTGTTGGGGCTGTTATGATGTGGTTTGGAGGGATATTGGTTGTATGATTGATTTGGGGTTGATTTGTGGTTGGTATTGAATGGTTTAAAATTGGGAAAACGCGTAAACATAGCCGTCGTAACGTCCGATTTTCTTTAGACTGTTTTTGTGCATAACATTAGGACCCGAGAACCCCCTGCTAGATTATGACCACTGCCATGATTAGATAGCTCATGTTACGAGCTTCGTTTTGATATGTAGTTCGTTCGATTCCGATGCACGGTTTAAGAGAAACGACCGTTTCAAGTAACGGTGTTTCGCGAACGAAACTTTTTCCTCGCCTTACTTTGAAACATAGATTAAAGACCAAAAAGGGTTAATTAATGTATGAAACATTTATGGTAAGTGTGTTAGGCAGTTGGTAAGACACTCGCGAAGGAATCGCTTTAAAACTCGTAAAGGTTAAATTATTAAAAATGGTGGAGCCGAGGGTACCCGAGTGGCTTAAGCGAATCAGTGAGCGCAAAACAAGCGTTAGAGTCTAAGTTAGTTAAAGTATAGATTTACAAGTGATTTTGGTTTAATTCCAACTTACTTGTTGTTTATAGGTTACCAGACTCGTCCCGAGCCATTCGTAACCCCCAGTCGCTCAGGCAAGTTTTCTACCCGTTATACTGTTGTTGTGATGTAAATATATGTATATGCATTATCTTGTGATATTGCATGATTGTTATTAGCAAATTTTGCGATATATTGGAGCATGCTAATATGGTATATATGCATGTCTGTTTCGTAATCTGGTTATCTATCTGTTGATTTCAATGCTTATAGTTGCATAATACCTATGCTAGAAATAAGCAAGTAGTTGCGTATACCCTTAGTATAGGGGATAAAAGGTGAACATATTTCTAAACCGGGAGTCGATGTTCCCGAGTATATATATATATATATTTATTTATATATATATATATATGGATATAGTTTTTAAAACTATTAATCGAATAAGGTTTATTCGATAACTTTAACTTTATTTTATTTATTGAATATTATTTGAATATTCATTTGAGGATGTATGACTCCTTTATTTTATTTAATGAATATTATTTATAATATTCATTCGAGGTATTATGACTCAGCTTATTTTATTTATTGAATATTATTTGAATATTCATTTGAGGATCTATGACTCCGATTATTTGCTGAGATATATTCTTTAATTTATTAAAGAATAAGGTGTCGATAATCAAACTTATTTTTGATTATTCAAATAAAGATATTACTTTCGTATAAGTATATCTTTGATTATTTTCTATTCATTTCAAGTATAAGTTTTAATACTTCTACTTCAATTATTTTATAAAGATTATTTTTATGGGAATATTATTTAAATAATAATATTCAGACATTTTCTAAATATTCTGGGGACTGATTTACTTCATTAAATCAGTTTTACTCCAAACACTCTTTAAAGTGTTTTCGAGTCTTTAAAATGATTTTCAAAAGTTAGAGCGGATCCCAAAACTATTTTTATATTTAAGATCTTCCTTTTAAAAAGGGGATTTAAATACTCGCTCAAAACCTGGGGGATCCGGCTCGGTGGTGTGTTTTATATTCGCAACAAGGTTGCTGTCTTGGTAAAAGAGTTTTTGATTACTTACCCAATATTCGGGAAGTAAAATTCTTGGAACAAGTTAATCCATTAACAGGCATCGCCTGGGAAATATCGGTGAGTTTTCCTTTCCAACTAGGTACGACTACTTGGTGGAGCCGTATCAACAAGTTTCTACTTGGGGAAAGGGGGGAAACGAGCTTTACGTTTCAGAGTCATGGATTTCATCTGAACTAGGAGTGGCGTAAGTGGTCGAGTAGCGCCGGCCCAGCCTTATTATATTGGCCCAAATGGCCTGGAAGTTCCGCTAAGGCGGTCCATTCCTTAGGAGTTCAGTGTTCGGTTGACAAGTAAATCTGACAGGTTCTCCTCTACATGTAGAAAATGGTGGGGTTGTACTACTACGACTGATCATCGTAAGTGGTCTTCCTGGCGCGGTAAACTCCCGTAATGAGTTCATCATCCAATTGGATATTTCTGCAACACTACCCAAAGCACTTCGATAGAAAGGCTACGGTTGGGCGATTGTTGAGTGTTGGCAGGGTCAAGTTTTCAAAATAATGTTTGCATCAAATGAAGTATCTCATAACTTCATTTTATTTTGATGATATTTTAAAGGTTGAATCTATTCAAGTATTATCTTGTAGTCTCGTCTATGTGATGAACTTTGGAAACTAATTATAACTTGAATGGTGGTAGTTCAAGTAGTATTTGGAAAAGATATAAGTATATTGGAGTATTTTGTAACTTCATCTTTTAAACTTATATCTAGTAAATGATTATCTTATGCATGACAAAGATTTTCAGAAAAACGTTGAGACAAGGTTAGATATATGAGATCACCTTGCAACGATATTTTTATACAGTTATACACTGGAATTCTGTGTGTATTATGCATGGAAGAGGACTTCCAATATTTTGAAAAGTATATATGTATATATATACTGAATATTTTGCGACTTCATCGCATTAAGATATCAACTTGGTTCATTTCTTTTGACCAAGACTTTCATGAGTATTATGAGTAGGCTCATATATTGTAAATCATTATACATATTATTTTGGTGGGCTTGCTGCTCACCCTTGCTTTATTTCTTCATCACACAACAACAGTTAGGAAAGATGGCCAGACTCCAGCAAACCCAGCGCAAGCGCGTGGGAAGCGTCCTGTGTCTTCCCGTTGATGTTGTAGCTGTTATAGCTGCAGAGGTAGATCTATTGTAGATCAGACCATCTACTTTTGAGAATCAATTATGTATAATTATAACTTGTGGCAGATAATGGCAATTAACTGTAAATTTATCAAGTAATCATTTTGGGTTGTAATAACTTTTAAATTGTGGATTCAAAGACTTGTACTTATTTAAATTTCATCTCTGAGACTATAACGGGTTGTGGTGTGTGTTAGTGTGGGGTCACAGCATAAGGTTATTTATTAATTAAGTGAAGTGATATTGTGGAAAGAAAGACCGTGACGACCCGGATCCCCGACCCCGGATCTGGGGGTGTTACAGATTGGGTCTTGTTAAATTACATATGTATGTATATATTGAGTATATGTATATATGTTGCTTGACTGTCTCGCCTTGCTGCTGTTCGGTGTTATCCGACCGCCGCCAGATTATTTTCAGGCGAGGTGGCCTGGGTTGGGCCGCGGGTGTTGTTCTGTACTTTTGTTCTGCTATGCTTCATTTGATTCTGTGGGCTGACCGAATTGGGGCTCATAATTCCTATTGATTACTCGATTTTTTTTGGTTGTATAATTATGAAAGATTCATATGTATTTTAGTAATTAATTGATTAAAATTGTAAGAATTCAGGAATTTAATTGGTGGTTTACGGTCGGAAACCTCGAGTCGAGACACCATCGTAAAACTGCTACCGCCGATAATGAATTCCGATGAGTCGGCGGTGGACAATGATGTTCGACTGAGTCCTACAAAAATATTAAACATTATTTTTCTAATTAATTTGGAAGAAGATTGATTTTTAGGAAATTTAGTTCGTAAAATTTACTCGAATGTTGGGTGTGTATAGTTGTACAGTAATTTGTCGGAATAGAATTGTTGGATTGAGATTGCGAATGATGGTTTGTTGTTGTGAATTGTGATTTGTGGACGTCGATTGTATTCGACGGGTAGTCCGATAAACAAAGGAGACGCTGCCCATTTTTCGGGAGCGTATTCTGTGAAATATCGGAACTACCACTCGAATATAATAGTTATATAGTTATAAATAAATAATTTGTAAAATATAACTGACAACTTGTTTCCTAAAATATCGAGTATATGCGTTTTCCGAAAATGAGCATGTTAGGTCACACACACACACTGTAGAGGGGGTGAATACAGTGTATAGTACAATCAAATCGAACTTTAATAACTCAAGTAACAGAAAACAAACTTTATTGAAACAATAAACTCTGTTACAGTATGGAACTGTTACCTCTCAGTAATGAACAAATATCACGAGAGCTGCTAGGGTTACAATGAATAATCTTCTCGAATATGATAACACTTATAGTGTAAACCCTATGTCTGTGTTTATATACTACACAGTTACAAGATAATCGCTAATTGATATGGAATATAATTCTGCTTCCTAAAATATATCAATCAGATATATTTTCTTCCAAGTATTCTATTCTTCATAGAATTCCTTCTTCATGCATATCTCTTCTTATGTTTGTCTCGATCTTCTTTCCTTTAATCAGCTGCTGTCCATATCTGAACGTCCTTCAGTACTTAAGTTCTGATATCCATCTTCTGATGATTATCTCCTGATAATATAAGTATTGATATCCTTAAGTTCTGACTTCCAGTAAGTACTAATTTATCCTGTTTAAGTAAGATCTGAAAACTAAACATAAATCATATTAGCCATGACATTATCAAATATATCTAACAATCTCCCCCAACTTGTAAATTAGCATAATATACAAGTTTAACAGATTTCGATGATGTCAAAAACATTAAGTACAAATACATGAGAATTAGACTAGATAACTATAACTTACAGTCCTTAAAGCTTTACCAGTCTTTAACTTCTGATAACAACTTCAGTCTGTATTCATATCAGAATTTAAGCAGTTGTAGATCTTGACTTGGCTTCATCTTCTGATCTCTCTGATGTCAGGAGTTGTTCTGAGATAGTTCTTCAACAAACATCTCTCAGCATATTTGAGTTCATCAATCATCCTCCTTTTAGCATCTTTAAGTTCTGCAGTATTTTCACCAATTTGAAAGATTGCAGCCCTGAGATCATTAATTCTAGCTTTTCTTATATCCTGATCCAGTCTGATCAAATATGCCTTATCAGACTCAAGATTAAATTCCACAACCCTGTAACCCAGAAAGGTAGTTATAATCTTAGCAGTGTTGGGCTTCATTTCAACTATATCACCCTTGTGATCTCTATACTTTGGAAGATATGTGCTGTCAGACTTAACAGAATAAAGCCTTTTCTGTCTCTGAATCTGATTCTTCAAATAGTTTGCAGCACTTTCAGTTATTCTGTTATTCACTTGAAGTAAGAATAATACATGCTCCAGTTCTTCAAAATACTTCAGTGGAATGGCATTTTCCCTTATATGATAAACCCTACCATCTGTCATGAAGTACAACAAGATGTGTTCTTTCAAGTAGGTATGGTAAACCATTTGTAAAGATTCCAGTTGATTCAATCTCTCAGAAGTTGCTCCAATACCTAGTTCACTTAAGGAAGTTAGATCATTGGTAGTGTTTTGTATTCTTCTTTCATCAGCACTTCCCAATCCAGTTTTATCTCTTGCTTCCTTTCCAGTAACCACTCTTGCTTCAAAACCACTTACATCAGTCTTCAAAGGTTGAGTCTGTTTTGCTTTAGTGAATCCCGGTAGGAGTGTCTTTGATTTATCTTCTGATATCAAGTTAACTTGAGCTATGTCAGAGGTTACTTGCTTCTTTGAAATATCAGAACTTACTATCTCTTGACTCTGAACAACTTGAGCCATGTCAGAGGTTGTCTTAAAAACTTTTCTTGAAGTCAGAACAAGATCTGCATCTTCATCAGTAATTTCTTCATTCACAGGAGGCACATAAACCTTGATAGGTTCACCAACTTTTTCTTTACCCTTGGACCTTGGATCTATCTGCGGTTGTGATTTGGCCATGGTTGCTTCAGTATTTGTCCTTTCTTTTATCACAATGCCTTTGAGTTTTGGAAGTTTCTTTTTACCAGAAGCTTCAGATTTAGATTTGACTTTTCTTGATTTAAGTCTGGCTTCTTCTTCCATTAAACTCTCCAAGTCCATTCCTGGATTTTCTTGAAGAAATAACTATCTTGACATTTCTTCATCAAGATCTAAAAGTTCATCAGAACTTATCCTTTTACCAGTAGCAGAAGTGATTCTTTTTCCAGTATCAGTACTTGTCCTGTGACTTGTGATTTCAGCTTTTCTTGATGAGAAACCTCTACCTTGACTATGACCTCTACCCATTCCAGGGTTTCCATGGTCATCTTTTTCATCATCCTTCCCCTTCAGTGTCTTATCAGTTTTGTATTTGGACTTAATTACTTTCTCCCCCTTTTTGGCATCAGCAGGTAAGAGAAGAGAGACAAGCAATTCCACTGAGGCTTGGATTTCATTAAGTTGAGATTGCTGAGAAGCTTGATTTTTCAGAATATCATCAATCTGAGCTTGTTGTTTCTCTTGAGTCTTCTCAATATAAGCAACTCTGTCAATGGTAGGTTGGAAGAATATTTTCTTATCAATCTTCTGAATTTGTTCTTGCTTCATTAATTCTTCCTGAATCTTATGTATCTCTGCATGAGTAGTTGAATGGAGACCTTGTAGATGTTTAGTACGCAATGCAGTGACTCTAAGCTGTGTTTTGAAATCATCAGTAATTAACATCTCATCGGCTTTAGTCAAGTGCTCAGCAAGATGCTGTGCAGATGGAACACAGGTAACTGAGTTCCATTCCTTAGTCCACTCTTGTCCTGCAGGAGTTTCACTCCAAGGCACTGGTGCTTCTCTGGTAACAAACTTATTAACGAGTTCAGATTTAAGAATAGTTTGTTGAGGTGCATGTCCTGAAGGACCTGCTTCATTAGCATCTGCATTTGGAGCAGCATCACCAGTATCTCCAGCATTTGCAGCATCAGAACTTTCAGAATCAGCATCTTCTGATAAAACAACAGTATGAGAAGCAATTGAGGCTTCAGCATCATCCTCTAAGTGCTGATCTGGATCCAAGTTCTGATCAACAGAAATATCCTAATGCTCACTTTTATTCTGATCATAATCATCTAGATGCAGAGAAGGTGTAGTAGATAATTCTGGAGTTTGAGCAGCATCAATAACAGGTGTTGTTGATGGATTAGTTGTTGTTGGAGCTTCTAAGTAAAGCACTTCAGGCATAACCAAGTTCTGGATATCAATTTCAGCACTTGTGCCTGGATCAACAGGAGATACAGTCTTGTGAACAGGAGACACAGATGGTGTGTTAGCCATTTCAGTAGCTGCTTCATTAGTTGGAGTTAATGGAGAAGCAGGGGCTTGAGCAGATTCCTTTTCTTGTGAGATCAAAGATTCCTGATCTCCTTCCTTAGGGTTCCTCATCATCTGAAACTCGCCTTTTTGCTCTCTGTTTCTTGTATCTCTTTGAAGATGGGGATTCCTTGGGAGGTTAAGTAGAAGTCATTCTTCTAAGCCTTTTGAGAAGCTTAGATCGCCCAATTCCAGAATCCTTCTGAGAAGGAACTTTCTCAGCTTCTTTGACAACAGGTTCTGATGTAGAAACCTGTTCCTCACTATCAGACTCATCTTTCAAAACAATCCTCCTTCTCTTCTAAGGTGTCTGAGGAACAGTCTTTGTCCTCTTGGGCTTGGAAGATGAAGGCTTCACAGTAGGTCCTGAGGATGAAGGTTGTGCTATCTGTGAAGTTGAGAGATATGATTTGAGATATGTTCTGAGGGTAGGTTGAGTAGTATGAGTGGTATGTTCTGATGGTTGCTGTGGTGTTTGGGAGGTGGTGGTTGGTTGGATATCATAATAAACAGATCTATAGGTTTCAGGATCAGCATTTACCAAGATCTGTTTTACAGACTGGGGAATCTGTAAAGGTCTAACCACCTTTTTCTTAGTGTCAGCATTTACCAGGTCATTAAAGGCTCGTTTTGTAATTTTGAAAGGCGGAGTTAAGGTACTGGCAGGTTGGGGTTCATCAGCACAACAGAAACTATATATAAGCTAACAGAATCTAGCAAAGTAAACTACATTCCTATCCTCTGTCATCCTATCCCCAATAAAACCTATCACAACATTTGCAAAATCGAAATGAGTTTGGTTAATGATAGCATACCCGATGTGCTGACTCATTATAGGGATGGCATCAAAGTTGGAACACTTATTCCCAAAAGCTTTAGTGATGCAGTCGAAGAAGAAGCTCCATTCCTTTCTGATATGAGCCCGTTTCAACTGCCCAAACTTAGCCAAACTCTGCTCATACCCCAAACTGGCAATTAACTCTTGAAGAGCTGATTCCTCCGGGGTTGAAAAAGTACATCCTTCTGGTAAATGTAGGGACTTGTGAATTATACCAGGAGTTACCACATGTGTAGAATCATCCACTTCGAAAACAATACTTGGAGTTCCATGTGTACCACCATTATCAAAGTGCCCAGTCCGCCAAAATGTCAGAACTTGTTGGCTCGAAAAGGTTGAAGGCTGGGTCAATGCATACCCAATTTCATTGTGTGCAAGAAGATCTTGCACAAAATACAACTCAGACGGAGCTTCAACATGATTAAGAATTGCAGCATAGTTATTTGGAACAAATTTGGCCCCATCAATGATCAAATCCTTAGGTGCCATGAGAATAATTGAGATTTAAGAGTGCCTGTTAGGTGTTTGATAAAATGTCTGTATGAAAAACCAACATCAGGAGATGAAAGAGAATAAAAGCAAATAGAGAGATAAAGTGTAAAAGTGAATAAAAGATTAGAAAATCCTCTCTCTGTCTTACTTATACTTTGAAAAAAAAATATAACCGTTGGACACTTGTCAGGCATGCAGTAATAATGAATAGTTAATGGGCACGGGAAAACAGTAATCATTACTTACCCACTTGCAGTTTTTCAAGGAAAAACCGTTCCACTTACCCAGTATTTCCATTAATCGAGGTAAATTAGTTTTAATTCAAAATTTAAACTGTTCCCACTTATTCAATTATTTTTCACTGCAACACAAATATTCAGAAAAAAAATTCGAGTGAGAATGACCAAAATAAATCAAGTAAACAAGTACTGATATTGTAAGATCAGAACTTAATTTAAATCAAAATAGATATGGTCATCAGAATATGAATATTTATCAGGATTTATCAATGCATTACAAAACATCTCAGAGACAAGAACTTGCAAAAAAAAGATTTCATTAATATATTAAGAGAATACATTCATGAAATTTAAATTACATCAGAACTTTACAAGATTGTCCTAAGCTGCTAAACCTAACATGAACAACCTTTGTCCTAGCTCAAGAAGCAGGGCAAGGCTGACGATGAAGAAAAACAGGAAGAAGAAAATAAATTATTTCTTCATCCTACTCTCGATGAACAGAATATCGAGTCTGATGATTCGCTCTTGCTGGCGGAGAGCTTCCAGCCTTTCCTCCTCCAATCGCTCCAGATGGCGATGGTAGTCCATATAGAAGAACAGGAGGTGGGTGAGTACCTCCTGGGAAACTGAGTCCCATATCTCATCAGGAATGGCAGTGACATGCCATTCCTGCTGCCAGGCTTCACAGCTTAACTCCATGTTGAAGGTTTCATAGTTTAAAAACATATTGTAGTTAAGCATGATGTTGTGTATATGAGGGAAAAGAGAGTAAGTGTTTGAGGAAGGAATTGATGTATAGGATGATGTGAAGTGTTTGTTTATATAGGCAAGAGAATGCCAGGAGACGCAAAGAAATTTAATGCTGACAGGTAGAATTAATTCTACCTCATCTCCCTAGACTGGGAAGATGAAAAACAGTCATTGGAAGTGTAAGTCAGGGTTTAATGCGCACAAGTAACAAGTAAAAAAAAACTGTGCATTACGTGTACCACTATCCCTAATGATATTGACTGTTAATATTCTACCCAAACATATTCTGATTTAAAATGAGACTATTTTTAGATTTTATCCACAAAGAAGTCAAGTAAAGGATCAGAGTTTAATATCAGAACTTAGACTTATAGCAAAACTTAACAGTCATCAGAACATAATTTCTTAACTCGAAAAATGAATGCCTATCTTTGTAATTCCTCACACAAATTCTGATATAGATTTTACAGAACTTAATCATCAGAACTTGTCCTCATAATTTGTGCATTCTGACACATAAACTGTTCATCTAAAATAACATAGATCACCACAGTAATTTTCATCATTTATATGGAGTGTTTAGTGTGTGCATTAATCTAAATATCAGACAAAGAGTAAAGTCTGATTCACTTCAGTACATCTTAGAAATAAGGCATAACTAAAACTTTACTAAAAACCTGTCATTATTCTGAAGCCTACTATTGAATGAGTTCATACTTGAGTCCACCTCAACTGTTTTGTGCTAATTTTGTGCATCTTTTAAAATTCCATTGTACAATGGCTTCTCAGTGTAAGTGAGTCACAACTGCTTATCAGAATTTATGCCATTATCAGAGTATTTCTCCAGTAATCATAGAGTGTGAAAAGTCACCAAAAAAATATTTTACTTTTCTGATGCATATTTACTTAATACCAGCAATGCACTTGGGTCGTCCCTTCCATATTTTTACTCTAGATCTCAAAGGAGTACCTGATCTTAATCCTTGATTCCTTTTCTTTTTCTTTTGATAAGTGAGGTTTATCAGCACTTAGTGCATTCAACAGATTTACTAGCATCAGAACTTAACAGATGAGAAGCATTATTATAGTTTGTGACTTAGTAATAAGATAGACAAAGTAAACTCAACTAAGCTCAATATCAGAATTTTCTTGTGTTAATAGATTTCCATAGAAATAATTACTTCTAACATGGGATCTTTAGTATATTGAAGATTACTAGGTCAGCATCTAGCACATGTATCCTCATAGGATTGAATAGTTATATAAACAGACATATCATTATCAGAGTTTAGAGAGTCACATCAGACAACAGTCAGTACTTAAGCAATTTTCATTTAAGCACAGAATACACAAGGAGAGTAATTTCTGTAAATACTGATCATAAAGTCTGATGCATCAGAACAAAACTAAGCAGATTTAGAGAAAGAACCTGAAACCATTCCAAGTTCATTTACCAATCTTGTAAAAGTAGCTTCACACAGTGGTTTTGTGAAGATATCTGCTAGTTGTTGATCTGTTGGAACAAAGTGCAATTCCACTGTACCTTCATCCACATGTTCCCTTATGAAGTGGTACCTGATGCTGATGCGCTTGGTCATTGAGTGTTGAACTGGATTACCTGTCATAGCAATAGCACTTTGATTATCACAGTAAATAGGGATTTTGAAATAAGTTAACCCATAATCCAGTAACTGATTCTTCATCCAAAGAATCTGTGCACAACAGCTTCCTGCAGCAATGTACTCTGCTTCTGCAGTTGATGTAGAAATTGACTTTTGTTTCTTGCTAAACCAAGAAACCAATCTGCCTCCAAGAAATTGGCAGCTTCCACTTATGCTTTTCCTGTCAATTTTGCAACCTGCAAAATCTGCATCTGAGTAACCTATTAGTTTAAAATCTGATTCTCTGGGATACCACAATCCCAGATCAGCTGTTCCTTTAAGATATTTGAATATTCTTTTCACAGCTGTTAAGTGAGGTTCTCTTGGATCTGCTTGAAATCTTGTACAAAGACAGGTAGCATACATGATATCAGGTCTACTAGCAGTTAGATAGAGTAGATGTGGCGCCCTCCAAACCCGGGTCAGAAGTTTGGGGTCCACACTCACACCTTATTCATAACCTTCTTATAACAATAATAAAGATAATGATAATATATGCAGTGACCCTACTTACCAACCACCACGGACCGCAACAGGTTAAAGTATGCACACAAGCCAAACACACTAATATATTACAAACCGTTCAAATCCCAACTATTCCAAACTCAAACTGAGTATTAAACATTATTACAACCTTTTACAGACTTAAATTATTCCAAAAGAAGCCTACTAGCTCAGCTTCAACAGCCTTAATCCCTAGCTCTCGCACTGGACTGGGGATCCTTACTACCAACTGGTTCCTTTTTAACTGGAAAGAATATAAACAACATCGCACAAATGAGCTAACTAGCTCAGCAAGTCACAATGACAAAACTGAGAATAATGATCATCAGGTGAACATGATTATGATATCAAGTGAACAATGGATTATGATTTAGAATTGGATATTATACTTTTAATTTAAAAACCAAGGTTAGGCTGCTGATCAGTCACGCACTAACCCCGAGCAAGGCACACAACATTGCTCTAACTACTGGATCCAAAGCACACATTAGCTTAACTTGACCATTATATGGTCTTACCACGAATCTGGTCCACAATTTTAATAGAACAATCCAATTCTAACATAATAACAGAATATGCAATAATAAACAATAACCAGAATCATTAACAACAATGAGTGTTTAATAATGAAAGAGTTTCAATCTTTGTAAGGATCAATAAGGTAATTTAAAAGCTTGGATGCTGGCTAATGAAAGAATTGGATAACAAAGGAATCAACATTTCAGGGTTCAAAGATTTGGGCTTTCAAAGCATAAGATACCATGGGTTGAGTATATAATAATTCAGTTCTGTGTCTGGTATTTAGTTTGTATGTATTTGTGGAGTAGTATCGTAGATTTGTGGTTCGTGTTTGGGTATACCATAATCAATGGCTTAGAAAGAATATGGTTCATGGCTCAAGAACAATAACTGAAATCAGGGTTTAGGTTTCTGTGCTTCAAAGCACTTGCAATGTCAACAAGACTATCAAGTACTACAATATCTCGAGAAAGTTCAGAACACTTGCCTGGTATTAGCTTACTATCCTGCACTCGCTTCCAATCATAATCGTCTTACTCGTCAACTACCTGTTTTTCTTTCCTACGCCTTGCCTCTTCTGCTCACATATCATAAACATCTATCAATAATCGACTCATAGAGTTCTATTCAACACATACTTCTATCTACCCTTCGTTTTACCGAAATCCGATTAACGGATTGAAAGTTATGCAATAATCAAGTAAACACCGAATATATAGACTGATAGTTAATCAACAAGTCACATATAGCACATAATACATCACGTAGTCAATGAAATATCATTTATAAAGAAGTCTCGGGTCATAAATATGCTTTCGGGTATTTAAAATGATTTTTAAAGTATTTTTCAGAATTAATACGGGTCGTTGGATCAATTTCGGGTTAATAAACAGGGTTCGGTTGGCCAATTTTGGCTCCGAAATAATTTTAGAGTAATTATCGAGCCTTGGAAATAATTTAGAATAATATTTTAAATCTCGAAACTATTTTTCAGAATTTTTAAATCATTTTTAAATAATTAAATCTAATTAAATAATTAATTAAAATCAATTAATAATTAATTAAATCAATTAATTTCCGAATTAATTGACCAATTAATCGATTAAAAATTAACTGAAATTAATTAACTAATTAATTCAGATTTATTTCTGAATTAAAAATAATTTTCGGAATTAAAATACTAATTTTTAGAATTTTCAGAAATTAAAAACGAATTTTAATAATAAAAATAAATAGGAGATATGATTTTTAAACATTTTTAAAACAAGAATCCAATTTTTGCAAAGTCTGGAAACCTGGGGGAACCAAACTTCATCGTTTTCAAAAGTACAGTGACCAAACTGCAATTTTGCAGTTCTAGTCGCCGGAAAAGTCGGGGGTGGCCGGAGAAGACGATCCCGGCGTCCTCACCCCTCCAACACCTCCAGATCAACACTACACAACACCAGGAACTTGTTCATGCAATCAAAATATTCTAATCATCCCTGTTCTGGCCGGAAATTGGCCAAAAACATCGCCGGTTTCCGGCGAACATCGTAAATCTTTAAAACACAACTCCATTCGATTCAAGCATCCTCTGTTAACGAGCTATATATCAATCGATTGCAAATTTCATAAGGAACACAACCCACTATAAATCAATAGCTAATAACCCCTGAATCAAAAACCCCCAAATTTCAATTGAAAACATTCATACGGGTTATAAACCCTAATTTTAAAAATCGAAAAATCAAACTCAAATTTGAACATGTTATTGAACTCCAAATCAGATGTATAATATACCAAAATCATCAGGAAAACAAGCTCTACAACATGCAATCATCAAATTATACAAACAATCATCCGAACAAAAATTCATATTTTTCATAAAAATAATTCGAAAATAAATAAATTTTTAGAAATTAAACCTTTGATTCTGCAGGTGTATGGATTACAGATTCTGATAGAGCTTCTCAAGACCTTCAAATCCAGTACTCGAGCTTTTCAAACAAAGATCACTAACACCTTCAAAAGTTGGTTTGATTCTTGGAACAGTTTATGAATATAGGATTTTTCTCTGTAAAATTATATATTTATCTGTCTGCAAATGATTTTGATACAAAATAAAATACGGTAAAAGGCTATTTATATTTACGAGAAATTAGTATCTCGTTGGATCATTCCGGATATTAAACGGTACGTTTATTTTTAAAAACTGATCCAAACGGTATCGGTTTTCGGGATAATTATCCAAATCAGTACAATTTGTACTGCGGTCTTGGTCTCAGTGCCTGGTTACACGTATTACAAAGTGATAATTGTGATAGTTTAATAAAAAGCTCCCGTTTATCGAAAATACGGGTTTTATTGATTTACCGAAACGAATATTGTATCGAAAATGTTGCGCCGGGACCCACGCAGGACAAACCGTACGCCGGATCGAAAAAGTCGAAACATGGAATATGCTCGGAATATTACAATTAGGTTAGGAAGGAGTTTTCGGAAGAGTTTCGGGTTCCAAAAACGTAACAACAATTGACGTCGGTTGGTTCCCGTTTTTATAAAATAGATTTTAAATACTCGGAAAAAGATTTTATAAATTTCATATGATTCATATAAATTGATAAATCAACATAATAATAATTAGGAAGATATGACAATTATCTATATTTTATTTTGGACATATAAAAATTGAAATACTCAATTAATATTATTTTTGAATATTCAAATACAAATAACACTTAACAGTTAATTCACAGAATAGATACTGAACACACATAATAATTATTTAATAGCAAAAATAATTACACGATATATCCCGGATATTACAGTAGAGAGCCAATCATACCTCTGTAATCAGTAATATCTACTGATTTACCTGTATCCTTGTCCAGTTTTGTTGCAGTGGCCATGGGAGTGGATGCACTTGAACAATCTTGCATTCCAAATTTCTTCAGCAAGTTTCTGGTATACTTAGTTTGACAAATAAAAGTGCCTTCTTCATTCTACTTGACTTGAAGGCCCAAAAAATAGCTAAGTTCCCCCATCATACTTATCTGATACCTTGACTGCATCAGTTTGGCAAACTTCTTGCAAAGTCTGTCATTTGTAGAACCAAAAATAATATCATCAACATAAATCTGGACCAGAAGTAAGTCATTTCCATGGTTGAGGTAGAACAGTGTTTTGTCTATAGTTCCTCTGTTAAATCCACTTTCCAGAAGAAACTGAGCTAAAGTCTCATACCATGCTCTTGGAGCTTGCTTAAGTCCATAAAGTGCTTTATCAAGCCTGTAGACATAATCTGGATATTTGGAATCTACAAAGCTTGGAGGTTGTTCAACATATACCTCTTCCTCCAATTCTCCATTGAGAAAAGCACTTTTCACATCCATTTGAAAGACAGTAAACTTTTTGTGAGCAGCATAAGCCAAAAATATCCTTATGGCTTCCAATCTAGCAACTGGTGCAAATGTTTCATCATAATCAATTCCCTCCTGTTGAGAGTATCCTTTTGCAACCAGCCTTGCCTTATTCCTTGTAATTATGCCATCACTATCAGTTTTGTTTTTGAATACCCATTTTGTACCAACAACAGATATGTTCTTTGGTCTTGGTACTAGGGTCCAGACTTTATTGCTTTCAAATTCATTCAACTCTTCTTGAATTGCTTGCACCCAATCGGCATCTTGAAGAGCTTCTTCCACTTTCTTTGGCCCAGTCTGAGAAAGAAAAGAATTGTAAAGACATTCATTTGAAGTACCTGTTCTAGTTCTGACACCTGCATCAGGATTTCCAATTATCAAATCAGGTGTATGTGATTTAGTCTACTTCCTTGCAGATGGAAGGTTTTCTCTAGAACTGGATGCTCCCCATGATCCATGTTGTCTTCATTTTCATTTTCTGATCCTCCCCCTGAAACTATGCTCTCTGAGTTGGATTCTTCAGAATTTAGATTTTCAGACCTATCGGAACTTGGCTTATCAGAACTTGACGAATCAGAACTTGAAGAGCCAGATGTATGTTCTAATGCTTCTTGAGATGTGGTAAGATCTTGAGTATGCTCTCCCTACATAGGTGCATCTTCCTTTGGCGTAGTCACCACAGTTTCAATAACATCAGAGTTTAATCCATCAGAGTTTGCAATATCAGGACTTAGATTGTCAAGATTATCAGTATCAGAATTTGAGTCTTCATTTTCAAATCTCAGCTCATCATGATCAATAAAATCTTCAAGTCCAGTAATCTTCTTGTCATCAAAAGAGACATTGATAGATTCCATGACCACTCTTGTTCTCAAGTTATAGTCTCTGAAGGCTTTTGTGGAAAGTGGATATCCAACAAAAATTCCTTCATCAGCTTTTAAATCAAATTTAGATAGCTGTTCAGGATGAGTCTTAAGAACAAAACACTTGCATCCAAATACATGAAAATACTTCATATTTGGCTTCTTTTTCTTCACCATCTCATATGGTGTCTTTCCTTGCTTGTTAATGAGTGTTGCATTTTGAGTAAAACAAGCAGTCTGCACAACTTCAGCCCAGAAATAGGTTGAAAGTTTTGCTTCATCAAGCATTGTACGTGCAGCTTCAATGAGAGTTCTATTCTTCCTTTCAACAACTCCATTTTGTTGTGGAGTTCCAGGAGCAGAAAATTCCTGCTTGATTCCATGGTTTTTGCAGAACTCTTCCATTATCAAATTCTTGAACTCAGTACCATTATCACTTCTTATTATCTTTACTGAGTCTTTGACCAATTTATCCAGTTGCCTGACATGATCAATCAAGATAGATGCAGTTTCACTTTTTGTGTGCAAGAAATACACCCATGTGTATCTGGTGAACTCATCCACTATGACCAAAGCATATTTCTTCTTTGCAATAGACATGACATTTACTGGACCAAATAGATCAACATATAGTAGGTGATAAGGCTCAAGAATTGATGATTCAGTCTTGCTCTTGAATGAAGATTTCCTTTGTTTGGCCTTCTGACAAGAATCACAAAGGCCATCAGGAGCAAATACTGACTTTGGCAGTCCTCTCATAAGATCTTTCTTGACTAGTTCATTTATATTGTTGAAATTTAAATGAGAGAGTTTCTTGTGCCAATTCCAGCTTTCTTCAATTGATGCTCTACTCATCAGACAGATTGCAGAACCATCAGTACTTGTTGAAAGCTTAGCTTCATAAATATTACCACGCCTGAATCCTTTCAGAACAACTTTTCCTGTAGTTTTACTTACAACTTCACAGTGTTCTTCAAAGAAATCAACATGATAAACCTCTGTCACAGATTTGACTTATACTTAGCAGATTGTGTTTAAGTCCTGAGACCAGAGCTACTTCTTTAATAATGACATTCCCAAGATTGATATTGCCATATCCCAATGTTTTTCCAATGTTACCATCTCCATAAGAAACACTTGGGCCAGCTTTCTCCACAAACTCTGATAGCAGGGCTTTTTTTCCAGTCATATGTCCTGAACATCCACTGTACAGAACTAGGATATTTTCCTGTTGCCCTGCAATCACAAAGACCACTAATGATTAGTTTTAAGGACCCGGACTTGCTTGGATCCTTTGGCCTTATTAAGTTTGTTAACATTTGCAGCGGATTTAGCATCAGAGTTTATGTTAATATTTTTTTATCAGAATTTACACTATCAGACTTTGAATCAGAACTTACACTAGAAGGAACAATGGAAACTTTCTTTAAAGAAGGTTTTATTTGATAATAATCATAGTACAAACTATGATATTCCTTACAAGTATAAATGGAATGCCATAAACTACCACAATGAAAACAAGGATTTTGTGGTTTATATCTAACAGACTGACTCTTAACTCCTGACTTTGAAGGTAAGGAGTTTATGTTCTTATTCTTCCTGCAAAAAGAAGCCAGGTGGTTAGAACTTCTACAGTTATGACACGTTTTCCTAGGAGCTTCAGGAACAGACTTATAATCATTGTTTTTATTCACTCCTTCCTTTCCATTCCTATTTTTCCTAGGTGATTTTACCTTGTTTGCATTCTTAACATCTTTCAGCTTATGCTTAAGCTGCTTCTTAGTCATTAAGCCTATGTTTACTTCAGTTTTCTTTTCCTGTTTTAGTTTGTCAGAAGTTAATTCCTTTTTAACTTCTGATTTCTCATTAGCAGACTTTACAGCTACAAACTTGACAGGTTTTAACTTTGGCTTTTGTTTAACAACTACAGGCTTAATACCTTCAGTTCCTTTATCATTCTTATCCTCTCCATAATCTAAGCCCTCTTTCCAGTTTTCACTACTTAACAAATTCTGAGTTGTTCTGCCAGAGTTAGTCCAAGTCCTGATAACCTCTCTTTCCTTTTCTAACTCAGCTTTTAGAGATTCATTCATTTTTAGCACTTCATCCCTAACATTAAAAACATCATCTCTATCTTTCTGAGTTTGATGGAACATAACTAACTCCTTTTCTAAGAAATTATTTCTTTTCTTAAAAACAAGATTTTCAGAAGTTAATCTTTCACATGTTAAAGTTTGATCTCTATAACTAACAAACATGGTTTTAAGATATCTTCTCAACTCATTTATATCATCAGTATGAAAGGCATAAGTAGTTTGAGGTACCTTTGATTCAGCAGCTTCAGAACTGCTTTCAGCACTTGCCTTATCAGCATTTGCCATCAAGGCATAATTCTCCTCACTTTCAGAATCTGAGGTGTCTGTCCATCTTTTCTTCTTTGTGACAAGAGCCTTGCCTTTGTCATTCTTCACTTTCTTGCAATCAGGAGATATGTGGCCTTTCTCACCACAGTTGTAGCATTTGACATTTGTATAATCTCCTATGTCAGACTTTCCTCCTCTGCTTTCAGATCTTCTGAAATTCTTCTTATCAGAACTTGTGCCTTTCCTGGAAAACTTCTTTCCCTTCCTGAACTTCCTGTATGCAATCTTTGTGATCCCTTTCACCATAAGAGCACACAGCTTCATCAGCATCCATCTCAGGCAAGCTTTCAGATTCTGAGTCATCATCACTTTCAGAACATGATGACTCAGTATCAGACTTTGTGAAAAGAGCTTTACCCTTATCTTTCCTTGAGGTAGCTGCCTTGGAAGATTCTTCTTCAGCCTTAAGAGCAACTGTCCTTGACTTTCCACCTTTCCTCTTGCTTCTTTGTTCCATCTCAAGTTCATGAGTCTTGAGCATTCCATAAATTTCATCAAGAGTTATTTCATCAAGATTTTAGTTGTCTCTTATTGTTGTCACCTTCAAATCCCAGCATTCAGGAAGAGCTAACAGGAATTTAAGGTTTGAATCTTCAAGATCATACTCCTTATCAACCAGTGACAGATCATTCAAGAGTTTGACAAATCTATCATACAAATCAGTCAATGACTCATTAGCCTTTGAGTCAAAGTGTTCATACTCTTGAGTGAGTATTGTCTTCCTGTTCTTCTTAATTGTATCAGTTCCCTAACACCTTGTTTCCAGAGCATCCCATATCTCCTTTGCAATCTTGCAGTTTATTACCCTGTTTGACATTACATTATCAATGGCACTATGCAGTAAGTGTCGTACCTTAGTATCCTTAGCAATTGATGCGATATCTTCAGCAGTGTAATCACTCTTCTCCTTTGGTACAGTCTTTGCTGCTTCACCTGCAACTGCAACAGCGAGCTTGGTTGGTTTGTGAGGTCCTTCCTTGATTCTATCAAGATATTCTGGATATGTAGCTTCCAGAAACATGGTCATCCTCACCTTCCATATGGCATATTCAGATGGTCTCAATATGGCAACTCTGATGGTCTCATACCGACTTTGAATTTGTGTCTTTGGAGGTTCTTCAGTTTTGGTGGGCTTAGTTGGAGTTTCCGTATCAGACATGATTGTGTTTGGATCTTAAACTATTTGTGTGTTAACAGACAGGCTCTGATACCACTTATTAGGTCACACACACACTGTAGAGGGGGTGAATACAGTGTATAGTACAATCAAATCGAACTTTATAAACTCAAGTAACAGAAAACAAACTTTATTGAAATAATAAACTCTGTTACAGTATGGAACTGTTACCTCTCAGTGATGAACAAATATCACGAGAGCTGCTAGGGTTACAATGAATAATCTTCTCGAATATGATAACACTTATAGTGTAAACCCTATGTCTGTGTTTATATACAACACATTTACAAGATAATCGCTAATTGATATGGAATATAATTCTGCTTCCTAAAATATATCAATCCGATATCTTTTCTTCCAAGTATTCTATTCTTCATAGAATTCCTTCTTCATGAATATCTCTTATTATGTTTGTCTCGATCTTCTTTCCTTTAATCAGCTGCTGTCATTATCTGAACGTCCTTCAGTACTTAAGTTCTGATATCCATCTTCTGATGATTATCTCCTGATAATATAAGTACTGATATCCTTAAGTTCTGACTTCCAATAAGTACTGATTTATCCTGTTTAAGTAAGATCTGAAAACTAAACATAAATCATATTAGCCATGACATTATCAAATATATCTAACAGAGCATCGAGTCGAGTTTTGAGTATGTGAACCCTGATTGTTGTATGTATTATAATAGTATATAGGTATGAGTTGGGATTTGATATCAAATGGGTAGGGTTGTTATTGAAGATATGTTAAACATACCTGGTCATCTAACGTAGAGTATTTCGACCCTGTAGGTTATAGTCGGGTAACCGAAAGTGGACGTTGGACTAAAGATAACCTAGTGGACAGTCGACGAGCTCAGTAGGGTTTCAACCGAAGAACCTGAGTATTGAAATCGAATCCAAGGTGATCTAGTGGTTAGACGATAAAGCCTGAGCGTCCGAGTCGGCTCAGAGTTAATCAGTAATAGTTGTAAAGCTCTGCAAGGCAAGTACCCCTGACCATTCTTTTATGGTTCAGTATATATGAATAGCTAATGTTTTAATCTCGTAATGGAACAAAAATGTTTTAAGTTACGTATCCCCTGTGTTTGAAAATGTTGTTTAAATATATTTTGGGGAAAAGTAACTTCTGGAAGTACCTATCTCTTAAATTGGATTAAAAATGGAAAAGAGGTTTTGAATAGTGTGCTATGACAAAATTGATTTTAACAAGAGATAGGTAAAAGTGATTTTGAAACTGGATAAAACGAATCAGATATTGGATAACGTTGCGTAAGTGGCTAATGCGGTTGCGCGCATTACAAAACCGATTAGTCCAACATAGTTAATCAAAGACCTAGCTAGTCTCTGCGGATCAGGTTAATTTGTGTGAAAGCCCGATCAGCTTTCCTAGACATTTTGTGTGATAGCCCGCCCAACTATCCTAGATAATTTGTGTGGAGGCCTGATCAGCCATACCTAGATAACATCCAATACATATCTGATTGTGATTTTGTAGTTCCAGTAACGGAACAAGTTATTGAGGTTCCAGTAACGGAATAAATGGTTTTGGGTCCCCGTAACGGGACAAATGGTTTTGTGGTTCCTGTAATGGAATGGAAGATTTGGAAATGAAAATAGCATGCTAAAATTTAACTCTGGTATTTATGCACAACACACAACTATTGATTTTGTTTTACAGAGCATGCTAGTTTTGATATCCAGTTTATACATGTTTTACTTGTTTTCTAACGAGATATGAATTCTGTTCCTATAACTACTTTACTTTAAATCGTTTTACTTGTTATTCATATAGTGGTACTGCTGAGCAATTGATTGCTCATCCTTGCAGAATGTTATATATATGTATTTCAGATTCCTAGAAGATTTTTCTGTGGTAATCAGGGCAAAGGTCCAGTTCCTTCTATGTCAAGCTCCTCTGAGGTAGTTGTGTGGGACCAAAGATGGTCTGTTGAGTTGCTGAATTAAGATAGTATTGTCACGATTGTTTTTAGTAAGTTGGTTTTATGATGATTGTAACCTAAGTCATACTTAAACCTGGAAAAGATCTTGGTAAAAAGGGGTTATATTTATATAATAGCGTTGAGTTGGATTATGTTATGTTGTTATTCTTGTTATTGATGACGTCAACTCCTAACCCCGGGGTTGAGGCCGTCACACCAAGAGACTCTTGAGTTTTCCGGTTAATAAGTGTAATAATCACACAAACATACTTTACGAGTATCTAGACAGTTAGAAGTGACTTAACTTTCTAGTTGCTATTCCCCATGAAAGTACTCAAGAATCTTAGTTCACTTTCTAGGTTAACTATTCCCCATGCAAACAAACAAGTACCCCTACATAAAAAGTAACCCTTCCTATCAGCAAAATATTTCACTACCTAACTCATCAAAACAAATACTGATAAGGAATTATTTTGAATAAATTCAAAACACATAATTAGCATATAGTCAAATAAATTTAACTATTATCATCATTCTCAAAACATCACATATAATGTACTAGTTTACTTACATTAGAGTAACATATTCACATTTTAAATTTTTTTTGCACATAAGCATGTAAATGTGTCAATAAGTCTGAGTAATAATAGACAAAGTATGTCAAAAGTATTTTGCTGAACATAATTTATGAATTAAATTATTTCAGTTTTTCATACTTTTTGCTTCTTTTGATCTCTTATTTATTAATTTCATATATTTAGGATATAAATTAATAAATATTCAGTTTTCTTAGAATTTTGAGAAATTCCAAGTTAAAATATGTATCGAGAAGTCTGGGTATTTATAGTAAAAGTAAGTGACTTGTCGAGAACAAAAAATAGACATTTGGAGTTTATCTATCGAGAAGTCATTTTAAGAAATGAAGTACATATCGAGAAGTCATTTCAAATTACTCTTTTAGAGAACTCAAAATTGACTTATCGAGATGTCAAATAAATACCCAGTTTGTCCAAAAGGTGGACTGAATTAATTCCAACTTTTATTGGAATAAGTTCAAAATAAAATTAAAATAAATTTTCCAAAAGTATTTTACCAAAATAATTTATTAAATTAAATTATTTCAGTTTGGAGTTATTGATAAGTTGAAAAGTACACTTGTAGAGAACTCCGTGAATTAACACGACTAGAGAACTCTACAAAGACTTATCGATAAGTCATATTAAGCCTATCAAGAAGTCACTCGAGAAGTCAGTAATTGACTTATCGAGGACTCACTCGAGAAGTTCTAAAATGACTTGTCGAGAAGTCAATTTGACTTATCGAGAACTTAGTTCTCTATATACTTTTTGGTTTTTGTAATTCTGCCTTCTGTTAATTTTACATATTGAGAATGTAAATTAACAACTGAGCAGTTTACTTAGAATTTGAAAAATTCCAAGTTAAATTTGAATATGAAAAATAAATATGCAGAGATTTCTGAAATTATAATTCATATTTCAGTTAATTTCCAATTAAATCAAATTAATATTTATTTACTGGAGATTAATCTGCTGCAAAACATTAGCTGAGTTCTTGCCTTAGGATGAAGAATTAAGCATTCCAATTTCACTTACAAGTCTAGTGAAAGTTGCTTCATCCAAAGGTTTAGTAAAAATGTCAGCCAATTGTTTTTCTGTTGGTACAAAAATGAGCTCAATGGTACCATTTGTACCATGTTTCTAATAAAATGGTACCTAACATCAATGTGCTTTGTCCTATAATGTTTAACTGGATTAACTACTATAGATATAGCACTAGTATTGTCACACATAATAGGAATTTTGTGTAACACTAGGCCATAATCCATTAGCTGATTTCTAATCCAAAGCACTTGAGCACAACAACTTCCTCCAGCTATGTATTCAGCTTCATCTGTAGAAGTTGATATAAATTGTTGTTTCTTGCTATACCAGGATACAAGTCTTTGTCCAAGAAATTGACAGCTTCTAGTGGTACTCTTTCTATCAACCCTGTATCCAGCAAAATCTGCATCTGTGTAACCAACATCTTCAAAACCAGTTCCTTAGGATACCATAATCCCAAGTTTGGAGTTCCCTTCAAGTATCTGAAAATCCTCTTCACAACAATCAAATGTCATTCTTTTGGATTGGCTTGAAATCTTGCACATAGACATGTTGCAAATATGATGTCTGGTCTATTTGTTGTTAAATAAAGCAAAGATCCAATCATCCCTCTATAGCTTGAGATATCTACACTCTTACCCTTTTTATCTTCATCCAACTTTGTTGCAGTAGACATATGTGTAGATGCAGGTGAACAATCAACCATTCCAAACTTTAATAGATCCTTGACATATTTAGTTTGGCTGATGAAGATACCATCACTTCTTTGATTGACTTCAAGTCCAAGGAAGTAACTCAGTTCTCCCATCATACTCATTTCATATTCACTTTGCATAAGCTTGGAGAAGCTTTGGCAAAGCTTCTCATTAGTAGAACCAAAGATGATATCATCCACATAAATCTGAACTAGGATCATATCTTCACCATGTTTCTTGTAGAAGAGAGTCTTGTCTATGGTTCCTCTAGTAAAACCATGCTTCAGTAGAAAATCTGATAGTATGTCATACCAAGCTCTAGGTGCCTATTTTAGTCCATATAAAGCCATGAGTAACTTGTATACAAAATTTGGAAATTTTGGATCTTTAAAGCCAGGTGGAGGTTGTACATAAACTTCTTCTTCTAGCTCACCATTCGGAAAGGCACTTTTGACATCCATTTGATACACTTTGAAGTTTGAATGTTCATCAAATGCTAGGAAAATTCTTATAGCTTCAAGTCTTGCAACTAGAGCAAAAGTTTCATCATAATCAATTACTTCTTCTTGTGAGTAGCCTTTTGCAACTAACCTTGCTTTGTTTCTAATAACTATACCATTTTCATCCATCTTGTTCCTGAACACCCATTTTGTTCCAATAATACTTCTATTCTTTGGTGCAGGAACTAATTTCCAGACTTTGCTCCTTTCAAACTGATTCAGTTCTTCCTGCATGGCAGATATCCAGTCAGGATCCAGAAGAGCTTCATCAATTTTCTTAGGTTCTACTTGAGACAGAAAATATGCATGTAGGCACTCATTAGCAGTTGCACTCCTAGTCCTCACACCAGCAGTAGGATCACCAATAATTGCATCTCTAGTGTGACTCTTATCCCACTTCCTTGTATGAGTTTGTTGACTTGTGCCTTCATTATTTTCTTCATTGTTGGTATGACTGCTGGATCCTTCTTCTCTTTCTCCCCCTGAGTTTGTGCTCTCAAATTCAGGTGTTTGAGATGAGTTTCCATTTTCATGATTTTCCTGTTGAGTAGTCTCTTCATTTAATATCTGTTGTGCATCAACTTCATCTTTTTCATCAGAGTCACTATCAATGTTTAGGTTTTCAAATCCAGGGCTTCAGCTTCATTATCATAAAGGCATTTCAAGCATGTATATTTGTCATCATCAAAGGTCACATCCGTGCTCTCCATAATCTTCTTTTGATCAATCACATAAACTTTGTAGGTTGTTCTTTCCAGTGAATATCCCAGAAAAATTGCTTCAAAACCCTTTAAGTCAAATTTTCCCACATATTCAGAGTTGTCTTTCAAAATATAACACTTGCTTCTAAACACATGAAGATGCTTTACAGTAGGCTTCCTCTTAGACATGATTGAGTAGGGTGACTTGTCATGTGCCTTGTTAATGCAATATTTGTTCTGAGTGTAACATGCAGTGTTAACAACCTCTTTCTAGAAACTTGTTGGTAACTTGGAATCTTGCAGCATTGTCTTGACAGCTTCAACCAATGTTCTATTCTTTCACTCAACTACACCATTTTGTTGAGGTGTCTTGGAAGCTGAGAATTCTTGAACAATGCCTTTGCCTTTGCAGAATTCACTTAATGTAGCATTTCTGAATTCTGTTCCATTATCACTTCTCAATCTTTTCACACAATTATAATCTTCAGCCTGTTTTTCTATCTTCTTGATGTGCTGAATTATGATGTGTGGAGTTTCATCTTTAGAGTACATGAACTCTACCCAAGTGTATCTTGAGAAATCATCCACTATCATAAGTGCATATTTGTTCCTTGAAATTGATAAGACATTCACTGGCCCAAATAAGTCCATGTGAATAAGTTGTAAGGGTGCACTTATAGAATTCACAATTTTTGACTTGTGACTAGATCTTTTCATTTTTCCTTTTTGACAAGCTTCATAAACTTCAACTTGATCAAATTCCAGTTTGGGCATGTCTCTTACTAACTCCTTTTTAACTAAGGTGTTAATTGCCTTGAAATTCAAGTGAGACAGCTTCTTATGTCATAGCTTGCTTTGTTCTTCTGATGCCTTGGTGTAGAAGCAGCAAATACCATCCTTATTTGTTGAGTCCAAGTCTGCAATAAACAAGCTTCATTTCCTTGCTCCTTTCAGAGCAACTTCACCAGTTTTCTTGCTGGTAAAAGTGCATTCTTCTTTGTTGAATATAACTTCAAAACCTTTGTCTGCAAATTGGCTAACACTGAGAAGATTCACTTCAAGACCAGCTACTATTGCTACATCATCAATGACAACATTTTCAGAAACAATCTTGCCATATCCCACTGTGAATCCTTTGTTGTTGTCTCTAAAGGTCACCAATGGGCCAGCTTTCTCCTCAAACTGTGATAGCAGGGCCTTATCACCTGTCATATGTCTGGAACATCCACTGTCAATGATCCATATGACTTTCTTCACTTTGCCCTGCACATAATGAGATTTAGTTGTGTTTAGTGACCCAATTAGTGTTGGGTACTTTCTTCTTATTAACTGATTTGGCAGAAGTAGAGTGAGTTGTTTCAGATAAAATAGAGTTCAATGATTGTTGTGCATTTTCCCTTTCTGATGTAGACTCAATTTTTGTTTCTTTAAGGTCTACTCTCAGTTTGTGGCAACTCTTCATCACTTTCAAGTTGCAAGGGATGCAGTAAAACTTATCACATAATGAGTAGGGATTATTTAAATCTGTTTCATTGTATTTGCAAGCTCCTTCAGTTGGCTTACTAACAACCTTTTTACAAAGGTGAGTTAGATGATTTGCAGAGCCACATTTTTCACACTTCTTTCCAGGAGCATCTGCAACATAAGCCAGATCATTGCTTTTGTTTATCCCTATTCTCCCATATCTATTTTTCTTCTTCCTTCTTGCATCTTCAATCTTTATTTCTTTGACAGGAGTCTTGGTACTTTGATTGTCCTTGAGATTTTCTTCAGCCATAGAAGATTGAGTTGAATTTGCATTTTTCTTTTCATTATCCTCATCTGCAATTTCTTGCTTGATGATCAATTCTTCTTCACTGAAGTTTACTTCACAAGCCTTGAACACAGGTGACCCAACCTTTTTCAGCATTGCTGGAATATTTTCATTCTCTGTTGCTTTTTCTTTGTCCCTTATGTTTTTCTTTTTACTGTTCAAGGCATCATAATCAAGACCAATAGCAATGTTTGCACATAGTTTGTTTTTCTCATGGTACTGACCAACCAATTCAGATACGTTTTTGAAGGACTTCAACTTTACTTCATTTTTCTCCAGTTTTTCCCTTAGCACAGCCTCAATCTCATTTGCACACTTGAGCTTGTTCTTCAGATAACCATTTTCTTGTTTCAGGGCTTCAAGCTCCACTATCAATAATTTAGTTCCTTGTTTTTCATTCTCAAGCTTCTCATTCAACTTTGTTAATCTGCTAACTTCTTCATTAACAGCAACCATGCTTGTCTGGATGTGAAACATTTATGTGCTCATCTTCTCAACAGTTTCCTTATATTGATTCACATTTAAATCAGTGGAGGTAAGAGTTGGTGCCTGTGCTTTTAATGAGGATGATTCACCTTGCTCTAAAGCCATTAGGGCATAGTTTCCAACTTCCTCATCTTCATCATTATTTGAATCATCCCAACTCTTTCCCTATGCAATGTAAGCTTTGCTTTACTTCTTTTTCAGAAGAGCTTCATACTGTGCTTCAAGTTCAAGATAAGCTCTATCTTTCTTTGCCTTCTTGGGTTTCCTGCTTTCTGTAGCAAAGTGGCCTAGTTCATCACAATTAAAGCACCTTATCTTAGATCTGTCAACAGATCCGGTTTTATAGCCATTCTTGCTATCAGAATTGTACTTCCCTTTTTCCTTCCAGATGATGTCTTTGTTGAAAGACTATCCTTTATTCTTGAAGTATCTTGGCTTCTTTACTCTAATATTAGAGAATTTCCTAGCCAAATAGGCCATTGACTGATCTAGCTCATCTAGTTCTTCAAGAGTATATAACACATCTTTTTCCAATTCCAAAATGACTTGTTCCTGTGAATCATTGGTTCTTTGCTCACTTGTTGAGGCAACTGAAGTTTGAGATCTTGGTTCATCATTGGATGTTTGACTTTCATTTATAATTAAAGCACTTGAGCCATCCATAACATGTCCTTGACCAGATCTCAATGATTGTCTTTGAATCATCTCTAGTTCATATGTTTTGAGAATTCCATATAGAACTTCCAGTGTTATTCTGCTCAAGTCTCTCCCTTCCCTGATTGCTGAGATTTTCTGTTCCAAATGATCAGGAAAAGTAAGCAAGAACTTTAGATTCACTTCTTTAGTTTCATAGTATTTGTCATGAAGTTGCAAGTCATTTATCAGCTTATTGAATCTTTCAAACACATCAGTAAAGCTTTCCTTTGGCTTAGCCATGAAACCCTCATACTGTGAAATCAGTATCCTTCTTTGATTTGATCTAACTTCCTTAGTTCCCTCACAGAGTATCTCAATCTTTTCCCATATTTGCTTAACAGTGTCACAGTTGACAATGTTGTTGTACATTACATTGTCAAGTGACTCAATCAAAATTAATTGCAAGCTGGTATCCAGGGAAACTTTCTCTTTTTCGGGATCAGTATACTCAGCGGGATCTTTTGGAGCATAAAGAGCTGTGATAATCCTATCTCCATCTGTAGATTCCTCAATTCTAACCGTAGGAATGAAAGGTCCATCCTTGAGGATCTGAATGTAGAGTGGATTGGCCATCTTGACAAACAACATCATTTTCTTTTTCCAAAGAGTGTAGTTAGCTTTGTCAAAGGTAGGAATTTTGATGCTACTGATTTTCTATGTATTCATTCTTCCAAGATCTTAAATCTGTTTACTTTCAAATTTGGCTCTGATACCACTTGTTAGGAAATGAATAACACACAAAGGGGGGGTGAATGTGTTTTAAATTTTTTGAGCTTTTCTTGAATGTTTATGGTTGAAATAAGTAAATTAATTCTTTTAGTGAAATGTGTTCATGCAGAATTTAAGCTTGCAGAAAAATAAAGAACACATATCTTCAAAACTCACTTAATTTTATATTAAAATTAAGACTCTTTTTGCTACAAAATTTCTAGGCTCTTTATTAATAAAGAGCTTAGCTTCTTCTTGAGAGTGTTACAAGAGATTTGATCTAAATTGTTACAACTGACTAAGGACCAGTGTTAACTTTATAACTTAGTTAACTGCTGGTTTACACATTATGTAATGAGACATGCTATTAGCTTTTCTAAACTGTCACTTGTCATTTCTATTTATAGAAAAGTAGATCTTCCATTTCTGGCTTAGCATATCTTTAGCATCCCGTGTTCACTTTGATCTTCCTCTGTCAGCTAATCTTTACCATTGATCTTGCACATTCTTCAAGCTGCTTTTTGTAGACTTGTCAATCCAGCTGTTGGATTGTTTGTTGATTGTTTATCTTGGATATTGAACTGATATGCAATTTTGTACTTTGAGATTGTACCTCGAGATCTTCAGTTTAGGTCTATAGAACACTTGACATCTCGATAAGTATATTGGCTTATCAAGATCTCTAATACTCTATATTTAGTTTGGCTTGTAGAAGTCTTCAACTCTCTATAAGAGAATTTTGGCTTGTCGAGATCTCTAGTCTTCTCATCTTCACTTTGAATTATCAATAACTCTTAGTTCTCTAGTAGCTTCTTGACTTGTCGATATCTCAGAGTTCTCTAGTCAAATTTGACTTGTCGATATCTCAGAGTTCTCTAGTCAAAATTTAACTTATCGATGTCTCTAAGTTCTCTAGTGAATTTTGACTTATCGATATCTCTGAGTTCTCTAGTAGACTTAGACTTATCGATAACTCAGAGTTCCCTAATGAATGTAGACATGTCGATAACTCTGAGTTCTCTAGTGAAGAAATGACTTGTCAATATATCCAATCTTCATGTCTTCAATTTGGCTTGTCGATATCTTTCTGAGTTTTCTAGTAGCTTTTCTGACTTCTCGATAAGCCATTCTGGAGTTCTCGAATGACTTTTCTATAACATTAAATCTGTGACTTGTAGAGATCTTGACTTAGAGTATTTTTCTCTTAACAGATTTATTCAACTCCAAACTTCTTCAAAATTCTTCTAAGGCATGATCTTCTTGATCTTCTTCCAGATAGAATCTGTAATAACCCCAAAATTTTGAACTTTATGTAACCCTTATGAATAGTGTTTTTGCTGATATTGCTGAATAAGGAAACTTTTCATGTCACACTATGTAGGGGTTCTTTTATGGATATTCTGAGATTTTATTGGTACTCTATATGATATATAAGTGTATGTAAAGATCGTCAGAATCCAAATTTGAACTTTTGATTTTTCCCGAAAATTCACCAGATATCGAAAGAATTGAGTATAAGGTAACAGGATAAAAAGGATTTAAATTCAAGGATTTTAATAAAGGATCATAAAAGGAATATAATGTATTGAGAAAGGTTAAGGGAACTTAAGTAATAAGATCCCAGGTATGATCCCTCATACGATAAACGAAAACGAAAGTTAAGCGAACCGTATAACAGATCAGCGGTCATTAGCCAAATAATTAAAAGCTAATCAAAGAGATTAGTGAGGATGATGTCATCAAACCAATAAGAAGAGGATAAAGGAGGGAGGGTGACATCACATAGTGACATAAGCATGACCAAGCAAAGTGTGTTGTCGGTTGAATTAGAACCACACAAAAGTTACCATGGTAAAAAGGTAACAAAACAAAACAAATCAAAATGTCAACCAACCAAGCCAAAACATTTCATTTTCACCAAAAACACAAAATTTTTCATCTCCTTCATCAAAGCTCTCGGCTTTTCTTCTTTTCCAAAGAAAGAAAAATCAAAATCCTAGTTCCAAGCTTTGTTAAATTGCAAGGTAATTATCTAAGACTCCTTATGCATAGTTATGGATATCCTATAAGTTTGAGCTCCTAAATCATTCACAATCTCTTCCTAAAAATCATGGAAGAAGATGGTGAATAGTGTTTTTCAAGAACTAAATTTTTTGTTCTTGAAGTTTTGTTTAGATTAAGCTTGGATAAGGACTTTAAGGGTGATTCCAAGCTAATTACTTGATTCTCCACTCTCCAAGGAAGGTATAACCCCTCCAAACCCTAACTTTATTTGAGTAATTAGGTTTAGTTTTGTTGTTATAATTCATGAGAGGCTTGTTTGTTGTGAATGTAGAGATTAGTTGGTTTTGTGAAGTTTTTGGAGTGGTAATTCTTGGATTGTTGATTAATGAACTTAAGTGTAGTTTAAATTCATGTTTAAGAATAGTATAATTTGATAATGTGGAGTTGTTGGGGCTGTTATGATGAAGTATGGATGGAGTTTTGATTGGGTTGTGATTGTGGGTTGATTGTGAGTTGATTTGGAGTGGTTTAAATTTGGGTAATCGCGTAAACATAGTCGTCGTAATGTCCGATTTACTTTAGGCTGTTTTTGTTCTTAACATTAGGACCCGTGAACTCACTGCTAGGTTTTGACCATTGCCAAGATTAGATAGTTCATGTTACGAGCTTCGTTTTGATATGTAGTTCGTTTGATTCCGATGTACGGTTTAGGAGAAACGTCCGTTTTAAGTAACGACGTTTCGCGAACGAATCATTACCCCTCGCCTTATTTTAAAACATAGGTGAAAGACCTAAAATGACTAATTGGAGTATGAAACATTTATGTAAAGTGTGTTAGGCAGTTGGTAAGACACTCGCGAAAGAATCGCCTTAAAAGTCGTAATGGTTAATTTATTAAAAATGGTGGAGCAGAGGGTACTCGAGCGACTTAAGAGAATCATTTAGCGCAAAGCGAGCGTTAGAGTCTAAATTGGTTAAAGTATAGATTTATAAGTGACTTTGGTTTAATTCCAACTTATATGTTGTTTATAGGTTACCAGACTCATCCCAAGCCATTTATAACCCCCAGTCGCTCAGGCAAGTTTTCTATCCGTTATACTGTTGTTGTGATGTATACATTTATATATGCATTATCTTGTGATGGATGCATAATGGTTAATTAGCAAATTATTGCGATATATTGTAGTATGTGATATGGTATATATGCATGCCTGTTTCGTATTCTTGATACATATATCTGTGGATTCAGTTGATAATACCTATGCTAGAGATAAGCGGTAATTTGCATATACCCTTAGTATAGGGGACCCAAAGGTGAACTTTTTCTAAAACCGGGAGTCGAGGCTCCCGAGTATAATATATATATATATATATATATATATTTATATATATGAATAGTTTTCAAAACTATGAATCGAATAAGGTTTATTCGATAACTTTATTTTATTATTGAATATTATCTTGAATATTCATTCGAGGGCTTATGACCCCGTTTAATTATTATTAAATATTATTTTGAATATTCATTCGAGGACTTATGACTCCGATTATTTACTAAATAATATTCTTTATTTTCTTAAAGAATAATGTGTCGATAATCAAACTTACTTTTGATTATTCAAATAAGGAGATTACTTTCGTATAAGTACATCTTTGATTATTTAAGATTCATTTCAAGTATAAGTTTTACAACTTCTACTTCAATTATTTTTATAAAGATTATTCTTTATGGGAATATTATTTAAATAATAATATTCAGATATTTTCTAATATATTGAGACTGATTTATTTATTAAATCAGCATTACTCCAAACATTCTTAAAAATGTTTGCGAGCCTTCAAAATGATTTTAAAAGTTAGAGCGGACCTCAAAACTCATTTTTATATATTTAAGATCTTCCTTTCAAAGGGGATTTAAATATTCACTCAAAACCTGAGGGATCCGGCTCTGTGGTGTGTTTTATATTCGCAACCAGGTTGCTATTTTAATAAAAGAGTTTTGATTACTTACCCAATACTCGGGAAGTAAAATTCTTGGAACAAGTTAATCCATTAACAGGCATCGCCTGGGAAATATCGGTGAGTTTTCCTTTCCAACTAGATACGACTTCTTGGTGGAGCCGTATCAACAAGTTTCTACTTGGGGAAGGTGAGGACAAGCTTTACGTTTCAGAGTCATGGATTTCATCTGAACTAGGAGTGGCGTAAGTGGTCGAGTGGCGCCTGCCCAGCCTTATTATATTGGCCCAAATGGCCTGGAAGTTCCGCAAGACGGTACATTCCTTAGGAGTCTAGTGTTCGGTTGACAATTAAATCCGACAGATTCTCCTCTACATGTAGAAAATGGTGGGGTTGTACTACTGCGACTGATCATCGTAAGTGGTGTTCCTGGCGCAACAAACTCCCGTAATGAGTTCATCATCCAGTTGGATAATTCTGCAACACTACCCATAGCATTTCGATCGAAAGGCTACGAATGGGTGGTTGCCGAAACATTGACAGGGTCAAACAGTTATAATGGTGTTTCCATTGAATGAAGTATCTCGTAACTTCATTTCCTTTAAAAATATTTCAAAGATTGAATCTATTCAAGTCTTAACTTGTGGTCTCATCTATGGGATGACCTTTTGAAACTTATTATACTTTGAACAGTAATAGTTCAAGTAGTTCAAGTAGGAAAGACTGGCAGCTCTCCGCCAGCAAGAGCGAATCATCAGACTCGCCATTCTGTTTGTCGAGAGTAGGAAGAAGAAGAAATGATTTAATCTTGTCTTCTTCCTGTTTTTCTTCATCATCAGCTTTGTCAGGCTTCTTAGCTAGGACTAAGGCTGTTGATGTTAGGTTTCGTAGCTTAGGGAAATCTTGTATAAGTATTGATGAAATTTCAATTTCATAAATGTATTCTCTTGATATATTAATGAAATTTGTGTTTGCTTCAAGATTTTGTCTCTAAGATATTTGATAATGCATTGCTAAATCCTGATTGATATTCTAATGACCATATAAATTCTGTTTTAATTTAAGTTCTGATTTTTTTATCAGCACTTACTCATCCCATTTATCTTGGTCATTTTTACGTGATTTACTTTCCGAATATTAATGATGCAGTGAAAAATAATTAACTCAGTGGGAATGGTTTCAATTTTGAATTAAAACTGTTTTACCTTGATTAATGGAATATCTGGGTAAGTGGAACAGTTTTTTCCTTGAAAACAGGCAACTGAGTAAGTAATGATTCCTGTTTTCTCGAGCCCAGTAACTATCCGTTATTACTGCATGTCTGACAGGTGTCCAACGGTACCATTTTTGTTCAGAGTATAAGTACAACAGAGAGAGGATTTCTTTAATCCTTTATTTTCTTCGTATTTTTTCTCTTTACTTACTTTTACTCTCTTTCTTCTCACGTTGGTTTTTCATACAGACATCTTATCAAACACCTAACAGGCACTTTTGAATCTCAATTTTTCACATGGCACCTAAGGATTTAATCATTGATGGAGCTAAGTTTGTTCCAAACAACTATGCTGCAATTCTTGATCATGCCGAAGCTCCATCTGAATTGCATTTTGTGCAAGATCTTCTTGCACACAGTGAGATTGGGTATGCATTAACTCAGCCTGAAGTCTTTTCGAGTCAACAAGTTCTGACGTTTTGGCGGACTGGGTACTTTGATGATGGTGGTAAACATGACACTCCCAGTATTGTTTTTGAAGTGGGTGATTCATCTTATGCAGTCACTCCTGGTACAATACGCAAAGCTCTACATCTCCCAGAAAATTGTACTTTTTCAACTCCAGAGAAATCAGCACTTCAGGAGTTAATGGCTGATTTGGGATATGAAAAGAGTGTGGCAAAGCTTGGGCAGTTAAAAAGGGCTAATATCAGAAGAGAATGGAGTTTTTTCTTTGACTGCATCACCAAAGCTTTTGGGAACAAATGTTCGAACTTTGATGTTATCCCATTTTTGAGTCAGCACATAGGGTATGCTATTATCCATCAAACTCATTTTGATTTTGCAACTAGAATAATTGGTTTTATTGGGGATAGGCTGACAGAGGATAGAAATATTGTCTATTTTGCTAGATTCTGTCAACTTATATATACTTTTTGTACTGATGAACCTCAATTAGTCAATTCCTCAACCCCACCTTTTAAAGTTGCAAAATGATATTTTAATGATCTGGTAAATGCTGATACTAAGAAAAAAGTGGTTAGACCATTACAGATTCCTCAGTCTGTAAAACAGATCCTAGTAAATGCTGATCCTGATACTTATAGATCTATTTACTCTGATGTCCAACCAACCACAAACACCAAAAAACCATCATTCTCAGCAACTACCACTCATACTACTCAACCTACCCTCAGGACTTATCTCAAATCCTATCTTTCTACTTCACAGACTGTTCAACCCTCATCCTCCAAGCCAAAGAGGACAAAAACTATTCCTCAAACACCTCAAAAGAGGAGGAGGACTGTACTGAGAGATGAATCTGATACTGAGGAACAGGTTCCTTCTTCAGAACCTGTTGTAGGTGAAACTGAGAAAGTGACTTCTCAGAAGGATTCTGGAATTGGGGGATCTAGGCTTCTCAAATGGCTTAGAAGAATGACAGTTCCTGAAACTCCCAAGGAATCCAAATCAACAAAGAGATACAAGAAAAAGAGGGCAAAAAGGCCAGTTTCAGATGATGAAGAGGAAGCAGCTAAGGAAGGGGATCAGGAATCTCTGATCTCACAAGACAAGGAATTTGCTCCAGTCACTTCTTCTCCATCAACTCCATCTCAGGAAGCTGTTTCTGAAAAGGCTAACACACCTTCTGTGTCTTCTGTTGATCCAGGCACAAGTGCTGATATTTATGTTCAAAACTTTGTTGTGCCTGCAGTAATTCTCTTAGAAGCTCCAACAACAAATATTCCTCCCACAACACTTGTTACTGATGCTGTTCAAACTCCAGAGTTATCAACAACACCTTCTCTGCATCAAGATGCTGATGATCAGAATTTAGGTGAGCATCAGGATATGGCTGTTGATCAGAACTTAGAACAAGATCAGCAATTAGAGGATGCTGAAGCCTCCATTGCTACTCACACTGTTGTCTTATCAGAAGATACTGATTCTTTAAGTTCTGATGCTGCAAATGCTGGAGATACTGGTGATGCTGCTCCAACTGTACATGCTGATGAAGCAGGTCCTTCAGGACTTACTCCTCAACAGACTCTTCCTAAGTCTGAACTGGTTAAGAAGTTTGTTACCGGAGATGCACCAGTACCTTGGAGTGAAACTCGTGCAGGTCATGAGTGGACTAAGGAATGGAACTCAGTTTCATGTGTTCCAACTGACAAGCATCTTGCTGAGCACTTGATAAAAGCTGATGAAATGTTAAATTCTGATGATTTCAAAACTCAGCTTAGAGTCACTGCATTGAGTAATAAACATTTACAAGGTCTTCATTCAACTACTCATGCAGAGCTACACAAGATTCAGGAGAACTTTATCAAACAGGAACAAGTTTGGAAAATTGATAAGAAAAAGTTCTTCCAACCAACCATTGACAGGATTGCTTATATTGAGAAGACTCAAGATCATCAACAAGCTCAGATTGATGAAATTCTGAAAAATCAAGCTTCTCAGCAATCACAACTAACTGAAATCCAATCCTCAGTGGAATTGCTTATCTCTCTTCTACTACCTGCTGATGCCAAAAAGGGGGAGAAAGTGATTAAGTCCAAATGTAAGACTGACAAGACACTGACAGGAAAGGATAATGAAAAAGATGATCAAGGAAGCTTTGGAATGGGTAGAGGTCATAGTCAAGGTAGAGGATTCACATCAAGACAAGCTAGTCACAGGACAAGTTCTGATACTGGGAAAAGAATAAGTTCTGCTGCTGGTAAAAGGATAAGTTCTGATGAACTTCTAGATCTTGATGAGGAAATGTCAAGACAGTTATTTCTTCAGGAAAATCCAGGAATGGACTGGGAAAGTTTAAAGGAAGAAGAAGCCAGACTTAAATCAGAGAAAGTCACATCTAAATCTGAAGCTTCTAGTAAAAAGCCACTTCCAAAACTCAAAGGCATTGTGATCAAAGAAAGGACACATACTGAAGCAACATTGGCTAGATCACAACCACAGATAGATCCAAGATCCAAGGGTAAAGAAAAGGTTGGTGAACCTATCAAGGTTTATGTACCTCCCGAGGATGAAGAATTTACTGATGAAAATGATGACCTTGCTCTGACTTCAAGAAAAGTTCTTAAAACAACCTCTAACATGGCTCAAGTTGTTCAGAGTCAAGAAATTGTAAGTTCTGATATTCATAAAAAGCAAGTAACCTATGACATAGCTCAAGTTAACTTGATATCAGAAGATAGATCAAAGACACTCCTACCAGGATTCACTAAAGCAAAACAGACTCAATCTTTGAAGACTACTGCAAGTGGTTTTGAAGCTAGAGTAGTTACTGGAAAGGAAGCAAGAGATAAAACTGGATTGGGAAGTGCTGATGAAAGAAGAGTACACAACACTACCAATGATCCAACTTCCTTGAGTGAACCAGGTATTGGAGCAACTCCTGAGAGATTGAATCAACTGGAATCTGTACAGATGGTTTACCATACCTACTTGAAAGAATACATCATGTTGTATTTCATGACAGATGGTAGGGTTTATCATATAAGACAAAATGCCATTCCATTGAAGTATTTTGAAGAATTGGAGCATGTACTTTTCTTACTTCAAGTGGATGACAGAATAACAGGGACTGCTGCAGACTACTTAAAAGAACAGATTCAGAGACAGAAAAGGCTTTATTTTGTTAAGTCTGACGGCACATATGTTCCAAAGTACAGAGATCACAATGGTGATATTGTTGATATGAAGCCTAATACTGCACAGATCAGAATATATTTTGGTATTAAGGGACTTGAATTCAATCTGGAGTCTGACAAAGCCTATGTCATAAGACTAGATCAGGAGTTGAGAAAAGCAAAGATTAATGATCTCAGAGCTGTAATCTTTCAAACTGGTGAAGATACTGCAGAGTTTAAAGATGCCAAAAGGAGAATGATTGATGAACTCAGATATGCTGAGAAATGTTTGTTGAAGAACTATCTCAGAACAACTCCTGACATCAGAGAGATCAGATGATGAAGCCAAGTCGAAGATCTACAACTGCTTAAATTCAGATATTTGTACAGACTGAAGTTGTTATCAGAAGTTGAATATTGGTAAAACTTTAAGGACTGTAAGTTATAGTTATCTAGTCTAATTCTCATGCATTTGTACTTAATGTTTTTGACATCATCAAATATCTGTTAAACTTGTATATTATGCTAATTTACAAGTTGGGGGAGATTGTTAGATATATTTGATAATGTCATGGCTAATATAATTTATGTTTAGATTTCAGATCTTACTTAACAGGACAAATCAGTACTTAACTGTTGATCAGTACTTATACTGGAAGTCAGGACTTAAGGATATCAGTACTTATATTATCAGGAGATAATCATCAGAAGTTAGATATCAGAACTTAAGTGCTGAAGGATGATCATAAAAGGACAGTAACTGATTAAAGGAAAGAAGATCGAGATAAACATAAGAAGAGATATGCATGAAGAAGGAATTCCGTGAAGAATGGAATACTTGGAAGAAAAGATATCTGATTGATATATTTTAGGAAGCAGAATTATATTCCATATCAATTAGCAATTATCTTGTAACTGTGTAGTATATAAACACAGACATAGGGTTCACACTAAAAGTGTTAATATATTCGAGAAGATTATTTATTGTAACCCTAGCAGCTCTCGTGATATTTGTTCATCACTGAGAGGTAACAGTTCCATACTGTAACAGAGTTTATTGTTTCAATAAAGTTTGTTTTCTGTTACTTAATATATTAAAGTTCGATTTGATTGTATTATACACTGTATTCACCCCCTCTACAGTGTGTGTGACCTAACATGTTATATCTGATCGAAGAAACTATCACCAAGTCAAACTCCGTGTCTGTCTGTCTGGTATGTGCTACTGAAATATCAATCTCATCCATGTGGGGGATTATTGGAAAATGTGGGTATTGAGCCCCACGTTGTCAAGTCATTTTGAGCTGTTCTTGAGTGGGTATCGCTTGGAGTATGTTCTCCTCCGTGAGAGCTTTCCGAGGCACTTTGAAACACTCAAAATGGTTAAGGAATGAATGAGATACGATCATTCAAAGTTGGTCCCTTGAAGGTGGAATTGTAGATGTGAAAACTTGTATCCCAAATTGAAATGGAAAAGGGGTTTCCATTGCTTTATATAGCACAACACTTTAGTAGTGTTTAAAAGTGTTAGTAAGGTGTTGCTCCATCTCCTACGTGCGCGCGCAGGGGGGTGCAAATTGTGGGATTTCGAGGGGTAATCTGAGGCTTACAAAGCCTTCGGGCTTCCCCGCGTGTGCGACGTGCAGACACGAATGTAGTAGAAAATTGGCCCGAATAATCACGGACTAGTTTTGCTAATTTAATTTCCACTGGGCTTGGGCTCTTAAATAAATATTCATTATTCGGTATTTATTTTTATAAATACGAATATGAATTAATTTGACAGTTATAATTCGATTCAATTACGGATAATAATTGACTCTCGAATTAAATTTAATTAACGCGTTTAATTAAATAAGAGAAGTAGTGCACACGTTTCTCTAAGCCTATATATTTTCTCTATAGGGTTAAGGGTTTACTCACTCAGAATACACAACCGTCCTCCTAAACACAAACCATACCTCTCTCTCTCTCGGTGATAGTTTCGTACCCGTTCAAGCTCGCTGAAGGTGCTCGTTATCCGTAACGTCGTCGCTGCCTCGTTATATCCTGGGAGGCTATCAACTCGCACATACGGTGAGAGGCGAAATAGATTTAAGGAGACAGTTGAAACTGGACTCGAGGATCTCCCTTTGTTTATATCCTTTCTGTCTCTGTTTGATTTCGTTTACTCACACACACACTTATTTAATTTATATGTATTAATCGCAGATTGTATTCACAAGACCCACCCTCAGATGCACTAAGCAAAAAAAAGTAAGATATTACAAATAAAACCAAGTACCCATTCGGTTTAAAGACCAATAATATCAGTGTAAAAAGGTAATCAAAATCTAATGTAAATTTATAAAATTAAAACCTGGGAGAATCAAACTCAGGATTGAAATAGGGTCTGTAACTGTAGCTTGTTTTGGCGAGGCCACGACCTGAAAGTTAAATTTATAATGTGCTTAACGGTACCCGTGAACAAAAACTAATGTTTGCTGTGATTAACAGACATGAACTAGAATTCGATTTCATAAATAACTACATTCATCATCAATGCCTGGTAAAACTAGCTACCAACAATAGCAACTGTATAGATAAACTAGCAAGGGATCAAGCACAATATATGCCAGAAACTGTATATTGTCTGAATCTTTTTGTTTACGTAAACATAGCCTACAAATGATTATTTAAATTATGTACAGGGTTACAGATTCAACTAGAAATGGTGCACGAGGTGTTGCAACTTTAAATTTGAAGCATAAACATTATTTTAAAATTTACAGATATTGTATAACTTATCAACACAGCATTGCAGAATCATTGTACAAAATAGCATCGATGAATTAATTAGTTGAGGAAAATAAAAAACTATGTACAAAATGCGTACAGTTCTTCTAAGTCGAAAAGTGCGAAAACAAAAACACAAAGCAATTAACATCAAGATGGATTTGCCAAAACTTAGATACCTAGCAAATAGACGAGAATGACATGCCTTCCAAAGACTAATTCTTAATGATAAAGTGGCCCCTGCATATAAACAAGTTGAGATACTTAGTATAATTGAAATCCATAAGGGTAACCACTATAATTCGGAATAGTAGAACCAACGAGTAGAAGTAAGTGTGCACGTATGTGATATAGTAGCTCACCCTCATAATCAGGACCAGTAACTGAGTATAGGCATGAACAATCACCGAAATAACGAACCAACCAGCTGATCTTAATTTCACTCTTCTTGATGACATCTGTATCTTGCTCGAGGTCGGGGCAACACCAAGAAGATCCCCCGGAATAGGCAGAACCCCGGAAGAAGTGGCATTATGTGCCATTTCTGTCCAAATTTGAATGGTTGTGCCATAAAAATGAATTGAACTTCTAGGTATGCCATTTCCGGGACGAGGCCGCTAAATGGGAACAATTTTGTTCCAAAGTCCACAAAATTCATATTTATATTTTTACAAAATTATGGGACTTAAAAATATTGCATAATTTTATATTTTTAGATTATTCATAATTTTTGGGGAATTTTGGCATATATTTATATTTATTTAAAATTAAAATTTTAGAAATTATTCCCCATAAATTATTAATTAAGAGCAAATTAATTTTACTAGAAAATATATTTAAAGCCTAATTGAGATTAGGGGCATTTTCAATAAATATAAATAGACTAGTTTAATTTAAAATTTTATAAAAATAATAATAAAAATCAGAAAAAAATCAGAATATCCTGCAGAATTAGGGTTATGGTTCTTGATCAGAGCAACATAATCAAAGCAAGTTTTCCGGTGATTCTAGGGTTCAAACACCGTCGTATAGGTAACCAAATTGAATCTCTTGATCTCTACTTTCTGTTTATGCTACCAATTTCATGTATAGATTTATGGATTTTAATTTTTAATTTATAGGGTTTATGTCAAAATTGGGATTTTTTTATTTTAGGGTTATTTGTTTGATTTAATGATATGGATAGCTTTATATGATGTTGTATGATTAATTTGCATCATCAATTTGATCATACTGTAGCTAGAAATTATTACCCGATTGCTAGGGTTCTAAGCAATTTTTGATTTAATCTTTTTTAATTTTGAGGAAACTGAGGTATATTTGATGTTAGGGCTTATATTATACAGGTTATTAGCTTTATTTCGACATATTAAAATCGAAGTTTCATTTACAAATAAATCAGATCGGTTTTTGGCCGGTTTTTGGTTTGATTTGGCCGAAGATTGAGTTTCCGGGATGATTTTGATCGAGTAATGGTTGGAATAGATTGCTGTTGTTGTATAGAATGAATAACCATAAAAAATCACACCAAACGGTGTTGATTTGATGCTGAATCGTGGTTGCCAGAAAACGGTCATGCCGCCGGATTCTGGAAAAATCCGGTCTGCGACCCGGCTGTTCTTGGCATCCTGGTTCCAACCCGTTTTCCAAAATTGTAGACCCGGTTTTGATCCTGAAAACCATATTTGCACTTTCAGAAATCTGTTTCTGGAATTATTTTTTAAAAAAACTCAAAAATCAGTTTATTTATTTAAATAAATTGATTAATTAATTCAATTTATTTATTTATTTATTTAATAAATAAATGTGAATTACTTTCAATTATTTTCCAAAATTCAAATTTTATTTATTTGTTTATTTATTTAAATTAATTAATTATTTAAAGTATTAATCATTTTATTTAAATAATAATTTGTTTTACCTTTATTTAATTTCCAAAAATTAGGGAAAAATCATTTTAATAATTATTTAAAAATAATATTAATGATTAATTAAGTTAAATAATCAATTATTTTGAATAATAATTTGATTATTTTCTTTAAATAAATATTAATCGAACCATTTATTCGTTATAAAAGAAAGGGATGTTCCTAAAAATAGAATAATGTCATTTTTCCGATAAAAATTATTTTAAATCTCAATTTTTTCAGAAACAAGTCGGTTTTCGATATTTATTTATTTTAGACTCAATTTTTTTAGAAATATGGAGTAAATAATTTATAAAATTAGTATATAAGTTAAATATTGTGTAAAAATGCGAATAATGATCTATTTTCGATTCTAAAAATATGTTACTAACCTATGTGACGACCCGACTTATGTATTATGTGATTTATGTGTGTAGTTGAGTCCTAATTGCTATCTTTAATTATTTTATGAGTAATTTACTGTCGTACGGGTAAACGATAGGGTATACACGAGTACAATTATTGTACAAGCCAATTAAATTAATATCTCTTTATTTATAGATACGAATTGGATAAGGCAATACAAGCCAGGCTTAGCTAGCAGTAGTAGAATTTGTCTTGATCGCATACCAGGCAAGTTTCCTCCCATATTTTAATTTCAGAATAGTAAAATAACTTACCTATCGTTACACCAGATACTGATTATGCTATTACGTATATTTCTTGATCTTTCATTACAATAATTATTGATATTTGGAGCATATGACCTTTGTTCGGTTTTATTGTAATTCAGTTATTGTTTTTTTTATAACGTTTCCATAATAATTCTTGTTATTATAGATAAGTTGAACACTTCCACTCATATTTCATTTTCTTACGCATTATCTATAACTAGTCACGAATGGTGATGTTGGGATGACATTTAAGCATGCATACTGATTGTTCGGATGCTTACCTTATGGACTGGATCATTACGGATAGGGCCAGGGATGGACTAAACCCTTTATTTTATTAAGGCTAGAATAAGACCGGGTACCCGACCAACAGGTCTGTACTGCATCTTGACTGATCAACAGATTATAGTACATATGTTGGTTCTTATGTCCAGTCTAGTTTATTGTTGATCTCCGTCATCGGCATTCCTTATTAATTACAAAAATAAACAGATATCCATTGAGATTACTTATTTATCCTTTATTAGATTCACCTTATTTACTTTTTTTGGTACTTGTGCATATATATAATGTTGACTTGTTGATCAATTATGACTCATGCTCGTTATTACTCCCTTCATCTTTCAGTTAAGCTAGAGAATGAAGCCTATTCACACTCGAGTGGTAAAGAAGCGAGTGAAAAGAGGAGACCCTCTAGAACCAGGGGTGTTAACCCCAATTTAGGAGGAGAGCTTTGAGTTACCCACTCAGGTATAGTTTATGTATTATATGTGTATGTTAAAAATTGAACTAGTTGTAAAACTTAACTAGACTTTTGGTGTGTAGTGTATTTCTTATCAGAGTTGTGTTGAGACTTTTAAGTTGGAATGTAGTAATAATTGTGTTTGTATTCTTATTTCATACCATAACCTGAGATCGATCTTTAGTAGTTGGATGGGGTCAGATGCATGTTTATTCAGATATACTATACAGGTTAGTTTATGTTTATGAATGGCAAGTAACCCCAAATCTAGACCCCGGATTTGGAAGGTGTTATATTTATTTTGTGTATAGGTAAATGTAAACTTATTTGTATGTGATTTATTATAGGAAGTTTATTGGCGGGAAGTATTATGTTGATTTCTTTAATTAATTACTTCTGAAAATAGTTTCAGTGTCTCGAAATTAGACTTCATTAAGACTTTTATGTATAGGATGATGAAGTGGAAATGAAAGAAGCGGATGAGGATATAGTTGTGGATACTAACAGTGTTGATAGAAAGAATCCCTTTTGCCAATATTGAATACACAGATGACCTATATGCAGAATACGAGAAAGCTGAGGTATGACACATTTTCATGTATTTGTTTTACTTGCCCCTCGTATAATTGTTACTTATATTACTAGTGATTATATTCAATCTACATCTACTTGACTTTCCTATGCGCAAAAAATTAAAATTAACAAGCTTGATAATTTGTTTGGAATTTGTATATGGATATATGCTTTCAGATCAAGGAGACTCTGAAACTGCAACTATAACGACTCGTATTTCTCTATTATTAAAAGTGTAATTATTGAATAATTGAATAAATAAAGTATGTTGTGGTTCTGTCAGCTGTGTTTTGCCCTTACTATTAACTGTGTGTGACCTATCGGTGTTCGAGGATTATTTGTATAATTAATTGTTGAGCAGTATTATTTTATTTTCACTTTTAAAAGTGGTTTTATTGAAGAATTATTTTCATAAATATTGAAATTATCTTTAAAATTATTTTCATTGCTTTATAACTTTAATAATTATTTTTGGGAATTTATAAAATTTAGAAAACAAATTTCATCGATTATTTATCCCTGAATGATTTTCTGATTGTATTTATGAGTAACTTCAGTATTAAATTCCAGAATGCTTCAAAAATTATAAAACTTATATTTTCTTAAGTTTGGAAAATTTCAAGAATTTTAAAATTATTTCGGAAATTATTTTCAGATTAATTCACCCGCACGTTTGTTCGTTAATTTAAAATTATTTCGGAAATTATTTTCAGAGACGTTTGTTCGTTAAATTGTTAAATGCGGGTATATTACGTGATTCAAAAATGCTTTAAAAATTATGAATTTTTTTAATAGTTTTATTTATTCCGAGAATTTTTAAATTATTTTGGTACTTTTTCGAGCTTTATTAAACTGCAAATTGGTTCGTTAAGATGCAAAATACGGGGCAAAAATAGGCTATCGGTGGTAAGTATATGTGTCTAGTTTTTGTGAAAACCCCAGATACGTGTTCGTTCCTCAACAAATTTCCCTGTAACGTGTTTCAGTGATTTTTTTTCTTCATTTCCGGTTGTTTACCTCGGTTAATTTCGGTGTTGTTCTTGTTGGTTTATATATATGTATGTCCGTGTATATATATGTGTGTTATGTGTGTTTTAGTCTCTGTGTGTGTGAGTCATGTATGTGTGTGTGATTATGTAGTGTGTGTGGCGCGTGTGTGCATATGGTGATGGTGGTGATTGTTGTTATTTTACCGTGGCTTGATTCGACTATTTTCTAATTTACAATTTTATTTTCTGCAGGACTATTTTGATTATTATTCCTGGAATAAAAATATATTTCGTGCAGGAAATATTTTATTATCGGTAGAGTTTATTTCGAAACCCGAATATTATAGGGCACCAATAAATTTTGCCGCCTTCAATGATGAATTTCGATGAGTTGACGGTGGACCGTGATGATTTATTCTGAGTCCTACCATTATAAAAATAATAATTTAGTTCTTAAAATTATTTTTGAAACAAAATAAATATTTATTTTTAAATGTCGTATTGATTTTCAAGTTACGAAATTGATTTGGTTGTGATTGTTGCGTCAATTATGTTTCGACGGGAAGTCCGATAAATAGAGGAGACGCTGCCCGATTTTGAGAAATTAATTTCAAAAATGCGGGAAAGTAACCTATAATTATCGGAATACTTGTCGAGCGTATACACTTATATAATTGTAAATAAATATTTTATGAACCCTAGTTGTTATGTGTATTATAATAATACGTATAATTACGAGTCGGGAATTGATATCATTCGGGTAAAGTTGGTAGCGAGGATATGTCAAGCATAATTGGTCGTCTAACTTAGGGTATTTTGGTTATGTAGGTTCCAGTCGAAGGCCTCGAGAATTAAAGCTGGTTTAAAGTCAGACTAGCGTATAGTTATAAAGCTCTGCAAGGAAAGTACCCCTGAACAAATCTTTTACGGTTCAGAAATATATGAATAACTGTTGATTTAAATTGCGTAGTGGAACAAAACATTTTAAGTTACGTATCCCCCATATTTGAAAATGTTTGTTGTAATTATGTTTTGGGGAAAAGTAACTTCTTAAAATATATATCTCTAAAATGTGATTAATATGGAAAAGGTTTTGGAAAGTGTGTTGTGATAGAATTGTTTTAAAAAGAGATAGGTAAGAGTGGTTTTGTAAACTGGATAAAATGAATCCGATATTGGATAACGATTATAAGTGGCTAAGTCGGTTGAGCACCCTATTTTCACCGATTAGTCCACCGTAACTTATTAAAGACCTAGCTAGTCTCTGCAGATCCGGTACAAATTGTGTGAAAGCCCGATCAACTTTTGTAGTTCCCGTAATGGAATAGATGGTTTTGTGGTTCCCGTAATGGAACAGTAGATTTGAAAATGAAAATATCATGCTAAAATTGGACTCTAGTAATTGCACAACACATGACTGATGTTATTGTTTTACAGAGCATGCTAGTTGTTGATATCTAGTTTATACATATTTTACTTGTTATTCATATAGTGGTACTGCTGTGCAATTGATTGCTCACCCTTGCAACTTGGTTTGTACATATATATATATATATATTGCATAGGTCTAGGAGACCCATCCGTCATAGTCAGGGCAGAGTTGCAGTCCCTCCTGTATCTGGCTCCTCAGAGGTAGTTGTGTCAGACCAGATGTGGTCTGATGAGTTGCTGTAATAAGTTAGTGTGTCAGACTTGTTGAATAAGTTTGATTGTATAGTTTTATAACCTAAGTCATACTTAAACCTGGCAGTAAGGGGTCGTGTTTATGTATTTATATTGAGTTGGGTTATATTATGTTTGTTGTTATTGTTGTTCGTGACGTCAACTCCTGACCCCAGGGTTGAGGCCGTCACAGGTTAGTATTAGAGCTACAGGTTTAAGTCCCTGATTTAGGTTAGGAGTAGAGTCAGAAATGTTTAGAATTGTGTTCAAAAGTGTGAGTCAGCAACTCATATAAAGGAGCAAACCTAAGAGTTAGTAGAGGGTTTCGAAGGCGTGACCCTGGCATCGATTGATATTTTGATGGAACTGCCCGAACCTTATAGTTTCTTCCCTCTATATATATTATTGACAGTGTCCTATAGTGATATGTAGTTCTCTTTCACGAGAGAACATATCTGATTCCGAGAGCTCCGATTCTGAGAGGACTCTTTTGGTGCTAGCTGAGGAGACTCCACTACCACCTCCACCTCACACTCACTCTAGACCTAGTGACACCGCTGGACCAAGTGCTCGACCTCGATAAGTTGAGTGCCCTGTATATGCTGTTAGAGACTTTCCACCAGGATGTGGACCTAGCACTCCATTCCCCTGACCACCGGTGCCCCCTGTTCATGCTTCGGGTACCCGCTCTTCTATTCCTTTTTATGTGCATCAGGCCGTTAATAGGGCCTTGATTCGAGAGCAGAGTCCCGAGCTAGCCGTACACTTAGATTTTGTACCTGTAGGTCCATACCAGGGAGTACCCGCACCTTCTCCAAACATCCAGGTCCGGGTGAGAGCCCTCACTCGGTCAATTATTGAGAGGGCTAGGCACATTGATCTTTTTATCAGTTCAGAGACCAGAGCAGCCCAATATCCGGACCTGGTAGATTGGTTGGTATTTGAGTTAGGGATTATGGGAGGCAATGGATAGATAGTGGACTTCTGGGTTGGTAGTTGTTAGAAATCGGACGACTTTGTCCTTTAGAGTTCTGTAACATAGTTTATGTATTAGTCGGACGCTGCTATGACAGCCAAATTCTGATGTGTATTCAGTTTTTATTATTAGTGTTGTACCGTAGATGTTTTAGTTGGATACTTCGTACTGCTATTGTACTATAGTTCTTGTATATAAAAGTTATTATTCAGTTTTTTTAAAACTCTTGCGCTGTTATTATTGTTGTTCATGTTATTGTTGTATCTTTTGCTGGTTTTGTTAAATTTAACTATTCATAATGGATGGACCCCAATTAAATATTTTATTGTGGCAGTGTTTTCCTGACACATAAAAATGTTGCTACCCGGGGGTAATTTTTTTTAAACTAAAACCATTTATTTTATTTCAGGAGAATGTCACCCAAGATGAATAACCCATCCAATTCCTCTAGTAGAGAGTCTGTTGGGGGACCAACCTTGGGTGAGTTTTTAGATTTACTGTGCCAACAGTTTAATCAGATGGTTCAGCAACAAGAACAATTCCAGCAGCAATAAGAACAATTTCTGCAACAGCAGCAATTCATACAACAACAGCAACAACTAATCCAACAACAACAACTGTAGCTTCACTAACAACATCAGCAAAGAGAGTTGAGCCAAACTATTAGTTTTAAATCCTTTTAGTCTGTTAAGCCCCCAGAGTTTAAGGGCGAAATGGACCCTGTTGCTTCCAGAATTTAGCTTAAGCAAATGGAAAAGGCTTTTACCCTCACTCAAGTAAGTGATGATCTTAGGACAGACTACGCGAGCTATTTTCTTAAGAGTAAGGCAAATAATTGGTGGGAGTCCACTCGTGCTTTAGAAAAAAAAGGTCCTTTTTCTTGGACCAGGTCTACTAAGTTGTTCTTGGAGAAATATTTTCCAGACTGTCTGCAGAATCAGTTGGAAGTTGAGTTTTTAGAGTTGAAACAAGGTGAAAGAAGCGTGACGGAGTATGTAGCCAAGTTTACGGAATTGGCCCGATTAGTTCCTGAGTATGTGAGCACGGAGACCCATATGGCATGGAGGTTTCAACAAGGGTTGAAGCCAAAAATTTACAGCGGAGTTGTGGCATTGCAACTCAAGACATATCCCTCCATAGTTCAGGCCACCCTAGTAATCGAGGTTGATCAGAAGTTGGCCGCCAAGGAAAAATGTGATAAGAAGAGGAAGTCTGAGGGTGTTACTGACAAGGCGGATCAAGGAAAATCCAGCCAGAAGTTTCAGAAACGGTTTGGCCGAAATAGGAATAAAAAATTCAGGAGACAGAGTTTCTCCCAGGCTAGGCCTAGTGCTACTTTAGTTGCTTCCACTCCAGCCCAGTCAGTCAAATCAGCGGTGGATTGTAAGTTGTGTTGTAGATTACATAGTGGCCAGTGTAAAGGGAATATTCAATGTTTCAAATATGGTCATAAGGGTCATTATGCATCAGAATGCAAGTTAGAACACCCATGAGTTACTTGTTATAATTGTGGGAAGGTTGGACAAATTGCGAGGAACTGTGGAATGGCTACTAAAGATACTGCATCCCAAGCACTAGCATCCAGCACAGCTAGAGCCAGAACTTTCAAGATGACCAAGAGGTCCAATGCTCATGACTCAAATGTAGTTGCAGGTACGCTTTCTCTCAACTCCGTACATGTTAAAGTTTTATTTATATCAAAGGAATGTGTGAATAAAATGGATTTAATGTTGGAAGACTTAGCTGAGCCCTTGACCATAGAAGTGGCTAATCAGGATAAAGTTTTAGTAAGTCAATTCTCTCCTACGTGTCAACTAGAAATCCTCGAGCATGCTTTTTCGGTTGACGTAATACCCTTCGAGTTAGGAGAGTTTGATGTGATTCTATGAATGGATTGGTTGTCCCAACATAAGGCAAATATTGACTGTAAGAAAAAGAAGATTGTGATATTTAAAGAAGACAATACCAGGGTAAATTATCAAAGACAGAGGTAAGAAAAGAAATTTCTCTCGATACTGAAGGCAAAAAAACTGTTAAAGCAAGGATGTGAGGCTTACTTAGCTCATATAGTAGACACTGAAAAAGAGGCACCTAATCTGGACGAGATTCTAATAGTAAGGGAATTGACGGACGTCTTTCCAGATGAATTACCAGGATTTCCACCAGATCGCGAGATCGAGTTTTCTATTGACCTAGTTCCCGGAGCAAAACTAGTTTCAAAGGCTCCATATCGTATGGCCCCAGTAGAGATGAAGGAATTAGCTAAGCAACTTCAAGAATTGCTGGATAAGGGCGTGATTAGGCCAAGTGTATCCTCGTGGGGTGCACCAGTATTGTTTGTAAAGAAGAAGGACGGAAGTATGAGGTTGTGCATTAATTATCGGGAGCTAAATAAGTTGACCATCAAGAATAAGTATCCCCTACCTAGAATCGATGACTTATTTGACCAGCTTAAGGGAGTGTGCTGTTTCTCGAAGATGGACTTAAGGTCGGGCTATCATCAGTTGAAGATCAAGCCTGAAGACATACCAAAGACTGCATTCAGAACCATATATGGACATTACGAGTTCCTAGTGATGTCATTTGGATTGACCATTGCACCAACAGCTTTCATGGATTTAATGAACCGGGTGTATAAGGAGTACTTGGATAAGTTTGTTATTGTATTTATTAACAACATCCTCATCTACTCAAGGACTAAAGACGATCATGCAGAACACCTGAGAATCGCCCAACAAAGGCTGAGGGAGAAGAAGTTGTACGCTAAGTTTTCAAAGTGCGAATTTTGGTTGGATGAAGTTCAGTTTTTGGGACATGTAGTAGGTAAGGATGGTATTAAGATAGATCATGTGAAGATTGAAGTTGTATCCAAGTGGGAACAACCAAAGACCCCGACGAAATTTAGAAGTTTTCTTGGATTAGCAGGTTATTATCGGAGATTTGTAAAAGACTTTTCCAAAATTGCGACTCCGTTAACCAAATTGACCGGAAAGAATGAAAAGTTTGTTTGGACCGATAAATGCAAAGAAAGTTTCCAAGAGTTGAATAAGAGGTTAGTGACATCTCCAGTGTTAGCATTGCTAGATGAAACAGGAAATTTCGTAATCTATAATGATGCTTTTTTGAAGGATTTGGGTTGTGTTTTGATGCAACATGATAAAGTTATAGCCTATGCATCCAGACAGCTAAAACCTCATGAGCAGAAGTATCTGGTTCATGATTTGGAATTGGTAGCGATAGAGTTCGCATTGAAGCTGTGGAGACATTATTTGTACGGAGAAAAGTGTGAGATCTATATGGACCATAAGAGCTTGAAGTATATATTCACCCAGAAGGATCTAAACATGAGACAACAGAGATGGCTAGAACTAATTAAGGATTATGATTGTTCCATTAATTACCACCCAGGAAAAAACAATATAGTGGCAGATGCATTGAGCAGAAAGGAAAGATTGAATGTGCTTAGGATTGTTGAAGAGTTAGCAAATGAATTGGTAAAGCTGGAAATTGAAGTTCGAGTGCCAGAAGGTAATAATGAGCAATTGTATGAGATTACCTTTCATCCAGAATTGATGGAAAGAATTGAAAAGTGTAAAGAGGAAGTCATAAATCAAGGATTGGATAGTTTGACTAGAGAAAAAATTTGTACTCAAAAAGATAGAAAAGGTATGTTTAGGTTTTCCTCTAGAATATGGATTCCCAATGTGACTGAGCTGAAGAATGAGATTTTGCGAGAAGCCCATAATTCTAGGTTTTCTATTCACCTTGGAAGAACTAAGATGTATCTAGATTTGAAGAAGAACTTTTGGTGGCTAGGAATGAAAAAGGAAATAGCTGATTGGGTTAGTAAATGTTGCACTTGCCAAATAGTAAAGGCAGAACATCAAAGATCAAGTAGATTGTTACAACCCTTAGAGATTCCATAGTGGAAATGGGATGAAATTGCGATAGATTTTGTAGTGGGACTACCAATGACAAAATTGAACCATGATGCTATTTGGGTAATTGTTGATAGGTTGACGAAGTCTGCATATTTTCTCCCGATTAACGAAAGATACTCTTTGGATAAGCTAGTCAAGCAGTATTTTGACGAAATTGTAACCAAGCATGGAGTCCATGTTTAAATTGTGTCTGATCGAGATCCAAGGTTTAACTCAAGGTTTTGGATGAAATTTCAGGAATGTTTGGGGACTAAGTTGAATATGAGTACCGTCTATCATCCCCAGTCAGATGGTCAAAGTGAGAGGATGATTCAGATGATAGAAGATATGTTGAGAGTATGTGCTTTGGATTTTAAAGGAAACTGGGATGATCACCTGCCGTTAATCAAGTTTTCCTACAATAATAGTTATCATGCCAGTATAGGAATGCCACCCTACGAAGCTTTGTATGAACGTAAGTGTAGGTCCATAATTTATTGGGATGAAGTGGGAGAAAATAAGTTGTTAGGTCCTGAGTTAGTTTAGCAGGCCAAGGACGCAGTGGTATTGATTCGGAAAAGATTAGAAGCGGCTCAGGATAGACAGAGAAAGAACGCGGTCTTGCATTGAAAAGATATGGATATAGAAATAGGATCGTTGGTATTGTTAAAAGTCTCAACTTGGAAAGGGTTGGTTAGATTTAGACAAAAAGGCAAACTGAGTCCTAGGTATATTGGACTGTTCGAGGTATTGAGAAAGGTAGGTAAAGTTGCCTATGAGTTGGCACTGCCGCCGCACCTGCAGCATATCCATAATATGTTCCACGAATCTATGCTAAAGCGGTATATCCCTGATTCGAACCAAGTTTTTGAGTATGATCCCATCGAGCTTCAGCCAGATTTGTCCTACGGAGCGACCAATCCAGATCCTAGACCGTAAAGAGCGAGTCCTTAGAAATAAGTCGATTCTCATAGTCAAAGTACTTTGGAGGAATCCTCGAGTAGAAGAGTCTACTTGGGAGTTAGAGTCAGATATGCTTGACAAATATCCTCATTTGTTCAGTAAGTTAAGATTCTGAGGACATAATCTTTTTAAGGGGGAAGGTTATAACGACTCGTATTTCTGTATTATTAAAAGTGTAATTATTGAATAATTAAATAAATAAAATATGTTGTGGTTCTGTCTGCTGTGTGTTTCCCTTGCTATTAACTGTGTGTGACCTATCGGTGTTCGAGGATTATTTGTATAATTAATTGTTGAGCAGTATTGTTTTGTTTTTACTTTTACAAGTGGTTTTATTGAAGAATTATTTTTATAAATATTGGAATTATCTTTAAAATTATTTTCATTGCCTTATGACTTTAATAATTATTTTTGGGAATTTATAAAATTTAGAAAACAATATTTCATCGATTAATTATCCCTGAATAATTTTCTGATTGTATTTATGAGTAAATTAAGTGTTAAATTCCAGAATACTTCAAAAATTACAAAACTTATATTTTCTTAAGTTTGGAATATTTAGATAATTTTAAAATTATTTCGGAAATTGTTTTCGGATTAAATTCACCCGCACGTTTGTTCGTTGAATAGTTAAATGCGGGTATGTTGCACGATTCAAAAATGCTTTAAAAATTGTGAAAATTTTATTTATTAGTTTTTATTTCTTCCGAGAATTTTAAAATTAATTTGGTACTTTTTAGAGCTTTATTCAACTACAAATTGGTTCGTTAAGATGCAAAATGCGGGGCAAAATCAGGCTATCGGGGGTAAGTACACGTGTCCAGTTTTTATGAAAACTTCAGATATGTGTTTGTTCCTCATCAAATTTCCCTATAATGTGTCATGTAGTTGTGTTTTGTAAATAAAAAAATAATAAAACTAAACCCCCTCGCCCCCTGTTCTTCACTTCGCAGCATCAACCTCTCCCTGTCTCACTCTCTTATCTCGATCTCTCTCTCGCACTCTCTCTCTCTATCTTCCTCACAATCTCTCTCAATTACTCTCCTTCCCTTCACGCATTCTCCTATTTCCCTTTCTCTGTTTCTGATTTTCTTTCCCCCGATATTTCTGTTTTTCCGGTGAGTTTCCGGCCGCATTTCCGGTTGTTTGCCTCGGTTGATTCTGGTGTTGTTCCTGTTGGTTTATATATATGTATATATGTGTATATATGTGTGCGTTGTATATGTTTCAGTCTCTGTGTGTGTGAGTCATGTATATGTATGCGATTATGCAGTGTGTGTGGCGCGGTGGCGCTTGTGTGCGTATGGCGATGGTGGTGATTGTTGTTGTTTTACCGTGGCTTCATTCGACTATTTTCTGATTTAAAATTTAATTTTCTGCAGGAATATTTTGATTATTGTTCGTGGAATAAAAATATATTTCGAGCGGGAAAGATTTTATTATGGGTAGAGTTTATTTGGAAACCCGAATATTATCGGACACCAATAAATTTTGCCGCCGTCAACGATGAATTTCGATGAGTTGACGGTGGACCGTGATGATTTATTTTGAGTCCTACAATTATAAAAAATAATAATTTAGTTCGTGAAATTATTTTCGAAACCAAAAATAAATATTTATTTTTAAAAGTCGTATTGATGTTCGAGTTGCGAAATTAATTTGGTTGTGATTGTTGCGTCGATTATGTTTCGACGGGAAGTCCGATAAATAGAGGAGACGCTGCACGATTTTGAGAAATTAATTTCAAAAATACGGGAACGTAACCTGTAATTATCGGGAATACTAGTCGAGCGTATATACTTATATAATTGTAAATAAATATTTTATGAACCCTAGATGTTATGTGTATTATAATAATACGTATAATTACGAGTCGGGAATTGATATCGTTCGGGTAAAGTTGATAGCGAGGATATGTCAAGTATAACTAGTCATCTAACCTAGGGTATTTCGGTTCTGTAGGTTCTAGTCGAAGGCCTCGAGAGTTAAAGTCGGTTTAAAGTCAAACTAGCGTATAGTTGTAAAGCTCTGCAAGGCAACTACCCCTGAACAAATCTTTTACAGTTCAGTAATATATGAATAAATGTTGATTTAAATTGCGTAGTGGAACAGAATGTTTTAAGTTACGTATCCCCCGTATTTGAAAATGTTTGTTGTAATTATGTTTTGGGCAAAAGTAACTTCTGAAAATACCTATCTCTAAAATGTGATTAATATGGAAAATGTTTTGGAAAGTGTGCTGTGATAGAATTATTTTAAAAAGAGATAGGTAAGAGTGGTTTTGAAAACTGGATAAGATGAATCAGATATTGGGAAACAAAAATAAGTGGCTAAGTCGGTTGCGCCCCCTATTTTCACTGATTAGTCCAGCGTAACTTATGAGAGACCTACCTAGTCTCTGGGGATCCGATACGAATTGTGTGAAAGCCCTATCAGCTTTCCCAGATGAATTGTGTGATAGCCTGGCCAACTATCCTAGATAAAATATATATATATATATATATATCTGATTTTGGTTTTACAGTTCCCGTAACGGAACAAATGGTTTTGTAGTTCCTCTAATGGAAAAGTGGATTTGAAAAAAATGAAAATAGCATGCTAAAATTGGACTCTGGTAATTGCACAACACACGACTGATGTTATTGTTTACAGAGCATGCTAGTTGTTGATATCCAGTTTATACCTGTTTTACTTGTTTTTGTAACAAGTTCTGATTTCTTGTTCATATAACTGTTTATCATAAACTGTTTTACTTGTTATTCATATAGTGGTACTGCTGAGCAATTGATTGCTCACCCTGCAGCTTGTTGTGTATATATATTGCAGATGCCTAAGAGACCCATCCGTCACAGTCAGGGCAGAGTTCCAGTCCCTCCCATATCTGGCTCCTCAAAGGTAGTTGTGTTAGACCAGATGTGGTCTGATTAGTTGCTGTAATAAGTTAGTGGCAGGCTTATTGAATAAGTTTGGTTGTATAGTTTTGTAATCTAAGTCATACTTAAACCTGGAAAAGATTTTGGGAAGTGGGGGGTCATGTTTATCTATTTATATTGAGTTGGGTTATATTATGTTTGTTGTTATTGTTGTTCGTGACGTCAACTCCTGACCCCGGGGTTGAGGTCGTCACAACAACCTACATAGAAAATAATGACTCAAATTTAGCAGAACAAGTTAGCAAGGTTGGGAAGGAACACGAATTTGCAAACCTAATTTATGTCAACACGGGAAACAAATACATTTCACAGGGAGATGTATGCAAGTGGTCATACATTTTACACAGTAAATGTTATGATATTTCCATAAGACGGTGTTGCAGATAAATCATTTAACAAACAAAATTGCTTTAACATATTAACCCTTAAATCACAATATTAAAGGGTAAAAATAAGCTTTATTGTCCAGGTCTACCATGTTTGCATAATGACACAAATTATCAATGTGTGTATCATGTATCTATATGTTTATGCCACTATGGTTTAGGTGAATTTCTTGAGAAAGTATTTGTTTATGCATATTAATAAAGTTAATTACTAATATAGATAGCTAATGAGTCAAAAGCGGTGTCATATCATATCTTATAATCAGAGATAACACATATATATAATTATGTATGTTACATATGACTAAATGACTTAATCTCTTGTTATTGCTTCATTTTAATAAATATAATAGAGAAAGGTGAAGAATCAAGAATCGATGTTGACATAAAATACAGGAGTGCCAAGATTACTGCATCTGCACTCAAACTTAGTGGTTACATGTTTAAGGAAAATGGAAAGATATGGGATGGCAAGGAAGAAACCAGTCAACTGATTTCAGGCCACTGTCTTGCTAAATTAGTTTTTTAATCTTATATTTAATATGTAAATCCAAAGTACAATTGATCAATTTCCAGAACCTACTGAAAAAGCAAGGTGACAAAAGAGCTACTTGGGAGTATCCATTTACAGTTGCTAGTGTGAATATTACATTCATGATTATGCAACAGTTTGAGCTGTATAGTAGTAAGACTTGCACCTTTTTCCAGTCTTGGTAAATTATCTATTATACTTTATGGCATATTATTGCGTTCTTTGTTGATACATGATATTCTTTGCTTATACATGATGTGCCTAATTGATATGGAGTTGGTAATGCAAGCTTGTTAAAAAAATTCAGCAAAGCCCACTTCTTTGGCTAGATCAGTTTTGATACAGATTTGGTCACATAATTATAACTTTAACGTGATAACTTTGGTCGAAATGTTTCTTTAAGCAAGATAGGTAGTTAGGTGAGCATGCTCAACAATATGAAGCTAATATCTCATGTCTAAATCCTAAAGAATCTGTTACCTATTGAAGACATGTACCCTTTCAAATTTATTGGCTTGTAAAATTTTGCACATACTAAGATGTACAATTACAAACTGAAAATTTACAGGTTATGATGGAGATAATGATGTTGATGTTGAAACCTTGACTTCTGAGGGATGGTAAAGACTGGCGACCTTTATTACTTTGATTCAGATGGATTTTTGTGTATTGTTGATAGGTTCGTACAAGTATCGTATACTAGCTTCATATTTACAACTGATGCATCAAGCAATACAAATGGCGCTAGCGAGTTCTACTTCGCCACTGGATCAATCTTCTTATAGGGAATCCCTTTGTAAGAAAACAGAATGACCTGCTTTTTCTACTAGCCTTACGAGAGTACCTCTTGAACTAATATAAGCTTATTTGTTCTGCTTGAGATTTTGTAATGTGGTTAATTGTTTTCCTTAACTACATGTATATTTTAAATTATGTTCTTTAATTAGTGTTGGTGGATGTTATTGGCGATTGAAAATAGTAATTGAATGGATTATTGAATTGTCTTTATAGGGAAATGCAATACACAAATGTAATAGATTTTTATTTTAATACCTAATTGTATATGAAAGTTTGCTAATATACAGGTGGGACCCATATGTGGGCCGCACAGGTAGGCTCCACATGTGGGGCTCACCGTTTTTTTGTCAATTGGTACATTTATTGCAACCAAAAATCTGTGTCGCTATAGGATAAAAATCAAGTTGCAATTGATATCTATAGTAACATATTTTGCTGTTTTACTAAAAATTGATCATGATGTTAGGGTAGGAACATATGATTACTGCCTTACACCCAACACCCAAAAAGTGTTGCAATAGAATTATGTTGGCCTAAGGCAACATTTGTTTGGGTCTATACTAACAATGATTTGGGGTTGCTAGAATCCATCTACAGTGTAATGTATATTGGTTGAAGAGGGTGGAACACCTATGACAAAAGTCACAGTTGGACTCACAGGAGAAATTGTGGTTGTGACAGTGTGTTAATCACTTTGCATGTGATCTTCCATTTGAGTTGGAGGGGAGTTAGCTAGGTTACCGTCATGTACCATAGCCTCAACCCCTTGTTCTTCTTGCAAAGAACTGGCACTTGAATGTGCTTGATTTCTTGCCTCTTCATTTGATGGATCATTGAAAATTGGACTCCTCGCATCAATTGTCAAAGCAGTTTCAGCTAGGGTTTTGAGGGGAGTTGTCCCTTCTAGAAGAACCTCTAATTGAATTGGAGAGGATTTGAGTAGCTCCCTCTCAAGAGTACTACCCTCAAACTTTAAAGCCTGTGAAGGTTGTTATGCACATGAAGGTGCAGATGCTGTCACAGGGTCTTAAGTAAAAATTGATGAAACCCCTGTATTTGTGATGGTATCATCAAGGTCCAACTCAGCATTTGGTCTCTCACCATCTAATTGTGGTTCTTGAATGGTGATCACAGTTTCAATAACTGTGTCACTTGATTTTGGCAGGACTTGAGAAGTGGATTCAAGTCCTTTATTAGACCAAGAAAAAATTTGAGATATAAGATTTGTGATATTAGTAGTGAGTGTTGGAAACTCCCCATGTGTTGAAGAGGGAATTTCAATATATATGCTATCATTGTGTGTGTCAGCCAGTTACTTCTTTCGACTTCTTGGGAGTGCTCAATAAAGGATGCAGACTCTATACAGGATGCACTTGGGAGAGTGCTTTGTGCAATAATACTGCTCAATAAATTAGTGATATTAAAACTCACTTCTTCCTGATTTTTCCTATTCAATTATCAAAATAGGACTTGACACTTACTTACAAGTACCTTTTAAACTTGCATCAATACCTTTAGTAAGGTGGATGTCGGAAAAAGATTTTCTTACCTCTGTTTTTCAAAGACATTGTTAACCTCTTTTTTAACTCTCTCGTAACGAGGTTACCAATATCAAGATGTCTGTCATAAGTCATTGAGAAAACTAGTTACATTTAAACGGTTAGAATTTTGGTTAGAATTTTATTCAACAACATAATGCTCTTACAGGTTATAAAATATAAATACTGTTAATTTTCTTTTACTTTAATGCATATATCATTTTTCATAAATATTATATAAAGTGGGTACATTATGCTTTTGAACTTATTTAATTTTTGACTGTTTTAGTTTTATGCTAACATTTAAAATTTTTAATCAAGTCAAAAGTAAATCTCAAATATTAATTATTATATTGATATGAATGCCTATGTATTTTAAAATAAAATACACATTCAGAAATAACTAAACGTCGATGTTTTAAATTTGTAAACAAATCAATTAGAAAATTAACTCATTAATGAAATTTAATAAAAATTAGTTGTAAAAATTTACATTTATGCTTTAATTAAAATGGAAAATGGTATGGATGTCTAATAATGCAATGAGAAAAAAGATGGAAAGCCGATATGATTGTTTACAACCAGGACAAGATGTTTTGAACTCACGCAACCTTTAAGCCTTCATCCTTGTCCAATTTCATAAACGAGTTTTTTCCCCCTTAGAAGTGCAATGACTATCAATAACAACACACAAGCCGTATTATTACATGATTAAGTTGAAATGTCATTGCTTTTCTTTAGCAAACGAACACATTGCCAAACTGGATAAGCAAAGCACCAAACAGCATAAACTACACAATATGGACCTGAACTTGTACATTCCCAAATCTCCCCATAACTTACCACTCATATGACTCTTGTAGTTTTCATAGCACACTGACAAGAATGTGTAATTTCGCAGTAGGCCAGTTCTTTACATAAATGTCATCAGCATACGGAGATGATGACTTGGTAAGCTATCTCGTGTCTTCTGGTAGTTTGTCTAGAATCTCGACTGGAATGACAGGAATGGAGTCCCACCATTCCTTTAAACGCCTACTCCCCTTGTTTCCTTGATCTCTGTTTGCCCGCTTTTTCAGCTTGGATGTGGCTGTGAATAAACACAGCACGAGGACCATAAGTATAAACTTGAACGGGATCACAGCTACGAAAATGGCTAACCCTGTCATTGCCATCATCACCATGTCTGTATGCTGCATTTATGAACAAGAAAATTTGAGTAAAGCTACAAGAGAATTGCAGATATCTAGGTTTGGTGGTGTTTTTTGTTGTATCTTTCTTATATTTGCCCTATTCTTTTTCTTGGTAATTAACCATGGCTAGTATAGGACCTTTAACAATACTTGGCACTCACCAAAGTGTTAGCCGCTTACACAGTTAGGGTTCAACTTTTGAAGCATTGTAAGTACGTAAGAACGTTAGATAACACAAACGACATGGAAACAGAGATCTCAAAGGTCATGGCATATTGATTTAATAGTATCTGTGTTCATGTTCCAATATATGGATAGGTTTTGTAAGATTATTCACTATATATCCACTTACCTTTGGCGCCTTGGAGAAAAATATGGACCAAGCCTTCAGTATTGAGATGTTGGCCAACCGCAACATTTCACTTGCAGTCAGCAAGCCATGTTGTGCTGACACCATGCTCTCAACTGCTGATTTATCTGATGCAGTGCAAACTACTAATTTGTCGTATTTGTCACCGATCCTGTTCCACCTTACCCACATCATCTTACCCACCAACCACAGTAATAATGCTGCTATTGCAATTCCAATCCACTCTCTGCGCCAAAAAGATTATGCAGTTACATGGCTTATGAGTAAGAATATCATGCTATCAGGTATATCAGGTACATCATTGTTGAAATAAATAAGTTCAAACTTGGACAAACTCACTTGTAGATGATTAAGAGTGTAAGGCCGATTACAACTACAGTGGTCTCTGGTTTTTTCCATGTAAAAACCTCTTGAAACCAAGGCCATAATGCTGTATTGATAGGTTTCAGCAGCTCCTGCATAGTTAAGGTTAAACCAGGTTAGATCAACATATGTTTAACTCAGGCCTTGTGGTGGAAAAAGAGGTTATAACGAAAATCAAATATCAATTTATCACCGACACAGTACTCCAAATTATCTGAGCCAATATACAACCTTTAGAACAGCAGCACTATCAGACACCCCTTCCTCTTTTAGACCTTCAACTGTAGCTTTGGCAATACCAGATTCTTTTGCCTCCTCTCTGACTTGGTCAATGGCGCTTTCCAGTGAAGAAAGATTTTCTGCTTGTCTATTTAAGGTTTCAATTCTCTCGGCAATTTCTCCATCACCCATACTCGGAGCACATGCTTGTGTGACATTCAAATTCCTCAGAATTGAGCTAGCACTACATGACTGTCCACCGGTGATGTTTGTTATACACTTGGCAAGCTCTTCTAATACAATATCACCTTTAGGTAACACCTCAAGCAATGAGAAAATCAAGAAACTCTTTGGAGCTGGTGCTGATGTTCGAAGCATTTCTCGAGCAGCATGAAGGCGGACTATCCCAAGGATAGTCCTTGCATGCATCTCCCAGACTTGCAATGGAGATGTCACCTTGAATTTTAGTAGAAAAAAATGTAACATAAGAACCTCTTTCACGAGTGCGAGCCAGTGATCACGTCTAGTGGAACTTTTCATTTCTGGAAATTCCAACACGATACTCTCTTCCCTGCCACAAGAAGTCATTGGAATATAACAATTGTCAAGGACCAAGGGGTTCATCCGGCTATACACCAATAAGTATGAGTTGAATGGTTCGGATCAGCATCGCATTAGAGTATTTCCATTGATTAGTAATACGAACTACAGTATTAACCAGAACATGAGGGAACTACAGTATGCACCAGAACATGAGGGATCAAGAGAAACAATAACAATTATAACATAATTCTTACAAGTCGGGTGACTCGTATGTAATGGCCTTGTCAAAAAGAGGAGCACCCCATGGACCTGTGGCAGCTGGTTTCACACTCTTATCGGTTCTCTTTGAAAGGTCAAGTTTCAGAGCCTCTTCATAGGCTAAAACTCCAGAAGCCTCAAAGTAGAGGGCATAATTGGTCAATGTCAGCCTACCTATTATGCCAGATGCGGAGAAAATAATTTAATCAATCAGATATATGCACCCTGTGAAAAAGATAATAATATCTGAAAACTTCTCTTTCATAGGAAACATTTATTCTGCATCACCAAAATTTGTGGAACCAACCAGGCCAACTAGCTCCTCCAATATGACGCACTACTCTCGAAGTGCTTGCAGTTCCCTCCACGTGAAGAATGAATTCATCATCTGCTAGCTCAACTCCAGAAGGAATATTTTGCCTCTGCAACTGTTTTATGCATCTGAAAATTCATCCAGCAAAGATGTAATGAAAGAGTAACACAGACAAATTCGAAGACAAGTCACTGAGACTGCAAACTTTTTCGATTATTCATGCAGCAGAACTAGTTGTTCAGTGGGCTACTTTCACAATATGATCAGGGTACTAAATCCTCCAATGAAGTAAAGTGTAAAGATTAAAGTATTAACGAATCACTAATAAAATTTCAAGAAAAAATTTCTCAAGCCATTCTCTACAGCTGTAAATATGAAACTCGTCAAGTTATTCCATGGACCAGTATTTCTGTACAGCTGATGTAGACCCTGGACTTCACCGCACATTATTTGATGACTAAAATGAAAATAAAATGTCGATTCAAATGATTTCTTAACACTTCTGAAACATCTTTACAAGAAACTTATTGACCAAATTTAATACCCATGAGCCATAACTAAACCCTTGCACATGCTATACTCATATTAAATTTCTTTAACATTAATCTGCATTGTCATAGATAATAAGCTCCATATTTATTTCATGTCTGTTTACTTGGTCACATCCTCTGATGGTCACTCAAATTATTAATCTCGCATGTGAACAGTGGCGGAAAATAGGGTTGAGATTGATTACCTGTCAATTTGTTGAATGAATATATTGTAAGCAGGGTAATGGAGCCGATTAAGAGTTTTTGCAGTCAGAGTTTCAAAAGTAAATTTTCCATTGACAACATCTGCTATAATTGGGGCTACTGTCGCCAACCACACAAATGCACCTTCTCCAACACTGGGTCCATCGTCAACCTGACAGAAAAATTGTAATTTAGATTTATATATGTAGCTTATACTACTAAAACTCAAATTTTCCATTGTAATTAACTGGAAAAAAATTGAAGCATGTGACAAGAGTATGTTACTTATTATCCAGCACAAAGAAGACAGACAACTTATATGGGATACAGCTATAGAAGTGACCTTTCTTCAGGATAATTAGTACAGGTAGAATACTAGAAAGAATGTTTTATACAAGATGGTAGTGAACTAGAGAAGTAGAATACATACAAGAAGTGGCATGAGGTCTGAATAGAAAAGAGGAATCTCATCATCTTCTGGATTAAGATTTGTAGGCACCTTCTCCTCCTCTTTCTCTTTGGCTATGCTTTCCTGCATCCACAGAAAACAACAGTGTAATTATATCACATTGATACTCTATCCGGTTAGAAGTATTGAACTTGTTAAAAAAATTAGGATTTAACCGCACAACCCAACAACTGCATCAAATAACTCAACATAAAAAAGCTTACTTAGCATCTTGTCACGCCCCGCCAAATGCCGTGACAATCTGCTGACTAAGGAATTAGAGTTGGAGAATGAGAGGGGTGGAGTCGTGATCACGCATTACATCTAGTTTTTGGAAGCAAAGCAGCGCAATAAAGTAGTTTTAACTCTAAAACTCAAACAGATTGTCATTAAAATTTATATTTTAACCCCTATATAGTTACTTGGTAGAAAAAGTGCCTACACTGGTATCATAACCTTATTGCAATAACAATTATTTCACTTCAATTGAATCCTCACACATCAATAAAAAGGCTTAATGACCTTTTAATATACCAATATACCCACTGACACTGTAATTCAAAAACTTTCATTTCTGCCCCCAAAATAGAGAATACATTTTTATTACCCCCGGATCGGGAAAAAAAAACGATTTACGGAAAAATCGGTGTAAATCAGGCTGTAAGGCAAAAACTAAAAAAAAATGTTTTCAGTATTTAAGGGTAAAAGTACTACAAGGGCAAACATGAACATTTTTAACCACACGGGCAAATGAGTATTTTTATGCAAACCGAGTATTGGTGCAAACGTAAGATTTAAAAGGTCACTACGCCAAACAAAAAACAGACAAATAAAACACAAACAATAAAACAAAATTCTGCGAAAATTATGAGAAGGCAAAATGTATTGGGAAAATAGAATTACACACCGAAAATGAGTCATGTTGGTCGTCAGTGGAACCAGGCTTCTCCCAAGCAAGCATCATATCGAATGAAAAGCGGCTGAATGAACCATCACTTATTTGTTCTTGTATATTAGTACAGCACATGTCATTTAGAGCCCTTGAGAACCAATATTCCACCAGCTTCCTTGAATAGTCACCATTTTCAGGTGTCCAAGTACTCTCAAATTCCTCAACCATTACAGTTAAAGAAATATCGAGTTTCCTGAAATTAACAAGAAAAAAATATCACTAATATATTGTTTAGTAGTGCTATGACAGTACATAAACTGAGGCAACTGCCTCTGCAGACCTACTAACAGAAGTAAACAAGTTAACCAATGAGAGAGAGAGAGAGATTACTGGGAACATCGGAGAAGGACGTCGTTTGCAATAGTGGATGGGTGTTTTCTATCCATAGTCATCGTCGATTTTAGTAAGTTTTGTCTAGTGAATATATATATATGTATGGGTAGGTTCACGCTACTACACGTTATATATACACGGATATTTATGCAGAGGGATTGGGATGTGTCAGAACTCAGAAACTATCCTCCTCACTACAACAACTGCCAGGTGTTGGATTTTTTAACACGTGTCCTGCATGCACAAGGGTGTTCTACTGACCGGGCATCAGACTAAACCGGTCTTGTCTTTTACTCCCACTTTCCTTTTTGGATAACCCATTTAATTATATACATTTCAAAACTTATCAAAAATAATAAAAATTTAATAATATAAAAATTACATCTACTACCTTTTTCCACTACACTCACTTTATTCATTCAATACGGATTGGTCCCACCATTATAACCAACTTTATATATTTTTTCTCATTAAATTACATTTTTTTATCTCTCATCCCACTGTCTTATCAAAAATAACATTATTTTATTATGTTTCCCGTCCTCTGTGCCCAAACCACAAATAATTGGGACGGAGCGAGTAATTTTCTTTTGGTTACTAGAGCGAGCTACTTAAAATTTCATTATCGAATTAGACTATGCTAAGTCAAAAATAGTCAAAAATTGTAAAAGAATTATGCTCTGCGCTGTTTGGAAAGATTATGGCCCTCTTTGTTTAATGGTGAGAAAATGCCCAAAGCACAAAAATAAATATATTTATCCAAAATAGCACCCTATAAATATTTGGCCCTGACATGGCATAATCTTAACACCTTTAGTGCATGCTTTAATGAAATTAACAAAATCACATACTCTGCACTAGGGGCGGGCCGAGGAAATAGCACACACGCAGACATAAACTGGAGCATCATATGACGGGGCCCATATCCAGCAGTAAAGTTGCAAGCCAGTGTATCACAAGGTAACGCAAACTTTTGTTGCGTCAAACTGAAACACATCATGGTAATGCGTTGGAAATACAATCGCCGAATTAATATGCGTTAGAAGGACTGAATTTTAGTGGGCTGCCACAATAACGTATAATTTAATTGCGTTTGATATAACGAAAGTAATAGGTAGAGAAGCCCCCAGAGGACCTCTCCATGTGAGCACTCCGGAAGGCTCCAACCCTTCACAGGGCACACCCCGTGAAGAAAAAAGGCCCTTCGGGAGCCCTTCGTCCCGAAAAATATGTCGAAGGCGTCGTTCTGTAGTCTTGCGGGTTATCCTCGTAAATAACGGTCGTAAACAACTAGTCTGGCTTTGGGAGCCCTGTCTCCATATTCGGCGGGTTGTCCTCGACGGGAGACTCTAGGGCTATCTTGCACTTTGCAATTCTACGCTTGGGATCACTTGTCATGTAGTCTGATGGGAATCCTCATCGGGGGCAAGGATGCGCTTTGGCATTTTCGGTAAGTCATGGCTATACATGCATTTACGATCGACGGAAATAGCGGTAGCGGATGGGGATATCCTCCGGCCGAGGAGTTTCCTTGTACGTGAAGTCTCGAAGTCGTAAACGAGCCTTGTGCCTTTGTGACCAGGCTGCATTATCGGGCACTCCTAAAGCAAATCAATGTTCGATTTATTATAGGAAGTTGGTTCGACAACTCCTATTGGACCACGGAATGAGAAGCCAAGTCCATCTAGGTTTCTTGTTCCCGAAGAACTACGTCTGGCTTGATCCTCTATAAAAGGAGGTACATAGGCACATTGTGAGGGCACATTTTTGAGAGCTCTGAAAAGTCAAACATAAATCCTAGCAATCTCAGCCTTTTTTAAGCACAAATCAACGTGCTCCGGTGATTTCTCCGATCACCAACCACTGCAGCAGATCTTGATTCCGATCGCAAATCTCAAATCTTTGTTAACCAAATTTCTTCGTTAACAAATTGGCGCCAAAAGGAGGTGCTGGAATTAAATTGAATCTTAGGAGGAAAAGATGTCTAACAATGGTGGAAACTCTCGCGACAACGGCTATAACTCTGATGGTGAACGCTACACGCAAGAGTAACATAGAGATGGACGCTATGATCAAGATCAACATGAGGATGGACGCTTCAAGCAACTTGGAGATGGAGCTATGATCAAGACCAACAAGAGGATGGACGCTTTAAGTGTTAGTCGCTAAACACGCGCTAATAATACACGCAAGTATACGAGTTCGCAAGTAGTATATAATCTTTTCTAGTTTATTCCCACAGAGACTGTATTGGTTAACTATCTAATTTATGCACCTAAGCAACAATGTATGGTTATTATCCAATGCTAAGACGATAACAAATTGAGAATGTTTATAACTAAGAATTACGCTAACAATTATAAGTACGAGAATAAGATTGACTGAATTGATATATATGACAAACATAGGATTCTAACTTCATTAAATACTTCATTCAATAGCCTCATTATTCTTAACCTTAGCATGCAATGGTGATGACACTAATCAGATAACACGAAACTGATAAACGCCAACTTTCGTTGCAAGAGTACCATTCTACCAGACATTCATAAAAGAGATAGAAGCTAAATAAGCACCAGTTATATTGAGACCCTATATGTCTATAGAATTTGACAACATAACGGTTTAAGCACAAGTTATCTATCTTGATTACATAGGGCAAGTAAGATGGTTAAAATTACCTACGAATCATGCATAACAAATACATGAACCTATGCTATCATAGCAAGTTCTAATCCTTAAATTTACTTTCGCTTCATTAAGAATTAACACAATATCTTATAAGTTCGCGACGCTCATAAGACGAATACGCACAACCAATACTAGGATATCATGCAATCACCATATACTAAGGCATCAAACAATTTTAACTAAAGAAATTCATAAATAAATCCTCTAGAACCCCACGATAACGATTAGCCCATAATCGGACTCATCATCAACGTGGGTTCCGATGAAAATATGATATAACAAACGTAGTCTTTATACGAATAAATAAAACCAAGTACAAACAAGAGTATAGGTTCAGCAAAACAAGAAACAAGCATCCAAATTACAACTCAAAACAAAGATTCACAAGAATAAACTAGATCGTCTTCGCCTTTGTTGAATTGTGCTAAAGGTCTCTTGTCGTCTTCTCCTTACGCTATGGTCTGTCTTTGACTTGTTATCTATTAAAAACAACCTAATATGAATATATATAGCAGCCCTCAACAATCTGGAAGCTTCCCTTTTAGAAATGTAATAAAAATAGGATTCTGAAATTCGGCCTCGGCGCGGTGCATTTCTGGAACTCCAGCGCGGCCGCGTGCTACCACAGCGCGGGCGCGCCGTCCTTCTGGGAAAAACTCAGATTTCTTCTTAAAACTTGCTGCTTCGAGCTGACTTTCCACAAGCTTTTATTCTAACACCACCTATACACCAAATTAGCACCAAAACAATGCTAATTCACCTGATTACCTGAATAGTGCCTGAAATTCAAAAATACTAGAAAACACATTAACACACATAACAACTTGAGTACAAATACACCAATGCAAAGCTTATTAGAGCATAATAAAGTATCATAAATGCCACTCAACATACCCCCAAACTTGAATCGATGTTTGTCCTCAAGCATAAACAGACTCAAAGAACAAGAAACAAAAATGCAACTATATGAATGCAATGATCCCTGATAGAATAACTCAACCAACCAACAAGCAACATATCAACAAATGCAGTTATTCGCATGAAGATCAATCAAATCATACAAATCAACTTACAAACTAAAGACGCGTGTGTGTGTGTGAAGATAGTTACAGATATACTATCGCAACTAGATCGATAATCATGACTCACTACTCATCAAGGCAATCGCAAGGTTATAAATAAAATAAAAAGCTAGACTCAAAATAACTGATAACACTTCAATTCTTATATTGGAGTTTTATAAGGATTCATGCTTTTATTCACTATAAAACAACACAAGTATGCTTGCCTCCCACACTCATAGGCACAGCGGCTGGAGGCCAGCTACAAGGAGGACCATCGCAGTAGCAGCATGAGACAACAGGAGCGGACATGGGAGCTGGTTTGAGCTCGATGCAGTATAGGCGTCTTGCGAGGAGGATGGATGCGATGCACCACATCTATAGTCATTTTGCACAAGATCTCACCCAGGAACTTGGGACTGCATTTAGAGCCACCGGAGTTGACATAGGGCATTCCAGGTATGGATCCTACCTGGTGGGAGGCCAGCTACTGGTCAGGCGAGCAGGAATGCATGGATCCTCGCAGTAGCAGCAGGAGGACCATCGCAGTAGTAGCAACGGATGGTGGGAAGCCATTCTTCTCGGCCTTGGCGTTCACATAGGACTCACAAACCACACTCATAGGCACAGCGGTTGGTGCCTCGCAAAAAGGAACCCAGCCCATCTCCAAGATCACCTTAAAGCTTACCATCATTCCCAGATGGCAGGAACCCTCTCTCTTTAGAAATAAGCTTCGCGAGAAGCCTCGTGTACTCCTCCTCAGCCTCGGGAGTAGAAAACATGGGCCTCACATGTGACGCCCTCAATCTCGGGGTAAGGAAATGAGGACCCACACGCCTTTAATCTACTAATTAAATAAGTATAAACACCGATTAGCTACTAACAGGATCAAACAGGATAAAGTAAGAGACAAGATTACAACTACCAAACATAAAATATAACTTACAACCCCAAAATAAAATCAAATATACATAGTCGATCCCGGCTTGGAACCGACAGATAACCCATTGTATCTTTACAACTCTCTGGCTAAGCGCGCTCACTCAAAAACTTTACTACCTGCTCTGGCAACCGGAAGCCCTCAACACGATAGGGACCACCAGGTACGCTGTTAGGTCACACACACACTGTAGAGGGGGTGAATATAGTGTATAGTACAATCAAATCGAACTTTAATAACTCAAGTAACAGAAAACAAACTTTATTGAAATAATAAACTTTGTTACAGTATGGAACTGTTCTCTCTCAGTGATGAACAAATATCACGAGAGCTGCTAGGGTTACAATAAATAATCTTCTCGATTGTGATAACACTTATAGTGTAAACCCTATGTCTGTATTTATATACTACACAGTTACAAGATAATCGCTAATTGATATGGAATATAATTCTGCTTCCTAAAATATATCAATCAGATATTTTTTCTTCCAAGTATTCTATTCTTCATAGAATTCCTTCTTCATGCATATCTCTTCTTATGTTTGTCTCGATCTTCTTTCCTTTAACCAGCTGACTTCCTTATCTGAACGTCCTTTAGTACTTAAGTTCTGATATCCATCTTCTGATGATTATCTTCTGATAATATAAGTACTGATATCTGTAACACCCCCAGATCCGGGGTCGGGGATCCGGGTCGTCACGGTCTTTCTTTCCACAATATCACTTCACTTAATTAATAATAAATAACCTTATGCTGTGACCCCACACTAACACACACCACAACCCGTTATAGTCTCAGAGATGAAATTTAAATAAGTACAAGTCTTTGAATCCACAATTTAAAAGTTATTACAACCCAAAATGATTACTTGATAAATTTACAGTTAATTGCCATTATCTGCCACAAGTTATAATTATACATAATTGATTCTCAAAAGTAGATGGTCTGATCTACAATAGATCTACCTCTGCAGCTATAGCAGCTACAACATCAACGGGAAGACGCGGGACGCTTCCCACGCGCTTGCGCCGGGTCTGCTGGAGTCTGGCCATCTTTCCTAACTGTTGTTGTGTGATGAAGAAATAAAGCAAGGGTGAGCAGCAAGCCCACCAAAATAATATGTATAATGATTAACAATATATGAGCCTTCTCATAGTACTCATAAAAGTCTTGGTCAAAAGAAATGAACCAAGTTGATATCTTAATGCGATGAAGTCGCAAAATATTCAGCATATATATATATACATATATACTTTTCAAAATATGGGAAGTCCTCTTCCATGCATAATACACACAGAGTTTCAGTTTATAACTGTATATATAAAAATATCGTTGCAAGGTGATCTCATATATCTAACCTTGTCTCAACGTTTTTCCGAAAATCTTTGTCATTCATAAGACAATCATTAACTAGATATAAGTTTAAAAGATGAAGTTACAAGATACCCCAGAATACTTATATCTTTCCCAAATACTACTTGAACTACCCCCATTCAAGTTATAATCAGTTTCAAAGGTTCATCACATAGATGAGACTATAAGACAAGATTTGAATAGATTCAATCTTTGAATATCATTATAAATAATGAAGTTACGAGATACTTCATTAAGTCCCGATATATAAATATTCATATATATCTCCCATACATTTCCTGAAAACCTCTGTCATGTAAAGTATGAACAGAGTTGCAATATCCAATGAATTTGGAAGGAAAAGAATTTTGGCATAAACCAGATTTCTTGCTGATCAGGCAAAGATACCAATAAGTAACCTTTTCTACTGTAGATGGATGAATTCCTCACCGGTCATCACCCTGGCCGCATTAGGACCTCGCGCTAGACCGTTACCCGGCCACTCACGTGTTGATGGACTGCCACCCAGCCACTTACATATTCATAGACCGTACCCCGGCCTGTCGCTTATGCCGACTCAATCAGATGGACTTACTTCCCGAATATTGGGCAAGTAATCAAATTGTTTTCTCAAAACAGCAACCATGTTGCGAATATAAAATACACCACAGAGCCGGATCCCCAAGATTTTGAGCGAATATTCAAGTCTCCTTCAAAAGGAAGATCTTAAATCGGAAAACGAGTTTTGGGATCCGCTCTAACTTTTAAAATCATTTTGAAGACTCGAAAACATTTTTAAGAATGTTTAGAGTAAAGCTGATTTAATGAAATAAATCAGTCCCGATATATTAGAAAATATCTGAATATTATTATTTAAATAATATTCCCATAAAGAATAATCTTTATAAAAATAATTGAAGTAGAAGTTTTAAAACTTATACTTGAAACGGGTATTAAATAACCAAAGATACACTTATATGAAAGTATTATCTTTATTTGAATAATCGAAAATAAGTTTGATTATTAACACCTTATTCTTTAATAAAATAAAGAATATATTTCAGTAATAAGCGGAGTCATAATACCTCGAATGAATATTATAAATAATATTCATTAAATAAAATAAAGGAGTCATACATCCTCAAATGAATATTCAAATAATATTCAATTAATAAAATAAAAGGAGTCATAAGCCCTCGAATGAATATTCAAGATAATATTCATTAATAAAATAAAGTTATCGAATAAACCTTATTCGATTAATAGTTTTGAAAACTATAACCATATATATATATATATAAATATATATATATATATATATAAAATCTACTCGGGATCCTCGACTCCCGGTTTTAGAAAATGTTTTCACCTTTGGGTCCCTATACTAAGGGTATACGCAAATACCGCTTATCTCTAGCATAGGTATTATCAACTGAACCAACAGATATATATGGCAAGAATACGAAACAGGCATGCATATATATACCATATCAGCATGCTTCAATATATCGCAACATTTGCTAATTAACCAACATGCATCTATCACAAGATAATGCATATACATATATTCATCACAACAACAGTTATAACGGGTAGAAAACTTGCCTGAGCGACTGGGGGTTACGAATGGCTCGGGACGAGTCTGGTAACCTATAAGCAACAAGTAAGTTGGAATTAAACCAAAGTCACTTGTAAATCTATACTCTAACCAACTCAGACTCTAACGCTCGTTTTGCGCTTACTGATTTGCTTAAATCACCCGGGTACCCTCGGCTCCACCATTTTTAATAATTTAACCTTTACGAGTTTTAAGGCGATTCCTTCGCGAGTGTCTTACCAACTGCCTAACACACTTACCATAAATGTTTCATGCATTAATTAACCCTTTTTGGTCTTTAACCTATGTTTCAAAGTAAGGCGAGGGGAAAAGTTTCGTTCGCGAAACGCCGTTACTTGAAACGGTCGTTTCTCCTAAACCGTGCATCGGAATCGAACGAACTACATATCAAAACGAAGCTCGTAACATGAGCTACCTAGACATGGCAGTGGTCATAATCTAGCAGGGGGTTCTCGGGTCCTAATGTTATGCACAAAAACAGTCTACAGAAAATCGGACGTTACGACGGCTATGTTTACGCGATTTCCCAAATTTAAACCAATTCAAACAACCACAATTTCAACTCCAATTCACAACCCAATCAAACCTCCATCTAAACTACATTACAACAGCCCCCAATCAACTCAATATTACCAATTTATTCATCTAAACCAAGTCAAAAAAAAGTGACCAAGAACTTCAAATCTAACAAGCATCACTCCTAACTCCAAAATCAACAAAACCACTTACTAAACAAAGCTCTATTATGAGTACACACTCATTACACTAACCCATCATCTAACATTATGAAATCCAAACCAACAAAACTTAATACTAAGGTTTTGAGAAGTTATACCTTCCTTGGAGAGTGGAGAATCAAGAGAATGGCTTGGAATCACCCTTAAAGTCCTTATCCAAGCTTAATCTAAACAAAACTTCAAGAACACAAATTTTATTTCTTGAAAAACACTATTCACCATCTTCTTCCATGATTTATAGAAAAAGATTGGCTTGGAATTAGAAGCTTAAACTTATAGGAAGTATGTAACTATCCATGGGGAAGCTTAGATAATTACCTTGCTAAATAGTAAGTGGTGGAGCTTGGATCTTCATTTTTTAAGGAATGGGCCGAGAGCATGAAGAAGAAGAAGAGAGATTTTTGTGTTTTGCCTTGTTTTGCTTTTGGTTGGTTGGTTTTTGTTGTTTGATTTAGTCAATTACCTTGTTGCCCTTGAATTTGTGTGGTTCTCATTCAACCACACCTCCTTCCTTCCCATGTCATACCTATATCACTTTGTGATGTCATCACCCCTCCTTTGTCCTCTTTCTATTGGTTGGATGACATCATCCCCACTAATCCCTTTGATTAGCTTTTAATTGTTTGCCTAATGACCGTTGATCTGTTATACGGTTCGCTTAACTTTCGTTCTCGTTTATCGTTTGAGGGATCATACCCGGGATCTTATTACTTAGGTTCCCTTAACCTTTCTCAATATATTGTATTCCTTCTATGATCCTCTCTTATAATCCTTTAATTTAAATCCTTTTTATCCTGTTACCTTTTTCTCAATTCTTTCCGTATCTAGTGGATTTCCGGGAAAAATCAAAGTGTTCGGATTTGGATTCTGACGATCTTTTCATACACTTATATCCCATATAAAGTACTAATAAAATCTCAGAATATCCATATCAGAACCCCTACATAGTGTGGCATGAAAAGTTTTCTCATTCAGCAAAAACACTATTCATAAGGGTTTCAAAATTTCTCAAAAATTGGGGTTATTACAGTCTCCCCTCCTTAAAAGGATTCCGTCCCGGAATCAGATAGAAATGAATAGGGATACCTTCTTAATATTGCACTTTCTAACTCTCAAGTCAATTTTCCCACATTGTGGTCCTGCCACCAAACTCTGCCTAGTTTGATAATCCTTCCCCTAAGCACTTGTTCCTTTTCACTCTATAACCCTTCCTGGTTGCTCCATATAGGTTACGTCGGGTTGCATGTCTATGCGCTCATATGCCCCTATTTATCTGGCATCTGAATTACACTTCCTTAACATTGATACGTGAAACACGTTACGAACTTGTTACATGTTCGGGGTTAGGGCTAGCTCATATGATAACTTCCCAATATGTCTTAATATATCCAAGGGTCCAACAATTCGTGGACTTAGCTTTCATTTCTTTCCGAACCTCATCCTTCCTTTCCAAGGGAATACCTATAACAACACTAGGTCCCCTATTTCATACTCTTTGTCCTTTCGTGTCATGTCAACATACTTATCATGTCCATCTTGGGCTACTACCAGCCGTCCTCTGATTAGATCTATCATATCCTTGGTCCTTTAGACCACTGCTGGTCCGAGCATCTTGCACTCTACAACTTCATCCTAATATAAGGGAGATCGATATTGTCTTCCCTCAAGGATCTCATAAGGCGATATCTCAATACTGACATATGATCTATTGTCGTAAGAAAACTCAATCCGTGTTAAGTGATCATTCCAATTTCTTTCAAGTCTATTACACAGACTCTCATTATAGCTTTTAGCATTAGAGCTTTTGCTTCTCAATACCCATTCTTTTCGAGTTCGTAATCGCTACTACCTTCCGTTCCTAATATTATAATGGTTATACTTTTCTCGTTAGCATTCTATAACCTTTTAATAACCACGTCAACCTTAGTATCACGAATGTGTTTCCATTTCGCATACTACCACCACTTTATTACTCCTTTTTCAGTTGTTTCTATTTTCCAAAATTTGATCAATCAAATAGAAGTAAAGGAATTTGTTGAGAGATCACTATGATCATGAACACTTGTTATATCGCTTAGTTAGTACAGAAGGTGGCCAGCCTTTAGTACTTGACAAGCAATTAAACAATAGCTGGTATCCTACTAGGCTTCTATCACACAGATAGATAGTCATTCGGCAATACCTCCCCTTTCTGGAAGGGTTGTTCTTCTCAGCTTACATGAAATGAAAAGAAGAGAAAAGAACGAATTGAAGAGAATTGTATATATGAAAAAAAATATACTGCCACAAAATATATGGCTTGGAACCTACCTCTGAACTATAGAGGTTTGTCATAGGAGAACAAATCATATACGTATATAAATCAACATTAAGCATTATAGCCTCGTATTTCCCATGCCTAAATATTTCTATTCCGTCCATCATTCTATGGACCCATGCTCTTCCTCGAGCTTATACACAATCACCTTTGAAACTCCCTCGACATCGAAAATCGAATCTGGGATCTCATTCTATATATCACCGTTACTAGGATTCTATGCTCGCACCGCAACCTTCCTCGTATAATAATATGACTCTCTATTGATAAGAAAGAATAATTATTCACTAGGTAGATACTCTACTTAATTAGTCTATCAATGATAACTTATACACTACCACGACCCGATTAGTGGTACTCAATCTCAACACCCATTCCAATACAACTCTCATGGTTGTAATCAGCTCACTACTCGCAAAATCATTGCTGCCTTACTATGGTCCACCACTGACCTACTGTCGTCATTCACTTTTCCATAAAATCTTAATATCTAACCATATGGAGTCTATACATGTCGTATCAAATCCTTCTAAGGAGGTAACATAATCACCATTCATGATTCATGGAGTACACTCCTGATCCTGACATACTTACATGACATGAAGCATATAAAATTGCAGAAGAGTTTCAATCAAAGCACCGATAGCAGGTTAATACCATTCTTAATCATATGCCTTCAATAGAAGACTTAACTCAAAGGTTTGTTTGGTCCTTTTTGAAACATGGTCCTGGCTTATCTCAAGATAGTACCTTCTAAGATAGATAGCCCGTTCATGGCGATTACACGAATTAAACCTTTACCAACTACTATTACGGTTGGGTATTGCACAGTCATCAGAAGGAATGTCAATCTTCCAAACCATAATTCAACCTTCACATTTTTAACCATCATCACTGTATTCTTTTGGCACACGCGCCTATAATTATCCACTTACCTTTAAAGTGTCGGCCACCTCTTTGGCCTTTCCTGATAGTAAAATTTCCTTACAGTCAATGTCATTTTAACCACCTCCAAATAAATTTTCTACCTTATTTCCGATCACTGCTTGAGTGAAGATGTTTTCCTTAAAATCAGATGGGAAAAAAAATATCACCATTTTTCCATAAGTTATTGCCTCATTCTTTAGAGGCTAATCACTGTCAAGACTGACTCTCAATCATACTTAGAACATTTTTTTTTATCTTAAGTCCTAATTGCCCTGAACAATTTCGACCATTACTGGTTCGATCCATACTTTCTCGTGGTTTAACACGTGCCCCACTTGGCATCATTATAATTACGTCATATTTCCTTTATCCACATTTCTATTCTTGAGAATTTTGAATATTACCTTTTTCCTTATAAAACCTCTAAGGTTATCCTTCAATCGTTCCTCCTGTATTCCCTAGATACAGGGCATATCACAATACCATTTACTAATAGTAGAACCATTATCTATATACTTCTGCAAAATTTCTCCACTGATTCTTAAAGGTTGTTGTTACCTTAACCCTTTCCCAATCATACTGTCAAAACTCATACTATCCCTATTAAGGGTGACATGCCAACCTTTATGCAGTCCCCTAGGATTCATTTTAAGTTACCAATGTTCTATCCTTAATTCCACCTTAAAAAGGTACCTGCATCCTTCCACGAATAAATCAAGTCATATATCCTTGATAGATTATCATATTCATCATTCCCACCTCGATAGTCTATACCTAACTTCATAATAGCATCCTTATTCAAATTGAGGTCAATCCATATGGCCTCCAAAAGATAACAACGGTTATCCGCTTGTCTTGCCTAATTTGGTAACGATAACAAGGATGTTCTGGAAGATATTGGTCGTGTTCAACGTGAACTTCTTCTTAATAATTCCTTATTTACTTTTGTTGTTTATCTCAACAATCACCTCAATGTTGGGATATCTTTCATACCTGGCGTCTCCCTTTCTGGGTATCAAGCCACCGGTCTTACATTTCACCTTCTTGAAGGTCACTTCCTTCATCCAATTTTTCCTAATTTCTTACTTCCTTATCCCCTTAGTCTATCCGCGTCTCATTATTTATCCTTCAAATTATCTCAAGGTTTCCTCGAATCCTCCCAACTTACAGGGGATAACTATATGTATCTCTTATGCCCTCAACCATCAATTTTAACTTATGGTGAATCACCCTCATCCTGACGAATGCATACTTTTCTATTTCTATTGCTACGAGTCGTTAGGGTTTCCTCATACCCAACTCCCTTATCATACCTCAAACTCTATTGCCGTTATATTCCTTTCCACTTCAATTTCTTTTTTTTCTTTTTTTTTTCCTTTCTCTTATCATTATTTCATGAACCAACACAACATAAGCATTGATTTCAACATCCCGTCATTCTGGATTCGTGCCCTTACAACGAATCTTGACAACTTTTATAACTTAAATTCACAATTCATCATACTCGTCTGCCTTTGTTCTGGCTCTAAAGCTTTTACACTCTCTCCATAACCTTAGGAATTACTTTCCCGAAAACAATTGGCTGAACTTTAATCAGTTTATCATAACCTCTGGCTCCGTGCCTTTCTTGGTCTTTCACCAGCGGGTGGCCTCTCTCTTAGGAGGGTAAGTGACAAAAACAGTCCTTTGTGGTTCGTCAATCATTTAGAATCTCAAATGATTCCTCTATTTCCTTTAGCCAGGCTCTTGCCTCGGCTGGGTCAGCTTGTTCCATGGAACTCTGAGAGCTTAGCGACTTAAAGGTCCTGAAAGAATTTCTCACCGCACTGTCTCCTCAGGGTGGTGGTTGGGGATAATAGTCTAAGTTCTTTTTAGACAGGTCCATGAATTGCCGTATAGGAGTACCGTCTCGGGTCTCCTTTCCTTACTCGACTTTCTGTTTCCTTAGTATGAAATGTTTCATCCTACTCCCCATAATTGGGGTCATCTTTTAATTTAAAATCCTCATTTTCCACTCCATTATGTCATGGGTTCCTTCTATCTTGATGGCGACCTCCCTGACTATCACGTTCAGGGTTTGCTCTAAATCTTATTCCTCAAACTATGTCTCTCATCTAAGTTCTCATCCTTACGCTCTTGAACTTTCGGAACCCAAATTCTATAGGAATACCTCATTATTCCCTTATCATCTTTCTCGATATTAATCTTTTATCTAATTGTTGGCTCTCTGCCTTCATTCATAACTTTTTCTGGCACAATATGATCTTTTCCAATAATTCGGGCTGTATTGCAATCTCAAACAGCTTTTCGGTACCGGCTCCGGTTACCTTCACTTCTATTTCCATTTTCTCAAAATCTCTTATAAACTCTCCAAAAGACATTATCATCTTGAGTCTCTCCTTTTTACTAAGGGCATCAGCCACCATATTGGCTTTCCACGAATGATAAAGAATCTCCCAATCATTATTCTTGATTAGCTCTAACTGCCTCCTCTGGCATATGTTGAGCTCTTTCTACGTGAAAATGTACTAGAGCACTTATGGCTTAGGTAATTCTCGCACTTCTCTCCATACAAGTAGTGCCTCCAATCCTTAGGGTAAAACTATTGCCATGAGCCTAAGCTCATGAGCGGGGATATCGAATTTCATATTACCTTAATTGTCTTGACATGTACGCGATTACCTTACCGTGCTGCATAAGCACGCACCCTAAGCCCTTGTGCGAAGCGTCACTATACTTCACAAAATCTCTTTTTCCATCCGGCAACGCCAGCATAAGGGCCATCACCAACCTCTGCTTCAGTTCTTGAAAGTTGTTCTCGCATTTCTCTGTCCATTCGAACTTCTCAGTCTGAGTAAGCCGCGTTAAAGGGGCTACTATCTTTACAACTTGAACGAACCTCCGGTAGTGACCGGCCAATCCTACCTCTGGTAGTCGACCAAACCATGGTCATCAATTCATCAGTGGTCCTTTATCCAATCCTGTCAGGATCCTCCATGGGATCCTCCTCAACAACTATCCCTTCTAGGACAACATCCTCAACCGCTACATCCTCAATATCAACATCATCCGGTCCTGCATTAGGACACTCTATCGGATCCACAATCCGATCTCCAATTAGTAATAAAATATCATCGCGATGTTGCTCCTCAACCTCAGGGTTCGGAGTCCCGCTACCATATACGATAACGAACTACGCTCCTATCACGATATTTATAAGGGTTCCCATATGGGTTTTAACTGTCAGTACTACGTTAGGTAGCCCGACTATGAACTTGGCAAGAGTTCTTATTATCTTAGTGAACTTATTATCTTAACGTCCCATCATCTCTGAGGTTTATAACGCTTAGCTCTGATACCATTTCTGTAACACCCCCAGATCCGGGGTCGGGGATCCGGGTCGTCACGGTCTTTCTTTCCACAATATCAGTTCACTTAATTAATAATAAATAACCTTATGCTGTGACCCCACACTAACACACACCACAACCCGTTATAGTCTCAGAGATGAAATTTAAATAAGTACAAGTCTTTGAATCCACAATTTAAAAGTTATTACAACCCAAAATGATTACTTGATAAATTTACAGTTAATTGCCATTATCTGCCACAAGTTATAATTATACATAATTGATTCTCAAAAGTAGATGGTCTGATCTACAATAGATCTACCTCTGCAGTTATAGCAGCTACAACATCAACGGGAAGACGCGGGACGCTTCCAACGCGCTTGCGCTGGGTCTGCTGGAGTCTGGCCATCTTTCCTAACTATTGTTGTGTGATGAAGAAATAAAGCAAGGGTGAGCAGCAAGCCCACCAAAATAATATGTATAATGATTAACAATATATGAGCCTTCTCATAGTACTCATAAAAGTCTTGGTCAAAAGAAATGAACCAAGTTGATATCTTAATGCGATGAAGTCGCAAAATATTCAGCATATATATATACATATATACTTTTCAAAATATGGGAAGTCCTCTTCCATGCATAATACACACAGAGTTCCAGTTTATAACTGTATATATAAAAATATCGTTGCAAGGTGATCTCAGATATCTAACCTTGTCTCAACGTTTTTCCGAAAATCTTTATCATTCATAAGACAATCATTAACTAGATATAAGTTTAAAAGATGAAGTTACAAGATACCCCATAATACTTATATCTTTCCCAAATACTACTTGAACTACCCCCGTTCAAGTTATAATCAGTTTCAAAGGTTCATCACATAGATGAGACTATAAGACAAGATTTGAATAGATTCAATCTTTGAATATCATTATAAATAATGAAGTTACGAGATACTTCATTAAGTCCCGATATATAAATATTCATATATATCTCCCATACATTTCCTGAAAACCTCTGTCATGTAAAGTATGAACAGAGTTGCAATATCCAATGAATTTGGAAGGAAAAGAATTTTGGCATAAACCAGATATCTTGCTGATCAGGCAAAGATACCAATAAGTAACCTTTTCTACTGTAGATGGATGAATTCATCACCGGTCATCACCCTGGCCGCATTAGGACCTCGCGCTAGACCGTTACCCGGCCACTCACGCGTTGATGGACTGCCACCCAGCCACTTACACATTCATAGACCGTACCCCGGCCTGTCGCTTATGCCGACTCAATCAGATGGACTTACTTCCCGAACATTGGGCAAGTAATCAAATTGTTTTCTCAAAACAGCAACCATGTTGCGAATATAAAATACACCACAGAGCCGGATCCCCAAGATTTTGAGCGAATATTCAAGTCTCCTTCGAAAGGAAGATCTTAAATCGGAAAACGAGTTTTGGGATCCGCTCTAACTTTTAAAATCATTTTGAAGACTCGAAAACATTTTTAAGAATGTTTGGAGTAAAGCTGATTTAATGAAATAAATCAGTCCCGATATATTAGAAAATATCTGAATATTATTATTTAAATAATATTCCCATAAAGAATAATCTTTATAAAAATAATTGAAGTAGAAGTTTTAAAACTTATACTTGAAACGGGTATTAAATAACCAAAGATACACTTATATGAAAGTATTATCTTTATTTGAATAATCGAAAATAAGTTTGATTATTAACACCTTATTCTTTAATAAAATAAAGAATATATTTCAGTAATAAGCGGAGTCATAATACCTCGAATGAATATTATAAATAATATTCATTAAATAAAATAAAGGAGTCATACATCCTCAAATGAATATTCAAATAATATTCAATTAATAAAATAAAAGGAGTCATAAGCCCTCGAATGAATATTCAAGATAATATTCATTAATAAAATAAAGTTATCGAATAAACCTTATTCGATTAATAGTTTTGAAAACTATAACCATATATATATATAAATAAATATATATATAAAATCTACTCGGGATCCTCGACTCCCGGTTTTAGAAAATGTTTTCACCTTTGGGTCCCTATACTAAGGGTATACGCAAATACCGCTTATCTCTAGCATAGGTATTATCAACTGAACCAACAGATATATATGGCAAGAATACGAAACAGGCATGCATATATATACCATATCAGCATGCTTCAATATATCGCAACATTTGCTAATTAACCAACATGCATCTATCGCAAGATAATGCATATACATATATTCATCACAACAACAGTTATAACGGGTAGAAAACTTGCCTGAGCGACTGGGGGTTACGAATGGCTCGGGACGAGTCTGGTAACCTATAAGCAACAAGTAAGTTGGAATTAAACCAAAGTCACTTATAAATCTATACTCTAACCAACTCAGACTCTAACGCTCGTTTTGCGCTTACTGATTTGCTTAAGTCACCCGGGTACCCTCGGCTCCACCATTTTTAATAATTTAACCTTTACGAGTTTTAAGGCGATTCCTTCGCGAGTGTCTTATCAACTGCCTAACACACTTACCATAAATGTTTCATGCATTAATTAACCCTTTTTGGTCTTTAACCTATGTTTCAAAGTAAGGCGAGGGGAAAAGTTTCGTTCGCGAAACGCCGTTACTTGAAACGGTCGTTTCTCCTAAACCGTGCATCGGAATCGAACGAACTACATATCAAAACGAACCTCGTAACATGAGCTATCTAGACATGGCAGTGGTCATAATCTAGCAGGGGGTTCTCGGGTCCTAATGTTATGCACAAAAACAGTCTACAGAAAATCGGACGTTACGACGGCTATGTTTATGCGATTTCCCAAATTTAAACCAATTCAAACAACCCCAATTTCAACTCCAATTCACAACCCAATCAAACCTCCATCTAAACTACATTACAACAGCCCCCAATCAACTCAATATTACCAATTTATTCATCTAAACCAAGTCAAAAAAAGTGACCAAGAACTTCAAATCTAACAAGCATCACTCCTAACTCCAAAATCAACAAAACCACTTACTAAACAAAGCTCTATTATGAGTACACACTCATTACACTAACCCATCATCTAACATTATGAAATCCAAACCAACAAAACTTAATACTAAGGGTTTGAGAAGTTATACCTTCCTTGGAGAGTGGAGAATCAAGAGAATGGCTTGGAATCACCCTTAAAGTCCTTATCCAAGCTTAATATAAACAAAACTTCAAGAACACAAATTTTATTTCTTGAAAAACACTATTCACCATCTTCTTCCATGATTTATAGAAAAAGATTGGCTTGGAATTAGAAGCTTAAACTTATAGGAAGTATGTAACTATCCATGGGGAAGCTTAGATAATTACCTTGCTAAATAGTAAGTGGTGGAGCTTGGATCTTCATTTTTTAAGGAATGGGCCGAGAGCATGAAGAAGAAGAAGAGAGATTTTTGTGTTTTGCCTTGTTTTGCTTTTGGTTGGTTGGTTTTTGTTGTTTGATTTAGTCAATTACCTTGTTGCCCTTGAATTTGTGTGGTTCTCATTCAACCACACCTCCTTCCTTCCCATGTCATACCTACATCACTTTGTGATGTCATCACCCCTCATTTGTCCTCTTTCTATTGGTTGGATGACATCATCCCCACTAATCCCTTTGATTAGCTTTTAATTGTTTGCCTAATGACCGCTGATCTGTTGTACGGTTCGCTTAACTTTCGTTCTCGTTTATCGTTTGAGGGATCATACCCGGGATCTTATTACTTAGGTTCCCTTAACCTTTCTCAATATATTGTATTTCTTCTATGATCCTCTCTTATAATCCTTTAATTTAAATCCTTTTTATCCTGTTACCTTTTTCTCAATTCTTTCCGTATCTAGTGGATTTCCGGGAAAAATCAAAGTGTTCGGATTTGGATTCTGACGATCTTTTTATACACTTATATCCCATATAAAGTACTAATAAAATCTCAGAATATCCATATCAGAACCCCTACATAGTGTGGCATGAAAAGTTTTCTCATTCAGCAAAAACACTATTCATAAGGGTTTCAAAATTTCTCAAAAATTGGGGTTATTACAATATCCTTAAGTCCTGCTTCCAGTAAGTACTGATTTATCCTGTTTAAGTAAGATCTGAAAACTAAACATAAATCACATTAGCCATGACATTATCAAATATATCTAACAATCTCCCCCAACTTGTAAATTAGCATAATATACAAGTTTAACAGATATTTGATGATGTCAAAAATATTAAGTACAAATGCATGAGAACTTGACTAGATAACTACAACTTACAGTCCTTAAATCTTTACCAATCTTTAACTTCTGATAACAACTTCAGTCTGTATTCATATCAGAATTTAAGCAGTTATAGATCTTGACTTGGCTTCATCTTCTGATCTCTCTGATGTCAGGAGTTGTTCTGAGATAGTTCTTCAACAAACATCTCTCAGCATATCTGAGTTCATCAATCATCCTCCTTTTAGCATCTTTAAGTTCTGCAGAATCTTCACCAGTTTGAAAGATTGCAGCCCTGAGATCATTAATTTTAGCTTTCCTTATTTCCTGATCCAGTCTGATCAAATATGCTTTATCAGACTCAAGATTGAATTCCACAGCCCTGTAACCCAGAAAGGTAGTTATAATCTTGGCAGTGTTGGACTTCATCTCAACTATATCACCCTTGTGATCTTTGTACTTTGGAAGATATGTGCTGTCAGACTTAACAGAATAAAGCCTTTTCTGTCTCTGAATCTGATTCTTCAAATAGTTTGCAGCACTTTCTATTATTCTGTCATTCACTTGAAGTAAGAATAATACATGCTCCAGTTCTTCAAAATACTTCAGTGGAATGGCATTTTCCCTTATATGATAAACCCTACCATCTGTCATGAAGTACAACAAAATGTATTCTTTCAAGTAGGTATGGTAAACCATTTGTACAGATTCCGGTTGATTCAATCTCTCAGGAGTTGCTCCAATACCTGGTTCACTTAAGGAAGTTGGATCATTGGTAGTGTTCTGTATTCTTCTTTCATCAGCACTTCCCACTCCAGTTTTATCTCTTGCTTCCTTTCCAGTAACCACTCTTGCTTCAAAACCACTTGCAGCAGTCTTCAAAGGCTGAGTCTGTTTGGCTTTAGTGAATCCTGGTAGGAGTGTCTTTGATTTATCAGAACTAACTATCTCTTGACTCTGAACAACTTGAGCCATGTCAGAGGTTGTCTTAGAAACTTTTCTTAAAGTCAGAGCAAGATCAGCATCTTCATCAGTAATTTCTTCATTCACAGGAGGCACATAAACCTTGATAGGTTCACCAACTTTTTCTTTGCCCTTGGACCTTGGATCTATCTGCAGTTGTGATTTAGCCATGATTGCTTCAGGATTTAGATTTGACTTTTTCTGATTTAAGTCTGGCTTCTTCTTCCATTAGACTCTCCAAGTCCATTCCTGGATTTTCCTGAAGAAATAACTGTCTTGACATTTCTTCATCAAGATCTAAAAGTTCATCAGAACTTATCCTTTTACCAATAGTAGAAGTAATTCTTTTTCAGCATCAGAACTTGTTCTGTGACTTGTGATTTCAGCTTTTCTTGATGAGAAACCTCTACCTTGACTATGACCTCCACCCATTCCAGAGGTTCCTTGGTCATCTTTTTCATCTTCCTTCCCCTTCAGTGTCTTATCAGTTTTTCATTTGGACTTAATTACTTTCTCCCCCTTTTTGGCATCAGCAGGTAACATAAGAGAGACAAGCAATTCCACTGAGGCTTGGATTTCATCAAGTTGAGATTGCTGAGAAGCTTGATTTTTCAAAATATCATCAATCTGAGATTGTTGTTTCTCTTGAGTCTTCTCAATATAAAAAACTCTGTCAAAGGTAGGTTGGAAGAATTTTTTCTTGTCAATTTTCTGAACATTCGTTCTTGAGTAATTCTTCCTGAATTTTATGTATTTCTGCATAAGTAGTGGAATGAAGGCCTTGCAGATGTTTAGTACTCAATGCAGTGACTCGAAGCTGTGTTTTAAAATCATCAGTAATTAACATCTCATCAGCTTTTGTCAAGTGCTCAACAAGATTCTTTGCAGATGGAACACAGGTAACTGAGTTCCATTCCTTAGTCCACTCCTGTCCTGCAGGAGTTTCACTCCAAGGCACTGGTGCTTCTCTTGTAACAAACTTCTTAACTAATTCAGATTTAGGAATAGTTTGTTGAGGTGCATGTCCTGAAGGACCTGCTTCATCAGTGTAATATCCGGGATATATCGTGTAATTATTTTGCTATTAAATAATTATTATGTGAGTTCAGTATCTATTCTGTGAGTAAATTGTTAAATGTTATCTGTACTTGGATATTCAAAAATAATATTAATTGAGTATTTTAATTTTTATATGTCCAAAATAAAACATAGATAATTGTCATCTCTTCCTAATCATTTTTATATTGATTTATGGATTTATAAGGATCATATGAAATTTATAAAATCTTTTTCCGAGTATTTAAAATCTATTTTATAAAAACGGGAACCAACCGACGTCAACTGTTGTTACGTTTTTGGAACCCGAAACTCTTCCGAGAACTCCTTTCTAACCTAATTGTAATATTCCGAGCATATTCCATGTTCCGACTTTTTCGATCCGGCGTACGGTTTGTCCTGCGCGGGTCCCGGCGCAACATTTTCGATACAATATTCGTTTCGGTAAATCAATAAAACCCGTATTTTCGATAAACTGGAGCTTTTTATTAAACTATCACAATTATCACTTCGTAATACGTGTAACCAGGCGCTGAGACCAAGACCGCAGTACAAATTATACTGATATTGGATAATTATCCCGAAAACCGATACCGTTTGGATCAGTTTTTACAAATAAACGTACCGTTTTATATCCAGAATGATCTAACGGGATACTAATATTCCATAAATATAAATAGCCTTTTTCCATATTTTATTTCGTATCAAAATTATTTGCAGATAGTTAATTCTATAATTTTCAGAGAAAAACCCTAATTACATAAACTGTTCTAAGAATCAAACAGCAAAACGAAGGCGTTACCGATCTCTGTTTTCAAAGCTTGAGTAACCAAAATGAAGGATTTGAAGTGTTCTATCAGATTCTGAGCTTTGTTTCACTGCAAAATCAAAGGTTTATTTTCTAGAAATTTATTTATTTTCGAATTAAATTTATTAAAAATATGAATTTTTGTTCGGATGATTGTTTGTATGATTTGATGATTGCATGTTGTAGAGCTTGTTTTCCTGATGATTTTGATATATTATACGTCTGATTTGGAGTTCAATAACATGTTCAAATTTGAGTTTGATTTTCGAATTTTAAAATTAGGGTTTATAACCCGTATTAATGTTCTTAATTGAAATTTGGGGGTTTCTTATTCTGAAATAGATTGATGTTGTGGTATAGTGTATTGTATTCTCTGTGAAATTTACAATCTAGTCGTACAAGTTTCATGAATCAATGAGGTCTGTAGAGAAGGGAGTTGTGTTTTGAAGTTTACGTCGAACCCGCCGGAAACCGGCGAGTTTCTTGATCAAATTCCGGCCAAGTCTGGGGTTATTGATGAATTTTGATTGCAGATATAGGTTCCTGGTGTTGTGTAGTTTAATTCTGGAGGTGATGGTGGTGGGAGGATGCCGGAGGTGAGTTCTCCGACCACCCCCGATTTTTTGGCGACTGAAACTGCAAAATTGCAGTTTAGTCCCTGTATTTTTGAAGATGGTGAAGTTTAGTCCCTGTAGTTTGCAAAGTTTTCAAAAATAGGATTCCTGTTTATAAAATGTTTAAATATCATATTTCCTATTTATTTTTATTATAAAAATTCATTTTTAATTTCTGAAAATTCTGAAAATTATTATTTTAATTCCGAAAATTATTTTTAATTCAAAAATAAATCTAAATTAATTAGTTAATTAATTTTAGTTAATTTTTAATTAATTAATTGGTCAATTAATTTGAAAAATTAATTGATTAATTGATTTAATTAATTATTAATTGATTTTAATCAATTATTTAATTAGATTAAATTATTTAAAAATGATTTAAAAATTCCGAAAAATAGTTTCGAGCTTTAAAATATTATTCTAAATTATTTCCAAAGCTCGATAATTAGTATAAAATTGTTTCGGAGCCAGAATTGGCCTACCGAACCCTGTTTATTAACCCGAAATTGATCCAACGACCCGTTTTAATTCCGAAAAATGTTTTAAAAATCATTTTAAATATCGGAAAGCCTATTTATGACTCGAGACTTCTTTATAAATAATATATCATTGATTACGTGATGTATTATGTTCTATATGTGACTTGTTGATTGACTATCAGTCTGTATATTCAGTGTTTACTTGATTATTGCATAACTTTCAATCCGTTCATCGGATTTGGGTAAAACGAAGGTTAGATAGAAGTATGTGTTGAATAGAACTCTATGAGTCGATTATTGATAGATGTTTATGATATGTAAGCAGAAGAGGCAAGGCGTAAGAAAGGGAAACAGGTAGTTGAGGAGTAAGACGATTGTGATTGGAAGCGAGTGCAGTGTAGCAAGCTAATACCAGGCAAGTGTTCTGAACTTTCTCGAGATATTGTAGTACTTGATAGTCTTGTTGATATTGCAAGTGCTTTGAAGCACTGTACCCTAAACCTTGATTCCAGTTATTGATCTTGAGCCATAACCTGATTCTTTCTAGACCATTGATTGTTGTATACCCAAACACGAACCTCAAGTATACGATCCTACTTCACAAATACATACAAACTAAATATTAAACACTGAACCAGATTGCTTACACAATCAAATCTTTGTATTTTATGCTTTGAAAGACCAAATCCTTGAAACCCTGAAACATTGATTCCTTTGTTATCCAATTCTTTCATTACCCAGCATTCAAGCTTTGAAATTACCTTATTGATCCTTACAAGGATTGAAACCCTTTCATTGTTAAACACTCATTGTTGTTAATGATTCTGGTTATTAATTATTATTGCTTATTCTGTTATTATGTTAGAATTGGATTGTTTTTATAAAATTGTGGACCAGATTCGTGGTCAGACCATATAATGGTCAAGTTAGGCCAATGTGTGCCTTGGATCCAGTAGTTAGAGCAGTGCTGTGTGCTTTGCTCGGGGTTAGTGCGTGACTAATCAGCAGCCTAACCTTGGTATTTAACCTGAAAATATAATATCCAATTCTAAATCATAATCCATTGTTCACTTGATATCATAAACATGTTCACTTGATGATCATTATTCTCAGTTTTATCATTGTGACTTGCTGAGCTAGTTAGCTCACTTGTGCGATATTTTTTCTGTTCTTTTCCAGTTAAGAAGGAACCACTTGGAACCGCGGATCCCCAGTCTAGTGCGAGAGCTAGGGGTTCAGGTTGATCGAGCTAAGCTAGTAGGTTTCTTTTCGGATAATTTAAGTCTGTAAAAGTTTTTAATAATGTTTAATACTCAGTTTTGAGTTTGGAATAGTTGGGATTTGAACAGTATGTAATATAAGTAGATGTGTGGCTTGTGTGCATCCTTTAACCTATTGCGATCCGTGGTAGTTGGTAAATAGGGTCACTGCATATTATTGTTATCTTTATTATTGCTATAAGCAGGTTATAAATAAGGCGTGTGTGTGTGGACCCCAAACTTCTGACCTGGGTTTGGAGGGCGCCACAGGTTTGGTATCAGAGCTACAGGTTATAAGTCACTGACACAAGCCTAGGTTGACGGGAATGGGTAGAGGGTTAGGAATTAGAAGTAAGGAATAGAAATATAGAACGTCGAGAGGTTGAGTGCTTCGGTATATCAGGTATTAGTGTAATTCGCGTTATGGTTCGAGATTCTTATATTACGATATGATTTCAGATAGCAGCGATGGCCGACTCTTTTATTCCCGTATCAGCTGATCACTCAGAGCCTTCAGTTGGAGTGCCGTCTTCGGATCCACGTCCTGTTGTTCCACCAGTGTTGGCTATACTACCTCCACCTGTGTTGCAGCCCGTACCACTGCAGGCTATTCCACCTCCAGGCATGAGCCCACTTGTCAGAGGACCCCCATCAGCTGATTCAGATTCCACTGGACATTCAGTTGCGAGTGCCCCATTCTAGTCTACATTGCCTCCAGTTCCTTACTACCGGTATGAGGCTCTTCTATTGGAGCGTGATTCCTTGTTGGCCCAGATCAGAGAGCTACAGCATATCATTAGGACTACAGATGTTGATCGTGGTGTGAGGGAACTTCGAGAGGAGATTCATGTGACACGGAGGGTTCTTGAGGCTAGGCTACATGGAGCTACATTACCTGGCAGAGGCCCTGATGCACTGATGGGCTGGGCTACTGAGGTGATGGAGGACTTTGAGAGGCTGGCAGGACCAGAGTTTCCCTGGAGCTGAGTCAGAGATTCAGAGATGGAAATTCTGAGCAGTGTTGTTATGATTATGTAGTATGTACAGTAGTGTGTAGTGTGTCAGTAGACTTTTGAGTTGTCTTTATAGACTAGCTATGATGACTAGTGAGTAGGTTGTTGTACCCTTTTGCTTTTACTTCCGAAGCGTCTTTACGCTTGTACTACCTAAAACTTTTGATCTATATATATCAGTACCTTTTTCCTTTCCAGCACTGTCAGTTATTTTATTGCACATGTTTTACCTTACCTTATCTATTGCACCAGTTATACCTCTGTGATACCATGTACCCTGTTTTCCATAACTGTTTATATATTCTGTAAAGAAGCATGCAATTTACTTAGTTACAACTGTTTTCAAAAAGAGATATTTCTGTTTTACAAAACTGTTCTTTTATGCAAAAGATTGATTCAAAAGCTAAATAAGTTGATTGATTTTTTACAGAAAATGCCTCCCAGAAGAAATACCCGCACCAACACCCAGAATGAAGAAACCAACAACAACAACCAAGATGATACAAACCCAAATATGAACCCAGGACCCATAGACCCTGCAATAGCCCAGATTCTTCAAATCTTGGCCCAACAAACAGTTCACCTGGCACAACAACAACAAAGACAGACCAACCCCCAGGTAACTTTTAAAACTTTTCAAGCAGTAAATCCACCAGAATTCAAGGGTTCCTTAGAGCCAATTGAAGCAAATGTTTGGTTAAAGGAAATAGAGAAGGCATTTGCCTTAGTGAAAGTAAAGGAGGAATAGAAGGTTGAGTTTGCAAGTTACTATCTGAAGAATGAAGCCACCTATTGGTGGGAGATGGTGAAGACATTGGAAGGTACAGATGTTATTACTTGGGAAAGGTTTAAGGAATTGTTTTTAGAAAAGTATTTTCCTCAGTTTGTTCAGGATCAAATGGAGCTGAAGTTTTTAGAATTAAAGCAAGGGAACATGTCGGTAACAGATTATGAGGGTAATTTTGAGGAATTGTCAAGGTATGTACCGTCGTATGTGGATACTGACAGGAAGAAGGCTAAAAGATTCCAGCAAGGTTTGAAACCCTGGATCAGAGGGAAGGTAGCCATTTTTGAAATGGATACCTATGCAGGAGTAGTACAAAAGGCTATGATCGCATAGACAGAGAGTGAGATGTTCCAGAAGGAGAAAGAAAGCAAGAAAAGGAAAGTTGAGGGAAGTGAGGGTTAGTCACAACCAGGGAAGTTTCCAAATTTTAAGAAGTGCAAGTTTCAGCCAGGGAGAAATTTTAATTTCAGGAAACAGAATGCAGGAGACGGAGGCCAGAGCAACCGTCCAGTTAATACAAATCAGCCAAATCAGTTGAGACTAACTTTTCCAGATTGTCAAGTATGTGGAAAGAAGCATGGAGGAGTTTGTAATAAGTTGAATGTGGTATGTTTCAAATGCAACCAGAAAGGGAACTATTCGAGGGAGTGCCGAAATCAGCCAGCAAGAGAACCAGCAAGTAAGGATCAGCCTATCCGGAATCCAGCAGTAAAGGTTCCAACCATTGGATTTATGTGCTTTAAATGTGGAAAGCCAGAACATATGGCCAGGGATTGCAAGACATCAGCCCCAGTCAGTAATGCATTAAGGATTATGGGATCTACTTCAGCAGTGAATGAGACTCAAAGGGCTAGAGTTTTTGACATGTCGGTGAAGGATGCGCTCCAAGATACGGATGTCGTGGCAGGTACGCTTAATGTGAATACTTTATGTGCCAAAGTGTTAATAGATTCGGGAGCAACTCGATCGTTTATTTCACAAGATTTTGTTAGTAAGTTAAATTGTCCAGTTGAGTGTTTAAATGAAATAATGACTGTGGAATTAGCAAATCAAGAACATGTATCTGTTAATCATGTTTGTGGGAATTGTGAGATTGAGATTTCTGGTAGTAAGTTTTGTGTAGATTTGATACCATTTAAGTTAGGAGAATTTGACATTATATTAGGGATGGATTGGTTATCAAGGCACGATGCCCAAATAGATTGTCGAAATAAGAAGGTAATGGTGAAAACGCCAGACGAAAGGATAGTAACGTTCAAGGGCCAAAAACAAATAAAGAAGTTCTTAACGATGATTCAAGCCAAGAAGTTACTACGACAAGGATGTGAGCATTTCATGGCATATGTGATTGACAGAAGTCAAGAACCAACAAAACTTGAAGATATTCCAGTTGTGAATGAATTTCTAGACGTATTTCCCGACGAGTTACCAGGACTTCCTCCAGATAGAGAAATTGAATTTGCGATCAACTTAGCACCTGGAACAGAACCAGTATCCAAGGCCCCGTATAGAATGGCGCCCGTCGAGATGAAAGAGCTAGCGAAGCAATTGCAGGAGTTGTTAGAGAAAGGAGTAATCAGACCCAGTGTATCCCCGTGGGGAGCCCCGGTATTATTTGTCAAAAAGAAAGATGGAAGCATGAGACTGTGTATTGACTATAGGGAGCTCAACAAGCTGACAATCAAGAACAAATATCCGTTACCCAGAATTGACGATATGTTCGACCAGTTGAAGGGAGCCAAGTATTTCTCCAAAATTGATTTAAGATCAAGATATCATCAACTAAAGATCAAGCCAGAAGATATACCAAAGACAACTTTCAGAACAAGGTATGTACATTACGAGTTTTTAGTGATGTCTTTTGGGTTGACCAATGCCCCGACAGCGTTTATGGACCTGATGAACAGAATTTTCAAGGAGTATTTGGATAAGTTTGTTATTGTGTTTATAGACGATATTTTAATCTATTCAAAGACGGAAGAGGATCATGCGAAACATGTGAGAACAGCTTTGGAGATTTTAAGGAAAAAGAAGTTATATGCTAAATTCTCGAAGTGTGAGTTTTGGCTACAGGAAGTTCAGTTCTTAGGGCACATAGTTAGTAATGAAAGGATCAAAGTGGACCCGGCAAAGATCGAGGCAATTACGAATTGGGAGAGACCGAAAACACCCACCGAGGTAAGAAGTTTCTTAGGATTGGCGGGATATTATCGTCGATTTGTTCAAAATTTCTCGAGGATTGCCACACCATTAACAAAGCTTACACGAAAGAATGAGAAGTTTATATGGAATGACAAATGCGAGGAATGTTTTCAGGAGTTGAAGCGACGATTAATCACGTCACCTGTTTTGTCACTTCCAGATGATCAAGGGAATTTCGTAATTTATAGTGATGCTTCTCACAAAGGATTAGGATGTGTTCTAATGCAGCACAAAAAGGTGATTACGTATGCGTCAAGGCAATTGAAACCCCACGAACAGAAGTATCCTACTCATGATTTGGAGCTAGCAGCCATAGTTTTTGCTTTGAAGATTTGGAGACATTATTTGTATGGAGAAAAGTGCGAGATTTTCACGGATCACAAAAGCTTAAAGTACATATTCACACATAAGGAACTTAATATGAGACTAAGGAGATGGTTAGAGTTGATCAAAGACTATGATTGCTCGATTAATTATCATCCCGGTAAAGCGAATGTGGTAGCAGACGCATTAAGTCGGAAGGAAAGGTTGTATGTGTTATCAGTACCTGAAGATATATATAAGGAATTTCAGAAATTGGAATTGGAGATTAAAGTTTGCAAGCCTAAGGAAGCGAAAGTATACAGTATGACTTTCCAACCGGAATTATTTGAGAAAATAAAGAAATGTCAGGAAGATGTAATGGATCAAGATATAAATCGCTTGGCAGGGGAAGAGTTATGCACACAGAAAGATGACCAAGGTATTCTGAGGTTTTCATCTAGAATTTGGATTCCACCAGTGACGGAGCTGGAAAATGAAATTTTACAGGAGGCACATAATTCAAGGTATTCCATCCATCCAAGGAGTACCAAAATGTACAGAGATTTAAAGAAGAATTATTGGTGGCCAGACATAAAGAGGGAAATTGCGGAATGGATTAGCAAATGTTATACCTGTCATAGAGTTAAAGCAGAGCATCAGAGACCAAGTGGATTGTTACAGCCATTGGAGATTCCAGAGTGGAAATGGGAACATATTGCCATGGATTTCATAGTTGGATTACCAAGGACAAGGGCTAATCATGATGCCATTTGGGTTATAGTGGATAGACTTACCAAGTCAGCTCATTTTCTGCCTATAAATGAAAGATTTTCGCTCGACAAGTTGGTCCATATGTACCTGAAGGAAATTGTAGTTCGTCATGGAGTTCCTGTGTCTATTGTATCTGATCGAGATCCAAGGTTTAATTCAAGATTTTGGAAGAGTTTTCAAGAATGTTTGGGAACAAGACTGAATATGAGTACGGCCTATCACCCCCAGACGGATGGCCAAAGTGAAAGAACGATCCAGACAATCGAGGACATGTTACGTGTTTGTGCTATTGATTTCAAAGGAAGTTGGGACGAACATTTACCTCTGGTAGAGTTTGCTTACAACAACAGTTATCATGCCAGCATTGGGATGCCACCCTATGAAGCCCTTTATGGACGCAAATGTAGATCTCCAATATATTGGGATGAAGTAGGAGAGCGCAAGATACTTGGACCTGAACTGGTACAGCAGACAAAGGAAATTGTTGAAATCAACCAGAAGAGATTAATAGCCGCACAAGATCGTCAGAGGAAATATGCAGATCAGTCAAGGAAAGACATGGAATTTGAAGAAGGAAGCTTGGTATTACTGAAAGTATCACCGTGGAAAGGACTAACGAGGTTTGGAAAGAAAGGAAAGTTGAGTCCAAGATATGTCGGACCTTTTGAGATCCTAAAGCGCGTTGGCAAAGTAGCTTACGAGTTGGCGTTACCACCGCACATGGAGCACATTCACAATGTTTTTCACGTATCGATGCTCAAGAAATATAATCCAGACTCCAGGCATGTAATAGATTATGAGCCAATAGAGCTTCAGGCAGATTTGTCATATATAGAGAGTCCGATAGAGATTCTAGAGGAGAGGGAGAAAGTATTGAGAAATAAAGTGGTAAAGTTAGTAAAAGTATTGTGGAGAAACCCAAAGGTTGAAGAGTCAACCTGGGAGTTAGAAAGTGATATGAGAGAAAAGTACCCTCATTTGTTTTCTTAGGAAACTCTGAGGACAGAATCCTTTTAAGGGGGGAGGATGTAATATCCGGGATATATCGTGTAATTATTTGCTATTAAATAATTATTATGTGAGTTCAGTATCTATTCTGTGAGTTAATTGTTAAATGTTATCTGTACTTGGATATTCAAAAATAATATTAATTGAGTATTTTAATTTTTATATGTCCAAAATAAAACATAGATAATTGTCATATCTTCCTAATCATTTTTATGTTGATTTATGGATTTATAAGGATCATATGAAATTTATAAAATCTTTTTCCGAGTATTTAAAATCTATTTTATAAAAACGGGAACCAACCGACGTCAACCGTTGTTACGTTTTTGGAACCCGAAACTCATCCGAGAACTCCTTTCTAACCTAATTGAAATATTCCGAGCATATTCCATGTTTCGACTTTTTCGATCCGGCGTACGGTTTGTCCTGCGCGGGTCCCGGCACAATATTTTCGATACAATATTCGTTTCGGTAAATCAATAAAACCCGTATTTTCGATAAACGGGAGCTTTTTATTAAACTATCACAATTATCAATTCGTAATACGTGTAACCAGGCGCTGAGAGCAAGACCGCAGTACAAATTGTACTGATATTGGATAATTATCCCGAAAACCGATACCGTTTGGATCAGTTTTTACAAATAAACGTACCGTTTTATCCGGAATGATCCAACGGAATACTAATATTCCGTAAATATAAATACCCTTTTTCCGTATTTTATTTCGTATCAAAATCATTTGCAGATAGTTAATTCTATAATTTTTAGAGAAAAACCCTAATTACATAAACTGTTCTGAGAATCAAACAGCAAAACGAAGGCGTTACCGATCTCTGTTTTCAAAGCTTGAGTAACCAAAATGAAGGATTTGAAGTGTTCTATCAGTTTCTGAGCTTTGTTTCACTGCAGAATCAAAGGTTTATTTTCTGGAAATTTATTTATTTTTGAATTAAATTTATTAAAAATATGAATTTTTGTTCGGATGATTGTTTGTATGATTTGATGATTGCATGTTGTAGAGCTTGTTTTCCTGATGATTTTGATATATTGTACGTCTGATTTGGAGTTCAATAACATGTTCAAATTTGAGTTTGATTTTCGAATTTTAAAATTAGGGTTTATAACCCGTATGAATGTTCTTAATTGAAAATTGGGGGTTTCTTATTCTGAAATAGATTGATGTTGTGGTATAGTGTATTGTATTCTCTGTGAAATTTGCAATCTAGTCGTACAAGTTTCATGAATCAACGAGGTCTGTAGAGAAGGAAGTTGTGTTTTGAAGTTTACGTCGAACCCGCCGGAAACCGGCGAGTTTCTTGATCAAATTCCGGCCAAGTCTGGGGTTATTGATGAATTTTAATTGCAGATATAGGTTCCTGGTGTTGTGTAGTTTAATTCTGGAGGTGACGGTGGTGGGAGGATGTCGGAGGTGAGTTCTCCGGCCACCCCCGATTTTTCGGCGACTGAAACTGCAAAATTGCAGTTTAGTCCCTGCATTTTTGAAGATGGTGAAGTTTAGTCCCTGTAGTTTGCAAAGTTTTCAAAAATAGGATTCCTGTTTATAAAATGTTTAAAAATCATATTTCCTATTTATTTTTATTATAAAAATTCATTTTTAATTTCTGAAAATTCTGAAAATTATTATTTTAATTCCGAAAATTATTTTTAATTCAAAAATAAATCTAAATTAATTAGTTAATTAATTTCAATTAATTTTTAAGTAATTAATTGGTCAATTAATTCAAAAAATTAATTGATTAATTGATTTAATTAATTATTAATTGATTTTAATCAATTATTTAATTAGATTTAATTATTTAATAATGATTTAAAAATTCCGAAAAATAGTTTCGAGCTTTAAAATATTATTCTAAATTATTTCCAAAGCTCGATAATTAGTATAAAATTGTTTCGGAGCCAGAATTGGCCTACCGAACCCTGTTTATTAACCCGAAATTGATCCAACGACCCGTTTTAATTCCGAAAAATGTTTTAAAAATCATTTTAAATATCAGAAAGCCTATTTATGACTCGAGACTTCTTTATAAATAATATATCATTGATTACGTGATGTATTATGTGCTATATATGACTTGTTGATTGACTATCAGTCTATATATTCGGTGTTTACTTGATTATTGCATAACTTTCAATCCGTTCATCGGATTTGGGTAAAACGAAGGGTAGATAGAAGTATGTGTTGAATAGAACTCTATGAGTCGATTATTGATAAATCATTTGCAGATAGTTAATTGCATAATTTTTAGAGAAAAACCCTAATTACATAAACTGTTCTAAGAATCAAACAGCAAAACGAAGGCGTTACCGATCTCTGTTTTCAAAGCTTGAGTAACCAAAATGAAGGATTTGAAGTGTTCTATCAGATTCTGAGCTTTGTTTCACTGCAGAATCAAAGGTTTATTTTCTGGAAATTTATTTATTTTTGAATTAAATTTATTAAAAATATGAATTTTTGTTCGGATGATTGTTTGTATGATTTGATGATTGCATGTTGTAGAGCTTGTTTTCCTGATGATTTTGATATATTGTACGTCTGATTTGGAGTTCAATAACATGTTCAAATTTGAGTTTGATTTTCGAATTTTAAAATTAGGGTTTATAACCCGTATGAATGTTCTTAATTGAAATTTGGGGGTTTCTTATTCTGAAATAGATTGATGTTATGGTATAGTGTATTGTATTCTCTGTGAAATTTGCAATCTAGTCGTACAAGTTTCATGAATCAACGAGGTCTGTAGAGAAGGAAGTTGTGTTTTGAAGTTTACGTCGAACCCGCCGGAAACCGGCGAGTTTCTTGATCAAATTCCGGCCAAGTCTGGGGTTATTGATGAATTTTAATTGCAGATATAGGTTCCTGGTGTTGTGTAGTTTAATTCTGGAGGTGACGGTGGTGGGAGGATGTCGGAGGTGAGTTCTCCGGCCACCCCCGATTTTCCGGCGACTGAAACTGCAAAATTGCAGTTTAGTCCCTGCATTTTTGAAGATGGTGAAGTTTAGTCCCTGTAGTTTGCAAAGTTTTCAAAAATAGGATTCCTGTTTATAAAATGTTTAAAAATCATATTTCCTATTTATTTTTATTATAAAAATTCATTTTTAATTTCTGAAAATTCTGAAAATTATTATTTTAATTTCGAAAATTATTTTTAATTCAAAAATAAATCTAAATTAATTAGTTAATTAATTTCAATTAATTTTTAATTAATTAATTGGTCAATTAATTCAAAAAATTAATTGATTAATTGATTTAATTAATTATTAATTGATTTTAATCAATTATTTAATTAGATTTAATTATTTAAAAATGATTTAAAAATTCCGAAAAATAGTTTCGAGCTTTAAAATATTATTCTAAATTATTTCCAAAGCTCGATAATTAGTATAAAATTGTTTCGGAGCCAGAATTGGCCTACCGAACCCTGTTTATTAACCCGAAATTGATCCAACGACCCGTTTTAATTCCGAAAAATGTTTTAAAAATCATTTTAAATATCAGAAAGCCTATTTATGACTCGAGACTTCTTTATAAATAATATATCATTGATTACGTGATGTATTATGTGCTATATATGACTTGTTGATTGACTATCAGTCTATATATTCGGTGTTTACTTGATTATTGCATAACTTTCAATCCGTTCATCGGATTTGGGTAAAACGAAGGGTAGATAGAAGTATGTGTTGAATAGAACTCTATGAGTCGATTATTGATAGATGTTTATGATATGTGAGTAGAAGAGGCAAGGCGTAGGAAAGGGAAACAGGTAGTTGAGGAGTAAGACAATTGTGATTGGAAGCGAGTGCAGTGTAGTAAGCTAATACCAGGCAAGTGTTCTGAACTTTCTCAAGATGTTGTAGTACTTGATAGTCTTGTTGATATTGCAAGTGCTTTGAAGCACTGTACCCTAAACCTTGATTCCAGTTATTGATCTTGAGCCATAACCTGATTCTTTCTAGACCATTGATTATTGTATACCCAAACACGAACCTCAAGTATACGATCCTACTTCACAAATACATACAAACTAAATATTAAACACTGAACCATATTGCTTACACAATCAAATCTTTATATTTTATGCTTTGAAAGACCAAATCCTTGAAACCCTGAAACATTGATTCCTTTGTTATCCAATTCTTTCATTACCCAGCATCCAAGCTTTGAAATTACCTTATTGATCCTTACAAGGATTGAAACCCTTTCATTGTTAAATACTCATTGTTGTTAATGATTCTGGTTATTAATTATTATTGCTTATTCTGTTATTATGTTAGAATTGGATTGTTTTTATAAAATTGTGGACCAGATTCGTGGTCAGACCATATAATGGTCAAGTTAGGCCAATGTGTGCCTTGGATCTAGTAGTTAGAGCAGTGATGTGTGCTTTGCTCGGGGTTAGTGCGTGACTGATCAGCAGCCTAACCTTGGTTTTTATCCTGAAAATATAATATCCAATTCTAAATCAAAATCCATTGTTCACTTGATATCATAAACATGTTCACTTGATGATCATTATTCTCAGTTTTGTCATTGTGACTTGCTGAGCTAGTTAGCTCATTTGTGTGATATTGTTTCTGTTCTTTTCCAGTTAAGAAGGAACCAGTTGGTACCGCGGATCCCCAGTCCAGCGCGAGAGCTAGGGGTCCAGGTTGATTGAGCTAAGCTAGTAGGTTTCTTTTGGGATAATTTAAGTCTATAAAAGTTTGTAAGAATGTTTAATACTCAGTTTTGAGTTTGGAATAGTTGGGATTTGAACAGTATGTAATATAAGTAGATGTGTGGCTTGTGTGCATCCTTTAACCTGTTGCGATCCGTGGTAGTTGGTAAATAGGGTCACTGCATATTATTGTTATCTTTATTATTGCTATAAGCAGGTTATAAATAAGGCGTGTGTGTGTATGGACCCCAAACTTCTGACCCGGGTTTGGAGGGCGCCACAATCAGCATCTGCATTTGGAGCAGCATCACCAGTATCATCAGCATTTGCAGCATCAGAACTTACAGAATCAGCATCTTCTGATAAAACAACAGTATGAGAAGCAATTGAGGCTTCAATATCATCCTCTAAGTGCTGATCTGGTTCCAAGTTCTGATCAACAGCCATATCCTGATGCTCACCTACATTCTGTTCATACATCTAGATGCAGAGAAGGTGTAGTAGATAGTTCTGGAGTTTGAGTAGCATCAGAGACAGGTATTGTTGATGGATGAAGTGTTGTTGGAGCTTCTAAGTAAAGTACCTCAGGCACAACCAGGTTCTGAATATCAATTTCAGCACTTGTGCCTGGATCAACAGAAGATACAGTCTTTTGAACAGGAGACACATATGGTGTATTTTCCATTTCAGTAGCAGCTTCCTGAGGTGGAGTTAATGGAGCTTCAGCAGATTCTGGTTCTTGTGAGATCAGAGATTCCTGATCCCCTTCCTTAGTTGCTGCTTTCTCATCATCTGAAACTGGCCTTTTAGCTCTCTGTTTCTTGTATCTCTTAGAAGGTGGGGATTCCTTGGGAGTTTCAGCAGAAGTCATTCTTCTAAGCCTTTTGAGAAGCTTAGATCCCCCAATTCCAGAATCCTTCTGAGAAGGACCTTTCTCAGCTTCTTTGACAACAGGTTCTGATGTAGAAACTTGTTCCTCACTATCAGACTCATCTCTCAAAACAATCCTCCTTCTCTTCTGAGGTGTTTGAGGAACAGTCTTTGTCCTCTTTGGCTTGGAAGATGAAGGCTTCACAGTAGGTGTTGAAGATGAAGGTTGAACTGTCTGTGAAGTTGAGAGATATGTTCTGAGGGATGGTTGAGGTATAGATGGATGAGTGGTATGTTCTAATGGTTGTTGTGGTGTTTGGGAGGTGGTGGTAGGTTGGACATCAGGATAAACAGATCTATAGGTTTGAGGATCAGAATTTACTAAGATCTGTTTTATAGACTGAGGAATCTGTAAAGGTCTAACCACCTTTTTCTTAAGGTCAGCATTTACAGGTCATTAAAGGCTCGTTTTGCAATTTTGAATGGTGGAATTAAGGTACTGGCTAGTTGAGGGGGATTAGTACAGCAAAAGTTATATATAAGCTGACATAATCTAGCAAAATAAACTACATTTCTATCTTCTGTCATCCTATCCCCTATGAAACCTATCACAGCACTTGTAAAATCAAAGTGAGTTTGGTTAATGATAGCATACCCGATGTGCTGACTCATTATAGGAATGACATCAAAGTTGGAACACTTATTCCCAAAAGCTTTAGTGATGCAGTCGAAAAAGAAGCTCCATTCCTTTCTGATATGAGCCCGTTTCAACTGCCCAAGCTTAGCCAAACTCTACTCATACCCCAAACTAGCCATTAACTCCTGAAGAGCTGATTCCTCCGGGGTTGAAAAAATACATCCTTATGGTAAATGGAGGGCCTTGCGAATTGTACCAGGAGTTACCACATGTGTAGAATCATCCACTTTGAAAACAATACTGGGAGCACCATGTGTACCACCATTATCAAAGTGCCCAGTCCGCCAAAACGTCAGAACTTGTTGGCTTGAAAAGACTGAAGGCTGGGTCAATGCATACCCAATTTCACTGTGTGCAAGAAGATCTTGCATAAAATGCAACTCAGACGGAGCTTCAGCATGATCGAGAATTACAGCATAGTTATTTGGAACAAACTTAGCTCCATCAATGATCAAAACCTTAGGTGCCATAAGAAAAATCGAAAATTAAGAGTTGTCTGTTAGGTGTTTGAGAAAATGTCTGTATGAAAGACCAACGTCAGGAGATGAAAGAGAGTAAAAGCAAAGAAAGAGAGATAAAGTGTAAAAGTAAATAAAAGATTGGAAAATCTTCTCTCTGTCTTACTTATACTTGAAAAAAATATAACCGTTGGACACCTGTCAGACATGCAGTAATAATGAATAGTTAATGGGCACGAGAAAACAGTAATTATTACTTACCCACTTGTAGTTTTTCAAGGAAAAACCGTTCCACTTACCCAGTAATTCCATTAATCGAGGTAAATCAGTTTTAATTCAAAATTGAAATTGTTCCCACTTATTCAATTATTTTTTACTGCAACACCAATATTCTGAGAAGAAATTCAAGTAAGAGAATGACCAAAATTAAATCAAGTAAATAAGTACTGATGTTGTAAGATCAGAACTTAATTTAAATTAAAATGAAATGGTCATCAGAATATGGATTTATCAGGATTTATCAGTGCATTTAAATTACAAACATCTCAGAGACAAAAACTTGCAAAAAGTAGAAATTCCATTAATATATTAAGAGAATACATTCATGAAATTTAAATTACATCAGAACTTTACAAGATTGTCCTAAGCTTCTAAACCTAACATCAACAGCCTTTGTCCTAGCTCAAGAAGCAGGGCAAGGCTGACGATGAAGAAAAATAGGAAGAAGAAAACAAATCATTTCTTCTTCCTACTCTCTACAAAAAGAATAGCGAGTCTGATGATTCGCTCTTGCTGGCGGAGAGCTTCCAGCCTTTCTTCCTCCAATCGCTCCAGATGGCGATGGTAGTCCATATAAAAGAACAGGAGGTGGGTGAGAACCTCCTGGGGAACCGAGTCCCAAATCTCCTCAGGAATGGCAGTGACGTGCCATTCCTGCTGCCAGGCTTCACAGCTCAGCTCCATGTTGAATGTTTCATAGTTCAAAAACATGTTGTAGTTTACCATGGTTTTGTTTGTATGAAGAAAATGAAGGTGAGTTTGTGAGAGAAGAATTGATGTGTAGGCTGTTGTGAAGTGTTTGTTTATATAGGCAAGAGAATGCCAGGAGACGCAAGGAAATTTAATGCTGACAGGTAGAATTAATTCTACCTCGTCTCCCTAGACTTGGAAGACGAAAAACAGTCATTGGAAAGGTAAAACTAGGTTTAATGTGCACAAGAAACAAGTAAAAATTAATGTGCAAGTACGTGTACCACTATTCCTAATTATATTGACTGTTAATATTCCGCCCCAACATATTCTGATTTAAAATGAGACTGTTTTTAGATTTTATCCACAAATAAGTCAAGTAAAGGATCAGAATTTAATATCAGAACTTAGACTTATATCAGAACTTAACAGTTATCAGAACATGATTTCTTGACTCAAAAAATGAATGCCTATCTTTATAATTCTTCACACAAATTCTGATATATATTCTTCAGAACTTAATCATCAGAACGTTCAACAGAACTTGTCCTCAGAGATTATGTAATATGACACATAAACTGTTCATCTAAAATAACATAGATCACCACAGTAATGTTCATTATTCATATGGAGTGTTTAGTGTGTGCATTAAGCTAAATATCAGACAAAGAGTAAAGTCTGATTCACTTCAGTACATCTTAAAAATAAGGCATAACTAAAACATTACTAAAAATTTGTCATTGTTCTGTAGCCTACTATTGAATGAGTTCATGCTTGAGTCCACCTCAACTGTTTTGTGCTAATTTTGTGCATCTTTTTAAATTCCATTTAACAGTGGCTTCTCAGTGTAAGTGAGTCACGATTGCTTATCAGAATTTATGCTATGATCAGAGTATTTCTCCAGTAATTATAGAGTGTGAAAAGTCACCAAGAAAATATGTATTTGTTTTTCTAATGCATATTACTTAATACCAGTAATGCACTTGGGTCTTCCCTTCCATATTTTTACTCTAGATCTCAAAGGAGATCCTGATTTTAATTCCTTGATTCTTTTTCTATTGATAAGTGAGGTTTATCAGCACTTAGTGCATTCGACAGATTTACTAGCATCAGAACTTAACAGATGAGAAGAATTATTCTAGTTTGTGACTTAGTAATAAGATAGACAAAGTAAATTCAACTAAGCTCAATACCAGAATTTACTTTTGTCAGTAGATTTCCACAGAAATAATTACTTAAAACATGGGATCTCTAGTTTATTGAAGACTAATAGGTCAGCATCTAACACAGGTATCTTCATAGGATAGAATAGTTACTTAAACAGACATATCACTATCGGAGTTTAGAAAGTCACATCAGACACCAGTCAGTACTTAAGCAATTTTCAATTAATCACAGAATATACAAAGAGAGTAATTTCTGTAAATACTGATCATAAAGTCTGATGCATCAAAACAAAACTAAGTAGATTTAGAGAAAGAACCTAAAACCATTCCAAGTTCATTTACCAATCTTGTAAAAGTAGCTTCACACAATGGTTTTGTGAAGATATCTGCTAGTTGTTGATCCGTTGGAACAAAGTGCAATTCCATGATACCTTCATCCACATGTTCCCTTATGAAGTGGTACCTGATGCTGATGTGCTTTGTCATTGAGTGTTGAACTGGATTACCTGTCATAGCAATAGCACTTTGATTATCACAGTAAATAGGGATTTTGAAATATGTTAATCCATAATCCAGTAACTGATTCTTCATCCAAAGAATCTGTGCACAATAGCTTCCTATAGCAATATACTCTGCTTCTGCAGTTGATGTGGAAATTGACTTTTGTTTCTTGCTAAACCAAGAAACCAATCTGCCTCCAAGAAATTGGCAGCTTCCACTTGTGCTTTTCCAGTCAATTTTGCAACCTGCAAAATCTGCATCTGAGTAACCTATTAGTTTAAAATCTGATTCTCTGGGATACCATAATCCCAGATCAGCTGTTCCCTTAAGATACTTGAAAATTCTTTTCACAGCTGTTAAGTGAGGTTCTCTTGGATCTGCTTGAAATCTTGCATAAAGACAGGTAGCATACATGATATCAGGTCTACTAGCAGTTATATAGAGTAGTGAGCCAATCATACCTCTGTAATCAGTAATATCTACTGATTTACCAGTATCCTTGTCCAGTTTTGTTGCAGTGGCCATGGGAGTGGATGCACTTGAACAATCTTGCATTCCAAATTTCTTCAGCAAATTTCTGGTGTACTTAGTTTGACCAATAAAAGTGCCTTCTTCATTCTGCTTGACTTGAAGGCCCAGAAAATAGCTAAGTTCCCCCATCATACTCATTTGATACCTTGACTGCATCAGTTTGGCAAACTTCTTGCAAAGTCTGTCATTTGTAGAACCAAAGATGATATCATCAACATAAATCTGGACCAAAAGTAAGTCATTTCCATGGTTGAGGTAGAACAGTGTTTTGTCTATAGTTCCTTTGTTAAATCCACTTTCCAGAAGAAACTGAGCTAAAGTCTCATACCATGCTCTTGGAGCTTGCTTAAGTCCATAAAGTGCTTTATCAAGCCTGTAGACATAATCTGGATATTTGGAATCTACAAAGCCTGGAGGATGTTCAACATATACTTCTTCCTCCAATTCTCCATTGAGAAAAGCACTTTTCACATCCATTTGAAAGACAGTAAACTTTTTGTGAGCAGCATACGCCAAAAATATCCTTATGGCTTCCAATCTAGCAACTGGTACAAATGTTTCATCATAATCGATTCCCTCCTATTGAGAATATCCTTTTGCAACCAGCCTTGCCTTATTCCTTGTAATTATGCCATCACTATCAGTTTTGCTTCCGAATACCCATTTTGTACCAACAACAGATCTGTTCTTTGGTCTTGGCACTAGGGTCCAGACTTTGTTTCTTTCAAATTCATTTAACTCTTCCTGCATTGCTTGCACCCAATCAGCATCTTGAAGAGCTTCTTCCACTTCTTTGGCTCAGTCTGAGAAAGAAAAGAATTGTAAAGACATTCACTTGAAGTAGTTGTTCTAGTTCTGACACCTGCATCAGGATTTCCAATTATCAAATCAGGTGTATGTGATTTAGTCCACTTCCTTGCAGATGGAAGATTTTCTCTAGAACTGGATGCTCCCCCATGATCCATGTTGTCTTCATTAACATTTTCTGATGCTCCCCCTGAAACTATGCTCTCTGAGTTGGATCCTTCAGAATTTAGATTTTCAGAACTATCATAACTTGGCTTATCAGAATTTGACGAATCAGAACTTGACGAATCAGAACTTGAAGAGCCAGATGTATATTCTGATGCTTCTTGAGATGTGGTTATATCTTGAGTATGCTCCCCCTGCATAGGTGCATCTTCCTTTGGCGTAGTCACCACAGTTTCAATAACATCAGAGTTTAATCCATCAGAGTTTGCAGTATCAGGATTTAGATTGTCAGGATTTTCAGTATCAGAATTTGAGTCTTCATTTTCAAATCTCAGCTGATCATGATCAAGAAAATCTTCAAGTCCAATAATCTTCTTATCATCAAAAGTGACATTGATAGATTCCATGACCACTCTTGTTCTCAAGTTATAGACTCTGAAGGCTTTTGTGGAAAGTGGATATCCAACAAAGATTCCTTCATCAGCTTTTAGATCAAATTTGGATAGCTGTTCAGGATGAGTCTTAAGAACAAAACACTTGCATCAAAATACATGAAAATATTTCAGATTTGGCTTCTTTTTCTTCACCATCTCATATGGTGTCTTTCCTTGCTTGTTAATGAGTGTTGCATTCTGAGTAAAACAAGCAGTCTGCACAGCTTCAGCCCAGAAATAGGTTGGAAGCTTTGCTTCATCAAGCATTGTACGTGCGGCTTCAATGAGAGTTCTATTCTTCCTTTCAACAACTCCATTTTGCTGTGGAGTTCCGGGAGCAGAAAATTCCTGCTTGATTCCATGGTTTTTGCAGAACTCTTCCATTATCAAATTCTTGAACTCAGTACCATTATCACTCCTTATTATTTTCACTGAGTCCTTGATCAATTTATCCAGTTGCTTGACATGATCAATCAAGATAGATGTAGTTTCACTTTTTGTGTGCAAGAAATACACCCATGTGTATCTGGTGAACTCATCCACTATTACCACAACATATTTCTTCTTTGCAATAGACATGACATTTACTGGACCAAATAGATCAACATGTAGTAGGTGATAAGGCTCAAGAATTGATGACTCAGTCTTGCTCTTGAATGAAGATTTCCTTTGTTTGGCCTTCTGACAAGAATCACAAAGACCATCAGGAGCAAATACTGACTTTGGCAGTCCTCTCACAAGATCTTTCTTGACCAACTCATTTATATTGTTGAAATTTAAATGAGAGAGTTTCTTGTGCCAATTCCAGCTTTCTTCAATTGATGCTCTACTCATCAGACAGATTGCAGAACCATCAGTACTTGTTGAAAGCTTGGCTTCATAGATGTTACCACGCCTATATCTTTTCAGAACAACTTTGCCTGTAGATTTACTTACAACTTCACAGTGTTCTTCAAAGAAATCCACATGATAACCTCTATCACAGATTTGACTAACACTCAGCAGATTGTGTTTAAGTCCTGAGACCAGAGCTACTTCTTTAATGATGACATTCCCAAGATTGATATTGCCATATCCCAATGTTTTTCCAATGTTGCCATCTCCATAAGAAACACTTGGGCCAGCTTTCTCCACAAAGTCTGATAGCAGGGCCTTATTTCCAGTCATATGTCCTGAACATCCACTGTCCAGAACTAGAATATTTTTCCTGTTGCCCTGCAATCACAAAGACCACTAATTATTAGTTTTAAGGACCCAGACTTGCTTGGATCCTTTGGCCTTATTAAGTTTGTTAACATTTGCAGCGGATTTAGCATCAGAGTTTATGTTAACATTTTTCTTATCAGAATTTACATTATCAGACTTTGAATCAGAATTTACACTAGAAGGAACAATGGAAACTTTCTTCAAAGAAGGTTTTATTTGATAATAATCATAGTACAAACTATAATATTCCTTAAAAGTATAAATGGAATGCCATAAACTACCACAATGAAAACAAGGATTTTGTGGTTTGTATCTAACAGACTGACTCTTAACTCCTGATTTTGAAGGTAAGGAGTTAATATTCTTATTTTTCCTGCAAAAAGAAGCCAGATGGTTAGAACTTCCACAGTTATGACATGTTTTCCTAGGAGCATCAGGAACAGGTTTATAATCATTGCTTTTATTCACACCTTCCATTCCATTCCTATTTTTCCTAGGTGATTTTACCTTGTTTGCATTCTTAACATCTTTCAGCTTATGCTTAAGCTGCTTCTTTGTCATTAATCCTACGTTTACTTTAGTTGTCTTTTCCTATTTTAGTTTGTCAGAAGTTAATTCCTTTTTAACTTCTGATTTCTCATTATCAGACTTTACAGCTACAAACTTAACAGGCTTTAGCTTAGATTTTTGTTTAACAGCTCTAGGCTTAACATCTACAATTCCTTTATCATTCTTATCCTCTCCATAACCTAAGCCCTCTTTCCAGTTTTCACTACTTAACAAATTCTGAGTTGTTCTGCCAGAGTTAGTCCAAGTCCTGATAATCTCTCTTTCTTTTTCTAACTCAGCTTTTAGAGATTCATTCATTTTAAGCACTTCATCCCTAACATAGAAAGCATCATCTCTATCTTTCTGAGTTTGATGGAACATGACTAACTCTTTTTCTAAATAATCATTCCTCTTTTTGCAAGCAAGATTTTCAGAAGTTAATCTTTCACATGTTAAAGTTTGATCTCTATAACTAATGAACATGGTTTTAAGATATCTTCTCTGTAACACCCCCAGATCCGGGGTCGGGGATCCGGGTCGTCACGGTCTTTCTTTCCACAATATCACTTCACTTAATTAATAATAATAACCTTATGCTGTGACCCCACACTAACACACACCACAACCCGTTATAGTCTCAGAGATGAAATTGAAATAAGTACAAGTCTTTGAATCCACCATTTAACAGTTATTACAACCCAAAATGATTACTTGATAAATTTACAGTTAATTGCCATTATCTGCCACAAGTTATAATTATACATAATTTGACTCTCAAAAGTAGATGGTCTGAACTACAATGGATCTACCTCTGCAGCTATAGCAGCTACAACATCATCGGGAAGACGCGGGACGCTTCCCACGCGCTTGCGCTGGGTCTGCTGGAGTCTGGCCATCTCTCCTAACTGTTGTTGTGTGATGAAGAAATAAAGCAAGAGTGAGCCTTACAGCTCGCAAGATAATACATAGTGATAACAATAATATAAGTATCTAAATGGATACTTAATAGAATCTCTATCATATGCAAGATAATTACTTACTAGATATAAGTAAAAACAAGGAATGAAGTTACCAATACTTCACCCCACTTATATCATTTATAAAGCTACTTGAACTACCACCGTTCAAAGTATTATAAGTTTTAAGAAAAACATCCCATAGATGAGACCACAAGTTAAGACTTGAATAGATTCAATCTTTGAAATATTATTGAATGAAAAAGTTATGAGATACTTTATTTAGTCCCGATATATATATATATATCCACATATATATCTCTTTAAACATTTCCTGGAACCTCTGTTATGTAAAGTATGAACAGAGTTTGAAACATCCAATAAATTTTGGAAAGGAAAAGATCTTAAATATAAAAATGAGTTTTGGGATCCGCTCTGACTTTAAAAATCATTTTGAAGACTCGAAAACACTTTATAGAGTGTTTGGAGTAAAGCTGATTTAATGAAGTAAATCAGTCCCCAGAATATTTAGAAAATGACTGAATATTTTTATTTAAATAATATTCCCATAAAGAATAATCTTTATCAAAATAATTGAAGTAGAAGTATTAAAACTTATACTTGAAACGAGTATTAAATAACCAAAGATATACTTATATGAAAGTATTATCTTTAATTGAATAATCAAAAATAAGTTTGATTATTGACACCTTATTCTTTAATAAAATAAAGAATATACCTCAGCAAATAATCGGAGTCATAGATCCTCAAATGAATATTCAAATAATATTCATTAAATAATATAAACTGAGTCATAAGCCCTCGAATGAATATTCAAATAATATTCAATAAATAATATAAAAGAGTCATAAGCTCTCGAATGAATATTCAAATAATATTCAGATAAATAAATAAAAGGAGTCATAAGTCCCCGAATGAATATTCAAAATAATATTCATTAATAAAATAAAAGGAGTCATAAGTCCTCGAATGAATATTCAAATAATATTCAAATAAATAAATAAAAGGAGTCATACGCCTTCGAATAATATTCGAAATAATATTCAATAATAAAATAAAGTTAAAGTTATCGAATAAACCTTATTCGATTAATAGTTTGGAAAACTATAACCATATATATATATATAAATATATATATATATAACCATATCCATATATACAAAATCTACTCGGGATCCTCGACTCCCGGTTTTAGAAAATATTTTCACCTTTGGGTCCCTATACTAAGGGTATATGCAAGTTACCGCTATTCTCTAGCATAGGTATTATCAACTGAACCAACAGATATATATTTCAAGAATATGAAACAGGCATGCATATATACCATATCACATGCTACAATATAACGCAAGAATTTGCTAAATAACCAATATGCATTTATCGCAAGATCATGCATATACAAATGTATACATCACAACAACAGTATAACGGATAGAATACTTGCCTGAGCGACTTGGGGTGATAAAAGGCTCGGGACGAGTCTGGTAACCTATAAACAACAAGTAAGTTGGAATTAAACCAAAATCACTTGTAAATCTATACTTTAACTAACTTAGACTCTAACGCTTGTTTTGCGCTCACTGATTCGCTTAAGTCACTCGGGTACCCTCGGCTCCACCATTTTTAATAATTTAACATTCACGAGTTTTAAAGCGATTCCTTCGCGAGTGCCTTACCAACTGCCTAACACACTTACCATAAATGTTTCATACATTAATTAACCCTTTTTGGTCTTTAACCTATGTTTCAAAGTAAGGCGAGGGGAAAAGTTTCGTTCGCGAAACGCCGTTACTTGAAACGGTCGTTTCTCCTAAACCGTGCATCGGAATCGAACGAACTACATATCAAAACGAAGCTCGTAATATGAGCTATCTAAAAATGGCAGTGGTCATAAACTAGCAGGGGGTTCTCGGGTCCTAATGCTATGCACAAAAACAGTCCAAAGAAAATCGGACGTTACGACGGCTATGTTTACGCGATTTCCAATATTTTAAACCATTCAAAACCATTCCAAATCAACCTCAAATCCAACATACAACCAACATCCATCCTTATCTCATCATAACAATCCCAACCAATTCAATTTAATCATTCATACTTATGCCTAAACTTAACTTTAATCATACTTAAGTTCTTTTAAATCAAAACCACAACATTTACCATTCCATTTCACTACCATTTCAAATCCCAAACTCTAATCGCAACAACAAGCTACAATATCATCCTACTAATCAAAATCATCTTATAATATATAGGAACCTAGGGTTTGGAGATGGTATACCTTCCTTGAAGTGGTGGGAGGAGCTAGGAAGCCTTAAGAAGCTTTGAGAAGTCTTAAGAATGCTTGGATCTTCAAGAAAAACAAGAAAAAGTTCAAGTTAAAAACTTGAAAACACTATTCATTGTCTTCTTCTTTGATTAAATGAAGAAGATTGAGAAGGAATTAATGGCTTAAACTCATGATATAGTCCTAACTAAGCATGAAGATGATTAGGGAATTATCTTACCAATTTAGGAAGCTTGGATCTTTGATTTTGAATTTTTTCTTGCCTTTTGAATAGTGAAAAGCCGAGAGCTTCAAGAACAAAGCCTTGGTTGCTTTTTGATTTTTGATGAAGAATGAATTTACTTGGCTTGGTTGCTTGGGTTTTGTATTTGATTTAGTCAATTACCTTTTTGCCCTTGAATTTGTGTGGTTACAAAGCCACCACACCTCCTTCCTTCCCATGTCATGCTTATGTCATCCTCATGATGTCATCCTCCCTTCCTTGTCCTCTTTCTATTGGTTGGATGACATCATTCCCACTAATCCCTTTGATTAACTTCCTAATCGTTTGCCTAATGACCGCTGATCTGTTATACGGTTCGCTTAACTTTCATTCTCGTTTATCGTTTGAAGGATCATACCCGGGATCTTATTACTTAGGTTCCCTTAACCTTTCTCAATACATTATATTCCTTTTTATGATCCTCTATTATAATTCTTTAATTTAAATCCCTTTTTATCCTGTTACCTTATACTCAATTCTCTCCGTATCTTGTGGATTTCCGGGAAAAACCAAAGTGTTCGGAATTGGATTCTGACGATCTTTACATACACTTATATACTACATAGAGTACTAATAATATCCCAGAATATCCATAACAGAACCCCTACATAGTGTGGCGTGAAAAGTTTTCTCATTCAGCTAAAACACTATTCACAAGGGTTACAAAAAGTTGAAAATTTTGGGGTTATTACAGTCTCCCCTCCTTAAAAGGATTCCGTCCCGGAATCAAACAGAAAACAAATGGGGGTACTTTTCTAGCATTGTGCTCTCTAGTTCCCAAGTTGATTCTTCTACGTTATGATTCTGCCATAGTACTCTGACTAGCTTGATCACTTTGTTCCGAAGCACCTGCTCCTTCTTATCCATAATCCTTACTGGCTTCTCCACGTAAGTTAGATCTGGCTGCATATCCACCTGCTCGTACTCCACTATGTGTCTGGCATCCCGATGATACCTCCTTAGCATTGACACATGGAACACATTATGAACTTGTTGCAAATTAGGGGGGTAGGGCTAGCTCGTAAGCTAACTTTCCAATCCGTCTTAATATCTCAAAAGGTCCAATGTATCTTGGGCTTAGTTTTCCTTTCTTTCCGAACCTCATTAATCCCTTCCAAGGGGATACTTTCAACAGTACTAAGTCCCCTACTTCATATTCCTTGTCCTTTCGGGCTAGGTCTGCATATTTCTTCTGTCTGTCTTGGGCTGCTACAAGTCGCCCTCTGATAAGATCCACTATATCTTTGGTCCTTTGGACCACTTCGGGTCCGAGCATCTTCCGCTCTCCTACTTCATCCCAGTATAAGGGAGATCGACACCTTCTTCCATACAGGGCCTCATAAGGCGGCATTCCGATGCTAGCATGAAAGCTATTGTTATAAGAAAACTCGATCAACGGTAAGTGATCATCCCAACTTCCTTTAAGGTCTATTGCACAGACTCTCAACATATCCTCTAGTGTCTGGATGGTCCTTTCACTCTGTCCATCCGTCTGGGGATGGTACGCGGTACTCATATTTAACTTGGTCCCCGCACATTCCTGAAAGCTCCTCCAAAATCTGGAGTTGAACCTGGGGTCTCGGTCTGAGACAATGGACGCTGGGACTCCATGTCGCGTCACTATTTCCTTAAGGCAAATGTCCACCAGTCTATCGACTGTGTATCTCTCATTGATAGGAATGAAATGAGCTGACTTTGTCAGTCGGTCTATAATTACCCAAATGGCGTCGTGATTGGCTTTCGTCCTTGGCAAGCCTACAACAAAATCCATCGCTATCTGTTCCCATTTCCATTCGGGAATCTCCAGGGGTCGCAACAGTCCACTGGGTCTCTGGTGCTCTGCCTTTACTCTTTGACAAGTCAAACACTTGTTTACCCATTCTGCTACATCCCTCTTCATGTTGGGCCACCAGTAATATTCCTTCAAATCCCTATACATCTTGGTACTTCCCGGGTGAATGGAATACCTTGAACTATGGCTTTCATCCAAAATCTCATCTTTAAGTTCTTGAACATTCGGAACCCAAATTCGGTAGGAGTACCTCATTATCCCTTTATCATCTTTCTCAGTATGGATCTCCTCTCCAGTCATTGACTCTCTGCCTTCATTCATTATTTTCTCCTGGCACAATCTGATCTTTTCCAATAACTCTGGCTGCATTGAGATCTCAAAAAGCTTTTCAGCTCCGGTTCCGGTTACCTTTACTTCTATTTCCATTCTCTCAAAATCCCATATCAACTCTGCCGAAGTCGTTATCATTCTGAGTCTCTCCTTTCTACTAAGGGCATCAGCCACCACATTGGCTTTCCCTGGATGATAGAGAATCTCACAATCATAGTCCTTGATTAGTTCTAACCATCTCCTCTGGCGCATGTTGAGCTCTTTCTGCGTAAATATGTACTTGAGGCTCTTATGGTCTGTGAAAATCTCGCACTTCTCTCCATACAAGTAGTGCCTCCAAATTTTTAAAGCAAATACTATTGCTGCGAGCTCAAGGTCATGAGTAGGATATCTAACCTCGTATTCCTTCAGTTGTCTTGACGCATACGCAATAACTTTACCGTGCTGCATAAGCACACATCCTAATCCTTTGTGCGACGCGTCACTATATATCACAAAATCTCCTTTTCCATCCGGCAATGCTAATACCGGAGCCGATATCAACCTTTTCTTTAATTCCTGAAAACTGTTCTCGCATTTCTCCGTCCATTCAAACTTCTCTGTCTTACGAGTAAGTCGTGTCAAAGGGGCTGCGATCTTCGCAAAGTCCTGAACAAATCTACGATAGTAGCCGGCCAATCCTATGAAACTCCTTACCTCTGTGGGTGTGGTTGGCCTTTCCCAATTTGAGACCGCCTCTATCTTGGAGGGGTCGACCAATACTCCTTCTTTATTAATCACATGTCCTAAAAACTGTACTTCATTCCGCCAGAATTCACACTTCGAGAATTTGGCATATAACTGCTCCTCTCTGAGTATTCCTAGAGCTATCCTCAAATGCTCTGCATGTTCTGCCTCAGTCCTTGAGTAGATCAAAATATCATCGATAAAAACTATCACACACTTGTCCAAGTACTTCTTAAATACTCTATTCATTAAATCCATGAAAGCCGCTGGGGCGTTGGTTAATCCAAAGGACATTACCAAGAACTCATAATGCCCATACTTGGTACGGAACGCTGTCTTGGAAATATCTTCGGGTTTAATCTTTAGTTGGTGATATCCAGTTCTCAGGTCGATCTTGGAAAAATAAACAGCATCCTTTAGCTGGTCGAACAGATCGTCTATTCTAGGTAATGGGTACCTGTTCTTTATGGTTAGCTTGTTCAACTCTCGATAGTCTATGCACAACCTCATGCTCCCATCTTTCTTCTTAACAAATAAAACTGGTGCTCCCCACGGAGACACACTGGGTCTTATCATACCCTTATCCAAGAGTTCCTGCAATTGGATAGCTAGTTCCTTCATTTCTAATGGGGCTAACCGGTAAGGTGCTTTTGAAACTGGCGCCGTCCCTAGGGCCAACTCAATAGCAAATTCAATCACTCTATCGGGTGGTAATCCCGGAAGGTCTTGGGGGAATACATCTTCAAATTCGTTGACTACTGGAATATCTTGTAAGTTGGGCACCTCCTTCTGCGTGTCCACCACATAGGCTAGGTAAGCCTCACTTCCTTTTCGTAGCATCCTTTTGGCCTGGGCCATAGTCAAAAATTTCTGCGTCTGCCTCTTTCCTCTAAATATAACTTCTTTCTTCCCGGGGATATTTAACTTAACTTTCTTCCCTTTACAGTCTATCTGAGCATCGTTGCTAGATAGCCAGTCCATTCCCAAAATCACATCAAACTCCCCTAATTTAAAAGGAATCAGATCAACACTGAAAGATTGCTCCTCTATGCCTATCTCACAGGCGGGGTGAATCTGGTTAACAGGAATAATTTCATGATTGGCTATTTCTACTTGTAAGGGTTCTATCAAGGGTTCAGCCTTAAGTCTTAACTTACGCGCAAGGTCCTTTGATATAAAAGATTTAGTTGCTCCCGAATCAAATAAAACATTTGCACTGACTGAATTTAGAGAAAGGGTACCTGCTATCACATCTGAATCTTTCATAGCATCCTGGACTGTCATGTTGAAAGTCCTCGCAGTAGGTGGCTTATTGGAAGCAGCCCTGATTGCTCCCGAAGCTGCTGGTTTGTTCATTGGGCATTCCCTCTTCCAATGACCTGGGCGTCCGCACTGATGACAAGTGGCGGTTGGAATGACGGCAGGGGTTGATGATGGGCACTTATTTGAGTAGTGGCCTTCCCGACCGCACTTAAAACAGGTTACTGGCTTTCCTTTACACTCCCCAGTGTGATTCCTTCCACATATGTTACAGGCTGGAAATGGGGGTTGAGACTGGTTGGAATAGGACATTCTTGACTTCTGGCCGCCCTGGCTCACACTCACACTCATTGGCCGCTTAAACCCAGTGTTCCTTCCTGGCAGGGACACTGCTCCTCGATTAAATCTAGTTGGGAAGCTCCTTCCTACGGAACCTCCACCCATGCTCATACTTTTCCTCTTTATTCCTTTCTTCTCTCTTTCCTTCTGCATCTGTTCACTTCCGACTTCTACAATCGTTGCCTTTTGCACCAGAGTAGCATAGTCCGTAAGCTCAAGGATTGCCACCCTATTCTGAATCCACGATTTCAGTCCCTGCTGAAACCTCCTAGCTTTCTTTTCCTCGGTGCTCACAAACTCCGGCACAAACCTTGATAACTCAGTAAATTTTGCTTCGTACTCTGCTACAGACAAGTTATTCTGCTTTAGCTCCAAGAACTTGAGCTCCATCTGGTTTTCCATAAACCTCGGGAAATACTTTCCCAGAAACAACTGACTAAATCTCTCCCAGGTTATAATAGCATCTGTCTCCATGTTTTTCTTGGCCTCCCACCAGTAGTTAGCTTCTCCTTTCAGAAGGTAGGTAGCAAATACAGTCTTCTGTGCCTCCTCGGTACTTAAAATCTCAAAAGATTTCTCCATTTCCTTTAACCATGCCCTTGCCTCAACTGGGTCGGCTGATCCGTGGAACTCAGGGGGCTTAAGGGACTTAAAAGCCCTGAAAGAGTTTGCCACAGCATTGTTACTTCCTTGAGGGGGTGGGTTGGGTTGACGTTCCAAATTCTGCCTTAGGAGTTGCATGAACTGGCCCATGGGATCCATGCCTGGGTTTGGTACTGGTTGCTCAACCTCGGTTTCTCCTTCTTCAGCCTCTATCTCAAATCCCTCAACATCATATGTTTCCTCTTCCTCTTCATACAGGGAGTCATCCTGTTCCACATAATCCTCATCTTCCTCTTCACTGTGCTCCTGGTTCCTATCATCCTGGTTATGGCTTCCCTGGTCCTCCGATCCAGGGTTCGCCCTAGTTCCAATCTTTCTTGGCGGCATGATTCTGATAATAATAAAAAAAAATTTGGGAAAATTCAATGTTAGGTCACAATCATATACAACATTGTGCCTTGCACAGCTCTTATAATGGGGAGAACGTATATCGCAATTCTATTATTTTAAGAAAGTTCTAATACGAAGTGCAGTAATAATAATGATAAAACAGTGATCCCGTCACTATGGAACTGAACCGAAAGGACACAAATATATACATAATGCGAGAAATACATAGTTTGATCTGGTCAAAAGTACAACAGTGCTACAGTCATCTGTCCCAAAAGTGATACACAAGAGTCTATCTGTCTAGTCAGAAAAAGGGATGCTATATACAAGTCAACTATCCCGGAAAATTGGCTCTTACGAAGGCCTCGGCTAACTAGACAACTAGACTATTCCATCATCAATCCTGAATCACACACCGGAGCGGTTCAGCTCCCAAACCCTTTCCATCGCACGACGGAAGATATAGTCGGCCTGCCGCCTGGAGATCCTACCATGCCTGTCCCCCTGGAGCGATCTGAGCCTCGCTCGGGATGTGAGCTCTATCCCCGTAAGCTCCCTCCTCAAGGATCGGGGTATAGAAGCCCTAGTCTCATAAGCTCGGGTACGCCTACCCGCCCTCTCTGCATCCAACTCCCTCCTGGCCTCATCTTGTCGGCCCTCGGCAACAGCCACTCGGGTCCTCAATACATCCTGAACATATCCATGAGCTAACGAAGACTGCATGTGGGCAGGGTCAAGAGGTGGTGAATCCGGAGCCGCTGAGGGTGCCTCCTCGGTCTGCCTAGGCTCGGAAGTATGGGTCTCTGAGCTGTCATCATCAGGAATCCAAGATAGTGGTGGAGGGGTAGGGGCTCTGACCACCGGAAGTGTGGGTAATGGGATACTAGCATACACTACCATAGGTCCAACACGCTCCTCAGCTACTGGGACCTCATCCGGGTCCTCCTCATCTGGAATAGCAATAACCTCTGTCTCTGACTCCTCTGAGGGGTCCTCCTCATCTGAAATAGCAATGACCTCCGTCTCTGACTCCTCTGAGGGGTCCTCCTCATCCTCCTCCATCTCAGGCTCCTCCTGATCCTCAACATCTAGCAATGCCTCATCATGCTCACGCTCGAACATCTCAGGGTCCTCTATCTCAGGCGCCTACACATTAAACGAGCTAAGTTACTATCATGATACTTATAAGGGTTCCCGTAAGGGTTTTAACTGTCAGCACTACTTTAAGTAGTCCGACCATGAACTTGGCAAGAGTTCTTATTATCTTTGTGAGTTTGTTATTATATCGACGCATCATCTCTGAGGTTTATAACGCTTAGCTCTGATACCATTTCTGTAACACCCCCAGATCCGGGGTCGGGGATCCGGGTCGTCACGGTCTTTCTTTCCACAATATCACTTCACTTAATTAATAATAATAACCTTATGCTGTGACCCCACACTAACACACACCACAACCCGTTATAGTCTCAGAGATGAAATTGAAATAAGTACAAGTCTTTGAATCCACCATTTAACAGTTATTACAACCCAAAATGATTACTTGATAAATTTACAGTTAATTGCCATTATCTGCCACAAGTTATAATTATACATAATTTGATTCTCAAAAGTAGATGGTCTGAACTACAATGGATCTACCTCTGCAGCTATAGCAGCTATAACATCATCGGGAAGACGCGGGACGCTTCCCACGCGCTTGCGCTGGGTCTGCTGGAGTCTGGCCATCTCTCCTAACTGTTGTTGTGTGATGAAGAAATAAAGCAAGAGTGAGCCTTACAGCTCGCAAGATAATACATAATGATAACAATAATATAAGTATCTAAATGGATACTTAATAGAATCTCTATCATATGCAAGATAATTACTTACTAGATATAAGTAAAAACAAGGAATGAAGTTACCAATACTTCACCACACTTATATCATTTATAAAGCTACTTGAACTACCACCGTTCAAAGTATTATAAGTTTTAAGAAAAACATCCCATAGATGAGACCACAAGTTAAGACTTGAATAGATTCAATCTTTGAAATATTATTGAATGAAAAAGTTATGAGATACTTTATTTAGTCCCGATATATATATATATCCACATATATATCTCTTTAAACATTTCCTGGAACCTCTGTTATGTAAAGTATGAACAGAGTTTGAAACATCCAATAAATTTTGGAAAGGAAAAGAATTTTGGCATAAACCAGATATCTTGTTGATCAGGCAAAGATACCAATAAGTAACCTTTTCTACTAGTAGATGGATGAATCCCCCACCGGTCATCACCCTGGCCTCATAAGGACCTTGTGCTGGACCGCCACCCGGCCTCTTACGCGTTGATGGACTGCCACCCAGCCACTTACACAATAATAGACCGTACCCCGGCCTGTCGCTTATGCCGACTCAATTAGATGGGCTTACTTCCCGAACATTGGGCAAGTAATCAATTCATTTACCAAAACTGCAACCTCGTTGCGAATATAAAATACACCACAGAGCCGGATTCCCCAGGTTTTGAGCAAGTATTTAAATCCCCTTAAAAAGGAAGATCTTAAATATAAAAATGAGTTTTGGGATCCGCTCTGACTTTAAAAATCATTTTGAAGACTCGAAAACACTTTATAGAGTGTTTGGAGTAAAGCTGATTTAATGAAGTAAATCAGTCCCCAGAATATTTAGAAAATGACTGAATATTATTATTTAAATAATATTCCCATAAAGAATAATCTTTATCAAAATAATTGAAGTAGAAGTATTAAAACTTATACTTGAAACGAGTATTAAATAACCAAAGATATACTTATATGTAAGTATTATCTTTAATTGAATAATCAAAAATAAGTTTGATTATTGACACCTTATTCTTTAATAAAATAAAGAATATACCTCAGCAAATAATCGGAGTCATAGATCCTCAAATGAATATTCAAATAATATTCATTAAATAATATAAACTGAGTCATAAGCCCTCGAATGAATATTCAAATAATATTCAATAAATAATATAAAAGAGTCATAAGCTCTCGAATGAATATTCAAATAATATTCAGATAAATAAATAAAAGGAGTCATAAGTCCCCGAATGAATATTCAAAATAATATTCATTAATAAAATAAAAGGAGTCATAAGTCCTCGAATGAATATTCAAATAATATTCAAATAAATAAATAAAAGGAGTCATACGCCTTCGAATAATATTCGAAATAATATTCAATAATAAAATAAAGTTAAAGTTATCGAATAAACCTTATTCGATTAATAGTTTGGAAAACTATAACCATATATATATATATATAAATATATATATATATATAACCATATCCATATATTTCAAGAATATGAAACAGGCATGCATATATACCATATCACATGCTACAATATAACGCAAGAATTTGCTAAATAACCAATATGCATTTATCGCAAGATCATGCATATACAAATGTATACATCACAACAACAGTATAACGGATAGAATACTTGCCTGAGCGACTTGGGGTGATAAAAGGCTCGGGACGAGTCTGGTAACCTATAAACAACAAGTAAGTTGGAATTAAACCAAAATCACTTGTAAATCTATACTTTAACTAACTTAGACTCTAACGCTTGTTTTGCGCTCACTGATTCGCTTAAGTCACTCGGGTACCCTCGGCTCCACCATTTTTAATAATTTAACATTCACGAGTTTTAAAGCGATTCCTTCGCGAGTGCCTTACCAACTGCCTAACACACTTACCATAAATGTTTCATACATTAATTAACCCTTTTTGGTCTTTAACCTATGTTTCAAAGTAAGGCGAGGGGAAAAGTTTCGTTCGCGAAACGCCGTTACTTGAAACGGTCGTTTCTCCTAAACCGTGCATCGGAATCGAACGAACTACATATCAAAACGAAGCTCGTAATATGAGCTATCTAAAAATGGCAGTGGTCATAAACTAGCAGGGGGTTCTCGGGTCCTAATGCTATGCACAAAAACAGTCCAAAGAAAATCGGACGTTACGACGGCTATGTTTACGCGATTTCCAATATTTTAAACCATTCAAAACCATTCCAAATCAACCTCAAATCCAACATACAACCAACATCCATCCTTATCTCATCATAACAATCCCAACCAATTCAATTTAATCATTCATACTTATGCCTAAACTTAACTTTAATCATACTTAAGTTCTTTTAAATCAAAACCACAACATTTACCATTCCATTTCACTACCATTTCAAATCCCAAACTCTAATCGCAACAACAAGCTACAATATCATCCTACTAATCAAAATCATCTTATAATATATAGGAACCTAGGGTTTGGAGATGGTATACCTTCCTTGAAGTGGTGGGAGGAGCTAGGAAGCCTTAAGAAGCTTTGAGAAGTCTTAAGAATGCTTGGATCTTCAAGAAAAACAAGAAAAAGTTCAAGTTAAAAACTTGAAAACACTATTCATTGTCTTCTTCTTTGATTAAATGAAGAAGATTGAGAAGGAATTAATGGCTTAAACTCATGATATAGTCCTAACTAAGCATGAAGATGATTAGGGAATTATCTTACCAATTTAGGAAGCTTGGATCTTTGATTTTGAATTTTTTCTTGCCTTTTGAATAGTGAAAAGCCGAGAGCTTCAAGAACAAAGCCTTGGTTGCTTTTTGATTTTTGATGAAGAATGAATTTACTTGGCTTGGTTGCTTGGTTTTTGTATTTGATTTAGTCAATTACCTTTTTGCCCTTGAATTTGTGTGGTTACAAAGCCACCACACCTCCTTCCTTCCCATGTCATGCTTATGTCATCCTCATGATGTCATCCTCATGATGTCATCCTCCCTTCCTTGTCCTCTTTCTATTGGTTGGATGACATCATTCCCACTAATCCCTTTGATTAACTTCCTAATCGTTTGCCTAATGACCGCTGATCTGCTATACGGTTCGCTTAACTTTCGTTCTCGTTTATCGTTTGAAGGATCATACCCGGGATCTTATTACTTAGGTTCCCTTAACCTTTCTCAATACATTATATTCCTTTTTATGATCCTCTATTATAATCCTTTAATTTAAATCCCTTTTTATCCTGTTACCTTATACTCAATTATCTCCGTATCTTGTGGATTTCCGGGAAAAACCAAAGTGTTCGGAATTGGATTCTGACGATCTTTACATACACTTATATACTACATAGAGTACTAATAATATCCCAGAATATCCATAACAGAACCCCTACATAGTGTGGCGTGAAAAGTTTTCTCATTCAGCTAAAACACTATTCACAAGGGTTACAAAAAGTTGAAAATTTTGGGGTTATTACATTCTCAACTCATTAATATCATCAGTATGAAAGGCATAAGTAGTTTGAGGTACCTTTAATTCAGCAGCTTCAGAACTGCTTTCAGCACTTGCCATATCAGCATTTGCCATCAAGGCATAATTCTCCTCACTTTCAGAATCTGAGGTGTCTGTCCAGCTTTTCTTCTTTATGACAAGAGCCTTGCCTTTGTCACTTCACTTTCTTGCAGTCAGGAGATATGTGGCCTTTCTCACCACAGTTGTAGCATTTGACATTTGTATAATCTCCTTTGTCAGATTTTCCTCCTCTTCCTTCAGATTTTCTGAAATTCTTCTTATCATAACTTGTGCCTTTCCTGGAAAACTTCTTTCCCTTCCTGAACTTCTTGTATGCAATCTTTGTGATCCCTTTCACCATAAGAGCACACAGCTTCATCATCTCTTCATCAGCATCCGTCTTAGGGTTACAATAAATAATCTTTTCGATTGTGATAACACTTATAGTGTAAACCCTATGTCTGTGTTTATATACTACACAGTTACAAGATAATCGCTAATTGATATGAAATATAATTCTGCTTCCTAAAATATATCAATCAGATATTTTTTCTTCCAAGTATTCTATTCTTCATAGAATTCCTTCTTCATGCATATCTCTTCTTATGTTTGTCTCGATCTTTTTTCCTTTAACCAGCTGACTTCCTTATCTGAACGTCCTTCAGTACTTAAGTTCTGATATCCATCTTTTGATGATTATCTCCTGATAATATAAGTACTGATATCCTTAAGTCCTGACTTCCAATAAGTACTGATTTATCCTGTTTAAGTAAGATCTGAAAACTAAACATAAATCACATTAGCCATGACATTATCAAATATATCTGACATACGCTCTTACGAGCAGTGCGCCTAAGCCTGGCCATCTTCTTGCTTAACTGCCATGGTTAGATTAAAACAAAACATATGAGTATAAAACTCAGCAAGTAACTAAATAGTAGTTCTAAAATACAAAATCCACAATATACTTTACTGATATCAGGGCATTCTACTTTATCAGTTCTAGGTGGCAGATTTTTATCTTTCAGGTTATAAAAGGGGTTATGAAGAAAATTTTGGGCTTTCAAGGAACAAGGCTCAAAGCAGGGTGAAAGCCGACATTCATCACAAATCATTAAAGGATCAAAACAGATCTTTCAAATGGAAAGCGACAAATCTTTTCATTATACGGAATCAATTATATGATCAATTGAATCAAAAATCATGGTTCACAAACTTTAAGCTCCACAATATCACAATCAAAGAAATATAAATCTTTTTCATTTTCAAAGAATCAATTACTGAATAGGAAATTTCAATTCCTTTTAAAATCATTATGGAACCCTTGATTGGACCATTTTATCTTTCATTTCATAATAATACGGGTGATGAGCCCGTATCGACCTCCATCCGGTCTTTAAGATACCAATGGCATAATTTCATCCTTAAACTGGACTAGCCCCGCTAGCCTCGTACTATGACTGGACTAGTCCCACAAGCCTCTTACGTCCCAATCCAATCCATCAGGAATTCATTTGGAAAACCTTGAGTTGGAAAAAGGTAGGTTTACTAAATTTATTTTACATTTACCAAGAATATGAAATCATTCGGACTTTTTCAAGTCGAAACTCATTCTTAAGTTCAATTTCAAGAATTTCAAAGTTAAGGGAATGAATCAGGGATAAGCAAAGTTTAATTCTAGGGATCTTGATCAATGATAACATGGTACTCAAGTTAGGGAAATCAAAACCGTTTCAAGGATCAATAGAGGATAAGGTAAACAAGGAACGAAGCATCATTACAAGGGGTTCATAAAGGTACTTATAGGGTTTATAATAGTTCATGGTATAACAAATAATTAGAACAGGAAAAAAGAGTTACCAAAGGGGTTGGATCAATAAGCTTATTAATAACAATTTCACAAGATCAAAGACAGGGTATCTCAAATCAATAACAGGGGTTTATTACTTTAACAGTTCAATACTCTACATGGCATGAACAATATCCTCTCTATAACCATTTACACAAGTAATTAGAGTTACTTGCCTGAATTCGCTTTCCTGAAGGTTGAACTACTGCCACCTAGTATACCTTTCCCTTTCCTAGCCTGAATACCCTCGCGCTCCGAATCTACAATCAAAACCAACACCTTAATTAGTTTCTCAACTCTCATTCCCGGAACGTTCACTCAATACGATAGCTCAATTATACTCTCGACTCGAACTATACGAGTATAACTTATACACACAAGCACATAGCACAAAACACATTCTTTTCTCATAACCTTTATATCTTTATATACTCAATAATCAACTTATACTCGCTTAACCTTGACTATTCTTCAAATCAAACGATTATAACTCATACGAGTACACGATTCATTCACAACTAAATCTTTACGACCATAACTATCACTTATAGCTTTTAAAATCAATCAACTTAGTTCCTTTTTCTTTTATTCCTTAATTCGAATCATATACCACAATCAAACAACCAAATCCATAGATATTCACATGTACACACCCAATCATTCATTGATTACCACAAATCAAGTTTTAATTCTAAGTTCATATGGCCTATTTGGCCTTCTTGCAAATACCAACCACAAAATCAATCAATTTCCACCTTAGCTCATATAAACATAAAGCACAATAAAAAACCTTTAAAAAGAATCATTTTCCTCTCTTTTTACATCAAAATTCGAACCATAACCATATATATACAATCAAATTTCTAAAAAATTACACCATGCAATTTTAATCTTAGCATAACCAACATTTAAACACACACATTTCCTTTATCAACAATAGTTCGAACCAAAACATACATACATGCTCACATGCAATTCAAATTCATTTCTTCATTATATCAAACTCTCATTTACATCAAATCATCACTTAGCAACATAAAACCTTAGTCGAATTTTCCAATTAACCGTACATTCATTCACTTATCTCTACATGCATGACTCTAAATCCACATACATGCTTAAGTATAATCTTAATTTCAACAATTATTGACCAATCAACACCAATTTCAAATCACACAAGTTTATTTGATTAATTTCTTTCTTGACATAAAGCAATTATTCGGCCCTAACCATATAGATTAACATGCATAATTCAAATCAACTTCACATTTCGTTCTATCCCAAAGTCATCTCACAATCTCCATAACACATCGTTCACAAGTCATTTTATCAATTAAACCAACTAAATTTCTTAACACAAATCCAAGAATTCGAATTTCACCTAAATCACAACATGCATGCATAAATTTAAGTTTATAAATCACTAATCAATTTTAATTATTCTATATTTTCTATAAACAACTATCCACCATCAATTTCATTATCAAAAATCAACTTAATTTATTTTATAATCAAAAACCCATTCGGCTTTATAGAAAACACCACATGCAAACAGTAAAATTTGAGTTTATATAGTCTAGAGTTCAGTTTACACATCATAACTCACCACCGGTTCACCGGAGTTCATCACCGGTGGCGGTGGCTTCACGGTGGTGCCCTCATTCGAGGGTGTCCAACCTCAAAAACCCCCGATTTCTTCTAAAAATCATAGCAACAAACACATGCAAGATATAATCATCACAAAATCACATCATCTTGGTTCTATAAAACAAGAACTCGGCAAAAACCGAACCTAAACACACACACACACTCGCATGCAAGTACCAAACCACACATGCAAGTGAATCAAAGCTTATATATGGAACAAGGATGAAGTTTTATGGAAGAATCCATAAAAATCAAGTAAAGAAGAGAGATGTACCCAGAGGAAAAAGAGAGAGAGAGAGAGAGAGACTTCGAGAGTGAGAGAGAAAAAGAGAGAGAGAGGAATGAGGGAATGTGAGAAATGAGGGAGTGGCCGGGTGAAAAGAAAGAAAAGGGGTGGGGAGGTGGTTTTTATAAGAGTTTGGCAGGGGTAAAATGGTCATGTGCCAAACTTTTTAATTTCTTTTTCTCCTTTCTCTTTTTCTTTTTATCAAAGATTGTATTTAACACAAGATAGCTCTCTCTGAAAATATGAGAATGAAATGAATAATAATTTTAAAAATTAGATCTCTAAATTAGCTTTTCAACCATTACTCATAATAAACTTTTGAGCGTACGGTTGATTTTATATGATTTTGACAAGCTCACGCTAAAAATAGCATTTTAACACATAAAAATCATTTTAAAAAGCAACGATCATGAAATAAATCCGTCTATCATTTTTAGAAAGACTTTAGGACTATTTCGGAGATAACAAAACAAATCTCATGCCTTTACCTTACTCAGATAATTTTATAAAAATGTGCAAAGGTTAAATAAACCTTATTTAAATTAAATAATTCCCTTAAAAATATCAACAGATCACGTAATCACGTATACAGACAAGCAAGCACGTATACTCACACATCACAACTTATGTCTGATCATAAAAATTTCCCTTTTTATCATTATTCCTCTTTTCGCGTACCGGGTCACGTTCTGCCTGATGGCCCGACGCTCAGCGTTTCAATTACGCTTCACAATATCATTACCGACCGACACGTCACTAGAACGCAATACTTTAATTAAACATTCATTTCACATAATAACACATATTTCACATTTTGAATACTTTAATCCGTATTTAGGATGGGTTCCGTTCTACCTGACGGCCCGGCAACACAGCTTAACTCCTAAGCTGACTCTTTAAATTGGAACGCGTTTATCTACGCTCCCAGATACTAATATACAATAAAGAAAATTAATCATCACTTAATCACAAATTTTATAATCACTTCACATAAGTCATACTTTATTGACTTAATTACGTCGCAAAATTCTCAGTCGTCACAATCTACCCTCCTTAAAAGGATTCTGTCCCCAGAATTTAGTCTAAGCAAATAGATGGGGATACTTTTCTTTCATTTCACTTTCTAATTCCCAAGTTGATTCTTCCACTATTAGATTTCTCCACAACACTCTGACTAGAGGTACAACTTTATTTCTAAGTGTCCTCTCTTTTCGGTCTAAGATTTGCACTGGTTTTTCGACATAAGACAAATCTGGTTGAATTTCCGCTGGTTCCAATTCGATCACATGGCTCGCATCAGCATTATACTTCTTTAGAAGCGACATATGAAATAATTTATGAAGATGTTGCATTTGCGGAGGTAGCGCCAAATCATATGCCACCTTTCCAACTCGTCGCAATACTTCGAATGGTCCAATATACCTAGGACTCAACTTCCCTTTCTTTCCGAATCTAGTTAAACCTTTCCAAGGAGATATCTTTAACAATACTTTGTCTCTAGGTTCGAATTGCACATCTTTTCATTCTCGATTTATGTACTTTGTTTGTCGATCTTGAGCTACAATTAATCTTTTTCGTATCATTTCCACCTTTTCTTTCGTTTGTTGAACTAGCTCTAGACCAATTAATTTGCGCTCACCAACTTCGTCCCAATACGTAGGGGATCTACATTTTCTTCCATACAACGCTTCATAAGGCGACATTCCAATACTCGCGTGATAACTGTAGTTGTAGGAAAACTCAATTAACGGCAAATGATCATCCCAATTTTCTTTGAAATCTATTGCACAAGTTCGCAACATATCCTCAATTGTCTGAATTGTCCTTTCACTTTGTCCGTCAGTCTATGGATGATATGTCATACTCATTTTTAGCTTAGTTCCCAAATGATCATGAAATTGTCTTCAAAATCTCGAGTTAAACATTAGATCTCTATCAGACACGATAGATACAGGAACTCCGTGATGCATCATAATCTCATCCAAATACAATTTGACCACCTTTTCCAACGAAAACCTTTCATTTATTGGCAAGAAATGTGCTGACTTCGTCAATCGATCGATTACTATCCAAATCGTATCATGATTAGACTTGGTCTTAGGTAATCCTACCACGAAATCCATCGCGATATGTTCCCATTTCCATTCTGGTATGTCTAGTGGTTGAAGTAATCCACTCGGCCTCTGATGTTCCGCTTTTACTCTTTGACACGTATAACACTTACTTATCCATTCCGCAATTTCCTTTTTCATGTTTGGCCACTAATAACTCTCTTTTAAATCCTGGTACATTTTCGTACTTCCAGGGTGAATTGAAAATCTCGAATTATGCGCTTCTTGCAAAATCTCATGCTTTAGCTCCAAAACATTAGGTATCCAAATACGTGAGTTAACACGATATATTCCCTTTTCATTCTTTTGAGCTTTGATTTCTTTTCCTGATAACTTATCATTTTCGCGATTCATCACTTGCTCTTGACAATATCAAATCTTTTCCAAAATTTTGGGTTAAAATGACATCGCATATATTGCTTCACCTTCAAATTCTGGAGTCTACACTTCTATTTCCATCTTTTCAAAATCCTTGATCAATTTCTCCGATGACGTTAACATATTCAATCTTTCTTTGTGAGTTAGAGCATATGCTACCACATTTGCCTTTCCAGGATGATAGTTTATCGCACAATCATAATATTTGATCAACTCTAACCATCTTCTTTGTCACATATTCAACTCCTTTTGAGTGAAAATATACTTTAAACTCTTATGATCTGTAAAAATCTCGCATTTTCCCCGTATAAATAATGTCTCCAAATCTTAAGGGCAAACACAATTGCTGCCAATTCCAAATCATGCATGGGATACTTTTGCTTGTGCGGCTTGAGTTTACTTGACGCATATGCTATTACCTTCCTGTGTTGCATTAACACACATCCAAGTCCTTTATACGAAGCATCACTGAATATTACAAATTCTCCTTTTTCATCAGGTAACACCAACACTGGGGCGGTTACCAACCTCTTCTTTAATTCTTGAAAGCTTTTTTTTTGCACTTTTCCGTCCACACAAACTTCTCGTTCTTCCTTGTCAACTTCGTTAATAGAACATCAATCTTAGAGAAATCTTGCACAAACTTTCTATAGTATCCGGCTAATCCCAGAAAACTTCTGACTTCCGTAGGAGTCTTGGGTCTTTCCCAATTCATTACAGCTTATATCTTGACTGGGTCTACTTTGATTCCCTCTTTATTAAATACATGACCAATAAATTGCACTTCCTTTAGCCAAAACTCACATTTCGAAAACTTAGCATACATCCTTTCTTTTCTCAGAATTTCCAAGGAAATCCTCAAATGCTCCTTATGATCTTCTTCCGTCTTGGAATAAATCAGTATATCATCGATAAACACTGTGACGAACTTATCCAAATACTTCTTGAACACTCTGTTCATAAGATCCATAAATGCGGCTGGCGCGTTCGTCAAACCAAATGCCATTACCAAAAACTCGTAGTGTCCATATCTAGTTCAAAACACTGTCTTGGGTATATGTTCTGCTTTAATCTTTAATTGATGATACCCAGATCTTAAATCAATCTTGGAGAAATATGAAGCTCCTTTTAACTGATCAAACAAGTCATCGATTCGCGGTAGAGGGTACTTATTTTTAATCGTCAACTTATTCAATTCGCGATAATCAATGCACAACCTCATACTTCCATCCTTTTTCTTTACAAATAATACCAGTGCACCCCACGGGGATACACTCGGCCGAATTACCCCTTTATCCAACAATTCTTGCTACTGTGCTACTAATTCCTTCATCTCGACTAGCGCCATACGATAGGGAGCTTTCGATACTGGTTCCGTTCCAGGAGCCAAATCGATCGTAAACTCGATCTCTCTATCTAGAGGTAGTCTAGGCAATTCACCAGGAAACACATCAGGAAAATCTCTTACTATTGGAATATCTTCAATCCTTATGGATTCTTTTTCCACGTCTTTAAAATGAGCCAAATAAACTTCGCATCCTTGACCTAATAATCTTCTCGTCTCGATAGCCGTTAGAAATTTCTTCTCTTGCCTTTACCCTTTGAATATCACTTCCTCACCATCCTTGGTTCTTAACTTCACCTTCTTACTTTTACACTCTATCTGCGCCTCATGGTTTGACAACCAATCCATTCCTAGTATAACCTCAAATTCTCCTAACTTAAAAGGAATTAAGTCAACAGAAAAGTGCCGACCTTCTATATCCACATCACAATCAGGACAAACTTTATTAACAATGACTTTCTCTTGATTTTCTACCTCTATAATCAAATTAAGTTCCAGAGGGTACGCAACACAATTTAGCTTATAAAGAATACTTTTAGAAATAAAAGATCTAGTTACTCCAGAATCCATCAATACTTTTACTTCTACTGAGTTAATAACAAGCATACCTGCTACCACGTTCACATCTTGCACCGTATCTTTCATTTTCATATTAAAGGTCCTAGCTCTGGGTTGAGCTGACGGTGCTGGGAGAGATGGCGGTCCAGCAATCCTAAGAACATTGGCCTTCTAAACAGGCTCCTTGTAGTTTCTGGCCATATGGCCCACCTTTCCACAATTAAAACAAGCCAAGTCAGGCTTCTTTACTCCATTTGGACACTCCGATGAGTAATGTCCTTTCTGGTTACACTTGAAACAGGTCACGTCCAACTTATTACATCTCCCCAGGTGTCTCTTTCCACAAACCTTGCCTTCTTGAATCTGAGGTCTGTTATCCTTTCCCGGTTGGCCTGTTTTTTGGAAACGGTTCTTTTGGGCTCCGTTACTGGGTTTAAACTTCTGAAACTTTTGGTTCTGACCTCCACCATTCTTGCCAAACTTTCCTCTAAACTTTGAACTTCCTTGCTCTTGCTCCGAGCTTTCAAACTTCCTTTTTCTTCCTTCATTTTCTCTTTTCGCAGCTTCACGCTCTCCTTCTACTATCATTGCCTTCTGTACCAAGGCGGCATAATTCTTGATCTCCAACAATGCCACTTGACTTCTAATCCATGGCTTAAGTCCCTATTGGAACCTCTTAGCCTTCTTTTCCTCCGTATTTACATACTCAGGTACGAATCTAGACATCTCCGAAAATTTCACTTCATACTCCGCTACCGACATATCTTCTTGTCTAAGGTCCAGAAATTTCATCTCCAACTGATCTTGCATATAACTTAGAAAATATTTCTCCAGAAACATTTCAGTAAACTTCTCCCATGTTAAGTCCTTTCCTTCCAGCAACGCCTTCGAAGATTCCCACCAGAAGCTCGCTTCATCTTTAAGGTAATAACTCGCACACTGGGCTTTCTCGTCATCCTTAACTTCTGCTAATTGAAATACTTTTTCCATTTCTCTTAACCACGACTGTGCTTTAATCGGGTCTGGCAAACCTAAGAATTCTGGGGGATGAACAAATTGAAAGTGTTTGAAGTTTCCAACTTTAGGGGCTACGGGTTGTTGCAAAAGCTGAGCAAGTCTGCTCATCATGGTGGTTTCTGGATTTACTTCTGGGTCTTGGGTTGGAATTTCTTCTTCTTGGTGATCTGGTGAGTTGGCCATTTCTTACAAACTTGATTAAGCAATTATTTAGCAATACGATAGCATGGCATATATAACAACATTTTATTACGAAATCTCTCTCGCGGGTTTTAAGCTTTACCCAATTTTGCACATGCAATCCTATTACTACATAATTCTCATATCAATGTTGTTTTCTCATGGCACAGGATAGGATATTACGAAATTTTAAACACGGTTGTATGAAAACTTGGTATTCAGAAGAGTTTTTGCAGATCTTTAGGGTGCACAATAGAAAACAAGATATATAATGGATTCATCGAACCAAGGGTACATAAGTAAAGGTTTGGTTATCACAAGTTCAGGAATAAGGTACAATAATATAACAGGGTTAAACAGAGGAAAAACTGGAAAATATCCCCCTATCTACCCCTAACTTCAAACTACTACTACAAGGTTCCGAAATATAATGCAATAAATGAAAAAGGGATCTCGGCATCTGGCCAAGTATCCCAAAGCCTACCGGCGCTGAAAAATAACAACTACGAGCTCAACCAACAGTCCCGCCTAACAACTAATCATCCAGAATCTCTCTCAATACAACCAACATCCAGCGAATGATCTTATGCAGCCTCCGGGCCTCAGCATCAGCATCACTAGTGGATGGTCCCTCATCTAATCTCTTCCGGGCAACCTGCTCCACCAACTGAATCCTAGCTCTCCACTCCTTCATCACTACTGAAGTCTTCTGCCTAGAGTCTCGAATCAACATATCCACCAAAGCTCCCAACTCAGGAATACGGGAGTAAACAAAGTCTCGGTCCTGGGCTAACTTGCCACCAACACTGACAGGCACAATCTTCGGCATCTCAGACTCTGGCTCAGGGGCAGGGGTCTCTGAATCTGGCCTCAAAGGTGAAATCTGCATAGGGATCTCACTACTCTCAGAAGGATCCTCCTCTGGATCTGAACTAACATACACAGGCTCCTCTGGAGAGGGTGGAATGAGGTCCACTAGGGTACTGGTAAAACTAATCTCTGAATCTGAATCACTACCACTACTGGGATCCTGAGAGAAAACACAAAAAAGCAATCGAGAAACAATGTTAGGGTTAAATAAAGCTTCTAGCTAACTCACACCCTAACACTAGTCTCCACTTTAGCTAATACACACTTTTCCTTAGACTATACCTAATAGTCTAACTCAACTCTATATGAGTCGAACTCTCTCGCGATATAAATATACCCAAAATACCCTTTATAATCCTAACTTATCTCAGGGACTAGATCCTGTAGCTCTGATACCAACTTGTGATGCCCTCAATCTCGGGGTTAGGAAATGAGGACCCACACACCTTTAATCTACTAATTAAATAAGCATAAACCTCAATTAGCTACTAACAGGATCAAATAGGATAAAGAATGAGACAAGATTATAACTAACAGCCATAAAATATAACTTAAAACCCCAAAATAAAATCAAATATACATAGTCGATCCCGGCTTGGAAGCGACAGATAACCCATTGTATCTTTACAACTCTCTGGCTAAGCGTTTGCTCACTCAAAAACTTTACTACCTGCTCTGGCAACCGGAAGCCCTCAACACGATAGGGACCACCAGGTATGCTCTTACGAGCAGTGCGCCTAAGCCTGGCCATCTTCTTGCTTAACTGCATTGTTTAGATTAAAACAAAACATATGAGTATAAAACTCAGAAAATAACTAAACAGCAGTTCTACAATACAAAATCCACAATATACTTTATTGATATCATGGCATTCTACTTTATCAGTTCTAGGTGGCAGATTTCTATCTTTCAGGTTATAAAAGGGGTTATGAAGAAAATTTTGGGCTTTCAAGGAACAAGGCTCAAAGCAGGGTGAAAGCCGACATTCATCACATATCATTAAAGGATCAAAACAGATCTTTCAAATGGAAAGAGACAAATCTTTTCATTATAAGGAATCAATTATATGATCAACGGAATCAAAAATCAGGGTTCACAAGCTTTAAGCTCCACAATATCACAATCAAAGCAATATAAATCTATTTCATTTTTAAAGAATCAATTACTGAATAGGAAATTTCAATTCCTTTTAAAATTATTATGGAACCCTTGATTGGACCACTTTATCTTTCATTTCATAATAATATGGGTGATCAGCCCGTACCGACCTCCATCCGGTCTTTAAGGTACCAATGGCATAATTTCAGCCTTAAACTAGACTAGCCCCACTAGCCTCTTACTATGACTGGACTAGTCCCACTAGCCTCTTACGTCCCAATCCAATCCATCAGGAATTCATTTGGAAAACCTTGAGTTGGAAAAAGGTAGGTTTACTAAATTCATTTTACATTTACCAAGAATATGAAATCATTCGGACTTTTTCAAGTCAAAACTCATTTTTAAGTTCAATTTCAAGAATTTCAAAATTAAGAGAATGAATCAGGGATAAGAAAAGTTCAATTCTAGGGATCTTGATCAATGATAACATGGTACTCAAGTTAGGGAAATCAAAACCGTTTCGAGGATCAATAGAGGATAAGGTAAATAAGGAATGAAGCATCATTACAAGGGGTTCATAAAGGTACTTATAGGCTTTATAACAGTTCATGGTATAACAAATAATTAGAACAAGAAAAAAGAGTTACCAAAGGAGTTGGATCAATAAGCTTATCAATAACAATTTCACAAGATCAAAGACAGGGTATCTCAAATCAATAACAGGGGTTTATTACTTTAACAGTTTAATACTCTACATGGCATGAACAATATCCTCTCTATAACCATTTACACAAGTAATTAGAGTTACTTGCCTGAATTCACTTTCTAGAAGGTTGAACTACTGCCACCTAGTATACCTTTCCCTTTCCTAGCATGAATGCCCTCACGCTCCGAATCTATAATCAAAACCAATACCTTAATTAGTTTCTCAACTCTCGTTCCCGGAAAGTTCACTCAATACGATAGCTCAATTATACTCTCGACTCGAACTATACGAGTATAGCTTATACACATATGCACATAACACATTCCTTTCTCATAACCTTTATATCTTTATATACTCAATAATCAACTTATACTCGCTTAACCTTGACTATTCTTCAAATCAAACGATTATAACCCATATGAGTACATGATTCATTCACAACTAAATCTTTATGACCATAACTATCACTTATAGCTTTTAAAATCAATCAACTTAGTTCCTTTTTCTTTTATTCCTTAATTCGAATCGCATACCACAATCAAACAACCAAATCCATAGATATTCACATGTACACACCCAATCATTCTTTGATTACCACAAATCAAGTTTTAATTCTAAGTTCATATGGCCTATTCAGCCTTCTTGCAAATACCAACCACAAAATCAATCAATTTCCACCTTAGCTCACATAAACATATAGCACAATCAAAAATCTTTTAAAAGAATCATTTTCCTCTCTTTTAACATCAAAATTCGAACCATAACCATATATATACAATCAAATTTCTAAAAAATTACACCATGCAACTTTAATCTTAGGATAATCCAACATTTAAACTAACACGTTTCCTTTATCAACAATAATTCGAACCAAAACATACATACATGCTCACATGCAATTCAAATTCATCTCTTCATTATACCAAACACTCATTTACATCAAATCATCACTTAGCAACATAAAACCTTAGTCGAATTTTCCAATTAACCGTACATGCATTTACTTATCTCTACATGCATGACTCTAAATCCACATACAAGCTTAACTATAATCTTAATTTCAACAATTATTGACCAATCAACACCAATTTCAAATCACACAAGTTTATTTGATTAATTTCTTTCTTGACACAAAGCAATCATTCGGCCCTAACCATATAGAACAACATGCATAATTCAAATCAACTTCACACTTCGTTCTATCCCAAAGTCATCTAACAATCTCCATAACACATTGTTCACAAGTCATTTTATTAATTAAACCAACTAAATTTCTTAACACAAATCCAAGAATTCGAATTTCACCTAAATCACAACATGCATGCATCAATTTAAGTTTATAAATCACTAATCAATTTTAATTATTTTATACTTTCTATAACCATCAATTTCATTATCAAAAATCAACTTAATTTCTTTTAAAATCAAAAACCCATTCGGCTTTATAGAAAACACCACATGTAAACACTAAAATTCGAGTTTATATAGTCTACCGGTTCACCGGAGTTCATCACCGGTGGCGGTGGCTTCACGGTGGTGCCCTCATTCGAGGGTGTCCAACCTCAAAAACCCCCCAATTTCTTCTAAAAATCACAACAACAAACACATGCAAGACATAATCATCACAAAATCACATCATCTTGGTTCTATAAAACAAGAACTCAGCAAAAACCGAACCTAAACACACACACACACTCGCATGCAAGTACCAAACCACACATGCAAGTGATTCAAAACTTATATATGGAACAAGGATGAATTTTTATAGAAGAATCCATAAAAAACAAGTGAAGAAGAGAGATGTACCGAGAGGAAAAAAAGAGAGAGAGACTTCGAGAGTGAGAGAGAAAAAGAGAGAGAGAGGAATGAGAGAATGTGAGAAATGAGGGAGTGGCTGGGTGAAAAGAAAGAAAAGGGGTGGGGAGGTGGTTTTTATAAGAGTTTGGCAGGGGTAAAATGGTCATGTGCCACACTTTTTAATTTCCTTTTCTCCTTTCTCTTTTTCTTTTTATCAAAGATTGCATTTCACACAAGATAGTTCTCTCTGAATATATGAGAATGAAATGAATAATAATTTTATAATGTAGATCTCGAAATTAGCTTTCCAACCATTACTCATAATAAACCTTTGAGCGTACAGTTGAGTTTATATGATTTTTACAAGCTTACGCTAAAAATAACATTTTAACACATAAAAATCATTTTAAAAAGCAACGATCATGAAATAAATCCGTCTATCATTTTTAGAATGTCTCTAGGACTATTTCGTAGATAACAAAACAAATCTCATGCCTTTACCTTACTCAGATAATTTTATAAAAATGTGCAAAGGTTAAATAAACCTTATTTAAATCAAATTATTCCCTTAAAAATATCAACAGATCACGTAATCACACATACAGACAAGCAAGCACGTATACTCACACATCACAACTTATGTCTGATCATAAAAATTTCCCTTTTTATCATTATTCCTCTTTTCGCGTACCGGGTCACGTTCTGCCTGACGGCCCGACGCTCAGCGTTTCAATTACGCTTCACAATATCATTACCGACCGACACGTCACTAGAACACAATACTTACTTAAACATTCATTTCACATAATAGCACATATTTTATATTTTAAATACTTTAATCCCTTTTTAGGACGGGTTCCGTTCTACCTGACGGCCCGACAACACAGCTTAACTCCTAAGCCGACTCTTTAAATTGGAACGCGTCTATCTACGCTCCCAGATACTAATATACAATAAAGACAATTAATCATCACTTAATCACAAATTTTATAATCACTTCACATAAGTCATACTTTATTGACTTAGTTACGTCGTAAAATTCTCAGTCGTCACATCACACCACTCGAAGTTGATGAATCAGTGGCGCTGCTATCGACTTGAGTTCTTTGTCTCTTGGGTGCCATTGAAATTGATTAGAGAGAATAAGAGTTATGTTTGAGAGAAAATTTATGTTTGAGAGTTTGTGAATTGGTGAAGAAGTTTGTGTATGGGGTGTATGTATATATAGGTAGTGAAAAGAGAATTAGATATGGAATAGAATTGGGATTTGATTATGGGAATAATGGGAGTAATGGGTTTGATTTGGAGAGGGAATTATGGGATGTGGGGGAGTAAAATTCGGTTAGGAATTGATTTTAGGACAAAATTCCCGTTTTACCCCCTTAAACTGCATTATGCCAAACAGGCGCAACCGCGCGCTGTAATAGCGTGGGCGCGCAGTGTTTCTTTGTAAATGGCGCGGTCGCGCGTTGAGACAGCGCGGGCGCGCCAGGCTTCTGTAGTCAGACTTGTATTTTTCCATTTTTTTTTATTTTTTGTGATTTTCTCTTTTCTTCTTGCTCCCTCTACTTACTAATGTACAACAAACTTGGGTTGCCTCCCAAGAAGCACTTCTTTTACGTTGCTAGCTCGACGTAGAATCTTGAGATCAAGTTGACAATAAAATGGCACTAACCACCTCGCGGTTTGCCGTGTCACCATAATAATGCTTCAACCGTTGACCATTTACCTTGAATGTTTGACCCGGATCATTCTAAAAAATTTCCACCACTCCATGTGGAAACACAGTTTTGATTATGAAGGGCCCTGACCATCTTGACTTCAACTTTCCAGGAAAAAGACGGAGACGAGAGTTGAATAAAAGAACTTGTTTCCCTGGCACAAATTTCTTAAGCACTAGACCCTGATCGTGCCATCTCTTCACCTTTTCCTTATATATCTTGTTGTTTTCATAAGCTTGAAGTCGAAACTCGTCAAGATCATTTAACTGAAGCATTATCTTCTTTCCAGCTGCATCCAATTCTAGATTCAATTTCTTCAAAGCCCAATATGCTTTATGCTCGAGCTCCACAGACAAATGACACCCCTTACCATACACCAACTAAAATGGTGACATTTCTAATGGAGTCTTATATGTTGTTCTATATGCCCAAACAGCTTCATCAAGATTTAAAGACCAATCCTTCCTTGATGGACATACCACTTTCTCCAAAATGTGTTTGATCTCTCTGTTAGATACCTCAGCTTGACCATTTATCTGAGGATGATAAGCCGTAGTAATGCGATGATTCACATTATACCTTTTCATCATAGCAGTGAACTTGTGATTGCAAAAATGCGACCCCTCATCACTGATTATGACTCTTGGAGTTCCAAACCTTGTGAATATTTTCTTGTAAAGAAAATTAAGCACCACTTTCGCATCGTTTGTTGGCAACACCTTAACTCCAACCCATTTCGACACATAATCAACTGCGAACAAGATATACTGATTGTTAGAAGACGAGACAAATGGCCCCATGAAGTCAATTCCCCAAACATCAAAGACCTCAACCTCGAGAAGCACATTAAGAGGCATCTCATCTTTTTTAGACATATTACCCACACGTTGACATCGATCACATTTGAAAACGAACTGATGAGCATCTTTAAACAATGTTGGCCAAAAGAAACCTGCTTGAAGAACACGAGCTGATGTCTTTTCTCCACCATAATGTCCTCCATAAGCCATTGAGTGGTAATCTCGCAATATCCCCCCCCGTTTCGCTGTAAGGAATACATCTCCTGATGATTTGGTCAGCTCCTTGGCGAAAAATAAATGGCTCATCCCATATATACCACTTCACCTCATGAAGAAACTTCTTCCTCTGAGTATAAGATAAGTCGGGAGGCATGATATTACTCACAAGATAGTTCACAATGTCTGCAAACCATGGTTCTTCTTCTTGCACTCCAAACAGCTGCTCGTCGGGAAAAGACTCATTTATCAATGTCTTATCTAATGAAGTAGCGTTAGGATTCTCTAAATGCGAGAGATGATCAGCAACTTGATTTTCAGTTCCTTTTATGTCCTTGATCTCTAGTTCAAATTCTTGGAGCAAAAGAACCCATCGAATCAATCTAGGCTTCGAGTCCTTCTTAGAGACGAGATATCGAATGACGGCGTGCTCAGTGAAAACTGTCACCTTAGTCCCAAGTAGATAAGATCAAAATTTCTCAAAACCGTAGACAATAGCCAAAAGTTCTTTCTCCATAGTAGTGTAATTCAGTTGAGCATCATTTAGAGTCTTACTAACGTAGTAGACTACATGAAATATATTGTTCTTTCTCTGCCCAAGAACTATTCCAACTGCATAGTCACTTGCATCACACATCATCTCAAAAGGCTCATTCCAATCAGGTGCAGTTATGACAGGTGCCGTGATTAAACTCTTCTTCAATGTCTCAAAAGCTTCAAGGCACTCATCATCGAATTTAAAAGGAACATATTTCTCTAACAGACTTCACAAAGGATTTGAAATTTTCGAGAAGTCCTTGATGAAACGCCTGTAGAAATCCGCATGACCAAGAAAACTACGAATCCCCTTGACAAAAATAGGTGGAGAAAGATTCTCAATGACCCCCACCATGGCCTAGTCTACCTCTAAACCTTTATTAGAAACCTTGTGCCCGAGAATAATGCCTTGACGGACCATAAAATGACATTTCTCCCAATTAAGAACTAGATTGGTCTCAACACACCTCTTGAGAACGTGTCCCAGATTCTGCAAGCATTCATCAAAAGAATCGCCAAAGACTGAGAATTCGTCCATGAACACCTCCACATTCTGCCCAATCATATCAGAAAAGATGGCCATCATAAATCTCTGAAATGTGGCCGGTGCACCACACAGACCAAAAGAAACTCGTCTGAAGATGAAAGTACCAAATGGACAAGTGAAGATAGTCTTCTCCTGATCTTTTGGAGCGATACAAATCTGATTGTTACCCGAATAGCCATCCAGAAGACAGTAATACTCATGACCAGCCAACCTGTCAAGCATATGATCAATGAAGGGCAATGGAAAATGGTCCTTCCTAGTGGCTTTGTTCAGCTTCCGATAGTCCATGCAGACTCTCCACCCTATGACTGTCCTGGTAGGAATAAGCTCATTCTTATCATTTGCTACCACAGTAATTCCACCTTTCTTTGACACACATTGAACCGGGCCTATCCATGAACTGTCAGAGATAGGATAGATGATCCCTGCATCTAGCCACTTCAGAATTTCTTTTTTTACTACTTCCTTCATGATAGGATTAAGTCTTCTTTGTTGCTCGACTATAGGCTTGCTACCTTCCTCTAGCAAAAATTTATGCATACAGTAAGAAGGGTCGATCCCATTGATGTCTGCTATAGTCCATCCAATTGCCGACTCAGAATCCTCAAAAGCTTTTCCTCATCACTACCTGAAAGGTCAGATGCAATAATAACAAGAAGAGTAGATGCATCACCTAAAAATGCATACCTCAAATGTTCAGGTAAAGGCTTAAGCTCAAGAGATGGAGGTTCCTCAATAGAAGGCTTGAGGAGTTTAGGAGCTTTGTTCAATTCCTTCATTCCAAGAGATTCGAAAGGCATATCAATCTTCCTTTTCCAGGGAGAAACATTCAAATACTGCAATTACTCTTCACCTTCATCATCTTTACTGTCTGAATTCCCCAATAAGGCTTTTTCTAAGGCATCAGACCTTAGCAATTGATCAAGTTCCGATGTGACCACCGAATCGACCAACTCTGCTTTTAGGAACTCCTCATTATCAGTAGGAAATTGCAGAGCATTGAACACATTAAAAGTAACATCCTGATCCAGAACTCGCATTGTAAGCTCACCCTTCTGCACATTGATCAAGGTTCGGCCAGTTTCCAAGAAAGGTCTTCCCAATATTATGGGAATCTTCTTATCCTCCTCAAAATAAAGAATTACAAAATCAGCAGGAAAGATGAGTCTATCGATATTGACCAAGACATCCTCCACAATACCTCACGGATATGTAATAGAACGGTCGACCAATTGCAAAGTCATATAAGTTGGTTTGGGATCAGGTAAGTCCAACTGCTTGAAGATTGACAAAGGCATCAGATTGATGCTAGCTCCCAAGTCACATAAGCATCTGTCAAAAGACACTTTTCCTATAGTACATGGAATAGTGAAGTTTTCTGGATCTTTAAGCTTTGGAGGCAACTTCTGCTGTAACACAGCACTGCATTCCTCCGTGAGAGCGACAGTCTCTAAATCATCTAGCTTCACCTTCCGAGATAGAATACCTTTCATAAACTTTGCATAACTAGGCATCTGCTCGAAAGCCTCAGCGAAAGGTATGTTGATATGAAGTTTCTTGAACACCTCCAAAAACTTCTCAAATTACTTGTCCAGCTTTTTCTTCTGCAGCCGCTTAGGGAAAGGCGGCGGGGGATAGATCTGTTTCTCCCCTGTATTACCCTCAGGTGGAGTGTGCTCAACAGTAGTCTTCCTTGGTTCCACTTCTTCATCCTGATGCTTTGCTTCTTTCTCAGCCCCAGCTTTTTCAGTCAACTCTTGAGTTTGTTCGGGATTCACAACCTTCCCAGACCTCAAAGTGATTATCTTTACCTGCTCCTTAGCTTCATTCTTTCCTGGCACTTTAGTGTCACTAGGCAATGTACCAGGTTGACGATTTAGCAAAGCATTGGCAATTTTCCCAATTTGATTTTCCAAGGTCTTGATAGAAACAGCTTGACTCTTGCACATAAGCTTCAACTCCTCTAATATAGATTTTTCATTAGTTGGTTGCATCTGAAATTGTTGTTTTGGTGCATACTGCGGTTACTGAAAACCAGGGGGTTGTACTGCTGAATACTGATGATAAGGCTGTTGAACCGCATTCTGAGCGTTGCTCCAACTGAAATTGGGATGATTGCGGTTGTTAGGATGATAGATGGCTGGTACAGGTTGCTACGATCACTGGAAGTTGCTCACGAGCTGAGCTGATTCACTAGAAATTACGCATTGATCAGTCTCATGGGCACCAGCACAAAGCTCACAGACACTAATGATTTGATTAACTCCATAATTAGCTAAAGTGTGCACCTTCATTGTCAAAGCCTTAAGTTGGGCAGCGATAGCAGTTGCTGTGTCCAACTCCAGAATTCCTGCTACTTTCCCCTGAGTCAGTCTCTGGGAAGGATTCTGGTACTCATTAGCAGCCATCAGTTCAATAAGTTCATAGGCTTCATCGTAGCTCTTAGCCCACAAGGCTCCTCCTGATGCTGCATCAAGCATGGGCCTAGAAGTAGGACCCAATCCATTATAGAAGCAGTTAATAATCATCCAATCAGGCATGCCATGGTGTGGGCACTTCCTTAGCATCTCCTTATATCGATCCCAAGCCTCACACGGAGATCCTCCAGTTTGCTGCCCGAACTGGGTAAGAGCATTCCCGATTGCTACAGTCTTCGCCATGGGGAAGAATTTAGTGAGAAACTGTTGAGCAAGATCTTCCCAAGTTATGATAGACCCTGCTGGTAGAGAGTGTAACCGGCACTTAGCTTTGTCCCTCAGAGAGAATGGGAAGAGTCGTAGCTTGATGGCATCTTCAGTCACATCATTGAATTTAAATGTGTCACAGATCTCGATGAAATCCATGTTGTGCATGTAGGGGTCTTCAGTAGGAGAACCCCCAAACTGAACTGAGTTATGTATCATCTTGATCGTGCTTGACTTGATCTCAAAAGTGTTAGCCCTGATGGCTGGTCTGATGATGCTAGTAATACACGCAAGTATACGAGTTCGCGAGTAATATAGAATCTTTTCTAGTTCATTTCCACAGAGACTGTATTGGTTAACTATCTAATTTATGCACCTAAGAAACAATGTATGGTTATTATCCAATGTTAAGATGATAACAAATTTAGAGTGTTTATCACTAAGAATTATGCTAACAATTATAACTACGAGAATAAGATTGACTGAATTTATATATATGACAAACATGGGATTCTAACTTCATTAAATACTTCATTCAATAGCCTCATTATTCTTAACCTTAGCATGCAATGGTGATGACACTAATCAGATAAAACAAAACTGATAAACATCAACTTTCGTTGCACGAGTACCATTCTACCAGACATCCATAAAAGAGATAGATGCTAAATAGGTACCGGTTATATTGAGACCCTATATGTCTATAGAATTTGATAACATAACAGTTTAAGCACAAGTTATCTACCTTGATTACATAGGACAAGTAAGATGGTTAAAATTACCTACGAATCATGCATAACAAATACATGAACCTATGCTATCATGGCAAGTTCTAAATCCTTAAATTCACTTTCGCTTCATTAAGAATTAACACACTATCTTATAAGTTCGCGATGCTCATAAGACGAATACGCAGAACCAATACTAGGATATCATACAATCACCACATACTAAGGTATCAAACAAATTTAACCAAAAAAATCCATAAATAAATCCGCTAGAACCCCACGATAATGATTAACCCATAATCGGATTCATCATCAACGTGGGTTCCGATGAAAACATGATATAACAAATATAGTCTTTATACGAATAAATAAAACCAAGTACAAACAAGAGTATAGGTTCAGCAAAATAAGAAACAAGCATCCAAATTACAACTCAAAACAAAGATTCACAAGAATAAACTAGATCATCTTCGCCTTTGTTGAATTGTGCTAAACGTCTCTTGTCGTCTTCTCCTTACACTCTGGTCCGTCTCTGACTTGTTATCTATTAAAAATGACCTAATATGAATATATATAGTAGCCCTCAACAATTTGGAAGCTTCCCTTTTAGAATTGTAATAAAAACAGGATTCTGAAATTCAGCCTCGGCGCGGCCGCGCGCTATAATTGCGGGCGCGCTGCATTTCTGGAACCCCTGCGTGGCCGCGCACTACCACAGCGCGGGCGTGTCATCCTTATGGGAAAAACTCAGATTTCTTCTTAAAACTTGCTGCTTCGAGTCGGCTTTCCACGAGCTTTTATTCCAACACCACATGGACACCAAATTAGCACCAAAACAATGCTAATTCACCTGATTACCTGAATAGTTCCTGAAATGCAAAAACACTAGAAAACATATTAACACACATAACAACTTGAGTACAAATACACCAATTCAAAGCTTATTAGAGCATAATAAAGTGTCTTAAATGACACTCAACATTAAGCAGCACGGAGATGGACGCTATGATTAAGATCAACAAGAGGATGGACGCTTCAAGCATCATGGAGATAGACGTTATGATCAAGATCAACATGAGGATGGATGCTTCAAACAACATGAGGATGGATGTTATGATGTGCATGGAACTCTGCTGGTTAGCGAAACACCACCAGTACTCATCAGCAACACCAACGTAATGGAACAACTCTATCGCATGGGCGATATGTTCAATCGCTTTGGAGAAAAACTAAGTTCCATTGAAAAAAGTGAGAAGAGGAAAGATGAACGTTATTCTCATAACCATCTCTCCAAGAGAGCCTCTGCTCGAGAAAATTCCAAGGAGAATTAGGAGGAGCAAAATGAGGAAGGTCGTGTGTCCCACGACAGACGCTTTCATGGGGTAACACCCCGTCGCTTGCAATACACTGAGGACGTTCCGATTGTGGAAATCAAAGATGATGAACAGAGGCTCCGTACGGAGCCAAATCAAGAACGGAGGATAATCCCCCGTGCACATCGCCCAGGACGTACTCATAGCGAGATCTGTCGCTATGACTTAGAGATTGAAAAACAACGAATGAGACTATCTCGTTTGAAGAAAAGTCTTGGCATACAATTAAGTGACGAGGATCTAAAGAAGTTGATTGAGGAAATGCAAAAGAATGATCAGCATGAGACAAAGACTAATGGACGAACCAATATAACACTTACAAGGGAAGAAAGGCCTCGCAGCAATAAATACCCTTCCTTAGAAAGAACCAATAAAAGTTTTAAATATGGGAGGAAGGGAAAAGAAAATGAAGATGATGATCGCAGGAGCGACAGCTGGAGAAGTAGAAGCAATACTCAAGAACTCACATATCGACAATAATGGAGAATATCAATGGCCGACAAATCGACAAAAGATCAATACTCATAATGATGCACGGCCGCAATCACAGGTTGTTGTGCCAACATAACCACAAGGGGTCATGCCTCCACCATAAGCTGATGCGTCAATACAACCACAAGGAGTCATGCCTCCACCACAAGCTGTTGCGCCCACGCAACCGAAAGGAGTTGCACTTCATGTAACACCCCCAAATCTGGGGCGGGGATTCGGGTTGTCACGAGTTCCATTTCCCTTATCAATACTTAATCTTAACAGTCAACCAACTACTGAGTACTGTGACCCCATAATATAAACACACACACACCACAAGTTATAGTCTCAGAGATGAATACCAAAAATAACACAAGTCATTTTATTCCACAATTATAAACCGTTACACCTTAAAAGGGTTTCTGAATAATTTACATATTCCTTGCCATTATTACAATTCATATTATACATAAGTCTGGTTCATCAATAGTTGAAAACCTAGCCTATTGGTAGCTCCTACCTCAGCTACAGCGGCAACAACGCTTCCAGAAAACTGCGGAACGTTTTCTAACTGCTTGCGAATTGGAGGCTTGGTCTTGTTCATCTTTTCTATCTGTTGTTGTGTGATAAAAGAAGAAAGCAAGGGTGAGCAACAAGCCCACCAAAATAATATGTATAATGATTAACAATATATGAGCATTCTCATAGTACTCATGAAAGTCTTGGTCAAAAGAAATGAACCAAGCTGATATCTTAATGCGACCAAGTCACAAAATATTCAGTATATATATATATACATATATATATATATATACTTTTCACAATATTTGAAATCCTCTGACATGTATAACATCCAGAGAGTTCCAGTTTATAACTGTATAAAAATATCGTTCCAAGGTGATCTCATATATCTAACCTTGTCTCAACGTTTTTCTGAAAATCTTTGACATGCACAAGGTAATCATTTACTAGATATAAGTTTAAAAGATGAAGTTACAAGATACTCCAATATACTTATATCTTTTCCGAATACTACTTGAACTACCACCGTTCAAGTTATAATTAGTTTCAAAAGTTCATCACATAGATGAGACTACAAGGCATAACTAGTATAGAATCAATCTTTGAAATATCATTCAAAAGAAACAAAGTTACGAGATACTTCATTTGATGGAAACATCATTTTAAAAACTCGACCCTGCCAACACTCAACAATCGCCCAGCCGTAGCCTTTCTATCGAAGTGCTCTGGGTAGTGTTGCAGAAATATCCAACTGGATGATGAACTCATTATGGGAGTTTGCCGCGCCAGGAAGACCACTCACGATGATCAGTCGCAGTAGTGCAACCCCACCATTTTCTACATGTAGAGGAGAACCTGTCGGATTTACTTGTCAACCGAACACTGCACTCCTAAGGAATTGACCGTCTTAGCGGAACTTCCAGGCCAATTGGGCCAATATAATAAGGATGGGCCGGCGCCACTCGACCACTTACGCCATTCCTAGTTCAGATGAAATCCATGACTCTGAAACGTAAAGCTCGTCCCCACTTTCCCCAAGTAGAAACTTATTGATACGGCTCCACCAAGAAGTCGTATCTAGTTGGAAAGGAAAACTCACCGATATTTCCCAGGCGATGCCTGTTAATGGATTAACTTATTCCAAGAATTTTACTTCCCGAGTGTTGGGTAAGTAATCAAAAACTCTTTTATCAAAATAGCCACCTTGTTGCGAATATAAAATACAGCACAGAGCCGGATCTCTCAGGTTTTGAGCGAGTATTTAAATCCCCTTCGAAAGGAGGATCTTAAATATAAAAATGAGTTTTGGGATCCGCCCTAACCTTGAAAATCATTTTGAAGACTCGAAAACATTTTTAAGAATGTTTGGAGTGATGCTGATTTAATAAAATAAATCAGTCCCAATATATTAGAAAATATCTGAATATTATTATTTAAATAATATTTCCATAAAGAATAATCTTTATAAAAATAATTGAAGTAGAAGTTTTAAAACTCATACTTGAAATGAATATTAAATAACCAAAAATATACTTATACGAAAGTACTATCTTTATTTGAATAATCAAAAGTGAGTTTGATTATCGACACATTATTCTTTAATAAAATAAAGAATAATAATTAGTAAATAATCGGAGTCATAAGTTCTTGAATGAATATTCAAATAATAATATACATTAATAAAATAAACGGAGTCATATGTCCTTGAATGAATATTCAAAATAATATTCATTAATAAAATAAACGGAGTCATATGTCCTCGAATGAATATTCAAAATAATATTCATTATTAAAATAAAGTTATCGAATAAACCTTATTCGATTCATATTTTTGAAAACTATATATATATATATATAAATATATATAATATACTCGGGAACATCGACTCCCGGTTTTAGAAAATGTTCACCTTTGGGTCCCTATACTAAGGGTATATGCAAATTATTGCTTATCTCTAGCATAGGTATTATGCAACTAATAAGCATTTGAATCAACAGATATATATCAAGATTATGAAATAGACATGCATATATACCATATCACATGCTCCAATATATCGCAAGATTTGATAATTAACCATCATGCATCTATCACAAGATAATGCATATACATATGTATATATCACAATAACAGTATAACGGGTAGAAAACTTGCCTGAGCGACTGGGGGTGGTAAAAGTCCTGGGATGAGTCTGGTAACCTATAAACCACATATAAGTTGGAATTAAACCAAAGTCGCTTATGAATCTATACTTTAACCAATTAGACTCTAACGCTCGCTTTGCGCTCAACAATTCTCTTAAGTCGCTCGAGTACCCTCGGCTCCAACATTTTTAATAAATTAACCATTAAGATTTTTAAGGCGATTCTTTCGAGAGTGCCTTAACAACTGCCTAATACACTTTACATAAATGTTTCATACTCCAATTAGTCATTTAAGGTCTTTAACCAATGTTTCAAAGTAAGGTGAGGGGTAATGGTTCTTTCGCGAAACGCCGTTACTTAAAACGGTCCTGATGTTAAGAACAAAAACAGTCTAAAGTAAATCGGACATTACGACGGCTATGTTTATGCGATTACCAATTTTTATTCTACCTCATATCAACCACAAACCAACCACAATTCAACCATACAACCAAACTTCATCCATACATCACTACAATAGCCCCAACACCTCAAGTTTTCCAATTTATATTAATCTCAAACATGAACTAAAACTATTCTTAAGTTCATTAACTAATAACCAAGATTTACAACTCCAAAAACATCACAAAACCAACTAATCTCTACATATTCAATCACCATGCTTCTCATGAACTATCCTACTCATAATAAGCTCTTAATATTCAATAACATTGCTAGGTTAAGAGATTATACCTTCCTTGGTGAGTGAGAGTAACTAAGGAGCTTGGAATCACCCTTGAAAGTCCTTACCAAAGCTTAATCTAACCAAAACCACAAGATCAAACAATTTAAATTTCTTGAAAACACTATTCACTCTCTTCTTAAATGATTTATTGAAAGAGATTGTGAAGGAATTTGGAGCTTAAACTCCTAGGATAGCCATAACTAATCATAAGGAACCTTGGATAATTACCTTGCAATTTAACAATGGTTGGATCTTGGATTTTGAAATTTTCCTCTTTGAAAAAGAAGAAAAGCCGAGAGCTTTGTTGCTTGAAATGAAGTTAAGATGTGTTTTTGTGTTTGTGATTTGTTTTGCTTGGTTGCTAGGTTTTTGTTTTGTTTAATTACCCTTTTAACCATGTAAAATTGTGTGGTTAATAATCAACCACACTTCCTTTATTTTTGGTCATGCTTAGGTCATCAATCTTATGTCATCTTCCCATGCTTGTCCTCTTCTTATTGGTTTGATGACATCATCCTCACTAACCTCTTTGATTAGCTTCTAATTACTTGGCTAATGACCGCTGATCTGTTATACGGTCGGCTTAACTTTCGTTCTCGTTTATCGTTTGAGGGATCATACCCGGGATCTCATTACTTGGGTTCCCTTAACCTTTCTCAATACATTATATTCCTTTTATGATCCTCTCTTATAATCCTTGAATTTAAATCCTTTTTATCTTATTCTCTTATACCCAATTTTTTCGGAATCTGGTGGATTTTCGGGAAAAATCAAAGTCTTCGAATTTGGATTCTGACGATCTTTACAAACACTTATATCCCATATAAAGTACTAATAAGATCTCAGAATAACAATAGAAGAACCCCTACATAGTGTGGCATGGAAAGTTTTCTTATTCAGCATAATCAGCAAAATACTATTCATAAGGGTTATTAAAAGTTCAAAAATTTTGGGGTTATTATAGTCTCCCCTCCTAAAAAGGATTCCATCCCGGAATCAGGAAAAAATATGAATAGGGATACTTTCTTAGCATTGCAATATCTAACTCTCAAGTCAATCTTCCCACATTGTGGTTCTACCATCAAACTCTGACTAGTTTGATAGCCCTTCTCCCAAGCACTTGTTCCTTTTTAATCTATAACCTTTCCCGGTTGCTCCATATAGGTTACGTCTGGTTGCATGTCTATGCGCTCATATGCCCTTATTTGTCTGGCATCCGAATTATACTTCCTTAACATTGATACGTGGAACACGTTATGAATTTGCTACAGATTCGGGGGTAGAGCTAGCTCATATGCTAATTTCCCAATACGTCTTAATATTTCAAAGGGTCCAACAATTCGTGGGCTTAGCTTTCCTTTCTTTCCGAACCTCATCCATCCTTTCCAAAGGATACCTTTAACATTACTAGGTCCCCTATTTCCTATTCCTTGTCCTTTCGTGTCAAATCAACATACTTTTTATGTCTACCTTGGGCTACTACCAGTCGTCCTCTGATTAGATCTATTATATCCTTGGTCCTTTGAACTACTATGGGTCCGAGCATCTTGTGCTTTACAACTTCATCCTATCATAAGGGAGATCGACATTGTCTTCCCTCAAGGATCTCATAAGGCGATACCTCGATACTGACATACGATCGATTATCGTGAGATAACTTAATCCGCGTTAAGTGGTCATTCCAAATTCTTTCAAGTCTATTGCATCGGCTCTCATCATAGCTTCTAGCATTATAGCTTTTGCTTCTCACTACCCATTCTTTTCCAGTTCGTAGTCATTACTATCTTTCGTACATAATACTATACTGGTTACACTTTTGCTCGTTAGCGTTCTATAACCTTTTAATAACCACGTCAACCTTCGTATCACGAACGTGTTAGAATCAGAATACCACCGCACTGATACTACTCCTTTCTAGCTGCTTCTATCTTCGAAAGCTTGATCCATCATATAGAAGTAAAGGAATTTGTTGAGAGATCACTATGATCATGAACACTTGTTCTATTGCATAGTTAGTACAGAAGGTGGCCAGTCTTTAGTACTTGACAAGCAATTAAACAATATGTGGTATCCTACTAGGCTTCTATCACACAGATAGATAGTCATTCGGCAATACCTCCCCTTCTGGAAGGGTTGTTCTTCTCAGCTTATATGAAATGAAAAGGAGAGAAAAGAACGAATTGAAGACAATTGTATATATATAAAATATACTGCCATAAAATATCTGGCTTGGAATCTACCCCTGAACTATAGAGGTTTATCATAGGAGAACAAAACATAAACGTATATATATCAACATCAAGTATTATAGCATCGTATTTCACATGCCTAAATATTTTTGCTATTTCGTCCATCATTCTATGGACCCATGCTCTTCCTCGAGCTTATACACAATCACCTTTGAAACTCCCTCGACATCGAAAATCGAATCTGGGATCTCATTCTAGACATCATCGTTACTAGAATACTATGCTTGCACTGCAACCTTCCTCGTATAGTAATATGACTCTCTATTGATAAGAAGAAATAAGTATTCAATAGGTAGATAATCGACTTAATTAGTCTATCAATGATAACTTATACATCACCACAACCTGATTAGTGGTACTCAATCTCAACATTCATTACCATACAACTCTCGCGGTTGTAATCGGCTCATTATTCAAAGAATCGTTGATGTATTACTATAGTCCACAACGGACCTACGGTAGTCATTCGTTTTCCTTCGAATCTTAATAGCTAACCATACGGAGTCCATACCTGTTGTATCGAATTCTTCTAAGGAGTTAACATAATCCCCATTCATAATTCATTAAGAACACTCCAGATCCTGACGTACTTTCATGACATCAAGCAGATAAAATTGCAGAAGAGTTTCAATCAAAGCAACGATAGCAGGTTAATACCATTCTTAATCATATGCCTTCAATAGAAGACTTAATTCAAAGGTTCGTTTAGTCCTTTTTGAAACATGGTCCTGGATTATTCTCAAGATAGGACCTTCTAAGATAGATAGCCCGCTCATGGCGATTACACGAATTAAACCTTTACCAACTACTATTACGGTTGGGTATTGCACAGTCATCAGAAGGAATGTCAATCTTCCAAACCATAATACAACCTTTACAGCTTCAATCATCATCACTGTATTCCTCTGGCTCGAGCGCCTATAATTGCTCTCTTACACTTAAAGTGTCGGCCACCTCTTTGGCCTTTCCTGATAGTAAAATTTCCTTACAATCAATGTCGTTTGAACGATCTCCAACTAAATTTTCTACCTCATTTCCAATCACTGCTTGTATGAAGATGTTTTTCTTAAAATCTGATGAGTAAAAAAAAATACCACCATTTTTCCATAAGTTATTGCCTCAGTCTTTAGAGGTTAATCATTGTCACGACTAACTCTCGATCATACTTAGGACGTCTCTTATCTTGGTTCCTTCTTATTTTCACCATTCTTGACCTTCGTTGGGTTCAATCTATACTTTCTCATGGTTTAACATGTGCCCCACTTGGCATTATTATAATTACGTCACAATTCCTTAATCAAAATTTCTATTCTTGAGAACTTTGAATATTACCATTCTCCTTGTAAAACTTCTAAGGTTATCCTTGAATCATTCCTCCTGTATTCCCTAGGTATTGGGCATATCAAAATACCATTTACTAATACTAGAACCATTGCCTATGTATTTCAGAAAAATTTCTCTACTGATCTTTAAAGGTTGTTGTTATCTTAATCCTTCGTTCCATACTACCCAACTCATAATGTCCCTATTAAGGGTGAAATGCCAACCTTTATGCATTCCCCTAGGATTCATTTTAAGTTACCGATGTTCTATCCTTAATTCCACCTTTAAAAAGGTACATGCATCCTTCCATGGATAAATCAAGTCATATATCCCTGATACAGGTGTCTTATTCAATCATTCCCACCTCGATAGTATATGCCTAATTTGGTAACGATAACAAGGATGTTCTGGAAGATATTGGTCGTGTTCAACGTGAACTTCTTCTTAATAATTCCTTAGTTACTCTTGTTGTTTATCTCAACAGTCATCTCAATATTGGGATATCTCTCATACCTGGCGTCTCCCTTTCTGGGTATCATGCCACCGGTCTTACACTTCACATTCTTGAAGGTCACTTCCTTCATCCAATTTTCCTAATTTCTTACTTTCTTGTCTCCTCAGTCTATCTGCGTCTCATTATTTATCCTTCGAACTATCTCAAGGTTTCCCCGAATCCTTCCAACTTAAAGGGGGTACAACATATATATCTCTTATGCCTTCAACCATCAACTTTAACTCATGGTGAATCATCCTCATCCTGACGATCATATACTTTTCTATTTCTATTACTACGAGTCTTTAGGGATTCCTCATACCCGACTCCCTTATCATTCCTCAAACTCTATTGCCTTTATGCTCCTTTCCACTTTAGTTTCTTTTTATTTTCCTTTCTCTTACAATCATTTCACATCACTAATCATTGACTTCAAACATCACGTCGTTCTGGGATTCTTGTCCTCCGGACGAATCTTGACAACTTTTACAATCTTAGATTCATAATTCATCATATTTGTCCGCCTTTGTTCTGGCTCTTAAAGCTTTTACACTATCTCCATAACCTTCGAATTTACTTTCTCAAAAAAAATTTGACTGAACTTTAATCAGTTTATCATAACCTCTTGCTCCGTGCCTTTCTTTGTCTTTCACCAGTGGGTGGTCTCTCTCTTAGGAGGGTAAGTGACAAAACAGTCTTTTGTGATTCGTCAATCATTTAGAATCTCAAATGATTCCTGTATTTCCTTTAGCCAGGCTCTTGCCTCGGCTGGGTCAGCTATTCCCTTGGAACTCTGAGAGCTTAGCGACTTAAAGGTCCTGAAAGAATTTCACACCACATTGTTTCCTCAAGGTGGTGGTTAGGGGTAAAAGTATAAGTTTTGTTTTAGGCAGGTCCATGGATTGTCCAATAGGAGTACCATCCTGGTTCTTCCTATCTTGCTCGACTTCTGTTTTCTCAGTCTAAATATTTTTTCCTACTCCCCATAATTGGGGTCATCTTTTAATTTAAAATCCTCATTTTCCACTTCATTATATTCTGGGTTCCTTATATCTTAATTATGACCTCCCTGATTATCACATTCAAGGTTTGCCCCTAATCTTATTCCTCATGGGGGCATGATGCTTGGAATTTTTTTTGAGAATCTCTGGATATTTGTCTTACTTACTTTGCTTAAATCTTTCCCTCGTTCAGTCCTTGCATGATTGCAAATTATGAATTCTCAAGTTCTATAAACTTCATGACACTCTCTTAAGTGTTAACAGCGCAATTAACAATATGAACTTATCACAAACAAACTGATCTGAACTGAAATTAATGAATATATACTTAACCATTTGTTCGAGGGTACAACAACTAAACACATTAAAGAGAATTACATCATTTGATCTGATCGCTTCTATCCCAAAAGTACTACCATAGATAATCATCTAGTCATTAAAAACTAATCATTCATAACTTAGGCTAATCCTCCAAAAGCGGTGCTGCATGAAATTCTTGTCAGATTGCTCAGACTCTGCACACTATTATGGATCAAGAAATGCGGGCACGCACGACATCCCTAACCTGCTCCATTAAAGCGGTGATGAGGTCTAAGATAGTTGCAAGTAGAGCTGGATCAATCTGACCCTCAAGATGGCCTCTAGCTGTAACACGGGTGGTAGCCTCAATCCTTTCCATGCTATAAGCTAATCCTGCCGGAAGTACACCGCCCTCAATCCTCGGTGCAGTAAGTCGATCCAACATATCACTCCTAACATTACGGGCCTCAGACAGGCCACCCAAAGTCATATAATAATCGACGATAAGAGAACCCTGAGTGGTAGCATATAGCAGTCTATGGGGTGCAGGTGGTGCAGGCCCAGGGGATCCAAATGGATAACCAAGCACGGTATCAGTTGACAATGGTGCGGGAGATAAAGGTGGCATTTCCTCAGTAGGTGCTGGGCTCTGTACAGAGGAGGGAACAGGAATTGGTGGAACCTCATGGGTGTCTACAGGAACCTCTGGAAGAGGGTCTGATACTGGTGTAATTGGTGTCGTGGAAGGCCCCACTCCTCCTGCCCTCATTAACCTTTGTGCCCTTGGTAACTCTTCATCCTCTAGTGCCACCCTCGCGGCCATTCTTGCTCTGGTAGTCGCCCTGACTATGGTCATTAATTCCTCAGCGGTCCTCTCTTCATTCTCGTCAGGATCCTCCACGAGATCCTCCTCAGCAACAATCCCTTCTGGGATAACATCCTCAACCGCAACATTCTCAATATGAATCTCATCCTGTCCCTCGTTAGGGTACTCTATTGGATTCACAATTTGATCTCCAATATGTAATAAAACATCCTCATGCTGATGCTCCTGAACCTCAGGGTTCGGTGCCCCGCTACCCTATACGAGAACGAACTATGTTACTATCATAATATTTATAAGGGTTCCCGTAAGGGTTTTAACTGCCAGTACTACGTTAGGTAGCCCGACTATGAACTTGGCAAGAGTTCTTATTATCTTAGTGAACTTATTATCTTAACGTCACATCATCTCTGAGGTTTATAACGCTTGTTGGATTTTTAAACGCAGCGGGGCGTGGAAAAACACTTTTACACATACAAAATCCAAATAAAAGCATATAAATCGTGAATAAAAATTCGAGGGATCGAATCTAACCTTTAAAAATAATTCGGAGACAACGATCAGAGATCCTTAGCAGTTGCTCCTCAAGTGTGAAGCACTCCACCGGTATCCACCACGAAAACGACTTTTAGGAGGAGGAGGAGGTGGAGAGAATTTGGTTTTCTAAAACTTTTGGGTTTCTGGGGTTCGAATAAAATAGGGTCTATAATAGTGTATTTATAGGCAAAATTTTCAGCTGAAATTTTCCCATAAATATTATTATTATTATCCCATTTATTATTCTCATTAATAATTAAAACACCTTTTAATCATTAATCCTTTTTCTAAACACTTTAGAATTAATTCTCTCTCTTGATTTAATTTCCAAAAATTAAATCCTTAATTAATAATATTAAGAACTTTTCTTAATTAATTTATAATCAATTAAATCTCATTTAATCAATTATTAAATTTGTCAATTAATTATTTATTTCACAAATAAATAATTATTAGCCATTATTAATTAATTCCTCCACCATAAAATCATTCTCTTTTTATGGTGTGACCCTGTAGGTTCAATATTAAGCCGGTAGTAGAAATAAATAATAATAAAACTATTTTATCATTATTTATATAAATTCTCTAATTTATTAAATATGATTAATTAATTAATCACATTTATTCTACATCGTGAGTGATGCTTCTCAACATATCGCGACTATCCGGATAATATGAATTCACTGCTTAGAATACCAAGAACCTGTCAGTGAATAGTTACCGTACAATAAACTCCTTCTACCCTACAATGTCCCGATTAAATACAAGGCATGGATCTCGTGTCAAGCCTATCTAATTCAATCACTTGCTTACCATCTATTATGCGTAGTTCTATGCAAATTAGAAACTCCTTTCTAATTTCATTTACTCTGGCCAGAGATTCCTGAACTAGCATAAGTGGATCAGCCTTGAACATTCGCTTCCTTCACTGGAAGGGGTAGATCCTTTATTGATCATACACTATCTTCGTGTACAAATTCCTATACCCAGAAGAGCCCTAATAATTGTCCCTGGAGACTAAGAACTAAACCAAAGCATAGTTCAGTGTACACAAGATGACTATGATGACCTCAAGTCTAAGGATACTTGTACAACTATCACTAAGCGAACAACTGCTGACACGTGAGTGAACTCCATCAGTTGTTCAGCTGGGCGAGTCATGTTCAGTGAACTTATTCCATAATAAGCACCTACATACTAGCTATAGTGTCACCACACAAATGTCTATGAGAACAGACATCCTTCATAATGAAGCAAGCATAGTATGTACCGATCTTTGCGGATTATTAATTACCAGTTAGTAATCCTATGACCAGGAACTATTTAAGTTTAGAGTTATCATCTTTTTAGGTCTCACTATTATGATCTCATCATAATCCATAAAAAGCTTTACTCTAAACTATGGTATATCTTATTTAAACACTTAAATAGATAAAGCCCGTAATAAAAACAAAACAAGTCTTTATTAATATCAATGAAATTGAAAACAGATTACATAAAAGTTATTCCTAAATCCTAATACATGATTGGACTTAGGACATATTCCTTTCAATCTCCCACTAGTACTAAAGCCAATCACTCTGGTATCTAATACCCATCTTGACGATCAAAGTGACTTTCATAAAGTAGCTTTGTGAGTGGGTCTGCTATGTTGTTATGTGTGTCAACTCTAATTCAATACAATATAAGAAATGTTACCGCGCTCCCACTAACCCTTTTGTAGACGCATGGTTCATCTACGTTTTTGATAAAATCAAACTCTTTGATTATCTCATCAAAATGAATGTTCCATCTTTCGAGAAGCTTGCTTTAAACCACATTAATCGCAAGCAAAATCCGAACTGATTTTAACAGGGCTACATGTAAAAGGTTTCATCAAAGTCAATCCATTGCCTTTGTTTGAATCCTTTGCCCAAAAGCCTGGCCTTATAGGTCTCCACCTGGCCATCTGCTATAATCTATCTTTTGTATACCGTATACATAGATTCCATTCTGGATTTCATGGCACTATGTCATTTCTCTGAGTCAACACTACTCATAGCCTCATTATAGGTCACAGGGTCGTCATCATCAAATGATTGACAACTCATTGTCATTCTCAATGACAAGGCCATATTTCCTCTCAGGTTGGCGAGACACTCTCCCTGACCTATGAATGGGCTGTTCCATAAAAGGTTGTTTAGTCAGAACAGGTGTTTCCACTCGATCTGTAGTAGTTTGTGCTTCTTGAACTTCATTAAGTTCAATTTTGCTCCCACTGTTTCCTTCAAGGATAAACTCCTTTTCCAAGAAGGTAGCATATCTGGAGACAAACACCCGATGATCGGTGCAAAAGTAATACCCTAAAGTCTCTTTAGGATATCCCATAAAACTACATTTTACGGATCGATATTCCAGCTTATCTGGGTCAACTTACTTGACATAAGCTGGACATCCCCAAATCTTAACGTGTTTAAGACTCGGTTTCCTTTCTTTCCATATCTCATACGGAGTTTGAGGAACAGATTTGGAAAGCACCTTATTCAGTAAATATGCTGAGGTTTCCAATGCATAACCCCATAGGAATACTGGAAGATTTGCATAGCTCATCATGGACCGAACTATGTCTAACAAAGTTCGATTTCTCCTTTCAGATACCAATCTGAAGGAGTCCAGTGGGAGACTATACCATTTACTTAGAGATAATCTAGAAACACTCCATTAAAGTATTTACCACCTCGATCTGATCGAAGAGTTATAATACTATGTTTGGTTGTTTCTCCACTTCATACTTATATTCTTTGAACTTTTCAAAGGCCTCAGACTTGTGTTTCATCAAACACATATCCGAATCTAGATCTATCATCTATGAAAGTAATGAAGTATGAAAATCCACCCATAGATTGCGTAGACATTGGTCCACATACATCTGTGTGTACCATTCCTAGCAAATTTGCAGCCCTCTCTCCATGTCCACTAAATGGAGACTGCAGTGCCACAACGAAGTGAGATTTTCATCATCCCTTTTCTTTTATTAGTTTGTTCAATCTGAAGTAAATTATGTCACATATATACAGACCATTATTTAAATTACCACGTCCATAAAGAATATTATCTCTAAGAATAGAACATTCATTATTCTCAATAATAAATGAAAAATCCACCCAAGTCTAACATGGGAATAATATTCCTCACAATCGAGGGAACAAAATAACAATTATTTCAAACAATAGTCTTGCCCGTAGGCCTATGTAAAAGAAATGATTCTACATCTTCAGCAGCAACTCTTGCTCCATTTCACATCAGTAGAATCACCTCCTCTTCCTCAAGAGTCCTACTTCTCCTTGGTCCCTGCAACAAATTGCAGATTTGAGAACCACAGGCGGTATCGAATACCCAAGTAGAAATGACATATTCACTTCTATCATGAACATACCTGAATCAGAAGCGGTAGTCTCACTACCCTTCTTCTTCAATTCTGCAAGGTAAACCTTGCAGTTCCTCTTCCAGTGCCCCACCTTGTTACAGTAAAAGCAAACAACTTTGCTCTTGGGGTCTTCAGCTTTTGGTGGAACCGGCGTTTTCTCACCTACTTTCTTCTTCTTGGAAGAGTTCCTCTTCCTTTTCTTAGGATTGGAACCTTCACCAATTAGAAGAACAGAACTCTTCTTAGGGGAAAAATTCGATTCCGCAGTCTTCAACATGTTGTGGAGTTCAGGCAGGCTGACATCCAACTTATTCATGTGAAAGTTCACAACAAACTGTGAGAACGAACTCGGAAGCGATTGCAAGACCAAGTCTTGGCTCAGCTCCCCATCCATGGCAAAACCAAGTTGTCCAAGACGTTCAATCAAATTGATCATCTTAAGTACATGGTCATTCACAGATGATCCCTCAGACATCCTACAACCGAACAACTCCTTCGATATCTCATATCGAGCTGTCCTCCCCGCCACATCATACAACTCTTGTAGATGTATTAGGATAGTGTGAGCATCCATATACTCATGTTGCTTCTGTAGCTCAATGTTCATGGAAGCTAGCATGATGCATTGAGCAACATTTGCATCATCTATCCACTTACGATACACAACGTGTTCATCATTATGTGCATCACTAGCAGGTTCAGTAGGCTTAGGTGAGTCAATCACGTATTCCAGCTTCTCAATCCTGAGAACAATTCTCAAGTTTCGAAGCCAGTCAGCATAATTAGGACCAGTCAATTTGTGAGCATCTAGTATGCTCCTGAGTGATAGTGCAGAAGACATAACGTACAAAGTAAATCTGTAAATGATAAACACATAACAACACTTAGCAAATATTCGATTTCATTTTAAAACACTATATGAATCGGGTCTTTATTCATAAGTGGCTCCCACTAGTTTATCTAATTTATTCAACCCTCTACGTGAAAAATTAAGCATTCATAATGCTAGTGGGAATAGGGATCCTACATTCCATTACACGACCCCGGCTGTAGCACGAACCGCCATGCAATGTTCAATAGGCAGACAACTCTTGTCAATTACATCTCATGTTATTCCCTAATCAAACTTTAGCCTCTTGAATAATTGAGTCTCGGCTGTAGCACGACAAACTCAATATTCTAAGTCAAGTCTAACCCAACATTCCGTACAGTTGAATCAGTCCCCAAAGGCCCACGGCTGTAGCACGTACCGACCTTTAGATTCTTATTCAATGTACAAATCTTTATGTAATAGACAAGTATTTCTTATTTCGAAATCAAAGCCCTCGGCTGTAGCACGAACCGACAATGATTCAAAAATAAGAACTACTTTTCTATCATGTTGGAAGGTTATGACCGACACAAGCCCGTTGTGTCATTGTCCAATTACTACTTGATATTATTTAATTTTAGAGGGATTATATTACGTTACAATCATAATCATATTATAAAGAGATTCTTCCTTTTAAATTAAATATTTCAAATCAATAATCAATAATCAGACGATTCCTAGATCGGGTGGAGCATTGTCAAGAGGCGTCACTTAATAACCCTTTCTTACAGATAGAAATCTGTTGTTGACAGAATCATCCTTTCTCTCATATCGAAAATTGATATTCAATTACGTGTTTCATAAACACAAGAATCTCATGATTGTATTCATAATATTATTATTTAGGTTATGAAACAATTTCACTATACTAGGTTGTCTAACAAACGCCTTATGTTTATTCAAGTTCACCTAAATCTATCATCGCATGATAAACTAAGCATATATCACATATATAAACATGAATAAATATCAAGGTAGGCATGTTACATCATCTAGCACATTCGTCTAAGCAATATACATCTCTATGTATCACATGAAGTATTTAAAAGCAATTTAAACAGTTAAAAAACAACTTTAAAACACTTCATGGAAATATAAACAGTTCAAAACTTTTATATAAACTAAAATTGATCACTCCATTAGATCCGTCTCGAAAAAAACGAATCCAACGGTATATTGCACGCCTAAAACGGAGTTACGAAACTCCCAGAAAAACAATTTTAAAATCAACAGAGGGCTGTAACGCATTCCGGTGATGCGTTACACCCCTTTTAAGCCATTAAAGGGTGTAACGCATTCCGTGAATGCGCCACAGGTGTGTAACGCATTCCCGGAATGCGTTACACCCCTATATATTTTTTTTTATTCAGCAGCCGCCATTCTTCTCGATTAACGTGCGTGACATCTCCTGACAGCCGCCTGACATGTCTGTCTTGTTTGTTTTCTCCGTGCACCAGCAGTCAGATAATATAAACACAACAGATGTATATAAACATATATATATACTATATATACATATATTTACTTATTTAATTACGAATTTAATTGTAAGAACTTCAAAAATTCATAATAAAAAATCTATACATCCTAAAATTATGAAAAAAATACCCAGACGATCTACAACACTTGTAGAACCCAGATCAACATTCAAAATTATTATGAGAAATGATTTCTCATCAGACAAAATTTATCCATGATATAACTTGTAAAAATCATAATTAATTCATACAAGCACATAAAATTTTGAAATTTTTACCACATATCTATATGCATACAACCTATGCTCTGATACCATTGTTGGATTTTTAAACGAAGTGGGGCGTGGAAAAACAATTTTACACATACAAAATCCAAATAAAAGCATATAAATCGTGAATAAAAATTCGAGGGATCGAATCTAACCTTTAAAAATAATTCGGAGACAACGATCAGAGATCCTTAGCAGTTGCTCCTCAAGTGTGAAGCACTCCACCGGTATCCACCAAGAAAACGACTTTTAGGAGGAGGAGGAGGTGGAGAGAATTTGGTTTTCTAAAATTTTTGGGTTTCTGGGGTTCGAATAAAATAGGGTCTATAATAGTGTATTTATAGGCAAAATTTTCAGCTGAAATTTTCCCATAAATATTATTATTATTATCCCATTTATTATTCTCATTAATAATTAAAACACCTTTTAATCATTAATCCTTTTTCTAAACACTTTAGAATTAATTCTCTCTCTTGATTTAATTTCCAAAAATTAAATCCTTAATTAATAATATTAAGAACTTTTCTTAATTAATTTATAATCAATTAAATCTCATTTAATCAATTATTAAATTTTCCAATTAATTATTTATTTCACAAATAAATAATTATTAGCCATTATTAATTAATTCCTCCACCATAAAATCATTCTCTTTTTATGGTGTGACCCTGTAGGTTCAATATTAAGCCGGTAGTAGAAATAAATAATAATAAAACTATTTTATCATTATTTATATAAATTCTCTAATTTATTAAATATGATTAATTAATTAATCACATTTATTCTACATCATGAGTGATGCTTCTCAACATATCGCGACTATCCGGATAATATAAATTCACTGCTTAGAATACCAAGAACCTGTCAGTGAATAGTTACCGTACAATAAACTCCTTCTACCTTACAATGTCCCGATTAAATACAAGGCATGGATCTCGTGTCAAGCCTATCTAATTCAATCACTTGCTTACCATCTATTATGCGTAGTTCTATGCAAATTAGAAACTCCTTTCTAATTTCATTTACTCTAGCCAGAGATTCCTGAACTAGCATAAGTGGATCAGCCTTTAACATTCGCTTCCTTCACTGGAAGGGGTAGATCCTTTATTGATCATACACTATCTTCGTGTACAAATTCCTATACCCAGAAGAGCCCTAATAATTGTCCCTGGAGACTAAGAACTAAACCAAAGCATAGTTCAATGTACACAAGATGACTATGATGACCTCAAGTCTAAGGATACTTGTACAACTATCACTAAGCGAACAACTGCTGACACGTGAGTGAACTCCATCAGTTGTTCAGCTGGGTGAGTCATGTTCAGTGAACTTATTCCATAATAAGCACCTACATACTAGCTATAGTGTCACCACACAAATGTCTATGAGAACAGACATCCTTCATAATGAAGCAAGCATAGTATGTACCGATCTTTGCGGATTATTAATTACCAGTTAGTAATCCTATGACCAGGAACTATTTAAGTTTAGAGTTATCATCTTTTTAGGTCTCACTATTATGATCTCATCATAATCCATAAAAAGCTTTACTCTAAACTATGGTATATCTTATTTAAACACTTAAATAGATAAAGCCCGTAATAAAAACAAAACAAGTCTTTATTAATATCAATGAAATTGAAAACAGATTACATAAAAGTTATTCCTAAATCCTAATACATGATTGGACTTAGGACATATTCCTTTCAACGCTTATCTCTGAAACCATTTCTGTAACACCCCCAAATCCGGGGTCGGGGATTCGGGTTGTCACGAGTTCCATTTCCCTTATCAATACTTAATCTTAACAGTCAACCAACTACTGGGTACTGTGACCCCATAATATACACACACACACACCACAAGTTATAGTCTCAGAGATGAATACCAAAAATAACACAAGTCATTTTATTCCACAATTATAAACCGTTACACCTTAAAAGGGTTTCTGAATAATTTACATATTCCTTGCCATTATTAAAATTCATATTATACATAAGTCTGGTTCATCAATAGTTGAAAACCTAGCCTATTGGTAGCTCCTACCTCAGCTACGGCGGCAACAACGCTTCCAGAAAACTGCGGAACATTTTCTAACCGCTTGCGAATTGGAAGCTTGGTCTTGTTCATCTTTTCTATCTGTTGTTGTGTGATGAAAGAAGAAAGCAAGGGTGAGCAATAAGCCCACCAAAATAATATGTATAATGATTAACAATATATGAGCATTCTCATAGTACTCATGAAAGTCTTGGTCAAAAGAAATGAACCAAGCTGATATCTTAACACGACCAAGTCGCAAAATATTCAGTATATATATATATACTTTTCACAATATTTGAAATCCTCTGACATGTATAACATCCACAGAGTTCCAGTTTATAACTGTATAAAAATATCGTTGCAAGGTGATCTCATATATCTAACCTTGTCTCAACGTTTTTCTGAAAATCTTTGATATGCACAAGGTAATCATTTACTAGATATAAGTTTAAAAGATGAAGTTACAAGATACTCCAATATACTTATATCTTTTCCGAATACTACTTGAACTACCACCGTTCAAGTTATAATTAGTTTCAAAAGTTCATCACATAGATGAGACTACAAGGCATAACTTGTATAGAATCAATCTTTGAAATATCATTCAAAAGAAACGAAGTTATGAGATACTTCATTTGATAGAAACATCATTTTGAAAACTCGACCCTGCCAACACTCAACAATCGCCCAGCCGTAGCCTTTCTATCGAAGTGCTCTGGGTAGTGTTACAGAAATATCCAACTGGATGATGAACTCATTAAGGGAGTTTGCCGCGCCAGGAAGACAACTCACGATGATCAGTCGCAGTAGTGCAACCCCACCATTTTCTACATGTAGAGGAGAACCTTTCGGATTTACTTGTCAACCGAACACTGGACTCCTAAGGAATGGACCGTCTTAGCGGAACTTCCAGGCCAATTAGGCCAATATAATAAGGCTGGGCCGGCGTCACTCGACCACTTACGCCACTCCTAGTTCAGATGAAATCCATGACTCTGAAACGTAAAGCTCGTCCCCACTTTCCCCAAGTAGTAACTTGTTGATACGGCTCCACCAAGAAGTCGTATCTAGTTGGAAAGTAAAACTCACCGATATATCCCAGGCGATGCCTGTTAATGGATTAACTTATTCCAAGAATTTTACTTCCCGAGTGTTGGGTAAGTAATCAAAAACACTTTTATCAAAATAGCAACCTTGTTGCGAATATAAAATACACCAAAGAGTCGGATCTCTCAGGTTTTGAGCGAGTATTTAAATCCCCTTCGAAAGGAGGATCTTAAATATAAAAATCAGTTTTGGGATCCGCCCTAACCTTTAAAATCATTTTGAAGACTCGAAAACATTTTTAAGAATGTTTGGAGTGATGCTGATTTAATAAAATAAATCAGTCCCAATATATTAGAAAATATCTGAATATTATTATTAAAATAATATTCCCATAAAGAATAATCTTTATAAAAATAATTGGAGTAGAAGTTTTAAAATTTATACTTGAAATGAATATTAAATAACCAAAGATATACTTATACGAAAGTACTATCTTTATTTGAATAATCAAAAGTGAGTTTGATTATCGACACATTATTCTTTAATAAAATAAAGAATAGTAATTAGTAAATAATCGGAGTCATAAGTTCTCGAATGAATATTTAAATAATAATATTTATTAATAAAATAAACGGAGTCATATGTCCTCGAATGAATATTCAAAATAATATTCAGTAATAAAATAAACGGAGTCATATGTCCTCGAATGAATATTCAAAATAATATTCATTAATAAAATAAAGTTATCGAATAAACCTTATTCGATTCATAGTTTTGAAAACTATATCTATATATATAGAAATATATATAATATACTCGGGAACATCGACTCCCGGTTTTAGAAAATGTTCACCTTTGGGTCCCCTATACTAAGGGTATATGCAAATTACTGCTTATCTCTAGCATAGGTATTATGCAACTAATAAGCATTTGAATCAACAGATATATATCAAGATTACGAAACAGACATGCATATATACCATATCACATGCTCCAATATATCGCAAGATTTGCTAATTAACCATCATGCATCTATCACAAGATAATGCATATACATATGTATACATCACAACAACAGTATAACGGGTAGAAAACTTGCCTGAGCGACTGGGGGTGGTAAAAGTCCTGGGATGAGTCTGGTAACCTATAAACCACATATAAGTTGGAATTAAACCAAAGTCGCTTATGAATCTATACTTTAACCAATTAGACTCTAACGCTCGCTTTGCGCTCAACAATTCTCTTAAGTCGCTCGAGTACCCTCGGCTCCACCATTTTTAATAAATTAACCATTAAGAGTTTTAAGGAGATTCTTTCGAGAGTGCCTTACCAACTACCTAATACACTTTACATAAATGTTTCATACTCCAATTAGTCATTTAAGGTCTTTAACCAATGTTTCAAAGTAAGGCGAGGGGTAATGGTTCGTTCGTGAAATGCCGTTACTTAAAACGGTCGTTTCTCCTAAACCGTACATTGGATTCAAATGAACCACATATCAAAACGAAGCTCGTAACATGAACTATCTAATCATGGCAGTGGTCAAAACCTAACAGTGAGTTATCGGGTCCTGATGTTAAGAATAAAAACAGTCTAAAGTAAATCAGACATTACAACGGCTATGTTTACGCGATTACCAATTTTTATTCTACTCCATATCAACCACAAACCAACCACAATTCAACCATACAACCAAACTCCATCCATACATCACTACAAAAGCCCCAACACCTCAAGTTTTCCAATTTATAATGATCTCAAACATGAACTAAAACTATTCTTAAGTTCATTAACTAATAACCAAGATTTACAACTCCAAAAACATCACAAAACAAACTAATCTCTACATATTCAATCACCATGCTTCTCATGAACTATCCTACTCATAATAAGCTCTTAATATTCAATAACAATGCTAGGTTAAGAGATTATACCTTCCTTGGTGAGTGAGAGTAACTAAGGAGCTTGGAATCACCCTTGAAAGTCCTTACCAAAGCTTTATCTAACCAAAAACACAAGATCAAACAATTTAAATTTCTTGAAAACACTATTCACTCTCTTCTTAAATGATTTATTGAAAGAGATTGTGAAGGAATTTGGAGCTTAAACTCCTAGGATAGCCATAACTAATTATAAGGAACCTTGGATAATTACCTTGCAATTTAACAATGGTTGGATCTTGGATTTTGAAATTTTCCTCTTTGAAAAAGAAGAAAAGCCGAGAGCTTTGTTGCTTGAAATGAAGTCAAGATGTGTTTTTGTGTTTGTGATTTGTTTTGCTTGGTTGCTAGGTTTTTGTTTTGTTTAATTACCCTTTTAACCATGTAAATTGTGTGGTTAATAATCAACCACACTTCCTTCCTTTTTGGTCATGCTTAGGTCATCAATCTTATGTCATCTTCCCATGCTTGTCCTCTTCTTATTGGTTTGATGACATCATCCTCACTAACCTCTTTGATTAGCTTCTAATTACTTGGCTAATGACCGCTGATCTGTTATACGGTTCGCTTAACTTTTGTTCTCGTTTATCGTTTGATGGATCATACCCGGGATCTCATTACTTGGGTTCCCTTAACCTTTCTCAATACATTATATTCCTTTTATGATCCTCTCTTATAATCCTTTAATTTAAATCCTTTTTATCATATTCCTTTATACCCAATTCTTTCGGTATCGGGTGGATTTTCGGAAAAAATCAAAGTGTTCGAATTTGGATTCTGACGATCTTTACATACACTTATATCCCATATAAAGTATTAATAAGATCTCAGAATAACAATAGAAGAACCCCTACATAGTGTGGCATGGAAAGTTTTCTTATTCAGCATAATCAGCAAAACACTATTCATAAGGGTTATTAAAAGTTCAAAAATTTTGGGGTTATTACACTTCAACCACAAGTTATTGCGCCACCACAACCGCAAGGTGTGATGCAAGCCCAAGCTCAAGCGGCGACAACACCTGTGATCTTACCGCAAGCCAATATCCAGTACATAACCAGAGTCAGAAACATCAATGTGGATGATTTAAGGAAGTTGTTATCGCACTTGGAGGGCGGAAATTTCATGGAATCCGCACAAACTACATCTCCATTTACTTCAGTGGTTAGGGAAGCACCCTTACCTACAAGGTATAAGAGTACTACCCATGACTTACGCTTTCACGAAAACTCTGATCCGGTGGAGCTTTTGGGAAGGTTCAATATTGAGATGGATGTGTATCAAGTACATGATTAGGCAAGATGTAGGCTCTTGGAGGCAACCTTCAGAGACAGTGCTCAACATTGGTTCCAAAAGTTGGTACGGAAGTGATCTCGTCATGGAAACAAATGAAGGTGATGTTCCTCACTCAGTTTCAATCTGCGATGAAGTATACGCCACCTGTAACGGTCCTGGTGAATGTAAGATAAAGAGAAGGGGAGACCTTGCAAGCTTATTTCAAGTGATTCAACGCCGAGACATCAGGAGTAAGAGGCGCTACGAATGAAATATTTAAAAATTTCTTGATTGGTGGTCTGCGTATAAATACGGATTTCTGGAAACATATTCAAAGAAGAATTCCTCACACCCTCAGATAATTCTATGAACAAGCGGAGTCTTTCAAGTTTTTTGAAGAATCACTGATCGATAACAAAAAAGCGAAATCTCGTGGAGCCGCAAAAGTGAAAAATGGGAAAAAAAGATAGGTCTCCTATCCCGAATAATTGAAGGGAGCGAAAATTACATCAAGTCGAAGGAAGGGAGTTAAGTCCTTCAAATAACTATGAAAAGGACTCCACCACTTATACTCCTGTGGTGGCATCTATAAAGCATATTTATGAAGTTAATAAGGGAAAAGGCATCATTCGGAGACCGGCTCCTTTAACCGCATGACAAACAAAGGACAAGAAGAGGTAATGTGAATATCATGATACTGTCGGACATAATACTCATGAGTGTCTACACTTGAAAGATGAGATAGAAGAACTCATCAAGGAAGAACAGCTTGGAGAGTGGATTTTTAAATAAGTAAGGAAGTATCGAGGCAACCGCTCAACCAACCGAGAAGGTTTAGGGCACGCCCGAGAATGAGAATAGAAGGAAAAATTTGATGACATCAAGTTTGTCAAGTCATGTAATATTCACGCTATCTTTAGAGGACCTAATTCAGCAGACACGAATGGAGCAATGAACCGGTACGCTAGGGAAGCAAGAGGACCTATACTCACTGACGTTAACCATCTCAAGGAAAGACCTCCCAAAATATTTTGTGGAGAGACAAAGGAAATCACTTTCATGGAGAAAGATGCCAAATGGGTTCACCATCCTTATGATGATGCTTTAGTTATGAAGGTCTGCATTGGGGCCATGAACGTCTATCGTGTGTTCATCGACAATGGAAGCTCAGTTAATATCCTTTACTATGATGCTTATAAGAAGATGGGATTTCTTGACAAGGATATGGAATATAAAGATATGTACATTTATGGATTTGGTGGGGAAGCGGTAAAAGTAAAGGGAATAGTTAGACTCCCCGTCACTATTGGGGAAAGTCCTCCCTCGACAACATAAATCGTCAATTTTATGGTGGTGGATCATGAATCATCTCACAATGCTCTTCTCGGACGACCATTTCTGAAAAAAATACGAGTTTTCACCTCCATTTATCACTTATCCATGAAGTTTCCAACACCTAATGGCATATGATGCGTCTGAGGATGTCAAGCGGATTCGAGAAATGTTATAACAAGTCTATAAGAGAGTTCTGTAAGAGGAGTTCTAACCAGGATGAGAGGATCAATATGTTATACTCTCTCGACAAGTCGGAGGAGGACAATATGGAAGCGGAAGCGAAAGACATGGAAGCTGAAAATGAAGTAGAGGAAGAAGCGACTTTGGCCGTAAAGGATAAAGCATCAGAAAATCTTCCAAAAATAGATGAACAAAGGACGGTTGAAGATAAATATGAGGAACTAGAAGATGAAGAGATGGAATAAGAGTTTAATCCCAGCTTGCATATGCCATTTGGATTGTACAATGCTGAAGCTATGAATAGAAAATGGGGATTTCTCATCTAAGGTGCGACTTCGGCCCCTTACTCGCTTATATATATGAAGTTGATTTAAGTAGGGCTTATCCCGAATAGTAGACTAACAGCAATAAAATTCCTCATAGCCTGGGGGTAGTGCATGTACTATCTCACTTAGTGTTAGTCGTAGGATGCTTACTATCGTTTATTTTATTCACCAACCTACAATAGCGTCACTAGAACGTATTATTAATAAAATTTTGAAGTTTTTTGTTTTAAAGTTTCTATCTTGAAGATATGGAGAACGACTCTTATTGTTACGATAAGTTTGAGTTATGTTAATTGTTGAAGAAAAAGATTATTTCTAAGCTAGCTAGAAGATACGAAGAAGATGCAAAGTTCCCCGACAAAACCCTACACTTCATAGGGCGCACCCTAAGAAGAATTCCTCCAAGGGTACGATTGTTTGTGTTTCATTTATCATTTCGATTCTCAATAGCATCAAGAACGGCTTCCGGACATGTCAGAAGAAGCAAGACCCCCAGAGGGAGTCATATTCCCCTTAGGGTGCGCCCGAGGAAGGATTCCTCTAAGCGAAGGATTTTTGGAGTTACTCCATTACAATTACTTATCATTTGTTTATTGTTTTTGTAAGATGGAAATATTTTAATGCAAGAACAAAGAGATAAAATGCAACAAGATACACAATATGAAGTCTAAGTACGAGTGATGAAGAAATAAGTACGTACAAACTGCAGAGATTTTATAGAGGCCCGCACCTCGAATAAAGTCATAGAAGTAATCACAAAGTAGAAAAAGGCATACGATAGATAATACAAGATGTAAAGAGCCTAAAAGGCGTACCTCCATGGAAACGGAAGGCCTAGAAGGCACACCCCTACTCTCGGGGGGTGGACAGGAGATAGTCAACGTAAGGAGAAGTCACGGGGAGAGGAACATCACCTACAAACATAACATCATCTGTAGGAGCAGTACTATCTCGAGGAGCACCAACATCGGTCACATCAGCCACGACTCCTACCTTGCCTACTGCTGTGACGGGCGCACCCGAAGCTTGAACATGGTGGTGATCGAATCCTAAGACAACCCTCCTGTCAATAATGGCATGAGCATTGTCCCTCCTAAAGTCGTTAATATAGGACAATGTCTCTGCATCAAAGGAGCTAAAGTCATAAGCGGGATCGTTAGCCAAGATAGTAGTGAGAAGCATGGAAAAGCCATGCTCGATCCCCTGGTCACGAATCTTGCTCCTCTCCTCCGGCCAACCATGAAGCTGATCCTCTCGAAGATCATCCCATTGAGTATGAAACTGACACTTCTCAGTGAGTGTCGAATCCAAAGTGCTGCACAAGTTGGTGATGATCTCTCTCTGTTATCTCAGCTCCTCCACCTGTCCGAAAATCATAACATCTTTCTCCTCAGAAACCATATTCAACTTCTCTTCCGCAGTGGTGGCACGAGCAAGTAAACTCCTACATTCCGTCTTAAGGCTCTCTAGACGAGCCCTACCCCTCGGAGCATCGGAAGCATCCTCCAAAGAGAGAAACAATAGTTGTGTGGTGGCTCTAACTTTAGCACTATCTCTGTCAGGTGGTACTAAGTCCCTCCAAGAAGATAGCTCGTCATCTCCAAGGAATAGAGTGACTAAAGGACCCAAGTGAAATTCCACTTCAGAAAGAGAAGAAGAAGCCTTCACCTTCTTTAAAATACCAATTCTCGAACCAACTCTGACACGCTTCGGTGAAGGGGCTGAAAATGCATGAACGATCTCCATTGGAGGTGGACTAGGGAGCGCCCCACACCTAGAAGGAGGCTCAAGGACGTTCCCCTCATGAACTGTAGGAACTAACCTCTCGGAAGTCAAGTCAAGTCTGAAACACCTCGGTATCTTAGGAGCCATACCTGAAAGTTAAACATGAAACAACTTAGTATGACTCATATGGATGAAGCATGGCATATAGGAAGATGCGAAAAGACGAGGGTACGTTCATAAAAGACATAAATGGAGCAAGTATAGAGATACATGTGCAAGTAAAGGAGTGCATACAAGAAGTGATATCCAAGATGTGAAAAATATGCTAAGGCAAAAATTGAGAACTACTATCACTACAGCTTAGGGCGCGCCTCGAAGGTATATTACCTTGGGTAAGGGGCGCCCGAAATCTACTAGGAGGAGGAGGAGCACCCGTCGTAGTCTCCATATCACCTCTCTTCCAATACTCAGAACCTACGTCAGGTTGGGGCACTCTAATCATCCTCAAGTTAACCTTTATAACGAGAGCTTCAACGTCAAAATCTACATCGGGGAGACGAATTATTGCACGAGCTCTTTGCGCAGCCGCACCTTTCAACCTCATCATATTTGTATCACCTAGTTGAAGGAGTGAAGAATGATGTCACAAAATAAGGAAAGATTCAAGAACGTGAATGCTATAAATGCGTAAAGCGTAAGATAAAAGGACTCACAGGCATCTCCATTAAACTCGTGCGAACTTTCTCAACATCATACAAGTAGAGGAAGGTGTCCTTAGCCCATTTTTCATTGCTCTTCCTCCTTATTCCAGAGAATCCGGGCAAGTCATGGCATGAACAGACAACCAAGTAGTAGAAACCCTTAACACCTCGGAGAAGACTAAAGAAGTAAGCAATCTCTCTCGCGGTAGGAGCACCAAAGTCATGACGAGCATACAACATAAATAAAACCAAGACCAACTTTCAATTATTGGGAGATAACTGAAGAGGAGCTATATCATACCACTCCAAGATAGTGCGAAAGAAAGGATGAAGAGGTGACCCAATACCAAGCTCAACCAAACTCAAGGAAGTGACCATCCGAGGTATCCTGAAGTTCTCCCCATGGTTAAAAAGATGGCATCTCATGAAAGATAATGGACGAGCCCATATACCCTCCATCATATAATACCCAGGGCAAATTAAATATAGGCATCCGATGCTCGTGATGTCATACCGAAACAAACCCATCTATCATGAATCTTTTGAAGACTATCCCTCTATTTCGGAGTAAGCTTCTCCTCCTGATCGCTTTTCCAATCCAAGTCCAACTCACACTCATTTACCTCCGGGTGAAGATAAGGTAAAGGAAACTCCGGAATAGTAACAACGTACTCGGGAATTGACGGAAAAAAGAATGTCGCCTCATCTCTAAACATATCATGAGTAGCAGGCTCACGCACATGAGATTTGCTCTCCTCATCAGAAACCACGGTCTTGCCTTTCCTCCTACCATTTGTCTCTAAATCTGAAATGTCATCCTCAGACCAATCTTCCAAAATGGAGCGACAACTCGGCGCATGCAGTCCAGAAAAAATATCGGAAGTAGACACCCCATGCTCAATAACCATAGAAATCTCTCCTCGTCAAATCTCGTTTACCAAAGTATTGGAGAGATGAAACAAGGACGAAACTGAAAAAGGAGACAGTGATCGAAGTGGAGTGGTAGAAAGCCCCAGCTTGCGGTTAAAATCCATAAACGGATGGAAATTCTTAGGCGAATCATGTCCAGCTGTGATAAGAATAAGGAAAAATGTTCGGACGCGTCACAATACCAACAAAAATAAAAGTATTTTTTGGAGAAGCTAAGACTTTCCCTAATAAAAAGGATGAAAGACGAAAATTAGAAGTTCCAAGGAGCCTCAGGCGCCCACTGCATTATGCGAAGGCCGCAACTCGAGAGATACAAAGCCCCGAGCGCGCCCCGCACTCCGCGAAGGAGACGACCCAAGTGATATTGAAAGCTTCGGGTGCGCCCCGTTTAAAAAAAGAGAAGGAGAATTGAAGGCTACAACCCGGGAGAGTCAAGGATCCGGGTGCGGCCGCGGGGAAAAGGGAGGTCGCGACCCAAGAGCCCCCATGGCGTGCCTCGAGCGCGCCCCCCCGTGTATGGGCACGAATTTTCATAACCCAAATTTCAAGATTCAAGCTACTAACACAATTAGAATTCAAATTGGTGCATCTACAAGAATCAACAAGCTATGTATATACAACCTATACATACATATACACATAAAATATGGCATAAACATGGCAGTTCAAAAAGCTCAAATTTCTTACATCTAGTAGCATACATGGAAGTAATTGAAAAGAGAAACATGGAAGAGTACCTTGGAAGTTGGAGGATAAGTGGGTTGAAGCTAAAACAAAGGTAGAGCCAATAACAAGCTAAATCCAAGCTTCATGAGATTTTTGGAGGAAATGGGTTTATGCCCCTTAAATTGGGTGTTTTGGAAAATGGGAGCTAAGAATGAAATGAGGGAGGAAGAACTATTAAAAGGAAGTAAAGTTAAATTTTTTGAAATTTAAACCCCCGAAATAGACTCTCAAGGGGTAGGGCGCACCCCGTATACGCTCGGACGGGGGAAAGAAAAAAAATTATGGAAAATATTTACGGAGGATATTTGCGGAAAATATCTATGAAGAATATTTGCGGAAAATATCTACGGAGGATGTGATTGCGAAAAATATTTACTGAGGATCTTTGTGGAAAATATTGAGAGACTTTTCGGAAGCGCTTGACATGGAGACTTAGAAGGAGATTTTTACGGCAAAAAAATATCAACTAAAATATTCCTTTACATAAGAAAAAATTCACACGTATGAAAGGGAAATTATTAGCAGAAGATGAAGTGAAGACATTGTGGATGACAAAAATCACGGAAGGACGTGGGAATAAGAAGATTTTCCACTTTATTTTTAACAAACTAGAAAAATGGGGGTAGTTGTTATACCACAAAATCATCATGAGTATTTTATCAGATCTTTAAGGAAATGGTCGGATCGCCACCGAGAAAGAGGACGGACGAGCTCTGGAGAACGCATCTCCGGAGCCTAGGGCGCTCCCTCTATGGGGGACGCTTACGGCGACTATAGGGCGCTCCCTATATGGGAGTCGCTTACGATGACTATTGACGATGGGCAGTTACGATGATATTTGGTCTAGTTATATATAAAGGTCTATGATGATCACTTCCACGAAGGATTACGACTATCATGGTGGAGGAAGTGAGTGACGACCGCTACGACGACGGTCCATGACAGTCACTATAGTGGAGGACGACGATGATGAGCAAGTATTGATAAGGAGATTATAGAAGATAATCTCAAGTCAAGGGAGAAGGAGTGAAATAATAAAGAACGGCCCGAGCTTAGGGAAATGTCCCTGGACCTTTAAAGGGCGCGCCCCGTGCTATATGGCTGCACAAGGTGGCCGCTCCGCAGTACCAGTAAAATGACAAGGAAGAATTAATGAGGAGGTTGCTCCCACAACTAAACTAGGAAGTGAACAATGCATTAAGAATCATACAAAGAAGGAAGAGGAGCCCCCGGAGTACCTCTCCATGCTTAGGGAGCACTTTAGGCATGGGGGAGCACTCTGGAAGGCTCCAAACCTTCACAGAGTGTGCCCCGTGTAGGGAAAAGGGCCCTCTAGGAGCCCTTCGTCGTGGAAAACATGTTGAAGGCGTCGTTCTGTAGTCTTGCGGGTTATTTTCGTAGGGGAACGGTCATAAATAACTAGTGTATGTTTTGGGAGCCATGTCTCTATATTCGGCGGGTTGTCCTCAACGGGAGACTCCGGGGTTATCTCGCACTTTGCACTTTTACGCTTGGGATCGCTTATCATATTGTCTGGTGGGTTATCCTCATCGGGGGCAAGGATGCGTTTTGAAATTTGCGGTAAGTCATGGCTATACTTGCATTTATGATCGACGTAAATAGCGGTAGCAGATGGGGATATCCTTCGGCTGGGGAGTTTCCTTGTCCGTGAATTCCCGAAGTCGTAAATGAGCTTTGGGCCTTTGTGACTAGGATGCATCGTCGGGACTCATAAAGTATATCAATGTTCGAGTTATAATAGGAAGTTGGTTCAATAACTCCTATTGGGCCACAGAATGAGAAGCCAAGTCCATCTAGGTTTTTTGTTCCCCAAGAACTACGTCTGGCTTGATCCTCTATAAAAGGAGGTACGTGGTCACATTGTGAGGGCATGTGTTTGAGAGCTCTGAGAAGGAAAAAATAACCCTAGCAATTTCAGCCGTTTCTTAAACACAAATCAACGCGCTCCGGTGATTTCTTAAACACAAATCACCAACCACAACAGCAGATCTTGATTCCGTTCGCGAACCTCAAATATGTGTTAACCAAATTCCTCTGTTATCATTGTTTTTGAATTTCTTAAACTCATCAGACTATCCCAACTCATTGTATTAAAAACATCCAATAATAGTCCTATCCCCTGTTTTTAAGATGGAATCTTCTCTAAAAAATAATTTTTTAGCCTTTTTTGTGGTTGTTGAATGGCATTGATTTAGGTCTTAACTTAAAGTTTTGATTTCTTTTGAATTTGATATTTGAAAATTTTCTAGTCATAAAAGCATACAAACCTTTTTTTTGCCAAATTTAATACATATTTTAATTAATAAATAAAAGAGACTCAATCGGGATAAACCCTCAATTGATCATGCAATCAGGTTGAAAAATAAATAAATGAGCTAAATAATTAGCCGCCTTGTTTCTGGATTGCTTAACTAACTGAATACAAATATACTGAATATTAAAAATGAAGATAATGGTTTTCTGAGAAATTCATATTGCATCTCACTTGAAACCAGTAGCTTCACAATTGACCCTCACATTAATTCCATTGATAGTGCAATTTTCGAAAGAATCAGTTGGCCTCATACTACGGACAGATATTTTTTGTGAGAGGTGAGCACATGTGATTTTCACCACCGTTCCAAACGGACCCCCAACTATCTACCTGTTAGACACCAACTATAGATATGCTGAAAATGATGTTGATGCGAGATATCCAAATCTTCCAATACACCATAAAATTAATTTTCAACACAATCAGACATCGCACAGAACGAGACATTTCACATAAATAGAGACAATCAAACACACAAATAACTCAAACAAAATGAAACAGAGAAAACCCAATATTCAAAGATCTCGAAATAATACAAAATTATAATATATTGTTAGACCAAAGATTTTGAATTCAAAAACTGAAATTTATTATAAGATCTGAACTCTTACCTTAGTAGATCTGGAAACTAAAGTGAAGAACTAAAATGGATTTTTCAAATTTTGTGAAACAAAACTCGATTTTGTTGAAGAATAAGCCAATAAAAATAATAGAGAAAGAATTGAGATGGAAAAAGTGAATAGAGATGAAAATAGAGATGGAGAGAAGGGGTGGAAAAGGACATTAGGTCTAGGGTCAGAGGGAGATGAGACGACCGACTCTCGTGAGGGAGAGAGACAGCGTAGATTGCAATTCTTGATTCCACGTAGTTAGTGACTATCAAGTTAAGTTTAATGTACACTTCCTTATTACTCCCTCCATCTCATATAATTTGTCTTATTTTAACTATTAAATAATCAATTTGACCAAATTTTGATCAATAATTAGAAAAAAAAAATTAATCATTTTATAAAACTGAAAAATAGATTTTAAAGGAGATTAAATATATGTTTTAATGACATAAATTTTTAAATTTTCTTGATTATATAATATATGTAAAATGTGATTAAATGTTGGTCAAGTTGACTTTCCAATAGTGAAAAAAAGGAAGGGACTATCATAGATTATTTCATGAAAATGTACCTTATTTATAAGCTAGTCAAATCTTTCAAATATCTAAGTATTATGAATTGGGCATTTAGCATTTAACTTCGCGGACCATATTTTTAAACACATGAATAATATTTTTGGAAACTCTTCAAATAAAATTGCGAATATTTTGGTGGAGGTATCAACAGCCAATTATAGTTCTCTTGTACCATCATTGTTTTTTGAAAAATATATTATTCGTGTATCATTTTAAGAAAACATTTTTGTAGAATATTTTTAATTTTATTTAATTTCAATTTTAGGAGCATGTTAACAAGAGAATTGCATTTTCACGCACCCTTCTCAAATCAATCATTTTTATCCCAAATTTGAAACTAAAATTGTATTGCTTGTCTAATACAAAATAACTAAATAAATAATAAATTTAATTAATTAAAGATATAAATCACTAACCGCATGATTGTCACAAGATATTCACCAAAGCATATATTAATCGAAGAATCTTGTCATTACATATAAATTGTGAAATATATTAAAAAATATTAAAATATTAAAATATTTACAATGTATTATAATTAATTTCTTGCCTTTCTAATTTTTTTAAAGTTATGTATATTTGGTTTTTGTTTTGTAATTTATTTACATTCTGATTTTATATTTGTCTTGTAAAAAATAATTTTTTATATAATGTGTTATATATTTGATAGGGAACGAAAATAACCTTAATTATGTAATTAATGTCGCATTAATTATACCTGATTTGATTTGAAAGAGAAGCTCAATTAATGAGGTCTGAAACCCTAAATGTTTATTAATTTTTTAATTAATAAATACGGCTAAAAATCAGCTTGCAAACAGTATTCTATTAAGGATATAATATCAAGAGAAGTAACCTCCAGAGCACCCAAAACAATAAGGAATAGACTTCCTACTCCAATTTTCGGAGACTTGTATCCTAATTCGTAAGTTGTCAACACCCATATAAAGGGTCTAACCCCACCCTCAAGAACTACGTATTTTGACTTGATCCTTGGCAAAACACAAGATATGTAGACATCTTGCGAAAGTAGAATTGAGTCATGAAATAGAAGAGCAGTCAAATAGACGAATCGTAGAAGCACAGACACCCTATATTTCTATCCATAACAATAATTTCTGTATTTTATATATTTTCATCATTTAATATATAAGTTTGGTGCTTAGAGGATTGAGACACAATATAAATAATAAAGAATATAAATTGTAAAAATTAAACAAAATTAAAAAATGTAAGGTTAATATTGACAACCTTTATAAAAAAAATTAAGAGATATCAAAATCAAATATTTATATGACTTGTATTTGTTAAAACAAGTATGAAATTATATGTATAGATAAATTATAAAAGTTAACTTAATTTGTTATTTGTGTTTCAGTCACAATAAAAGATTCATGACCTATTTTTTATTTTACACCAAACTAGATATGGGTATTATATATGTTAAACTAATGCTCAAGTTTTATATTTTGATCGGTAAAAGACTTTAATAAATTTAAAAACAAATCATGATATACACATGCTTTAATGATAGTGTTACACAGGGATTCATTTCAGTTATAAGATAATAATCAATAAATAATTATTAAAAAATATAATGTTACTCTAATTAGACCGAAATTTGTGCCCTAAAAAAGTGGTAACAACTAGCTTAATTTGTGCCCTTAGTAACTGATTTCCTCGTTGATTATATCTTAAGCCCGAACTGACAGTTGTAGATGTGGAATTAATTCCCTACTGAATTGGGAAAACTATCAAATCGAATGAGCCATACAGGTCCTTGACAGTGGGAAAGTGAAAAGATAAGTTTTCTGCCAACGTGTTTGGGTTCGTAACTTAAGAGGATGGCGACTATAACGACTCGTGTATATTTTTTTATTTTTAAAGTGTAATAAAGGTTTAAATAATTAAATAAATGTGTGTATTAATTTTGGCAGCATTAATTGATTGTTATTTATTTAATTGTGATTTGTTGTTATGTGGGATTGGATTGTGTGATTTATTATTGAGTTATACGATTTTATTTCGCTTATAAAAGTGATTTTATTATAGTTTTAATTCCATAAATACTTGGATTATTTCTAAAATTGGATTTATAATTTTATAATTTCAATAATTAATTTTAGGACTTTATAAAATTGAGAAATCAATATTCCACTAATTATTTATTTTTAAATGATTTTCTGAGTATGTTTATTTGTAAAATCCATTTTTAAATATGGAAATCTTCAAAAATCATGAAACTCATATGTTATTAAGTTCGTATTATTCTGAGAATTTTAAAATTATTCTAAAAATTTTCGGGATTCGTTTCACCAGCGCGTCATTTCGTTATTCGTTAAAAAGCGGGTACAAAGTGCACCTTAAAAATTGTTTTAAAAATTTCGAAATTTATATTTTTGTAAACTTCGGGATATTTATGACATTTTGATATTATTTTCGTAATTTTCTGAAATTATTTTCTGTACACCTCGATTCGTTAATTTTAAATTTTGAGGCAAAGCGGTACTGCAGGACACGTGTTACTCTCATGTTAATTGGTTGATACGTGTCAGCAGCTGGTTTTGGGGATTAAAACATCACCTCTCCTTTGTCTCTCTCTCTCAGCCCCGACTGTAATTTTCTTCATTTCTCTTCGATTCTCTCTCGATTTTCTCTCGATTATCTATGTTCTTCCTATCTTCTTCCTCTTGGTTCTTTGTTCGCCGGTTTCTTTCGGTTTTCCGGTGAGTTTCGGTTGTTTTAACTCCGGATGTAGCTTCAATTTCTTCTGTTGGATGTATATATATATGCACCTGTATGTATGTATATCTTTGTGCAGTGTTGCCTTGATTGTTACTCTGAATTCCGGTTGCCGCCGCGTAAATTCGGGCTAGGGGCCGGAGTGTGTGTGTATGTGTGCGTGTTTGTGTTGTGTTTGTGTGTGCATATGTGTTGTGTATGTGATAGTGTGGGCGGTGTGTGTGACGGCTTGGCCGTATATGGTGGTCGTGTTTTGTGCTTCCCTGTTTTGCTTATTTTGGGCTCTATTGGGCCTGTTCATTCGGGCCTTGGTTTCTTTGTTTGGGCCTTGCAGTTGGGTTCGACTGTTGGGCCGAAATTATGCAGTGGGTTGATTATTATAATTTTAATTTCTATTTTCCTTTTTCTGCAGGAATAAATGAATAATATTCGTGAAATAAATTATGTGGGAAAGTTTTGGTGATTAATCGGCGTAATTTATTTTGGAACCCGTATTATATCGGGCGCCAATAAATTATACCACCGTTGATGATTAACTTCGGTGAGTCAACGGTGGACGGTGATGATTTTGTTCTGAGTCCTAATTTTATAGATAAATAAAATGATTTGTATAAAATGTTTTCAAAAATAAATCGTATTTTGGAATTGTAGATACCTGAATGTGGAATTGGTATTGGAATGAAAATTGTGGGTTGTTGTGATTGTTGACGTCGATTGTAATCGACGGGTAGGATTATAAACAAAGGAGTTGCTACCAAAATTTTCTAAAATCTATTTTAATACGTACGTACTTATATTATACGTGTTACCCCTATTTGTGTTCGGATTACGTGATTATGTGTATAATAACTATACGAGTCGGGTTATCGGATTGGGTTATTAGGATTTTAGGATATCAAGCATGTCAGTATAACTGAATAGGTTATTCTGTAAGTGTAGATCCCAGTCGAGTTTCCCAGGATCGAAATCAGCGTGAAAGCTATTTAGGGTTTGGTAAAGTGTTGCAAGGCAAGTACCCCTGACCATTCTTTTATGGTTCAGTATGTATGAATAGCTAAATGTTTTATTCTCATAATGGAACATAAACGTTTTAAGTTACGTATCCCCTATAGTTATAAATCACTGTTTTCAAATTGTTTTGGGGAAAAGTAACTTCGAAAGGTACCTATCTCGAATGAAATGATTTGCGAACTGGATTTTATATGTGTGCTGGTAAAATGAATGGTTTTGAAATGAGATAGGTACATGTGTTTTAAAAACCGGATAAAATGATCATATATGGGATACATTGGGGCCAAAGTAGGCCTATTGAGGTGGCGTGAGAGGCTAATTCGGTTGCGCGCATTATATAACCGATTAGTCCAGGAGGTTAGAGACCTAGCTAGTCTCTGAGTTCCGGAACAGGTAAATAGGATGGCAGTTAGAGCCGTCTGGTGTTGATAGCCTGATCAGCTGTCTTCACATATCCGTTACGTATCTGATTTGGATTTGTGATTCCCGTAAGGGTATAAGTAGTTAATACAGTGGTTTTATAAATGTGAGTAGCATGCTAAAAATTGGACTCTGGTACTTACACAACACACTACTACGTTGTTTTGATAAAGCATGCTAGTTAGTGATATCCAGTTATCTTCGATTTCCATTATATAATGTTGATATCATGATTACAGCTCTATTCCTATTATTGTTACATTACTGTTTTTATTCCGTTATTCATATGTTGGTACTGATGAGCGATTATGCTTACCCTTACAAACTGTCATGTATATCTCACAGATGCCTAGAAGACCAGTCAGATATACCCGTATTCCCGCCCCGTCTGGACCCGGCTCCTCTGAGGTAGTTTGTGTCAGACCATGAGGTCTGACGAGTTGCTGAATAAAGTTAGAGTGTGTTAGATGTTGAATAAATGGTTTGTAATAATGAGAACCTGAATCATACTTGAACCTGGATCGGATCTTGGTTTGGGGTCAAGTTAGTATATTTTAATAATAATCTTGTTGTTTTATATTTTGGTAAATGTGTTTGGTTACGTCAACTCCTGACCCCGGGGTTGAGGCCGTCACAGTTGGTATCAGAGCTACAGGTTCAAGTCCCTGATCCAGGTTAGGGATTGTGTTGAATAGATGATAAAGTGAGTCTTTAGGTGTGAGTCAGCAACTCTTATAGAGGAGCGAACCTTTAGAGTCAGTCGAGGGTTCCGACGGCATTACCCTGGCATCTATTAAATGTTTTGATAGAATTGCCTTGACCTGGTTGTGTCTTCCCTATATATTTATTATATTGACAGTGGCCTATTGCGATTTCGAGTTCTCCATCTCAGGAGAATCACTCTAACTCGGATAGCTCAGATTCTGAGAGGACCCTGGATGTTGTTGCTGAGGAGACTCCTATGCCTCCTCCACCAGTCCCTTCCTTTGTGCCGTGAGACATTTTTGGACCTGATACTCATCCCCGTTGGGTACGTAGGTCTGTGTCTGCCGTTAGGGATTCCCCTCCCGGCTGTGGTCCTAGTTCTTCCTTGATGAGACCTCCAGTACCTCCTGTGGCCCTTAGTAATACTTCTTCACCGATCCCTTACCATGTTCATCGAGCGGTGAATACTTCTTTTATCAGAGATCAGATTCCGGGATTGGCTGCTCAGTTTGATCAGATACATATTACACCTTTCCAGGGCATTTCTGCCCCTTCCCCTGAGGTGCGGGCCCGTGTGCGAGCATTGACCCAGATGGCTGTTGAGAGGGCTAGATCCGTTGACCGTTTCATTAGCTCAGAGTTCAGAGCTGTGCAGTATCAGGACCTAGTGAACTGGCTAGTGTTTGAGCTAGGTTCCATAGGTGGCAGTGGTAGTGGTTAGACTAGGCTTGCAACAGAGAGATACAGAGCTCAGAGTTGACTTCCAGGAGTTCTGTAGTTGTTTACTTTGTATATGTATATTATGTTGTGATAGTTTGTAGTAGGTGGGGTAGCTATGACAGCCAATTTTGGTGTGTATTTGGATGGCTTCTTTTAGTTGGATTTTCAGTTGCACTAGTTGGGTTCCTGTTGGTTATTGTATTGCAGCTGCTTTATTCCATTGTTCAGTTTTTATATATTGTGCGTTGCTATTATTGTTGTTATTATTATTGTTGATTTTGTTGCTGGAATTTTTAGATTATAATCATTCACTCAGGCTGGATTCAATTAAACTGGGGATGAGGATATTGTCTTAGTGGCAACGCTCTCCTGATGCATAAATATAAATAGTTTGGAGAAATCAATTTTCTTATACATGACTGTTATGTTTCAGGAGATGCCACTAAAGAGAAACTTTCAACCCAATAACGGATCTGCTGGGGATCCTTCTATGAGTGAATTGATGAACTTGTTGTGTCAGCTGTCTACACAGCTGGCCCAACAGCAACAACAATTCCAGCAGCAGCAACAACAATTGCAGCAACAACAACAATTGCGGGCTCTATCTATTTAAATGTTTAAAAGATGATAGCTCTAAACTTAAATAGTTCTTGGTCGTAGGATTACTAACTGGTAATTAATAATCCGCAAAGATCGGTACATACTATGCTTGCTTCATTATGAAGGATGTCTGTTCTCATAGACATTTGTGTGGTGACACTATAGCTAGTATGCAGGTGCTTATTATAGAATAAGTTCACTGAACATGACTCACACAGCTGAACAACTGATGGAGTTCACTCATGTGTCAGCAATTGTTCACATAGTGATAATTGTACAAGTATCCTTAGACTTGAGGTCATCATAGTCATCTTGTGTACACTGAACTATGCTTTGGTTTAGTTCTTAGTCTCAAGGGATAATTATAAGGGCTCTACTGGGTATAGGAATTTGTACACGAAGATAGTGTATGATCAATAAAGGATCTACCCCTTCCAGTGTAGGAAGAGAATGTTCAATGCTGATCCACTTATGTTAGTTCAGGAATCTCTGGCCAGAGTGAATGAAATTAGAAAGGAGTTTCTAATTTACATTAAATAGAACTAAGCATAGTGAATGAGAAAGCAAGTGATTAAATAAGATAGGCTTGACACAAGTTCCATGCCTTGTATTTAATCGTGACATTGCAGGGTGGAAGGAATTAATTGTACTGTAACTACTCACTGAATAGGTTCTTGGTATTCTAAGCAGTGAATTCGTATTATCCGGATAGTCGTGATATGCTGAGAAGTATCCCTCACGATGTAGAATAAATATGATTAATTAATTAATCATATTGAATGAATTAGAGAATTTATATAAATAATGATAAAATAGTTTTATTATTATTTATTTCTACTACCGACTTAATATTGAACCTACAGGGTCACACAATAAAAGAGAATGATTTAATGGTGGAGGAATTAATTAATAATGGCTGATAATTATTTATTTATGAAATAAATAATTAATTGGCAAATTTAATAATTGATTAAATGAGATTTAATTGATTATAAATTAATTAAGAAAAGGTTCTTAATATTATTAATTAAGAATTTAATTTTTGGAAATTAAATCAAGAGAGATAATTATTTCTAAAGTGTTTAGAAAAAGGATTAATAATTAAAAGGTGTTTTAATTATTAATGAGAATAATAAAGGGTTAATAATAATAATATTTTATGGGAAAATTTTCAGCTGAAAATTTTGCCTATAAATATACTATTATAAACCCTATTTTTGCCTCAACCTAAAAATTTTACAAAACCCTAATTCTCTCCACCTCCTCCTTCTCCATTACATCGTTTTCTTGGTGGATACCGGTGGAGTGCTTCACACTTGAGGAGCAGCTGCTAAGGATCTACGCTCGTGGTTCTTGGATCGCTATTAAAGACCTTCATCTTTCCATTAATGTAAAGCTTCTTAAGGTAAACATACTGAACTACGAATTAAATATTATTTTTCGCATGGATCCTGCGGAGGGTTTCGGTTTTTTTAAGATTTAAGTTTACGTTTTCGCTGCGTTTATGTGCTAAATACCCTTCATAAAGAAGGTATCAAAGTAGACCCAGTAAAGAAGCCGTATCAAAGTGGGACCAACCGAAGACACCGACGGAAATAAGAAGTTTTTTTGGGTTAGCAGGATATTATCGAAGGTTTGTCAAAGATTTCTCGAAGATTGCATCCCCATTAACCAAGTTGACTAGAAAGAATGAAAAGTTCGTTTGGACGAAAAAGTGTGAAGAAAGTTTCCAGGAATTGAAACGGAGATTAGTGACGGCTCCAGTATTAACCTTGCCAGATGAGACGGGAAACTTTGTGATCTATAGTGATGCTTCTATGAAAGGATTGGGTTGTGTGCTAATGCAGCATGACAAAGTTATTGCTTATGCCTCCAGACAGTTAAAGCCTCACGAGCAGAAACATATGGTTCATGACCTTGAGTTGGCGGTTATAGTGTTTGCTCTGAAGTTATGGCGTCACTACTTGTATGGAGAGAAATGCGATATTTATACGGATCATAAGAGCCTGAAGTACATATTCACGCAGAAGGATTTGAACATGAGACAGAGAAGGTGGTTGGAGCTGATCAAGGACTACGATTGTTTGATTAATTATCACCCCGGTAAAGCTAACGTGGTGGCTGATGCCTTAAGTAGAAAAGAAAGGTTGAATATGATTAAGGTTGCGGAAGAACTAGCCCAAGACTTGGAAAGAATGGAGATTGAGGTTTAAGTACCTAATGAGAATCAAGAGCAACTATATAAAGTAACTTTCTAGCCGGCATTGATGGAAAAGATCAAAAGGTGTCAAGAAGGAGTTATGGAACAAGAGTCGGATACTTTGACGGGAGAAGAGTTGTGTACTCAAAAAAATAATCAAGGTTTGTATAGATTTTCATCCAGAGTTTGGATTCCTAATGTAACGGAATTGAAGAATGAGGTATTACACGAAACACATAACTCTAGGTTTTCTATCCATCCTGGTAGTACTAAGATGTACCAAGACTTGAAGAGAAACTTTTGGTGGCTAGGAATGAATAAGGATATTGCCAATTGGGTAAGTAAGTGTCATGTATGTCAAACGGTGAAAGTAGAGCATCAATGACCAAGCGGATTGTTACAACCTTTGGAGATTCCTCAATGAAAGTGGGAAGAGATTGTTATGGATTTTGTAGTGGGATTGCCAAGGACGAGAGCAAATCACGACGCTATTTGGGTAATCATTGACAGATTGACTAAGTCAGCGCATTTTCTTCCGATCAATGAAAGGTATTCGTTGGAAAAGCTAGTTAAGTTATACTTGGATGAGATAGTTACCAAACATGGAGTGCCTGTGTCTATAGTGTCAGATCGAGACCCGAGATTTAATTCCAGGTTCTGGACTAAATTCCAAGAGTGCCTAGGAACAAAGTTAAATATGAGCACCGCTTATCATCCACAGACAGATGGCTAGAGTGAAAGAACAATTCAGATCATAGAGGATATGTTGAGAGTCTGTGTTTTGGATTTTAAGGGTAATTGGGATGAACACCTACCTTTGATTGAGTTCTCGTATAATAATAGTTACCATGCCAGTATCGGAATGCCGCCTTACGAAGCTTTGTATGGACGTAAGTGTATATCACCGTTGTATTGGGATGAGGTAGGAGAAAAGAAAGTGTTCGGTCCTGAGTTGGTTCCGCAAACCAGAGATGCCATAGTGTTGATTCAGAGAAGTTTAGAAGCAGCCCAGGATAGATAGAGAAAGTATGCAGATTTGCATAGGAAGGATATGGACTTCGAGATATGAGCTCTGGTGTTACTAAAGGTATCACCTTGGAAAGGGTTAGTACGATTTGGTCAGAAGGGTAAACTTAGCCCTAGATTTATAGGACCCTTTGAGGTTTTGAAGAAAGTGGGAAAGGTTGCTTATGAGATAGCGTTACCACCGCAGTGGCAGCACATTCATAATATGTTCCACGTATCTATATTGAAGCCCTATATCCCTAGTTCAAATCAAGTCATAGAATATGAACCAATTGAACTGCAGCCAGATTTGTCCTATATGGAACAACCGATCCAAATTTTAGACCGTAAAGAGCGAGTCCTTAGGAATAAGTCGATCCCTTTAGTAAAAGTCTTGTGGAGAAATCCTCGAGTAGAAGAGTCTACTTGGGAAGTAGAGTTAGACATGCTTGATAAATATCCTCATTTATTTAGCTAAGTTAGATTCTGGGGACAGAATCTTTTTAAGGGGGAAATGATATAGCGACTCGTGTATATTCTTTTATTTTTAAAGTGTAATAAAGATTTAAATAATTAAATAAATGTGTGTATTGATTTTGGTAGCAGTTATTGATTGTTATTTATTTAATTGTGATTTTTTGTTATGTGGGATTGGATTGTGTGATTTATTATTGAGTTCTACGATTTTATTTCAGTTGTAAAAGTGATTTTATTATAGTTTTAATTCCATAAATACTTGGATTGTTTCTAAAATTGGATTTCTAATTTTATAATTTCAATAATTAATTTTAGGACTTTATAAAATTGAGAAATCAATATTCCACTAATTATTTATTTTTAATTGATTTTCTGAGTGTGTTTATTTGTAAAATCCATATTTAACTATGGAAATCTTCAAAAATCATGAAACTCATATTTTATTAAGTTCGTATTATTCTGAGAATTTTAAAATTATTCTGGAAATTTTCGGGATTTGTTTCACCCGCGCGTCGTTTCGTTATTCGTTAAAAAGCGGGTACAAAGTGCACCTTAAAAATTGTTTTAAAAATTTCGATATTTATGTTTTTATAAACTTCGGGATATTTATGACATTTTGATATTATTTTTGTAATTTTCTGAAATCATTTTTCATACACCTCGATTCGTTAATTTTAAATTTTGAGGCAAAGCGGTACTGCAGGACACGTGTTACTCTCAGGTTAATTGGTTGATACGTGTCAGCAGCTGGTTTTGGGGGATTAAAACATCACCTCTCCTTTGTCTCTCTCTCTCTCGGCCCCGGCTATAAAATTCTTCGTTTCTCTTGATTCTCTATCGATTTTCTCTCGATTATCTATGTTCTTCCTATCTTCTTCCTCCTGGTTCTTTGTTCGCCGGTTTCTTTCGGTTTTCTGGTGAGTTTTGGTTGTTTTAACTCCGGCTGTAGCTTCGATTTCTTCTGTTGGTTGTATATATATATGCACATGTATGTATGTATATCTTTGTGCAGTGTTGCCTTGATTGTTACTCTGAATTCCGGTTGCCGCCGCATAAATTCCGGCTAGGTGGCCGGGAGTGTGTGTATGTGTGTGTGTGTGTGTGTGCATCTATGTTGTGTGTATGTGCGTCTGTGTTGTGTGTGTGATAGTGTGGGTGGTGTGTGTGGCGGCTTGGCCATGTGTGGTGGCCGTGTTTTGGCCGTGTTCTGTGCTTCCCTGTTTTGCTTATTTTGGGCTTTATTGGGCCTGTTCATTCGGGCCTTGGTTTCTTTGTTTGGGCCTTGCAGTTGGGTTCGACTGTTGGGCCAAAATTCTGCAGTGGGTTGATTATTATAATTTTAATTTCTATTTTCCTTTTTTGCAGGAATAAATGAATAATATTCGTGAAATAAATTATATGGGAAAATTTTGGTAATTAATCGGCGTAATTTATTTGGGAACCCGTATTATATCGGGCGCCAATAAATTATACCGCCATTGATGATGAACTTCGGTGAGTCAACGGTGGACGGTGATGACTTTGTTCTGAGTCCTAAATTTTATAAATAAATAAAATGATTTGTATAAAATATTTTCAAAAATAAATCGTATTTTGGAATTGTAGATATGTGAATGTGGAATTGGTATTGGAATGAAAATTGTGGATTGTTGTGATAGTAGACGTTGATTGTAATCGACGGGCAGGATTATAAACAAAGGAGTTGCTGCCAAAATTTTCTAAAATCTATTTAAATACGTACGTACTTATATTATACGTGTTACCCCTATTTGTGTTCGGATTACGTGATTATGTGTATAATAACTATACGAGTCGGGTTATCGGATTGGGTTATTAGGATTTGAGGATATCAAGCATGTCGGTATAACTGAATAGGTTATTCTGTATTTGTAGATCCCAGTCGAGTTTCCCAGGATCGAAATCAACATGAAATCTATTTAGGGTTTGGTAAAGCGTTGCAAAGCAAGTACCCCTGACCATTCTTTTATGGTTCAGTACGTATGAATAGCTAAATGTTTTATTCTCATAATAGAACAGAAACGTTTTAAGTTACGTATCCCGTATAGTTATAAATCACTGTTTTCAAATTGTTTTGGGGAAAATTAACTTCGAAAGGTACCTATCTCGAATGAAATGATTTGCAAACTGGATTTTATATGTGTGCTAGTAAAATGAATGGTTTTGAAATGAGATAGGTACATGTGTTTTGAAAACTGGATAAAATGATGAGATATGGGATACATTGGGGCCAGAGTAGGCCTATTGAGGTGGCGTGAGAGGCTAATTCGGTTGCGCGCATTATATAACAGATTAGTCCAGGAGGTGAGAGACCTAGCTAGTCTCTGAGTTCCGGAACAGGTAAATGGGATGGCAGTTAGAGCCGTCTGGTGTTGATAGCCTGATCAGCTGTGTTCACATATCCGTTACGTATCTGATTTGGATTTGTGATTCCCGTAAGGGTATAAGTAGTTGATACAGTGGTTTTATAAATGTGAGTAGCATGCTAAAAATTGGACTCTGGTATTTACACAGCACACTACTACGTTGTTTTGATAAAGCATGCTAGTTAGTGATATCCAGTTATCTTCGATTTCCATTATATAATGTTGATATCATGATTACAGCTCTGTTCCTATTATTGTTACATTACTGTTTTTATTCCGTTATTCATATGTTGGTACTGCTGAGCGATTATGCTCACCCTTGCAAACTGTCATATATATCTGGCAGATGCCTAGGAGACCAGTCAGACTTACCCCTGTTCCCGCCCCTTCTGGATCCGGCTCCTCTGAGGTAGTTTGTGTCAGACCATGAGGTCTGACGAGTTGCTGAATAAAGTTAGAGTGTGTTAGATGTTGAATAAATGATTTTAATAATGAGAACCTGAATCATACTTGAACCTGGATCGGATCTTGGTTTGGGGTCAAGTTAGTATATTTTAATAATAATCTTGTTGTTTTATATTTTGGTAAATGTGTTTGGTGATGTCAACTTTTTATTCCCAGTGGACTAACAATGAGATTTACAGAAGGGGGGTTGAATGTAAATCTCAAAACTTTTTCAAGTTTTGAGCAGTTTCTAAGGCTAAGTGTTTTTGAGAGCAAGTGTGTGAATTGCTTGAAGCTAATGCAGACAGATATATATTCAAACACAAATGTAAAGAACACAGAGAACTTAAAAACTTTTCTGGTGGATTTGTTGTTCCACCAGAGATGTGTTATTTCAGAAAATCTGTGATTCAAATAATTAAATCACAGCTGCTTCCTAGTACAAACTAGATGATTTTCTCCCTGGATTTTTCTAAACAGTTCTTGAAAATTCACATCTAATTACTAGCTGCTACTTGGTTTATATATCACCAAGTTTATAAGTGAAGACAAAACTGTAAAATACAATTAAAAAGGCTCTTCACATGTTTCTTCTTCATTTCTCTATCCAATGCAATTTAGGCTTAGCTGTTGATCTTTAAATACTTCCTTGTTTGCACCAGAATGGAAATGCTGCATTTTCTTGATTCCTCCTAGAGGCTTCCACATTCTAGTTTGTCTCTGTCAACCCGTGTGCCTCTATCAGCTTATGAATTGTCACCATCAACTGCTAATGAACTAAGCATTCGTTGAAGCTTTCATCCGTTGATGCCTTATCCGTTGAGACTTTATCCGTTGAAGCTTCATCCGTTAATGCATTATCAGTTGAAGTCTTTATCCGTTGAAGTACTTATCCGTTGATGGATATTATCCGTTGAAGCTTTATAGACATCCGTTGAAGCTTGTTTCTTATCCGTTGAAGGTCTTCAATATCAGTTGATACTTCTTCACTTATACAAAATTACAAGGCATGAAATATTTACAATTAGCTCTCCTACTTGCATATCCACTAGTAGTCAACATGACTGATACTTTCCTACAACATCTAAGAATTACAACTTGAATCCAGAGAATCAAATATGCTACAATACTAAACTTATTGCTAAGTAAAGCTACTCCTTCAACGGATAGCCAAGATGGTCTTATCCGTTGAGGCTACAAGCACTAGATTTCTACTTAAGTGTTTTGTTTAACTTATCATCAAACTAATACACATATTCCTAACAATCTCCCCCTATTTATGTCTACTAGAACTGTAGGCATAAATTTGGGTTTAGCTTGATGATAACAAAACACTTGACAAATATATTAACTGTAATAAAGCAGAAATTCAAAAGTGCTGCAAAAATGTGTATGCTAAGATGGAATTGAAGAATTACATTGTTTCCAAGGGTGCTCCTTTAGCCTGAGTAGATTAATTTCTTTTCCTTTGATCCCTTGTTTTCTTTCCTAGCCTCATGTCATTCTCCTCTATTTGAAGTTGAAGTTGTCTGTAGAACTCAGCTTTATATTCTTCATTGATGTCCAACTTAGATTGCATATCCTTGAGAGTTTCATTACTGGCAATCTTGAGCTGATCTTCAAGTCTAAAAAATCTTCTGACTCCTTTGTTGTCTCTGAACTCCATCAACCAATGAGGTGATTTGTGAACTGTAATTCCTCTTTCTTGAATGAGTAATGTTCTAGGCAAGGCATTGGGCTCCCACCAAGTTTTCCTTATGTTGGCAATCTTGTTGAGAATCTCAGTCTTGGCAGTCCTGGTAAAGCCAGAATCCCTTTGTATGCTGAGTAGACTCTAACCAAGGTAGAGTAGCCTTCATTCAGAATCCTGTAGAGAGGCCAAGTTCTTTCCCCACTTCCTTTGAATTTGAACACTAGTCTTTCGGGTAGCTGTCTGTAGGCAGCAATTCCCCTTACTTCCTCCAGCTCATCCAGATAGAGTTCAATGTCTGAAAATTCTTTTATGTCACAAATGTGAACATAGTCATCCTTAGAGGCTTGAGGCTTAGGCTTAGGCTTCTGAGTGAATTTGATTGAGGTTTTAGAGGGTGTTGATTTGATTCTTCTTTTCTGCTTCTTTGATGGTCGAGAAGAGGTTAAGAAGGTGGGCAATTTGATGGTGTCCCAATCAATTGGTTCCTCCTTAGGAATGATTATTTCACCATGAATGTTCATGAAGGGGTCAGGCATAATGGGTTCAGGAATAGAACGTAGTGGTTAGGATTTTGATTGGGTTTCTTTAGTCTTATCTATCATCTTTCTCTTTGCATTGGCCTTCTTTCTGTTCTCTTTCTGCCATTCCTCTCTTTCCTTACTTCTTTCTTCCATATCATTATCAACCATGTCCCCCATACCTTCATCTTCACTTTTGTCTTCAATTTCTTTCTTTTCTTCAGCTTGACTTGACTTTAGCTATTTTTCAAGCTTTGCTTGTGCTCTTTTGTCAGCCTTTAGCTTTTTGGCTTCTTCCTTCAACCTTCTGGTTTCTTCCCTCTTGGCTATTGAGAATTTGGGATGTCCTTGAATCACACATATGCTCTTTCCCTCTCTGAAGATAATAGCCATGTTCATCCTTACAGCCACATCCATGGTCTTTTTGTGCTTTATGATACTTCCACCCAAAATCTTGTTTTCATCAGGCTTTGGAAGAGGAAAATCCACTTCTTTCATCTGAGCAAGGCTTAGAGGATTCTTTGTAGAGTCCTTATTGGATCTGTTGTTGGGCTTGAGAACCATAGGTTTCAGATTCTTGGAAGAAGTCTCTCCAACCTTATTCCTCCTTACTGGCTTGAGCTCCATAATAATTGGTTCCACCTTTGTGCTATGCTTCACAGATTGTGATTTAGAAGTTGTAGAACCAAAAACTTATTGCATCTTTTCATCAATTTTCCTCCTTTGCTCTTTGACTTGCAATTCAGCTGCTGCTATCTGGATTAGATCAATTCCATCAAGCTTTCCTTTGATTTGAATAGTTGGAGAAGTGGTGATGGCAGGAACTAGCACTTGAGATATTTGAACTGTTGTAGATTGCTCTCCTTCCCCTTCCCCTTTATTCTCCCCCTTTTTGTTATTATCAAGGGTAGGGGTCAAGCCTTGTGCTTTTGCCAGCTGCATTAGTAGATTTGTCTGAGTTTGTTGATTCTGAAGAATGGTGACCATAGAGTCTTCAATGATCTGAACTCTGTCTTCCAACCTGGCCAGCCTCTTGTCAGCATCAGATGCTATCCTCAGTCTCCCCAACAAATCTTGCATAGTACCATAAGGCATGACTGAATCCAACTTCTCAGCATTGTAGGATTTCAGATCAGCAATGTCCTATTTGAGTTCATCCACACTTAGATTCTGTTTGAAATGCTGCAACTACAAGAGATGTAGAGAGTCCAGATGAGCTTGAAGAATTGCCTTGGTACCAGCATCTGTAGTCACCTGAAGGGCCTTCTGAATAGTCATTACTTGCCTGACCAAAGTGACACCAAACTCTCCTGGTGTAGATGCCTTTGCCCATGCCCAATCAGGGAGATCTGGAACAGAACTTGGGCCTGCTTCTCCCCCTAAGTGCATGCTCTCATCCAAAGAATCAGAGTCATCATCATTAGAATTTACTCCAAGTTCTTCAGATGGCTCACCAGCTTGAGAAGGCAACCTGTTAACAGCAGCTTTGTCTCTGAGAAGAGATTCTGAAGTGTGTACAATGTTTAAAGTCTATTCTGCCTCCACATTGCCCTGAGCAGCCAATAATTGATAGGCTGGAACAGGGTGAGTAAAAGTGTCAGCTTCCAAGGAAATGTTATCAATTACAGCTTTGTAATGTTGCTGAAATTGTCTTTCCTTTTCTGCATCATCCACTATCATTGACTCACTAGCAATGGCTGGATCCACCCTTATAGCTTATGTACCTGCCTTTCTCTCATTTTCTCTATTTTTTTTGCATTAAGGGCTCCCCCTGGCTCACACACACCCTCACACCCTCACCCTCACCTTCTAAGGTGGCACTCCCCTCACTCACTTTTGCCATGTTGGAAGAAATAGCATGCATCTGATGACTCTCAACCTCTCCTTTTGCCTGGGAGCAACCCAGCCTCTCACTCAAAATATCACTCCCTTCCCTCAAACCTAAAAGTGATTGTACAGTAACCATGTCCTCTACAGTTGGAATTATTTCTGTTATATGTGTAGAGACCATCAACGGATAGGGAGTATCCGTTGAAGTGGAAACTGATGGTATCAACGGATAAATGCTGTTAAGCTTATCCGTTGAAGAACAACCACTTGTCAACGGATGAGAGATATCCGTTGAAGAAGGAAAAGATGTAGATATAGAAAGTGACATAATTGTTGAATCTGTGTGAATTGATTTTAAGTGAGGTGACACAGATTCTTCAACTACATCTGAAAGAATTGGCTGATGATCCAACAAATCATCAAAAAGATGATGATCATCAAGTTTTGAGTGGGGCTCCTCCCTGAGTTTTAATGAGGGAGAATCAGGAATTGATGTGAATATCATATCCACATCCAGAGAGGGTGATGGAGAGTTTGATGATTGATGAGTTTCTATTATGAGAGAATGGGGCTGTGATTCCACATTTGCTGGAATCACATCAAGCTGAATTTGAGAAGGCAAAGATACAGGTGGATGTATATGTGCTGTGTGTGCCCCTTGTGTGGAAACTAGGGTCTTGGCCTTCTTCTTTCTTGAAAAGGCTTTGATTGGTGAATGTGTGGCTTCAGTGTCCCTCCCTCTTTTGTTCTGTGTCCCTAGTTGGGGACTATTTTCAATAGTTGCACCCTTTTGGGAGGATGCAACTAGGGATGTGTTTGACTCCTTTTGAACCACCACGGTCTTTTGAGAGACTGTGGCTTGGCTGGCTGGGGTACCACTCACCTCTCCCACCTTATCCTGGGGGGTTTCTTGATGTTCACCCCTCCCCTCACCACTCACACCCTGTTCACTCCCTTCAGGGTTTATGGTAGTTGTTACAACTGTTGTCTTTTGAGAGACAATAGAGGTGGTTTTCTTTGACTTGTGTTTTGAAATTTTAGTTTTGGTGGCTTTGGTAGGAACCTGTTTGGACAAAGACACAGATTCCATGGCCACACTGGAAGACAAAGAAACAATGGGGTTGGAAACAGTAGGAGCTATAGAAGTGTTTACCTCACTTACCTGTGGTGCATTCATGATTGGCAAATATACCAATGGCACCTGGCTTTTGAGGTTCATTCTCACAAGGTCTGCAAGGACCCTTTTCTCTTGTGCCCAGCATTTGAGTTTATTGTTCTCATTTGATATAACCAATCCTTCAGCAACATGGTTAGCCAATAACATAAAGAATCTAGCATAGTAGATGTTATGTGGTCTATTAGCTTTGTTACCTAATCTGGAACCTAATTCTAGCATGACACAGTTGCTAAAATTAAAGTACCTATCAGAAACTAGCACATAGAGCATATTAACAAGAGATGAAGTTATGGCATCAAAATTGCTAATCTTCCCAGAGAAAACCTTGATAAAGGCATCTCCAAGAAAACTCCATTCTTTCCTAAGGCCCTTCCTTCTAATACTACCTAAACTAGCAGAATCAAAAGCATAGCCTATGGAATCTAACATAGCAGATACATCTTTATCAGTGTGTGGTGTCATGGCATTATTCTCAGGTAACTTAAAGCAAGACTGTATATCATCACAGTTAATGCAATAATCCTTACCTTTGAGAGAGAAGGCAATAGTCAAATCGGTGGAGTTGAACTCTGCAGTTTTCCAAATCTCCTCAATCACCTCACAGTAGATGGTTGGGGCTTCCAGCATTGCATAGCTTAGTTTACAGTTTTTGATGAAGTCCATCATCTTGTGATAATCAGAATGGGCTTCATTCTTTTCAACCAAGGCTACAAAATTATTCTTTTCATAAACAAATCCAGATTGTGACATAATTTTGACTACTAGTGCCATTGTTGTGAGTAGAGGTTGCAGAGAAAAACTTGAGAATTTTGGGAGAGAAGGAGAATAAAAATTGCAAGAAAGCGTAAAGTGAAAATTAGAATACAATGGACTTTTATACTTTCTTGAATTAAAACATAAATAAAATGATTAAATGATACTTTTAAATAAATTACAGATGTTTAAGAGTAAAGAAAACTGTAGAAATTCTGAAAACTGCCTTTAATACAAATATATACAACAGTGTATATCTGTATCAACGGTTAAGTAAAAGAATCAACGGCTGTGACTCACTTAAAGTAACTGATGTGACACTTCAACGGATAAGATAAATAGTTATCCATTGATGATCAACACTATTTTATCCGTTGAGGGATAAAATTACCAGAAATGTATTTGTCTTTCAACAGATAATGAACATCCGTTGATAGAACAATTTTGGCTTTCAACGGATAGGGAATATCCGTTGATAGAATAAGTCTTTCTTAAAGCCAACTTTGTTCTTGCAGCAAATTCACTTCAGGCTTCAAAGCAGATTATATAGAGGACATAAATTTATGAGTAATTAAGCATACCTAGCTCACTTACTAATCTTGTGAATGTTGATTCATCAAGTGGCTTGGTAAATATGTCTGCAATCTGTTTTTCACTTGGAACAAAATGAAGTTCCATTGTACCTTTCATCACATGTTCCCTAATGAAGTGGTACTTGATGTCAATGTGCTTGGTTCTTGAGTGCTGCACTGGATTTTCAGTAATGGCAATGGCACTTGTGTTGTCACAGAATGTAGGAATTTTGTCAACAGTTAGTCCAAAGTCAAATAGTTGATTCCTCATCCATAGTATCTGTGCACAGCAACTACCAGCAGCAATGTACTCAGCTTCAGCTGTTGATGTAGAAACAGAATTTTGCTTCTTGCTGAACCATGACACAAGCTTGTTCCCTAGAAATTGACAGGTGCCAGTTGTACTTTTCCTGTCTATTTTGCAGCCTGCATAATCTGCATCTGAGTAGCCAATTAGATCAAAACCAGACTCTCTAGGGTACCAAATTCCTAGATTTGGAGTCCCTTTGAGATATCTGAAGATTCTTTTAATAGCCACTAAGTGAGATTCTTTAGGGTCAGCTTGAAATTTAGCACAGAGACATGTAGAAAACATTATATCAGGTCTACTGGCAGTTAAATATAAAAGTGAGCCAACCATACCTCTATAGCTTGAAATGTCCACAGACTTTTCAGCCTTGTTTAATTCAAGCTTGGTGGCAGTGGCCATGGGAGTTTTTGCAGATGAACAGTCCATTAAGTCAAACTTCTTTAATAGATCATAAATATATTTAGTTTGACTAATGAAAATTCTACCACTAACTTGTTTAACTTGTAAACCAAGAAAATAAGTTAGCTCTCCCATCATGCTTATTTCATATTTACTTTGCATTAACTTAGCAAACTTTTTACAAAGCTTATCATCTGTAGATCCAAATATAATATCTTCTACATAAATTTGAACAAGTATTGTAGAGCCATTAACATTTCTAAAGAAAAGAGTTTTGTCAACAGTACCTCTTGTGAAGTGATTATCTAGAAGGAATTTTGACAAGGTCTCATACCAGGCTCTAGGTGCTTGCTTTAGTCCATAGAGTGCTTTCAACAGATAATACATATAGTCTGGAAAGTTTGGATCTTCAAACCCTGGAGGTTGGCTTACATAAACTTCTTCCTCCAATTCCCCATTTAGAAGTGCACTCTTGACATCCATTTGATAGACTTTGAAATTTGCATGGGCTGCATAGGCTAGAAAGATTCTGATGGCCTCAAGTCTGGCAACTGGAGCAAATGTTTCATCAAAATCTATTCCTTCTTGTTGAGAATAGCCTTTAGCAACCAATCTGGCTTTATTCCTTATGACAATGCCATTTTCATCCATCTTGTTTCTGAATACCCATTTTGTGTCAATAGAACTCTTGTTCTTTGGCTTGGGTACCAGCTTCCATACCTTGTTCCTCTCAAACTGGTTAAGCTCCTCTTGCATTGCTAAAATCCAATCTGGATCCAATAGAGCTTCTTCTACTCTCTTAGGTTCCTCCTGTGATAGAAAGCTACTATACAGACATTCATCTTGAGTAGCCCTTCTAGTTTGCACTTTAGATGTAGCATCACCAATGATCAGTTCAAAAGGGTGATTCTTGGTCCATTTCCTTTGAGGTGGTAGATTAGCTCTAGATGAGGTTGCCTCAGTATTGTCATGATGTGAGATAGAATGTTGATTGGTTGAAACTCCCCCTGAGTTGCTGATCCTTTGAGAGGAATTGGGAGCTCTATCAACTGATGAAGCGAATTGATTATCCGTTGACAGACTGTGATCAACGGATGCTTCATTATGAACTTCAACGGATGATGCACTTTGTCTTTCAACGGATGCTGCATTGCTTCTTTCAACGGAAGCTGAGTTATGACTTTCAACGGATGCAGCATTCTGTGCATTATCTAAAGCCAGATTTTGAATTCTTCTTGAGATGCCTTCTTCATCATTCTCATCTTCACTATCATCACAATATATCTCAATATTGTCAAATTTGAGTCCTTCATGATGTCCCTCATCTGTTAGTCCATCAATCTTTTTATCATTAAACACAACATGCACAGATTCCATGACAATGTTGGTTCTTAGATTGTAGACCCTATAAGATTTTCCAACAGAATAACCAACAAATATTCCTTCATCAGCCTTTGCCTCAAACTTCCCTTTGTGATCAGATTGATTCCTTAAGATGTAACATTTGCAACCAAAGACATGCAGAAAGTTTAAAGTTGGTTTTCTTCTCTTGAATAATTGATAGGGAGTCATGCCTTTTGCCTGATTGATTAGAGAAATATTCTGAGTGTAACATGCACAGTTAACAGCCTCAGCCCAAAAGTAAGTTGGGAGTTTTAACTCTTCAAGCATTGTCCTTGCAACTTCAATTAGTGATCTGTTCTTCCTTTCCACCACACCATTTTGTTGTGGAGTCCTTGGAGCTGAGAACTCATGCATGATCCCATTTTCTTCACAGAACAACTTCATGGTTAAATTCTTGAACTCAGTTCCATTGTCACTCCTAATATTCCTTACTTTGAAATCAGGATGATTGTTGACTTGCTTGATATGATTGATAATGATTTCACTAGCTTCATCCTTTGATCCAAGAAAATAAACCCAAGAAAACTTTGAAAAATCATCTACAATCACTAGGCAATATCTTTTTCTTGAAATTGACAATACATTGACTGGTCCAAAGAGATCCATGTGTAGTAGTTGTAATGGTTCATCAATTGCAGATTCAAGCTTCTTACTGAATGATACTTTCTTTTGCTTTCCTTTCTGACAAGCATCACACAGTCCATCCCTTGTGAATTCTACTAGAGGCATTCCTCTAACTAAGTCCTTTTTGACTAGATCATTCATTATCTTGAAATTCAAATGGGACAGCTTCTTGTGCCATAGCCAACTTTCAACTGAGCTTGCTTTACTGAGAAGACAAGTAATAGATTCTGCATCTGTAGAGTTGAAGTCAGCTAAGTACACATTCCCTTTTCAAACTCCAGTTAGAACCACTTTATTGTCCTTCTTACTTGTGACAATACAGGCTTCAGAATTGAAGGAAACAGTATTCCCTCTGTCACATAGTTGACTGATGCTCAATAAGTTGTGTTTGAGACCATCAACCAATGCAACTTCATCAATGATGACATTTTCTTTTGAAATCAAGCTATATCCCATAGTGAATCCTTTGCTGTCATCTCCAAAGGTTATGTTAGGGCCAGCTCTCTCCTTAAACTCTGTGAGCAGGGTGAAATCTCCTGTCATGTGTCTTGAACACCCATTGTCCAAGTACAATAGATTTCTTCTTTTTCCTTGCATACAACAAAATCAATCAAGTTGATTTTGGTACCCAAGTTTCCTTGGGTCCAGCCTTGTTAGTCTTTTTCCTAGACTTCATTCCTCCTGCATCTTTTGACTTAGGTAACTTTGGGTCAACCTTGATCTCAGATGTGGTTGGTTGAAGTGTAGGGTTAGTCACATAATCATTTAGCACATTTGATTGAATTTGATAAGGCATAGATTGTGCAAACATGTTATTCCACATAGGCATATTGTATGGCATTTGAGGCATACTAAATGCAGTAAAATAAGGATTATTAATATATGGCATGTTTGCAAAATGTGCATGGGGATTCTGATGAGACATAACAGGCATGGCATGCAGAGGTGACATAGACATGTTAGGCATGGAGGGATTTGAAGGCATGGGAGCATTTTTAACAGATTTACAATTATCAGATAGGTGATTAACACTTTTACAATGCAAACAGCTTTTTCTAGGAGCATACCTATCAGGTGTGTAATTGTTATGTTTATTAATCCCTACCTTCCCATTTATTTTAGATTTTCTTTTAATTTCCTTCTTATCCTCAACCAACTTAACCTATTTTCCAGCTGATCCAAAGTCATGTGTCCTATATTCACCTTATTGGCATCTTTGGATGTGCTAGCTCCTTCTTTGACAAAGTTCTTGAAAGTTGAATCATCCTTCTTATTGAGATTTTTATTTTTTAAATTACTTGCCTGTTTTAATTGACGAGCCTTCAACGGATGCTCTTTTTCTTCCTTCAACGGATAATTTTCATCATCCGTTGATTCCACATCCGTTGACAATCCATCAATTAATTCTAACTTCTTTTTGTTTTTCTTCCAGGCATCCTCACAGAATTATTCAATTCCCTGAACCTTGGCAATCTGAACACTAACATCCCTAGATGTTTTCCAGGCCTTGATTACCTCTTGCTCACTTTTTAACTGTTTAGAAAGAATTTCTACTTTCTTAACAGCTTCTTCTAGTTCACTCTCAACAGTCAAGCATTTAAGTTTAATCTTTTCAAGCTCAATTACCTGATCCTCTAACACAGCATTCCTATCACTTAAAAACACATTATTCTCTTTGATCCTAGTGTTTTCTTTAGCTAGTGATTTAAGGGAAACACGCAAATGATATAATTCATTGGATATATCATTTATGGCTTCATTGCATTCATTTTTAGAAAGCTGAGAGAGATCAGTAGTAATTACCTGGTTGCTTGATGAACTAGTTTCATTTTCATCAGAATTAGCTATCAGGGCTAGGTTGACATATTCCATATCATCATCTTCATTGACTCCATCTACTGCCCAATCATCTTCAGTGAGAAAAGCTCTTTCCTTCTGTTTGAGCAAATCAAAATACTTCTTTTTGGAGTCAACTTGCTCAAATTTCTTCTTTTCAGAGGTTGGCTTCCTACACTCACTTGCAAAGTGTCCACTAATGCCACAGTTATAACATTTGAACTTGGATTTGTCCACCATGTTTTTGTTTGGCTTAGTGAATTTTGTATTTTTCCTGAACTTCATCTTTGCAAACCTCCTGGACAGAAAAGCCAGATGTTCATCAACATCATCAGAGTCATCCTGACTGGAATTGTTTTCATCCTCAGCTACTTGCTCTTTACCCTTGCTTGATTCTGATTTGCTTGTGCCAATTTTGAGACTTGGCATTGTCTTCTCCTCATTCCTGGCTTCAACCTTCTCACTGTCAGCTACAAGTGCAACTGATCCTCCTTTTCTCTTCCCTTTTTCCAACAGCTCATCTTGCTCCATCTCAAGTTCATATGTCTTCAAAATTCCATATAATCTTTCAAGTGTGAAGTCCTTATAATCTTGAGAATTTCTTAAAGAAACAGTCATAGGCTTCCATTCCTTTTGTAGAGACCTTAGAAATTTTAAGTTGGAGTCCTTGACTTGGTAAATTCTGCCATACAGCTTTAATCCATTCAACAGTTTCTGAAATCTGTTGAAGGTATCATTCAATGATTCTCCTTCTTCAAAATAAAAATATTCATACTGTTGAATGAGAAGCTGCATTTTGTTTTCTCTAACTTGCTCAGTGCCTTCACAGATAAGCTGCACAATATCCCAAATTTCCTTAGCAGTTTGGCTGTTAATGACATTGTCAAACATATCTTGATCTAGGCCATTAAACAGAATGTTCATGACTTTCTTGTCCTTGTGAACCTCTTCAATATCTTCAACAGTCCTGTTAGATATATTTGATAATGTCATGGCTAATATGTTTTATGTTTAGATTTCAGATCTTATTTGAACAGAACAAATCAGTACTTAACTGATCAGTACTTATACTGGAAGTCAGAACTTAAGGGATATCAGTACTTATGTTATCAGGAGATAGATATCAGAACTTAAGTGCTGAAGGACGATCAGATAAGGACAGTAGCTGATTAAAGTTAAGAAGATCAAGATAAACATAAGAAGAGATATGCATGAAGAAGGAATTCCGTGAAGAATGGAATACTTGGAATAGAAGATATCTGATTGATATATTTTAGGAAGCAGAATTATATTCCATATCAATTAGCGATTATCTTGTAACTGTGTAGTATATAAACACAGACATAGGGTTTACACTATAAGTGTTATCATTATCGAGAATATTATTTATTATAACCCTAGCAGCTCTCGTGATATTTTGTTCATCACTGAGAGATAACAGTTCTAGATTGTAACAGAGTTTATTGTTTAAATAAAGTTTGTTTTCTGTTACATAAGTTCTTGAAGTTTGATTTGATTGTAATAAACACTGTATTCACCCCCTCTACAGTGAAAGTGTGACCTAACAAGTGGTATCAGAGCTATCTGTTAACACACATACAGTTAAAGATCCAAACACAATCATGTCTGACACAGAAACTCCAACTAAGCCTACCAAAACTGAGGAATCATCAAAGACATCAACTCAGAGTCGATATGAGACTATCAGAGTTCCCATATTGAGACCATCTGAATATCCCATATGGAAGGTAAGGATGACCATGTTTCTGGAAGCAACAGATCCAGAATACCTTGATAGAATCAAGGAAGGGCCTCACAAACCTACCAAGCTCGCTGTTGTAGTTGCAGGTGAAGCAGCAATGACCGTACCAAAGGAAAAGAATGATTACACTGCTGAAGATATAGCATCTATTGCTAAGGATGCCAAGGTACGTCACTTATTGCATAGTGCCATTGATAATGTAATGTCAAACAGGGTAATCAACTGCAAGACTGCTAAGGAGATATGGGATGCACTGGAGACAAGGTGTCAAGGAACTGAAACAGTTAAGAAGAACAGGAAGACAATACTCACTCAAGAGTATGAACACTTTGACTCTAGGACTAATGAGTCATTGACTGATGTATATGATAGATTTGTCAAACTCTTGAATGACTTGTCATTAGTAAATAAGGAGTATGATCTTGAAGATACAAACCTCAAATTCCTGTTAGCTCTTCCTGAATGTTGGGATTTGAAGGCAATAACAATAAGAGACAACTACAATCTTGATGAAACAACTCTTGATGAAATCTATGGAATGCTCAAGACTCATGAACTTGAGATGGAACAAAGAAGCAAGAGGAAAGGAGGAAAGTCAAGGACAGTTGCTCTCAAGGTTGAAGAGGAATCCCCCAAACCACCTTCCTCAAAGAAAGATAAGGGTAAAGCTCTTATCATAAAATCTGATACTGAGTCATCAAGTTCTGAGAGTGATGATGACTCAGATTCTGAAAGCTTGCCTGAAACTGATGCTGATGAGGAGATGATGAAGCTGTGTGCTCTTATGGTGAAAGGAATCACAAAGATTGCATACAGGAAGTTCAGGAAGGGAAAGAAGTTTTCCAGGAAAGGCATAAGTTCTGATAAGAAGAATTTCAGAAGATCTGAAGGAAGAGGAGGAAAGTCTGACAGAGGAGATTACGCTAATGTTAAATGTTATAATTGTGGTGAGAAAGGCCACATATCTCCTGATTGCAAGAAGACCAAGAATGACAAAGGCAAAGCTCTTGTCACAAAGCAGAAAAGCTGGACAGACACCTCAGACTCTGAAAGTGAGGAGAACTATGCATTGATGGCAAATGCTGATAAATCAAGTTCTGAGAGCAGTTCTGAAGCTGCTGAAACAAAGGTACCTCAGACTACTTATGCTTTTCATACTGATGATATTAATGAGTTGAGAAGATATCTTAAAACCATGTTTGTTAGTTATAGAGATCAAACTTTAACATGTGAAAGATTAACTTCTGAAAATCTTGCTTTTAGGAAAAGAAATGATTTCTTAGAAAAAGAGTTAGTCATGTTTCATCAAACTCAGCAGGATAGAGATGATGCTTTTTATGTTAGGGATGAAGTGCTAAAAATGAATGAATCTCTAAAAACTGAGTTAGAAAAGGAGAGAGAGATTATCAGAACTTGGACTAACTCTGGCAAAACAACTCAAAATTTGCTAAGCAGTGGAAACTGGAAAGAGGGCTTAGGCTATGGAGAAAATAAAAAAGGAACTGTAGAAATTAAGCCTGTTGATAAGCAAAAGCCGAAGTTAAAACCTGTTAAGTTTGTAACTGAAAAATCCGAAAATGAGAAATCAGAAGTTAAAAAGGAATTAGCTTCTGACAAACTAAAACAGGAAAAGACAGCTGAAGTTAACATAGGCTTAATGACAAAGAAGCAGCTTAAGCATAAGCTGAAAGATGTTAAGAATACAAACAAGGTAAAATCACCTAGGAAAAACAGGAATGGAAAGGAAGGTGTGAATAAAAGCAATAACTATAAATCTGTTCCTGATGCTCCTAGGAAAGCATGTCATAACTGTGGAAGTTCTAACCATCTGGCTTCTTTTTGCAGGAAGAATAAGAATATTAACTCCTTATCTACAAAGTCAGGAGTTAAGAGTCAGTCTGTTAGATACAAACCAAAAAATCCTTGTTTTCATTGTGGTAGTTTATGGCATTCCATTTATACTTGTAAGGAATATCATAGTTTGTACTATGATTATTATCAAATAAAACCTTCTTTAAAGAAAGTTTCTGTTGTTCCTTCTAGTATAAGTTCTGATAAGAAAACTGTTAACATAAAATCTGATGTTAAATCCGCTGCAAATGTTAACAAACCTAAAAAGGCCAAAGGATCCAAGCAAGTCTGGGTCCTTAAAACTAATAATTAGTGGTCTTTTTGATTGCAGGGCAACAGGAAAAATATTTTAGTTCTGGACAGTGGATGTTCAGGACATATGACTGGAAATAAGGACCTGCTATCAGACTTTGTGGAGAAAGCTGGCCCAAGTGTTTCTTATGGAGATGGCAACATTGGAAAAACTTTGGGATATGGCAATATCAATCTTGGGAATGTCATTATTAAAGATGTAGCTCTGGTCTCAGGACTTAAACACAACTTACTGAGTATAAGTCAAATCTGTGACAGAGGTTATCATGTTGATTTCTTTGCAGAACATTGTGAAATAGTTAGTAAATCTAAAGGAAAAATTGTTCTGAAGGGATTCAGGCGTGGTAACATTTATGAAGCTAAGCTTTCAACAAGTTCTGATGGTTCTGCAATCTGTTTAGTGAGTAGAGCCTCAACTGAAGAAAGCTGGAATTGGCACAAGAAACTCTCTCATTTAAACTTCAACAAGATAAATGAACTGATCAAGAAAGATCTTGTGAGAGGACTGCCAAAATCAGTGTTTGTTCCTGATGGTCTTTGTGACTCATGTCAGAAGGCTAAACAAAGAAAATCTTCGTTCAAGAGCAAGACTGAATCATCAATTCTTGAGCCTTATTATCTACTTCATGTTGATCTATTTGGTCCAGTGAATGTCATGTCTATTGCAAAGAAGAAATATGCGTTGGTCATAGTAGATGAGTTCACCAGATACACATGGGTGTATTTCTTGCACACAAAAAGTGAAACTGCATCTATCCTGATTGATCATGTCAAACATCTGGATAAATTGATCAAAGATTCTGTGAAAATTTTGAGGAGTGATAATGGCACTGAATTCAAGAATTTGATAATGGAAGAGTTCTGCAAAAATCATGGAATAAAGCAGGAATTTTCTGCTCCTGGAACTCCACAGCAAAATGGAGTTGTTGAAAGGAAGAATAGAACTCTAATTGAAGCTGCACGAACAATGCTTGAAGAAGCAAAGCTTCCAACCTATTTCTGGGCTGAAGCTGTGCAGACTGCTTGTTTTACTCAAAATGCAACACTCATTAACAAGCATGGAAAAACACCATATGAGATGGTGAAGAACAAGAAGCCAAATCTCAAATACTTTCATGTATTTGGATGTAAGTGTTTTGTTCTCAAGACTCATCCTGAACAGCTATCCAAGTTTGATCTAAAAGCTGATGAGGGAATCTTTGTAGGATATCCACTTTCTACAAAAGCCTTCAGAGTCTATAATTTGAGAACAAAAGTGGTCATGGAATCTATCAATGTCTCTTTTGATGACAAGAAGATCACTGGACTTGAAGATTGCATTGATCATGATAAGCTGAGATTTGAAAATGAAGATTCATATTCTGATACCTCAAGTCCTGACAGTCTAAGTCCTGATACTGTAAATTCTGATGGATTAAACTCTGATGTTATTGAAACTGTGGTGACTACGTCAAAGGAAGATGCACCAATGCAGGGGGAGCATACTCAAGATATTATCACATCTCAAGAAGCATCAGAACATACATCTGGCTCTTCAAATTCTAATTCGTCAAGTTCTGATAAGCCAAGTACTGACAGTACTGAAAATCTAAATACTGAAGGATCCAACTCAGAGAGCATAGTTTCAGGGGGAGCATCAGAAAATGAAACCGAAGACAGCATGAATCATGGGGGAGCATCCAGTTCTAGAGAAAATCTTCCATCTGCAAGGAAGTGGACAAAATCACATACACCTGACTTAATAATTGGAAATCGTGAGGCAGGTGTCAGAACTAGAACAGGTACTTCGAATGAATGTCTTTACAATTCTTTTCTCTCTCAGTCTGAGCCAAAGAAAGTGGAAGAAGCTCTTCAAGATGCTGATTGGGTGCAAGCAATGCAGGAAGAGTTGAATGAATTTGAAAGAAACAAAGTCTGGACCTTAGTGCCAAGACCCAAGAATAGATCGGTTGTTGGTACAAAGTGGGTATTCAGAAACAAAACTGACAGTGATGGCATAATTGTAAGGAACAAGGCAAGGCTGGTTGCAAAAGGATATTCTCAACAGGAGGGAATTGACTATGATGAAACATTTGCTCCAGTTGCTAGGTTAGAAGCCATAAGGATATTCATGGCTTATGCTGCTCACAAAAAGTTTACTGTCTTTCAAATGGATGTGAAAAGTGCTTTTCTCAATGGAGAATTGGAAGAGGAAGTATATGTTGAACAACCTCCAGGCTTTGTAGATTCCAAACATCCAGATTATGTCTACAGGCTTGATAAAGCACTTTATGGACTTAAGCAAGCTCCTAGAGCATGGTATGAGACTTTAGCTCAGTTTCTTCTGGAAAGTGGATTCAACAGAGGAACTATTGATAAAACATTGTTCTATCTCAACCATGGCAAGGACTTACTTTTGATCCAGATTTATGTTGATGATATTATTTTTGGGTCTCCAAATGACAAACTTTGCAAAAAGTTTGCCAACCTAATGCAGTCAAGATATCAGATGAGTATGATGGGAGAACTTAGTTATTTTCTGGGCCTTCAAGTCAAGCAGAGTGAAGAAGGAACTTTTATTTGTCAATCTAAGTACACCAGAAACTTGCTGAAAAAAATTTGGAATGCAAGACTGTTCAAGTGCATCCACTCCCATGGCCACTGCAACAAAACTGGATAAGGATACTGGTAATTCAGTAGATATTACTGATTACAGAGGTATGATTGGCTCACTTCTCTATCTAACTGCTAGTAGACCATATATCATGTTTGCTACCTGTCTTTGTGCAAGATTTCAAGCAGATCCAAGAGAACCTCACTTAACAGCTGTAAAAAGAATCTTTAAGTATCTTAAAGGAACAGCTGATCTAGGATTATGGTATCCTAGAGAATCAGATTTTAAATTAATAGGTTACTCAGATGCAGATTTTGCAGGTTGCAAAATTGACAGGAAAAGCACAAGTGGTAGCTGCCAATTTCTTGGAGGCAGGTTGGTTTCTTGGTATAGCAAGAAACAAAAGTCAATTTCCACATCAACTGCAGAAGCAGAGTATATTGCTGCAGGAAGCTGCTGTGCACAGATTCTCTGGATGAAGAATCAGTTACTAGATTATGGGTTAACGTATTTCAAAATCCCTATTTATTGTGATAATCAAAGTGCTATTGCTATGACAGGTAATCCAGTTCAACACTCTATGACAAAGCACATCAGCATCAGGTACCATTTCATCAGGGAACATGTGGATGAAGGTACAGTGGAATTGCATTTTGTTCCCACAGATCAACAAGTAGCAGATATCTTCACAAAACCACTGTGTGAAGCTACCTTTTCAAAATTGGTAAATGAACTTGGAATGATTTCAGGTTCTTTCTCTAAATCTGCTTAAACTTGTTCTATGTTATCAGACTTTATGATCAGTATTTACAGAATTAATCTCTTTGTATATTCTGTGCATTAATTGATAAATGTCTTTAAGTACTGACTGTTGTCTGATATATGTTTCTAAACTCTGATAAGTGATATGTCTGTTTCAGTAACTATTCAATCCTATGAGGATAACTGTGCTAGATACTGACCTACTAGTCTTCAATAAACAAATGATCCCATGAAAGAAGTAATTATTTCTGTGGAAATCTTATGACACAAGCAAATTCTGATAACTGAGCTTAGTTAAGTTTACTTTGTATATCTTATTACTAAGTCACAAATTAGAATAATGCTACTCATCTGTTTAAGTTCTGATTCTAGTAAAACTGCTGAATGTACTAAGTGCTGATAAACCTCACTTATCAAAAGAAGAAGAACAATAATCAAAGAATAATATCAGGTACTCCTTTGAGATCTAGAGTAAAAATGTGAAAGGGACGACCCAAGTGCATTGCTGGTATTAAGTAAATATGCATTAGAAAAGCAAAATATTTTCTTGGTGACTTTTCACACTCTATGATTACTGGAGAAATACTCTGATAATAGCATAAATTCTGATAAACAGTCGTGACTCACTTACACTGAGAAGCCTCTGTAAAATAGAATTTCAAAAGATGCATAAAATTAGCACAAAAACAGCAGAGGTGAACTCATGCATGAACTCATTTATCAGTAGGTTTCAGGATAATGGCAGCTCTTTAGCAAAATTTTAATTATGACTTATTTCTAAGATGTACTGAAGTAGATCAGACTTTACTCTTTGTCTGTTATTTAGCTTAATGCACACACACATCACTCCATATGAATGATGAAATTTCTGTGGTGGTCTATGTTATTTTAGATCAACAGTCATTGTGTCACTTTTGCACAAATTCTGAGGACAAGTTCTAGTTACACGTTCTGATGATTAAGTTCTGACGTTCATAACTACGAACTTGTATGAGTATTTACTAAGATAGATATTCCTTGTTCGAGTTAAGACATTATGTTCTGATGACTGTTAAGTTCTGGTATAGGTCTAAGTTCTGATTTTTCAGTCTAACCCTTTACTTGACTTATCTGTGAGTAAAATTTGGTAACAGTCTCAGATTAATTTCGAAATGTTGAAGTGGAAGATTAATAGTCTATGGTTAAAACATAATGGCACTCGTCCTTGAACAGTTCACTCTTGTTACATGTGTACATTCCTTTTCCAATGACTGTTATTCTTTTTCAAAGTCTAGGGAGACGAGGTAGAATTAATTCTACCTGTCTGCATTCAATATCTTTGTGTCTCTTGGCATTCTCATGCCTATATATGCAACCACTTCACATTAGTCTTCTCATCACACTTGTATCACAAATTCAGTCTTGTTTTTCATTTACTATCACAAATGGCTGAATTTGGCTGGTTCTACAATTACGGTGATGAGACTGTGCATGTCTTTTTGAATGGAATTTCAACTCCCTACCCTATCACCAACATCCCTCACAATCTCTGGATTCAATTTCCAGAGGTTATCAAACGTGATCTGGTGGCCGTTCGAAGAGACCTTCACCTTCGTCGTATCCGTCAGCAAGAGCGAATCATTCGACTCGCTATCTTGTTTGTCGAAGATAGGAAGAGGAGGATGACTTAATCTCGTCTTCTTCCTGTTCTTCCTCATCCTCAGCTTTGTCAGGCTTCTTAGCTAGGACTAAAGCTGTTGACGTTAGGATTAGAAGCTTAGGGAAAATCTTGTATTGATGTAATTTCTATTTCATATATGTATTGACTTGATATATTAATGAAAACTGTTTTTACTTCAAGATTTTGTCTCTGAGTTATTTTATCTGTGTTGATAAATTCTGCTTGATATTCTGATGATCATTTAAATTTTGTCTTTATTTAAGTTCTGATTCTTTGTCAGCACTTATTCATCGAAATTATCTCGGTCATTTTTAACATGATTCATTTTCAGAATATTAATGTTGCAGTGAAAAACAATTCAATCAGTGCTAACGGTTTCAATTTTGAATTAAACCTGTGTCTCTTGATAACTGAAATGGTTTTTCCTTGAATCAAGGCAACTGGATAAGTAATCATTCCTGTTTTCTCGAGCCCAGTAACTATCCATTATTACTGCATGTCTGACAGGTGTCCAACGACATTATCTCACACACCTAACAGGCATACTTGAATTTCAATATTTTTTTCACATGGCACCAAAGGATTTAATCATTGATGGAGCAAAGTTTGTTCCAAACAACTATGCTGCAATTCTTGATCATGCTGAAGCTCCATCTGAATTGCATTTTGTGCAAGATCTTCTTGCACATAGTGAGGTTGGGTACGCCTTAACTCAGCCTGAATTATTTTCAAGTCAACAAGTTCTGCGGTTCTGGAGGACTGGAGTTTATGATGATGGTGGTAAATGAGGAACTCCCAGTATTATCTTCCAAGTGGGTGATTCTTCCTATGTAGTCACTCCTGGTACAGTACGAAGAGCATTACATCTTCCAGAAGATTGTACCTTCTCTATACCAGAGGAATCAGACCTTCGGGGGTTAATGACTGATTTGGGATATGAAAAGAGTCTGAAGAAACTTGGACAGTTGAAACGGGCTAATATCAGAAGAGAATGGAGTTTCTTCTTCGATTGCATCACCAAGGCTTTTGGCAACAAGTGTTCAAATTTTGATGCCATCCCAATTCTGAGTCAGCACATCGGGTATGCTATTATCCATCAAACTCATTTTGATTTTGCAACTGGAATAATTGGTTTTATTGGGGATAGGATGACAGAGGATCGAGATGTTGTTTATTTTGCTAGATTCTGTCAACTTATTTATACGTATTGTACTGCTGAACCCCAGTTAGTCAGCACTCAAACCCCACCTTTTAAGGTTGCAAAAAGGTACTTTAACGACCTGATAAATGCTGACACAAAGAAATCAATGGTGAGACAATTACAGATTCCTCAGTCTGTGAAACAGATTCTGGTAAATGCTGATCCTGCTACTTACAAATCTGTTTACTCAAATGTTCAACCAACTCACCATAACCAAAATCCATCAACCTCAGTCCCTACCTCTCATTCTACTCAACCTACCCTCAGAACTTATCTCAAATCCTATCTCTCCACTTCACAGACTGCTCAACCTTCTTCTTCAGCACCTACTGTGAAGCCTACATCCTCTAAGCCAAAGAGAACAAAGACTGTTCCTCAAACATCTCAGAAGAAGAGGAGGATTACTTTGAGAGATGAATCAGATTCTGAGGATCAGATTCCCTCTTCAGAACCTATGATAGATGAAGCTGAGAAGGCAACTTCTCAGAAGGATTCTGCAATTGGGGGTTCTAGGCTTCTCAAGAGGCTTAGACGTATGACGGTTCCTGCAACTCCCAAGGAATCCAAATCAACAAGGAAGTACAAGAAACAGAGGGCACAGAGGCCAGTTTCAGATGATGAGGAGGAAGCAGCTAAGGAAGGGGATCAGGAATCTCTGATCTCACAAGACAAGGAATTTGCTCCAGTCACTTCTTCTCCATCAACTCCATCTCAGGAACCTGTATCTGACAAGGCTAATTCACCTTCTATATCTCTTGTTGATCCAGGCACAAGTGCTGAAATTGATATTCAGAACTTGGTTGTGCCTGAAATACTTTTCTTAGAAGCTCCAACAGCAAATAATCCTTCCACAACACCTGTTACTGATGCTGTTCAAACTCCTGAGTTATCACTAACACCTTCTCTGCATCAAGATGATGATCAGATTTTAGGTGAGCATCAGGATATGGCTGTTGATCAGAACTTAGTATCAGATCAGCAATTAGAGGATGTTGAAGCCTCCATTGCTACTCATACAGTTGTCTTATCAGAAGATACTGATTCTTTAAGTTCTGATGCTGCAAATGTTGGAGATACTGGTGAAGCTGCTACAACTGTAGATGCTGATGAAGCAGGTCCTTCAGGACATACTCCTCCTAAGTCTGAACTGCTAAAGGAGTTTGTTATCAGGGATGCACCAGTACCTTGGAGTGAAACTCCTGCAGGTCAGGAGTGGACTAAGGAATGGAACTCAGTTTCATGTGTTCCAAATGCTTTACATCTTGCTGAGCACTTGACTAAAGCTGATGAAATGTTACATTCTGATGATTTTAAAATCCAGCTTAGAGTCACTGCATTGAGTACTAAACATCTAAAAGGTCTTCATTCCAACACTCATGCAGAGCTACACAAGATTCAGGAGAACTTTATTAAACAGGAACAAGTTTGGAAACTTGATAAGAAAAAGTTCTTCCAACCTACCATTGACAGGGTTGCTTATATTGAGAAAACTCAAGAGAAGCAACAAGCTCAGATTGATCAAATTCTGACAAATCAAGCTTCTCAGCAATCGCAACTTACTGAAATCCAGACCTCAGTGGAACTACTTATCTCTCTTTTATTACCTGCTGATGCCAAAAAGGGGGAGAAGGTAATTAAGTCCAAATGCAAAACCAACAAGTCACTGCAAGGAAAGGATGATGGAAAAGATGACCAAGGAAACTCTGGAATGGGTGGTGGTCATAGTCAAGGTAGAAGGTTTACATCAAGACAAGCTAGTCACAGAACAAGTTCTGATACTGGGAAAAGAATAAGTTCTGCTGCTGGTAAAAGGATAAGTTCTGATGAACTTCTAGATCTTGATGAGAAAATGTCAAGACAGTTATTTCTTCAAGAAAATCCAGGGATGGACTTGGAAAGTTTAAAGGAAGAAGAAGCCAGACTTAAATCAGAGAAAGTCACATCTAAATCTGAAGCTTCTGGTAAAAAGTTACTTCCAAAACCTAAAGGCATTGTGATCAAAGAAAGGATACATACTGAAGAAACTTTGGCTAGATCACAACCACAGATAGATCCAAGATCCAAGGGTAAAGAAAAGGTTGGTGAACCTATCAAGCCTTATGTACCTCCTGAGGAAGAAGAAATTACTGATGGAAAAGATAATCTTGCTCTGACTTCAAGAAAAGTTCTTAAAACAACCTCTGACATGGCTCAAGTTGTTCAGAGTCAAGAAATTGTAAGTTCTGATATTCAGAAGAAGCAAGTAACCTCTGACAGTGCTCAAGTTAACTTGATATCAGAAAATAAATCTAAAACACTCCTACCAGGATTCACTAAAGCAAAACAGACTCAATCTTTGAAGACTACTTCAAGTGGTTTTGAAGCAAGAGTAGATACTGGAAAGGAAGCTAGAGATAAAACTGGATTGGGAAGTGCTGATGAAAGAAGAGTACACAACACTACCGATGATCCAACTTCCTTGAGTGAACCAGGTATTGGAGCAACTCCTGAGAGATTGAATCAACTAGAATCTGTACAGATGGTTTACCATACCTTCTTGAAAGAATACATCATGTTGTATTTCATGACAGATGGTAGGGTTTATCATATAAGACAAAATGCCATTCCATTGAAGTATTTTGAAGAATTGGAGCATGTATTATTCTTACTTCAAGTGGATGACAGAATAACAGAGACTGCTGCAAACTACTTAAAGGAACAGATTCAGAGACAGAAAAGACTTTATTCTGTTAAGTCTGACAGCAGATATGTTCCAAAGTACAGAAATCACAATGGTGATATTGTTGATATAAAGCCTAATACTGCACAGATCAGAACATATCTTGGTATTAAGGGGCTTGAATTCAATCTAGAGTCTAATAAAGCTTATGTCATAAGACTAGATCGGGAGTTGAGAAAAGCAAAGATTAATGATCTCAGAGCTGCAATATTTCAAACTGGTGAAGATACTGCAGAGCTTAAAGATGTCAAACGGAGAATGATTGATGAACTCAGATATGCTGAGAAATGTTTGTTGAAGAATTATCTCAGAACAACTCCTGACATCAGAGAGATCAGAAAATGATGAAGCCAAGTCGAAGATCTACAACTGCTTAAATTCTGATATTTATACAGATTGAAGTTGTTATCAGAAGTTGAATTGGTAAAAACTTTAAGGACTGTAAGTTGTAGTTATCTTGTCTATTTCTCATGCATTTGTACTTAATGTTTTTGACATCATCAAATATCTGTTAAACTTGTATATTTTGTTAATTTACAAGTTGGGGGAGATTGTTAGATATATTTGATAATGTCATGGCTAATATGTTTTATGTTTAGATTTCAGATCTTATTTGAACAGAACAAATCAGTACTTAACTGATCAGTACTTATACTGGAAGTCAGAACTTAAGGGATATCAATACTTATGTTATCAGGAGATAGATATCAGAACTTAAGTGCTGAAGGACGATCAGATAAGGACAGTAGCTGATTAAAGTTAAGAAGATCAAGATAAACATAAGAAGAGATATGCATGAAGAAGGAATTCCGTGAAGAATGGAATACTTGGAATAGAAGATATCTGATTGATATATTTTAGGAAGCAGAATTATATTCCATATCAATTAGCGATTATCTTGTAACTGTGTAGTATATAAACACAGACATAGGGTTTACACTATAAGTGTTATCATTATCGAGAATATTATTTATTATAACCCTAGCAGCTCTCGTGATATTTTGTTCATCACTGAGAGATAACAGTTCCAGATTGTAACAGAGTTTATTGTTTAAATAAAGTTTGTTTTCTGTTACATAAGTTCTTGAAGTTTGATTTGATTGTAATAAACACTGTATTCACCCCCTCTACAGTGAAAGTGTGACCTAACAAGTCCATTCTGCCTTTGGCTTGAGAATAGACTGTCCAACAGCAACTGTTGCAGTAGCAGCTGTGGCCACCTTGTGTGGGATGTGAGGACCATTTTCAATGCAGTTGATGTAGCTTTCATCTTGAGAGAGAAGATGTAAATGCATCTTCACTTTCCAGTGATGATAGTTATCTCTTTCCAAGATTGGAATCTTTACACCAATATCCTTCTTACTCATGATGTTAGCAGAATAGATCTTTAAACTCTTTGTATGTTAAAAGCTTGTTCTGATACCAATTGTTATTCCCAGTGGACTAACAATGAGATTTACAGAAGGGGTTGAATGTAAATCTCAAAACTTTTTCAAGTTTTGAGCAGTTTCTAAGGCTAAGTGTTTTTGAGAGCAAGTGTGTGTGAATTGCTTGAAGCTAATGCAGACATATATATATTCAAACACAAATGTAAAGAACACATAGAACTTAAAAACTTTTCTGGTGGATTTGTTGTTCCACCAGAGATGTGTTATTTCAGAAAATCTGTGATTCAAAGAATTAAATCACAGCTGCTTCCTAGTACAAACTAGATGATTTTCTCTCTGGATTTTTCTAAACAGCTCTTAAAAATTTACATCTAATTACTAGTTGCTACTTGGTTTATATATCACCAATTTTACAAGTGAAGACAAAACTATAAAATACAATTAAAAAGGCTCTTCACATGTTTCTTCTTCATTTCTCTATCCAATGCAATTTAGGCTTAGCTGTTGATCTTTGAATACTTCCTTGTTTGCACCAGAATGGAAATGCTGTATTTTCTTGATTCCTCCTAGAGGCTTCCACATTCTAGTTTGTCTCTGTCAACCCATGTGCCTCTGTCAGCTTATGAATTGTCACCATCAACTGCTAATGAACTAAGCATCCGTTGAAGCTTTCATCCGTTGATGCCTTATCCTTTGAGACTTTATCCGTTGAAGCTTCATCCGTTGATGCATTATCAGTTGAAGTCTTTATCCGTTGAAGCACTTATCCGTTGATGGATATTATCCGTTGAAGCTTTATAGACATCCGTTGAAGCTTTGTTTCTTATCCGTTGAAGGTCTTCAATATCAGTTGATACTTCTTCACTTATACAAAATTACAAGGCATGAAATATTTACAATTAGCCCTCCTACTTGCATATCCACTAGTAGTCAACATGACTGATACTTTCCTACAACATCTAAGAATTACAACTTGAATCCAGAGAATCAAATGTGCTACAATACTAAACTTATTGCTAAGTAAAGCTACTCCTTCAACGGATAGCCAAGATGGTCTTATCCGTTGAGGCTACAAGCACTAGATTTCTACTTAAGTGTTTTGTTTAACTTATCATCAAACTAATACACATATTCCTAACACAACTTCTGACCCCGGGGTTGATGTCGTCACAGCGACACGTGCTGGAACAACCAATTGTAGAAATAGTTAAGGTAAACATTGATCCAGTTTTATTTGAAGACTACAACCTCTATAGTTATGCAATGGTGGTACGTGACCATAAAGGGAAAATGCTGGAAGCTATGTCGAGTTGCTGATAATGTTGCTTCAACCCATAAGAAATTGATATAAGGGAGGCGTTAAAGGAAAATTACTGGCCAGCAGCTGGGGTAGAGTCTGATTACTTGGGTGCAATTCAGACAATTCGATGTTCATAAGCTAACCTTTCATACTTTGGACGGGCAATTGATAAAAAAGAAAAAAGTTTTGTAGAATTAGAGTCGAGAAATGCACTTTATAATTTTTTAAATGATTCGTAAATATGGTAACTCATCACATAGTGAAATACTTAAATTCTTTCATTGATCGTTGGTGGGAAGTGGAGGATATCCATCCATATCTGCTTCAAACATGGTTAAATGATTTGGAAGTTCAATAAAATCATTTTATTCTTCTAACAGAAAAATCAAATCATATAAGCATATTGTTATCATATATGGTTAAGACAGTAATTTTTTTACGCAATTAAACTCAATTAAAGTTTATTAAGTCTATTGTTGTGAAGTATAATCCCAACCATACTTCTTATTTTATCAAAGTCCAGATAAGATTGATGAAATCAAGATTTATTATGAAATTCGTGATTAATAATTAAGTTAATTATGCAGCTAAGTATATAAATCCTAATTTGAGTCTCTTACTTAAAAAGTATGACTTCCAAGTTTGTCAAAACGTTTTGACCGAAAATCTCATTTCTACAATAAATGACTCCAAAACCCATTATAAAAGGAGACTTACTCACCAAATTTTCCAAATACCTAATACAATTTTTAATTCTCAAGCGTCTATAAAAACTATATGACCCTTCATTCTCAAAATAACATCATGACTTTATCCTTGATATTACAAGGTACGTAGATAATCATGACACATTCGAAAACTACCCTAACATTAAATACATTCTAATTTTTTATCCTATTACAGATATATAATACAAAGAAAGAAAATCAAGCATCAATTTTGTCGGTATTTTAAATCTTGTTGAAAAACCAATAAATTTTTGTTCGAATGAGAATAAAAATATTATTTTTAAAGCCAAAATTTAATTTTCCAAACAATCAATATACTTATATAAAGGAGAAGATGGGGGCGTTTAGGTGACGCCTCTCAAATAGTATCACTCTATTTTTATAATTTTCTCAATTTTTTGAGTTAATAAATATCAAAAATTATAATTACCTTATATTCTTCTAAATATATTATCATGATTCGTAATGTTCTCAAAAAGTTTCTACAACATCTTCCATTAAGATTTTTTAAATCAACTTACCATCGTAATATTCTCCTAAAACTCTCACTTTCTCTTTAAATAAACTTACCATATTCTTCTAAATTTATTTTTTAATAACATTTCTTTTCTTTCTTTTAAAATTAACTTATTATAATATATTTTTCTAAAAAAATTCTTTTATTTTTTAGCCAAAAAAATATTACAAAGGCAATATTTATCATCATTTCTAATATTCTCATAAGGTTTCTACAATATATTCCATTATAACTTTTGAAATCAAATTAACATTCTAATATTCTCCTAAAACTTCTACTTTCTCTTTAACTAAACTTATCATATTGATATTCTCCTAATTTTTTTTAAAAAAAAAATATTTCTTCTCTTTCTCGTAAAATCAACTTACTATATAATATTTTCCTAAAAAATTTCTTTTCATTTTAGCCTATGAAATATTACAAAGACATGTATTTATGAATATTTATCATCATTCGTAATATTCTCCTAAGGTTTATTCTTGAAATCAACTTACTATCACAATATTATCCTTAAACTTTTATATACTCTTCATATTAAATTAATTACCATTTTGATATTGTCTTAATTTTTTTAATATCATTTTTTCCTCTTTCTATTAAAACAAACAAATTATGTGTTATTTTTTTAATTATGATAATTTTTAGTCAATGAAATAATATAATAACAATTATCTATAAATATGTTTTCTCAATATTTTTTTAAAATTATTAAATTATTATATTATCCTGATGTAAAGGAGAGGACAGTGGTGGTGAGGTGACGCCTATCATATCATTTTAATTTATATTATTAAATAAAAGATATATTATATTATTTATTGACTAATACATAATATAATTTTATAGTATTAGATTTGTGAATAATGAGAGAGCGGCTCATTTGAGTAAACATGTCTAACGAAAGAACTACTTTTTAAACTCCTTAATTTATCATATTTATTTATTATCCATTATTTTATAATGAAATAAAAAACTAAAAATACGGGATATGATTTTAGAAGGCCGAAACGCATCTGAGTAAACTAATATTTTCTTCAATATATAATAGCAGAACATAAGAATAAAATAGTGAGACTTTTTATTCTCAGTAAAATGACGTATTTGCCCCTATATCTACTGTAATTAAAAACTGTTGTTAGCGGGAATTGAACCACAATCTGATCATTAGTTCTCACATGATAATACCACTATACTATTATATCTTTTATGTTTCTAATAAAACACTTAATATATGTATTGGCGCTAAAAAGTAAAATTTCAATTTTAAATTATAATTCATGAAAAACACTTTTTGTCATATTTTTTCTAATATATATATATATAGTTATCTATATATTTCTAAATAATTAAAGTTACAACTAAGATAATAATTTTGATCAATAATTAACATATAAAGAAAATCATTATATGTAAAATATATAAAAATTAAGACATAACATGTATTCAATAAATAATGTAATATATTTTTAAGTAACCGTCTTATTAAAATCTATGATATTATACATTAGAATTAATAAACAATATTGTTATGGATTGAAAACTAGAGTGTATTAACTGATGTATTTATTACTAGGTTCGTGAGTTTCGAGGCTCGATTTGACTACTCTTGTGTTTCGTGACTCAATTTACCTTAACAAGATGCCTACGTACCTTACTGTGTGCTAAGGATCAAGTCAAAAAATGTAGTTCTGATGGATGGGGGTGAGACCCCTTAGATGTTGGGAGTCCTTGTATTGGACTAGGGTTATGAAACTTGGGGGACAAGTCTAAGAATTGGGATAGACTTTGGAGCCCTATAATAAAGGAATCAGAATCCTTGTTGGTTTGGGTTCCCTCTAGGCTATTTTTCATAAAGTTACATTACTGATTGGACTCGTTTAATGAGCTGTTTATCCACCCTATTTATTAATTATGAAATAAATAAATATTCAGGGTTATTGGGCCTTCTTTATTCCGCCAGGCCTGATCAATGTCATACATATGGCCTTCTTTAATGGGCCTTTGTAATTAATACAACATTAATGACGTAATTAAGGTTTATTTTTCCCTATCATTTGCCCCCTAACTTCTAGAAAATCGCAAAAGATTTCGTAGAAGTTAAGTTCATTTGTTCCTTTACAGGGTATCGTTTTTGCGTAAAGTGCGGAGCGACATACATAATTATAATGATTTGCCTGGTTTGTGGCTTTATGTTTTTTATTAGGGTTCCCCTATTATTTTCTTTCCTATTTCTATGAATTTTTCCTTAATTTCTGGGATTTATCCTTAATTTTCAGAATTTATCCTTAATTTTCAAGAATTTATCTTTAATTTCCATAATTTATTCTTAATTTCCAGGATTTATCCTTAATTTTTCAGAATTTATACTTAATTTCCAGGATTTATTCTTAATTTTTCAGCCTTTGTTCGACCAGGATCCTAGTCGTTTGGACGACCTGGATCCTAATCGAAATTTCGGCCAGCTCCTGGTGCCTGGTCGAATACAAACGACCAGGATCCATGACCAGGAATTCATCCTGGATCCTCGTCGTTTTAACGACCTGGATCCTCGTCATTTTAACGACCTGGATCCTGGTCAAAATTTTGGCATATTCTTGGCTCCTGGTCGAATACAAATGACCAGGATTCACGACTAGGGATTCGACCTGGATCCTAGTCGAATAAACGACCTGGATCCTGGTCAAATTTTTGGTCATTTTTTGGTTCCTGTTCGAAGTCAAATGAACAGGATCCACAACCAGGAATTCGACCTAGAATATTCTACACAATAGTTTGGATAATGTGATGTCCAACAGGGTGATTGCCTGCAAGGATGCAAGGAAGATATCGGATTCCATGGAGAGACAGTGTCATGGTACAAAAGCAATAAAAAAGAATAGGATAGCTGTTCTTGTGCAAGAATATGAGCAATTTGATGTCAAGACTGATGAGTCAATTACTGACATCTATGATATATTTCTAATTCTCTTTTCACCACCTATATATACATACACCCCATACACAAACTTCTTCACCAATTCACAAACTCTCAAACACAAATTCTCTCTCAAACACAACTCTTATTCTCTCTAATCAATTTTCATGGCACCCAAGAGATAAAGAACTCAATTCGATAGAAGCGCCACCGATTCTTCAACTTCGAGTGGTGTGAGGCCCAGGTTTTCTACTCCTGAGGCTGAGGAGGAGTACACGAGGCTTCTCGCGAAGCCTATTCCTAAAGAGAGAGGGTTCCTGTCATCTCCCCGGATCCACGACCAAAGAATGACCAGGATCCACGACCAAAGAATGGTCGCTTCAGTCTATCTCCCCGGTTGACTACCAGGACTTTGTCCTTCAACAGGACTTGGAAGCCAACGAGCTGTTTGGAGCTCAGGCCATGGCGATGGTAACTTATTTTTCCTATTCATTTTTATTTCATTCATTTTCTTACCGGAAACTTTATTGTTTCTTTCCTTTCCTTTTTTTTCAGGCCAACATCCATTTTCAAGGGGCACTCCATCAAGTTAAGGCTTGGAAGGTGGCGTATGACCACACCAACAAGAAGCTTGAGGAGGCCAATGAACAAATCGAGAGCCTCAAGGCCCAGCTCGCCTCCTCAACTTCTGACTTGGAGATTGCTCAGGGCCAGAATTGTCGTTTTGAAGGACCAAAAAGAAAAGAATTTTGATGCCTGGATGGACACCCCGGAGTTCAAGGACTTGATGGAGGAGCACGATGCCCTTACTTACCCCGTGAGCTACAAAGAAGGCTAGGATGCCGCAGTTGAGGCCATTCAGGTTGAGTACCCGGAAATGCTCAAGGATTCTTCCTTCCCTTGTCCTCTCAAGATCCCAAGGATGGGGGGAGTAACAGATAGGGTTGTGGATCTTATCCGTGAAGGGGAACGACCAGTTCCTTCTCCTGATCATGGAGCTTCTTCGTCTAAGGCTCCAGTTGCTCAGAAAAGAAAAGAGCCTGAATCTAGCTCCGAAGAAGAGGGATCCTCCTCTGAGGAAGAGGCCGAGCCTACTGCGAAGAAGGCCGGGGTGGAAGAACCTCCTAAGCCAGCATCTCCAAAGGCATCTAAAACGTCTGAGGACACTTCTGAGGAGACCTCCGCGGAGACTTCCGAGGGGCCAACTCAGGAAACGTCTAATGAGACTTCAGAGAGTAGCTCCGAGGAGTTCGAGCCTTCTAAGTCGAGTTCTTAACTTTTATATTTTAATTATTTTGTGAAGTACTTTTAAAAGTCTGACTTTGTTACCCTTCGGGGTTTTATTTAAGCTATCTTAAGTTGTTTGTTTGCTCTTTTACTATTTTTTCTACGTACTCGTACTATTTTAGGGGAGTTAGATAGTTTACTAGCCTTTCCATAGATTTCCCTTACATTTCTCCGTACTTATACTAAAAATAAATAAGCAAACTCAACCATGCATAAAAAAAATCAAACAGCTCTAGGATAAGTTCTATGGAAACTTTATAAATTGTAAACTCTTGGGATTCATCGCTTACATAATTCTTCGTAGAGCTAGATTTTGAAATAATAGTCTTTTAAAACTAATATATGAAATCCTAAGCAAGCAAAACTTCAAGGTGCTTTTCAACCTTATTTCCACTATAGTATGTATAAACTATAGGTAGTAAACTTTCAAGTTTTGAGCATGCCAAGTCCGAGGAATTTTTTCTCCTTCCATGGTCTCCAACTTATAAGTTCCTCTTCCTTGAACGCTCTTAACCTTATATAGCCCTTCCCAATTTGGGGTGAGCTTTCCTTTCTGCCCTACTTCAGAAGCTTCCACTTTTATCAGGACCAAATCTCCTTCCTTGAAGAATCTCTCTTTCACCCTCAGGTTGTAATAGAAAGAGGCTTTTTTCTGATATTCCACTATCTTTGCGCACGCGCATCTCGTACTTTATTTATTAAATCCGGGGCTAATCTTTGCCCCTCCTCGTTTTCCTCAGCATTAAAAGCTTGATGAATGTGATATTTCTACTGGTACGACTACCTCTTCCCTGTATGCTAACATAAAAGACGTTGTTTTAGTTGTGACTCTACATGTAGTTCTGTATGCCCAAAGTATTGGCAGTATTTCATCCACCCAATTATTTCTGGACTTTTCAATCCTCTTCTTTAACCCATCAAGGATGATCTGATTTACAACCTCTACCTGCCCATTAGCTTGGGGGTGAGCAACAGAGGTGAATCTCAAGTCGATTTCATTCTCTTCGCAATACTTTCTGAACTCTTTATTATTAAATTGTGTTCCGTTATCAGTGACCAGGATTCGAGGAATTCCATATCTGCATATGATATTTTCCCACATGAATTGTGCAACCTATTTGGTTGTGATCTTGGCTAAAGGTTTAGCTTTGATCCACTTAGTAAAATAATCTATAGCTACAATTAGGAACTTCCTTTGTGCAGTGGCCATGGGAAAAGGCCCAAGTATATCCATTCCCCATATAGCAAAAAGGATGGGAGAATTGATGGAAGTCAGCATCTCAGGAGGTTGTCGAACAACTGGTGCATGCTTCTGAGAACGTTCACATTTCTTCACATAGTCTTTGGCATCGGCCATCATCTCTGGCCAATAAAAGCCTAAACGGGTTACCTTATGTGCCAGTGCTCTGCCCCCTAAGTGTGAAGAAAATATCATATGCAGAGATGACTGCTCTTGTGTTTCGTGACTCAATTTACCTTAACAAGATGCCTACGTACCTTACTGTGTGCTAAGGATCAAGTCAAAAAATGTAGTTCTGATGGATGGGGGTGAGACCCCTTAGATGTTGGGAGTCCTTGTATTGGACTAGGGTTATGAAACTTGGGGGACAAGTCTAAGAATTGGGATAGACTTTGGAGCCCTATAATAAAGGAATCAGAATCCTTGTTGGTTTGGGTTCCCTCTAGGCTATTTTTCATAAAGTTACATTACTGATTGGACTCGTTTAATGAGCTGTTTATCCACCCTATTTATTAATTATGAAATAAATAAATATTCAGGGTTATTGGGCCTTCTTTATTCCGCCAGGCCTGATCAATGTCATACATATGGCCTTCTTTAATGGGCCTTTGTAATTAATACAACATTAATGACGTAATTAAGGTTTATTTTTCCCTATCATTTGCCCCCTAACTTCTAGAAAATTGCAAAAGATTTCGTAGAAGTTAAGTTCATTTGTTCCTTTACAGGGTATCGTTTTTGCGTAAAGTGCGGAGCGACATACATAATTATAATGATTTGCCTGGTTTGTGGCTTTATGTTTTTTATTAGGGTTCCCCTATTATTTTCTTTCCTATTTCTATGAATTTTTCCTTAATTTCTGGGATTTATCCTTAATTTTCAGAATTTATCCTTAATTTTCAAGAATTTATCTTTAATTTCCATAATTTATTCTTAATTTCCAGGATTTATCCTTAATTTTTCAGAATTTATACTTAATTTCCAGGATTTATTCTTAATTTTTCAGCCTTTGTTCGACCAGGATCCTAGTCGTTTGGACGACCTGGATCCTAATCGAAATTTCGGCCAGCTCCTGGTGCCTGGTCGAATACAAACGACCAGGATCCATGACCAGGAATTCATCCTGGATCCTCGTCGTTTTAACGACCTGGATCCTCGTCATTTTAACGACCTGGATCCTGGTCAAAATTTTGGCATATTCTTGGCTCCTGGTCGAATACAAATGACCAGGATTCACGACTAGGGATTCGACCTGGATCCTAGTCGAATAAACGACCTGGATCCTGGTCAAATTTTTGGTCATTTTTTGGTTCCTGTTCGAAGTCAAATGAACAGGATCCACAACCAGGAATTCGACCTAGAATATTCTACACAATAGTTTGGATAATGTGATGTCCAACAGGGTGATTGCCTGCAAGGATGCAAGGAAGATATCGGATTCCATGGAGAGACAGTGTCATGGTACAAAAGCAATAAAAAAGAATAGGATAGCTGTTCTTGTGCAAGAATATGAGCAATTTGATGTCAAGACTGATGAGTCAATTACTGACATCTATGATATATTTCTAATTCTCTTTTCACCACCTATATATACATACACCCCATACACAAACTTCTTCACCAATTCACAAACTCTCAAACACAAATTCTCTCTCAAACACAACTCTTATTCTCTCTAATCAATTTTCATGGCACCCAAGAGATAAAGAACTCAATTCGATAGAAGCGCCACCGATTCTTCAACTTCGAGTGGTGTGAGGCCCAGGTTTTCTACTCCTGAGGCTGAGGAGGAGTACACGAGGCTTCTCGCGAAGCCTATTCCTAAAGAGAGAGGGTTCCTGTCATCTCCCCGGATCCACGACCAAAGAATGACCAGGATCCACGACCAAAGAATGGTCGCTTCAGTCTATCTCCCCGGTTGACTACCAGGACTTTGTCCTTCAACAGGACTTGGAAGCCAACGAGCTGTTTGGAGCTCAGGCCATGGCGATGGTAACTTATTTTTCCTATTCATTTTTATTTCATTCATTTTCTTACCGGAAACTTTATTGTTTCTTTCCTTTCCTTTTTTTTCAGGCCAACATCCATTTTCAAGGGGCACTCCATCAAGTTAAGGCTTGGAAGGTGGCGTATGACCACACCAACAAGAAGCTTGAGGAGGCCAATGAACAAATCGAGAGCCTCAAGGCCCAGCTCGCCTCCTCAACTTCTGACTTGGAGATTGCTCAGGGCCAGAATTGTCGTTTTGAAGGACCAAAAAGAAAAGAATTTTGATGCCTGGATGGACACCCCGGAGTTCAAGGACTTGATGGAGGAGCACGATGCCCTTACTTACCCCGTGAGCTACAAAGAAGGCTAGGATGCCGCAGTTGAGGCCATTCAGGTTGAGTACCCGGAAATGCTCAAGGATTCTTCCTTCCCTTGTCCTCTCAAGATCCCAAGGCTGGGGGGAGTAACAGATAGGGTTGTGGATCTTATCCGTGAAGGGGAACGACCAGTTCCTTCTCCTGATCATGGAGCTTCTTCGTCTAAGGCTCCAGTTGCTCAGAAAAGAAAAGAGCCTGAATCTAGCTCCGAAGAAGAGGGATCCTCCTCTGAGGAAGAGGCCGAGCCTACTGCGAAGAAGGCCGGGGTGGAAGAACCTCCTAAGCCAGCATCTCCAAAGGCATCTAAAACGTCTGAGGACACTTCTGAGGAGACCTCCGCGGAGACTTCCGAGGGGCCAACTCAGGAAACGTCTAATGAGACTTCAGAGAGTAGCTCCGAGGAGTTCGAGCCTTCTAAGTCGAGTTCTTAACTTTTATATTTTAATTATTTTGTGAAGTACTTTTAAAAGTCTGACTTTGTTACCCTTCGGGGTTTTATTTAAGCTATCTTAAGTTGTTTGTTTGCTCTTTTACTATTTTTTCTACGTACTCGTACTATTTTAGGGGAGTTAGATAGTTTACTAGCCTTTCCATAGATTTCCCTTACATTTCTCCGTACTTATACTAAAAATAAATAAGCAAACTCAACCATGCATAAAAAAAATCAAACAGCTCTAGGATAAGTTCTATGGAAACTTTATAAATTGTAAACTCTTGGGATTCATCGCTTACATAATTCTTCGTAGAGCTAGATTTTGAAATAATAGTCTTTTAAAACTAATATATGAAATCCTAAGCAAGCAAAACTTCAAGGTGCTTTTCAACCTTATTTCCACTATAGTATGTATAAACTATAGGTAGTAAACTTTCAAGTTTTGAGCATGCCAAGTCCGAGGAATTTTTTCTCCTTCCATGGTCTCCAACTTATAAGTTCCTCTTCCTTGAACGCTCTTAACCTTATATAGCCCTTCCCAATTTGGGGTGAGCTTTCCTTTCTGCCCTACTTCAGAAGCTTCCACTTTTATCAGGACCAAATCTCCTTCCTTGAAGAATCTCTCTTTCACCCTCAGGTTGTAATAGAAAGAGGCTTTTTTCTGATATTCCACTATCTTTGCGCACGCGCATCTCGTACTTTATTTATTAAATCCGGGGCTAATCTTTGCCCCTCCTCGTTTTCCTCAGCATTAAAAGCTTGATGAATGTGATATTTCTACTGGTACGACTACCTCTTCCCTGTATGCTAACATAAAAGACGTTGTTTTAGTTGTGACTCTACATGTAGTTCTGTATGCCCAAAGTATTGGCAGTATTTCATCCACCCAATTATTTCTGGACTTTTCAATCCTCTTCTTTAACCCATCAAGGATGATCTGATTTACAACCTCTACCTGCCCATTAGCTTGGGGGTGAGCAACAGAGGTGAATCTCAAGTCGATTTCATTCTCTTCGCAATACTTTCTGAACTCTTTATTATTAAATTGTGTTCCGTTATCAGTGACCAGGATTCGAGGAATTCCATATCTGCATATGATATTTTCCCACATGAATTGTGCAACCTATTTGGTTGTGATCTTGGCTAAAGGTTTAGCTTTGATCCACTTAGTAAAATAATCTATAGCTACAATTAGGAACTTCCTTTGTGCAGTGGCCATGGGAAAAGGCCCAAGTATATCCATTCCCCACATAGCAAAAAGGATGGGAGAATTGATGGAAGTCAGCATCTCAGGAGGTTGTCGAACAACTGGTGCATGCTTCTGAGAACGTTCACATTTCTTCACATAGTCTTTGGCATCGGCCATCATCTCTGGCCAATAAAAGCCTAAATGGGTTACCTTATGTGCCAGTGCTCTGCCCCCTAAGTGTTGCCCGTAGATACCTTCGTGTACTTCTTCAAGTGCCAAACGTGCCTCATCAGGTCTGAGACATCTTAAATAAGGAACCATATAAGATCTTTTGTACAGAATCCCATCGATCAAGGAATATCTCAGTGCTCGAAGAGCCAATTTTCGTGATTCAGTCACATCATTTGGCAGCCAACCAGTTTGAATATGGGCCTTAATGGGATCTATCCATGATGTCCCTAGCCCTATAGAGGCTACAAGCTTATCATCAATGCTCCGTGTTTTCAGAAGACGGAAGTACACACTTCCTGAGCTCTTCTCTATCTCTGATGAAGCGGCCTTAGACAACGCATTTGCCTTAGCATTTTCCTCCCTTGGAATGTGCTCAACATGACATTCATCGAACTGAGTCATCATAGCCCTTGCTAGGTGAACATACCTAGCCATTATTTCATCTCTTGTCTCAAACTCTCCCTTGACCTGGGATATGATCAGCTTTGAATCCCCACAGACTTTCAAGTTCTTGACCCTCAATATTCCTGCCAGGCCGAGGATAGCTATCAGAGCTTCATACTCAGCTTCATTATTTATGGTTGGGAAGTCTAACTTCATGACATATTCAATCAAGAACACATCTGGGCTTTGTAAAACAAGCCCTGCTCCACTCGAATTTATTTTTGATGCTCCATCAAAATAGAGAACCTGGTATTCCTTCTTTTTAATTCCCTCTTCGCCCTCTTTTTTATCTCATTTACTACCTTCCACGCCTTGAGGTATAGTATCTTCCTGTCCCCCAACTTCTTGGTTGGGTATGGTACATTTCACCACGAAGTCAGCCAATTCATGGGCTTTTATTGCCGTTCGATGTTAGTACTTAATATCAAACTCTCCCAATTCTATCGTCCACTTAATCAGCCTTCTGCTAGCCTTGGGGCTGTGAATGATATTTCTCAAGGGCTGATTTGTTAGCACTTCAATTTTATGAGCTTGAAAATAAGGACGCAACTTCCTCAAAGCCATTACTCGGGCTAGAGCAAACTTTTCAATAGTCGAATAATTTAACTTAGCTCCATGCAGGATTTTACTAACATAGTATATGGGTTTCTTGACTTTAAGTTCCTTCTTAACCAATACAACGCGCAAGGCATTTTCTGAAACGGCCAAGTATAAGTATAAAGTTTCATTCAGAGCTAGTTTGGCCAACAACGGGGCTTGAGCCATATACTTTTTTAATCCCTCAAAGGCTTCCTGACTTTCCTCAGTCAATATGAAATCTTTCACCTTCTTCAAGGATTTGAAGAATGACAAGCACTTGTCCCGAGATTTGGAGATGAACCGCCCCAATACAGCAACCCTTCCAGTGAGCTTTTGAACATCTTTGACAGTCTTTGGAGGCTCCATGTCCAAAATTGCCTTTATTTTATCAGGATTTTCCTCAATTCCCCTCTTGGAGACCATCAATCCCAAAATTTTTCCAGATCCAACTCCAAAAGCACACTTTGCAGGATTTAACATCATTTTGTGATATATCAGGACCTCAAAAGCTTCCCTCAAATGGGCTATGTGGTCAGTCTTCACCAAACTCTTAACTAACATATCGTCAACATAAACTTCCATAGTTTTGCCAATAAGATCCTTAAAAATCTTATTTACCAATCTTTGATAGGCGGTTCCTGCATTCTTGAGACCAAACGCCATAACAAGATAACAAAAAACACCAAAGTCGGTGATGAATGATACCTTAGGGATGCCATCCTTACGCATTTTAATCTGATTGTATCCACTAAATCCATCCATGAAACTCAGCATCTCATGACCAGCGGTTGCATCTATCAAGGTATCTATCCTCGGCAATGGGAAACAATCCTTTGGGCATGCATCATTTAGATCAGTGAAGTCCACGCACATTCTCCATGTTCCATTAGCCTTCTTTACCATTACAGGATTTGCTAACGATTCTGGAACTGTATCTCTTCAATGAAACCAGCCTCTAAGAGCTTTTTTACTTCTTGCTTAATAGATTCCTGCCTTTCCGGAGCAAAACTTCTTTTCTTTTGTTTCACAGTCTTTCGATTTGGATCTACGTTTAGCTTGTGAGTGATCAGTTCCAGGTCTATGCCAGGTATATCAGCTGCTGACCATGCAAATACATCATTATTCTCTTGTAAAAACTTCACCAACTTCCCTCTAATGGGCTCCTCTAGTGACACTCCAATGAAAGTTACTTTCTCAGGATCCTCGGAAGCCAAAGGAATCGAAACCAAGTCTTCTGCTGGCTTCCCTCTTTTCTCATCATTCTCACGGATATCCGGATCTTCAATAGGCAGAACCTTCCCCCCAACTCCCTAAGAGAGGCCACATAACAACTCATTGCCATCTTTTGATCTCCTCTCTCTTCTCCAATCCCATTCCGGGCGGGAAACTTCATCACTGAATGGTAAGAAGAAGAGACTTCCTTGAAAGCATGTATTCCCGTTCTTCCCATAATTACATTGTAAGTTGATCCAACCTTTACCACTACGAAGTCTAACATATGTGTTTTCTATCTTGGTTCCTGACCTACGGTCATCGATAACTTAATTGTTCCTTCCACGGGGTATTTCACTCCAGCAAATCCATATATCCGCATATCAGTTGGGGTTAATTGAGAATCATTGTAACCCATCCTTATAAAGGTATCATGAAGCAAAATATCCACCAAGGCACCATTGTCTACAAGGACCCTCTTCACTGGGTTGTTCCCTATTATCGGTGTTATGACCAGAGGATCGTCATGTAGAAATTTAACACCCTCCAAGTCAGAATCATCGAACGTCATTGTGACTCCTGTCCTAGCCCTCTTTGGGGCTTCCCCGACAATATGCATAACTTCTCTAGTATAGGCTTTTCTCGAGTTTCTGGATAAGCCCGCAGCAGTTGGTCCTCTAAAAATTGTATTTATCACTAGCCCTCGGGGTTGTAGCCCTCCAAAGATTGCATTTATCACCGGTCCCCTGGGCTGGGGATTTCTCCCCTGATCATCTTGATCCCTCCTACGATCATCGAAATTCTTTCTTCCATTGTTATTCCCATCTCCTCCATCTCCAGTATACTTGCTCAACCTTCCATTTCGAATGAGAAACTCTATTTCATCCTTCGATTGTCTACACTCATCGGTGTCATGACCAACATCCTTGGGAAATCTGCAATATTTGCTCTTATCTAGCTTGGTAGGATCAGCCTTCAGAGGCTTAGGCCAACGAACATCTCTATCCTTCTCAATTTTCATCAAGATCTGACTTCTAGGAGCATTCAACTTAGCACATTTAGTGAACTTTTGTCCAGGTCATCCCTTCTTCGAGGTTGAATCATTGTTTTGCTCAGTTCTAGGATACTTATCCATAACAATATATTCCAGATCAATTTTTTGCTTCTCGCTACCAGTGGGCTCGTTATTCACTACCATTTTCCTCATGCTCTCCTCCACTTCGATGTACATCCCGGCCCTGTCTTGGAGCTGCATCATGCTTTCAGGGGGGCGCTTGGCTAATGACATCTGGAAGAACTCATCCCTAGTTCCCTGTTGCAGTGCTATCATAGCTACCTTGTCATCAAGGTCTGGGACCTTCAAAGCTTCTTTGGTAAAACGATTCAAATATTTTCTCAAGGACTCTTTTGCTCCCTGCACAATGCTTATGAGGGATGCTAAACTTTTTTCATGCACTCTCCCACTGATGAATTGCTTAATAAAAGCTTGACTTATCTCTTTGAAGGACCTAATAGAATTCAGGGGCAAACGACTATACCTTTTTTGAGCCATTCCCGACATGGTTTGAGGAAAGGACCGACACTTAATAGTGTTGTTCACGGGCTGCAGCAACAGTGCATTAGAGAATTTCCTAACATGATTAGCGGGATCTCCAGTTCCATCATAAGCTTTGATAGTGGGCATTTTATATTTTCTTGAGATATGGGCATTCATTATCTCTTCAGTGAAGGGTGGAGTGGGATCATCAGGATCTTCTAGGGGCAGAATATCACTTGGACCAGCCCTCGGGACAACAGCCCTTCTCTTTTGTGGACCATCCAGGTCTATGATTGGAGGAGGATTTCTCCTTCTCGGTGATAATGGGGGTCTGGGGGTTAGGTGTACCTCCAGGTCGTACTTCATCCTTTAAATCTCAGCCTCGTGAGCCCTGATTCTTTCCTGCACTTCTTGGGGATTCATCCCTCGGGTGCTCCTAAGACGTTGGTTACCATCAGGCATCGGCTCTTTACCAGCACGCCTCCTTCTTGGGGCCACATCATCATTTGAATATTTGGAGTCTCTCTCAGTGTAAGGGCCAGAGAATTCTTGATCCTCCGGGATAGGAGCCAAACCACGTATATATTGGGGCGTCTGCCCTCGTGCTTCACTCCGATTAGCATGTCCACTTCCTCCAACCTTAGGGTATAAGGGCATCCCATATGGGGGGTTAGTTGTCACAATAGTAGAATACCCATACCCAACGGGTCGAGGATTTACAGGTGCATGTAGCTGCTGAAATTGGGAATTCATCCCTTGAGGAGCCGGGGGATTCGTCCCTTGTAGAGCTGGGGCATTCGTCCCTTGTGGAGCTGGGGGATTCGTCCCTTGTGGCTGAGGCTCAGTTGCCCCTATTGGGGTTCTCCTTTGGTAGAGGCGTAGGACGAGTGTGGGGGTATATCCACAATTGACGAAATCATTTGAGTTGTTCCAGCTGGTGTTCCTTCTGGGGCGTTGTTTCTATTCCGTGTTCTCGCCATGGTTGTTGTTATGCTTTCCCACAGACGGCGCCAAATGTTATGGACTGAAAACTAGGGTGTATTAACTGTTGTATTTATTACTAGGGTTCGTGAGCTTCGAGGCTCGATTTGACTGCTCTTATGTTTCGTGACTCAATCTGCCTTAACAAGATGCCTACGTACCTTGCTGTGTGCTAAGGATCAAGTCAAAAAATGTAGTTCTGATGGATGGGGGTGAGACTCCTTATATAGATATTGGGAGTCCTTGAATTGGACTAGGGTTATGAGACTTGGGGGACAAGTCTCAGAATTGGGATAGACTTTGGAACCCTATAATAAAGGAATCGGAATCCTTGTTGGTTTGGGTGCCCTCTAGGCTATCTTTCATAGAGGTACATTACTGATTGGACTCATTTAATGAGTTGTTTATCCTCCCTATTTATTAATTACGAAATTAATAAATATTCAGGGTTATTGGGGCTTCTTTGTTCCATCAGGCCTGATCAATGTTATACATATGGCCTTCTTTAATGGGCCTTTGTAATTAATGCAACATTAATGACGTAATTAAGGTTTATTTTTCCCTATCAAATGTCAAATAATCATGTTCACACTAATATGAAAAATAAATAAATATGCGTGTTTATTTAATATAATTTTATTGTTAGAAAGTATCTATAATATAATTTTAAGAAGAAATAGAATGTTAAGTTTTAGTTATTTGATCAAACTGGCCGTAAAAAATTAAATAGGTCTATAATTATGGGATAAATGGAGTAGTGTTAGATGTACACATAATTCATAATTTTATTCGATTTTTGATTTAGACCAATATATTTAGGCTTATTTCGAACTAAGCATCAGAATCTACTCAATTTTAGAAAACACAAAAAAAAAAATTACAAATGTATCAGAGCTCGATCGAGTTGAAGGGTATTTTTCAATTAGCATATTTAGAAAGTTCATTTATTGGATCGATGAGAACGTTATATCACTTAAATAAGGTGTTTCTAACAACCTACATCCACATGTATTAACATGTTCTACACCTTTATAAGAACAAGTCAATAATATGTAAAATTGTAAGATTAATTTACTGTGAATTGTTGTGGATTTGACCCGATTTATGAAAAATACTCAATATTTTATGCAAATTATCGCACGGTCGGGTAAAGTTACGACATTGTACTCAACGAATTTTTTTTCTCATATTCCACTTTGTTCAAATAAAATACATACTAATAACAAAATTTAAACTATGTGTATGTAATTTTTTACTACAGACGAAATCTTAAAAAGCAAATTTGATATTCTAATTTATATTCCATGCATAATCAAAAGAAAGATTTTAATTGTTTTTTGCAATAAAAAGAATCTAGCAATTAAGTAATTTGAAAAATGAATTGATTTTAACAATTTTAGATAGTACCCTAGTTAAAAAACTGTAAATTGTATATTATTTTATATAACTAAAATTATATATGAATGTAAAAGTTTTTAATTAAAATGTTGAACTTCTTGCAATTGTTTAATTTAGGATGAAATAATTCATGTTATTATAAAATTATTTTCATATTTGAAATTATAATATATAACTTAAACTTATATACACACACTAAAATCTATGATTTGATTCGAGTTATTTTATGTTAAAAATGAAAAGTAATTATATTGATCAAATAAATTATCGTATTATTCATAAGAACATTAAAGCATTAGAAATTTAAGTACTAATATTTATAAATATTTAATCGAATTTAGAAAAATTTGGTACAAGAAACCAATATATATGATTAATGAATTTGTATATGAAAAAAATGAAATGTATGATTAATGAATTTGTATATGAAAAAAGTTAAAATCATTCAAAAAGTGACAATAATTAAAACAACGCTACATTAATCTCAATACTAGAAAACAAAACAATATATAGTGTTACACTAACCCTACCACACGCAATTACATATTCTAGAGTACATATCTCATGTATAAATAGTAGATATGCATGTTAACTAAACACTGCCGTAAATAAACAATATTATACTCGTATTTCAATATGAGAAATTTGTGAATGGGTCGAGACATCTTCTATATTATATGCACCAAGTTTTCATCACCTTACACTCATATATATTTGAATTACGCAAATTATAATAAACAACAACATAATTGACTTAGAGATAACGTACAATCAAAATATTTGTTATCATGAGAATCATCAAGTGTTGCCCAATAAAGTTATTATTTAAGGGAGGTTGGATACATTACTAAATAAATCGATGTATTATGAAAGTAAAGTAAGAATAGATGAATCGAATAACGGTTTATATTGATCTTTGATAAACTGTTACAAATTCTCTCAAGAACAATATTCTTAAGAGCTTCTAGGTTATACGAATACTCGTGTTAAGCACCATATATAAAGTGTTAACCTATTATGTGTTTATATACCACACAGCTACACTCAATCACTACCAATCACAAGATATGTTATTGTATAATTCTATCACTTTCTATACATATCTAAATCAACTACGATCCTATAAATTAGCACCTTCTGATTTATCTCGCAGTTATTACTTGTCATCCAAGTCATTCTCAATGGATAATCTGATCAACGGATATATATATGCTATAGCTTTAACGGATATTCAAATATAGATATTAATGGATGACTGAATAGATTGTCAACGGATGATAATGAAGCTTTCAACGGATAATCATATCCTAACAATTGATCATATCCTGATTCCTCTATCAGATCCTGACGCCTTAATAAATCCTGAATCCTGATATAGACAGTTCCTAACAATATCCCCCAATTTATACTTTACAGAATAAGCATAAATTCCAAGTTAATGTCTAGTCCCAAAAACCAAAGAGACAAATTGTAGAGTACAAAGCATACTTTGTTTCAGAATTGAATCTTCATATTTCTTGATAAACTCTGCAGTATCTCTGAAAAAAGCTTTAACTCTGTTATCAATCTTCTTCAACTATATCTCTTCTAATCTGATCTTCAAGTTCTTCTTATATCCATATTTATCTGACAATTGATAGATAGCAGCCCTTAAGTTTCTGATAGGAATTCTTTCAATCATCAACTCCTCCAATGTCACATATCAAGCTTTAAAACCATCAGGATTCATAGTTATGTGTCTCTGTGTAAGAATATTTTCAATCACAGCTTCTCCTTTCTTTATGTTGACTTCTTGCCCTTTGAAATTTATGTAAGTAGGAATGTATGATCCAAAGTAATATTTACCATCATCCAATTTGAACTAACACATCATCAAAAGTCTTCTTTGCTTGCTTATCACCATCATCATCAGAATTGGTATTTCTTCTCAAAACCGATTCAGGTTGACACTTTGTCTTTGGTACTATCTCCCTCCTTTTGGAATCTAGACTATGTAGAAGAGAGAGAATAACATCCAACTTCAAAAATTTTACATTCTAACCAGCCTCCAGAGTTGTCAGCTTTTCAGACACGTGATCTTGCTTAGTCTCCATGCTGAACATCCTCTTTATCAAGCCATTATGTTTATTTGTTCCTTTAAGAGTCACAAAAAGATCAACAATCTCTTCTCTAAGATCAACATTATCTTGTTTAAGTGTAGAGACCGAAGAATGCAATCCTTTGACTAAAACTTTTGTGGCCTTGATAGATGTTTTCATATCAGAATTAGAAACCAAATGAACAACATGATCAGCTAAAGTCTGAGCAGATTCTAGAAAGATCTTTTCACTTGGTAATCTCCAAGAGTGATTCCATTCATGAGCCTTATTAGTACTAAGAGTAGGAGCATGACCAGATGATAACCAAAATTAGACATTTTAGATGCTTCAAAATTAGCATCATCAGGATTATCATCATCAGAATTATCAGACTCATCATCATCACCAGAAGATTTCACAAGATCATCAGATGCAGTATCAGGAACTATGCCTTTGAGCTTTAAATTAAAACTTGACTTAGAAGGCTTAGTTACATGTAAAGATCCCGAAAGAAAAGAACCATAAGTACCTAAATCTCTCTATTCTTTTAAAGTGATCTCATCACTTCTCACACCACTCATCTCATGACTTTTAATAGTCAGAGTTTCCTCACAAAGATTAACTAAATCCAGACACTCAACCACCTCTCCTTTTTCCAGGTAAGGATCATGCCGCTCTTTAATTCTGTTTTTCTCTAAATCTTTTATCTCATTCTCACATGAAAGGCTCAGATAAGTTTGTCCTATAGAAATAAGAGGTGGCTGAGAAGAGTTGTCTGTGATCAAATGACTAGAGGTATTCCTTTATAAAGGTCTAATCATAGTCATGTCATCAGATAAAATAGAGTGTGAAAGATTTGTACCTTGAGCGGTAAAAACCATTGGTATGACTTTGAGTTGTTGTACCAAGATGGTGTCTGTAGAAGTAACCAGTACATCAGAATGTGTTGTGTCAAGAACAACTGCATCAGGAATTATTATTGAATCAGGAATGTGCTTCTTGTTAGGAGTTGACCCTCTATCAGAATTTATAAAGAAGTCTGCAACATAACTTTGAACTGTTGGTTCTTGTGTGACTTGAGGTGTAGAAGCTTCTTCAATCCTTTGAACTGAAGGTTCTTGTACACTTCCCTGAAAAATAGGATCATTGATAACATCATCTAATTAAGCAATATGCTATTGATGAGCTTTCTTGTCTTATATTGTCTTCTGAATATCATCAGCCACATAAATATGACTTCCTTGAGCAATATCAGGAATAGTCAAAAGAATCTCAGTGCTTGCACCTATACTTTGAGCATGTGGTTCTTGTGTAGCTGGGGCATTAACATGTGCATCTTTACTTTGAGAAGATGGTTCTTGTGGACTATACCCCTTCTGTGGTGATTGAAGCTTGGTCTTTTTACTGATATATACTGTTAAAGTATTTTCTTGTCTCTTGATAGACTTCTGTAGACCAACTTCCTTAGCAATATTATCAATTTTTGTTGTTTGAGAATCAGTAATTGTCTGATCAAGATTTGTCACTATCATGTCAGGAATTGCTTGAGACCTGTCAGGATTTGACGATGACTTATCAGGATTTGTTGATTCCTGATCCAGAGCAATATCAGCCAATACATTAAGACCATATGTTTGCTTTGAAACTCTTTCTGCTTCCTTGATCAGTCTCAATTTCTTGGGCTTAGCAGCTGCAATTGAAATTTGGTCTTCTTCTGCAATAGCACCAATATCCTCCATTGGTCTAGCAGGCATCTTGAACACAATTGGACCATCACTATCATTATCAGTATCTGATGGCTCGTCTACCAGCTTAACATAAGCCATAGTCTTCCTTCTCTTTCTTCCTACATTCTCCTTGATGCTTGTTAATGAGGAAACACTTCTCTTCCTTACTCCACCTTGTTTTTCCAATGATTTAGATGAATGTGAAATAATCTTTAGACCTGATTGTCTCTGAGACACATCAGTCAAAGCTATTGTCTTTGATTTTGCAACTGATTCTTTTTTAGAAGAAACATAGGTGATAGAGTGTTTCGATTTAAGTGAAGAAAAATGAACACTGTGGTCAGGAATAGGGTTGGATGTGCCCTGTTCCATAGTGTCAGGATTTGGAAAACTGTACTTGGTATACATTTTATTGGACAAAAACACCAACAATTCTCTTGGTAAAACTGTACCTCTCCTGAAAGTATCTTTCCTTTTTGCTAAATCAATCAGAGATTTAAAATTGATTTGAAAAATCATTACCAATCATCTTTTTCAAAACTTTCACCAGGAAAAAGATATGTAAAAATCAATTGTAAGAACCTGGTGTAACCGACACCACCATTTTTATCATTAAATCTAGATATCAAGAATTGCATAATAGTGTTACCATGATCAAAAGTATGACCATATATCAATGAGTAACCTATCTGCAGTGAAGATATTGGAAGGGCATCAAAATTAGATACCTTATTCAGAAAAGCTCTGCTTATACAGTCAAAATAGAAATTCCATTCTTTTCATAGCTTTGTTCTGAACATCTTCAGAGCCTTAGTAAAATCAATAATATGACCAATCTCTCTGACCCATTCAAAGAGTGTTGCAGTAGGAGTCACAACCGGTGTCCTGCCATTCAGCGCAGACAATTTCAAAGCTGCCTCAACTATAGTTGCATTGATCTCATATTCCTAATTTTTGTAGGTAAATAGAATGACCCCTTTCTCAGCATCAACAGTTGAATTCTCCCAAATCTGCATAATCTGTTTAAACCAAATTCTAGAAGGAGCAGTGAGAGCATACCCAATATCACTTTGGGCTAAAAAATCCTAAATTACTCTGAAAACATCGGGAATTTCAGTTTCATGCAAAATGGCTTTAAAGTTTGTAGCCGGAAAGTTGTGTGATTAAACACATACTTAATAGTAGAGAAAGAAGAAACAGATTTAATAGTAGCCATTCAAAAATTAGGGGTTTGAGCGAAGATATGAGAGTTCGGAAAATTTGTGAAAAGCAGTGTGTGTATAGTGTATGTCTAAGATAGAGAATAACAATTAATCATGAACTGATTATATCAGATCGAGATAACAAGACACTAATGCACATGGCATATTCTGATTGGATAGAATAATTAATGGAAAAATTAATGTATAGTTCTAGTTAAACATGCATAACTTTCAAGGAGCATAAAAAATATTGCGCCTAAAAACTAGCAATTATGCTACCACAAATATCCAAATTACAAACAACTCAATAATAATGCACAAGAATAATTCTCAAATATACTTAATTTAAATTAAGTATGAATTAGAAAAAATAATTGAACAGAATCATAACATACTCACAACCAGTATCAGAATTTGACTACAACATCAGGATTTAATGTATCAAGATCCGACGAAGGAAATCAGTATCTGATAAATCAATTTTTATCATAGCTAACCATCCCAAGCTCATGGAGTAACTTTCCAAACATTGCTTTTGGTAAGGGTTTGTTGAAGATATCAGCTACTTGTTGATCAGTCGGAACAAAGTGAAGCTCAATTGTTCCTTCCATGACATGCTCCCTGATAAAATAATATCGAATATGGATATGTTTAGTGAGTGAGTGTTGTACTGGATTACATGTCAATGTAATGGCGCTTTGATTATCACAAAATATAGGAATCTTTGAGTAAGACAATCCATAGTCCAACAGTTGATTTTTCATCCAAAGAATCTGAGCACAGCAACTGCCAGCGGTAATATATTCAGATTCAGCTGTAGATGTAGATATTGATTACTGCTTCTTGCTTTTCCAGGTAACCAATCTACCACCTAAATACTGACAGCCACCTGAGGTACTCTTCCTGTCGATTTTGCATCCAGCAAAATCTGCATCAGAATAGCCAACTAGACTGAAATCTAATTCTCTTGTATACCATAAGTCAAGAGATTGAGTCCCATTTAAGTATCTCAGAATTCTTTGTACAACAATTAAATGAAGTTCCCTGGGTTTGGCCTGAAATCTTGCACACAAGCAGGCCGCATACATAGTATTTGGTCTACTAGCAGTTAGATAAAGCAATGAACCAATTATACCTTGGTAAGCAGTGACATCAATTTCTTTACCTTGGTCTGGATCTAACTTTGTAGCAGTGGCCATTGGAGTTGCAGCAGTTGTACTTTCTTGCATATTGAACCTAGTCAATAGATATTTTGTATACTTAGATTGATTAATGAAAATTCCCTCATCAGTTTGTGTAACTTGTAGCCCAAGAAAGTAACTCAACTCTCCCATCATACTCATTTGGTACCTTGACTTCATAAGATTAGAAAATTTCTTGCACAACTTGTTGCTAGTAGACCCAAAGATAATATAATAAACGTAAATTTGCACCAAAAGAAGATCACTACCTTTATTTATATAAAACAAGGTTTTGTTAATGGTACCTCTTTTAAAACCACTTTCAATCAGAAATTTAGCAAGTGTTTCATGCCAGGCCCTTGGTGCTTGTTTGAGTCCATATAAAGCTTTGTCAAGTCTTTACACATGATCAGGAAATTTGGGATCTATGAATCCAGGTGGTTGCTCAACATATACTTCTTCTTTAACTCTCCATTCAGAAAGGCACTCTTGACATCCATCTGAAAGACTTTGAACTTCTTGTGTACAACATATGCTAAGAAAATCTGAATAGCTTCCAGTCTTACCACAGGAGCAAATGTCTCATCATAATCAATGCCTTCTTATTGTGAATAGCCCTTTGCAACAAGTCTAGCTTTGTTCCTGATTATTCTGCCATATGAATCTGTCTTGTTCATAAAAATCCATTTTATGCCAACAACTAATTTGTTATTTGGCCTTGGAACCAGTTTCCAAACTTTATTCCTTTCAAACGCATTCAACTCTTCCTATATTACTTGAATCCAGTCAGCATCCTTGAATGCATCTTCTACTTTCTTTGGTTCCTCTTTAAAAAGAAAGTTGTGATAGAGACATTCATGTTAAGTTGCACTTCTAGTTTGGACTCTAGCCTCAAGATCTCCAATGATAAGATCAGGTGTATGATCTTTTTCCCATTTTACAGCCTTTGACAGTTCAGTCTCATGTCCTGATGTGCCCCTGTACTTGTGCTATCATTTCCATGTGAAGCTCCCCCTGTATCAGTACTGTCTGTTCCTGAGTGAGAAGATCTTCCATTTGTAGACTGTTCACCAGACTGATCTTGATTTCCAGTTGAATGATTACCTCCTGATGATCTATCATTTGTTATATTTGAAGAATTTTCAGTTGATCATGTATATTCAGATTCATCAACTTCATCAGAATCTGAATCACTAGAGTTATCACTGTCTGTATGTGGATATTGCTCCCCTCAAAATATGGGTCTTCATGAAGTAACACTAAATCAGGATCAGAATCTTCATCAAGAGCTGCTCAGTGTCAGGATTTAACTTGTCAACAGAATTGGACAAGTCATCATGACTTGAATTATCTTCTGACTTGAGTCTTTTATTTACAAACACAAGTTCTTCATGCGTGTCTTCGTCAATTCCAGTGATCTTCTTGTCATCAAAGAAAACATGAATTGATTCAACAATTGTCCTCATTCTCAGATTGAAAACTTTGTAGGATTTTGATGAAGGGTATCCAGCAAAAATCCCCTCATCTGCTTTTCTGTCAAATTTCCAAGTATTTCAGGATGTGCTCTAAGAACAAAACACTTGCATCCAAAGATATGGAGATGCTTTAAGCTTGGCTTCTTTTCCTTGATAATTTGATAAGGAATTAATCCATGTCTGTTAATCAGAGTCAAGTTCTGAGTATAACAGGCAGTGTTGACAGCTTCTGCCCAAAAGTATGTTGGTAGATTAGCTTCCACTAGTATAGTCCCGCCAGCTTCAATGAGTGTCCTATTTTTCCTTTCCACAACTCCATTTTTTTAGGCTTTCCAGGTGCCGAGAATTGTTGAGAGATTCTCTTGAATCTGTATATCTCATCCATTTTGTTGTTTTTGAACTCGGTCCCATTGTCACTCCTCAGAATTGCACTTTGTACTATTTTCAATCAGTCTCAGATAATTCAAAAGAATTTCTGATATTTCATACTTATTGTGCAATAAAAACACCCAAGTAAATCTAGTATATTCATCAACAAGAACTAGAGTATACCCATTTTTGTTAATTGACATGACATTCACAGGGCCAAAGAGATCCAAGTGCAGCATTTGATATGGCTTCTTGATGGATGATTCTGACTTGCTTTTGAAAAAGGTTCTTCTTTGCTTGGCTTGTTGACAAGCATCACACAAACCATCAGGGGAGTAGTACACGTTAGGTACACCTCTTACCAAGTCTCTCTTCACCAATTCATTGAGATTATTGAAGTTGATGTGAGAAAGCTTCTTGTGCCAATTCCAACTCTCATCTACCGATGCTTTGGTTACCAAACAAGTTTCAGGACCATCAGTATTTGCATAAAGTTTGGCTTCATAAATGTTTTTATGTTTGTAGGCTTTAAAAACAATCTTCTTTGTGATCTTATGAACTACTTCACAGTGAGTGTCATAGAATACAACATAAAAACCTCTGTTAGTAATTTGACTGATGCTCAAGAGATTGTGCTTCAGTCCATCTACCAGAGCTATATTTGAGATGATGACATTTCCAATGATTATATTACCATATCCCAGTGTTTTTCTACATTGCCATCACCATAGGAAACCATTAGGCCATCCTTCTCCTCATATTCTGATAACAAGGATTTAGTTTCAGTCATATGTGCTGAAAAATCACTGTCCAAGACAAGCACATTCTTCTTGTTTCCCTATAATCAGAAATATAGAAATCAGTTAGAATTTTAAGAACCCACACTTGTTGGTTCCTTTTTGACATCTTATGTATTTTTGCATTAGAAAGCTTCTTGTCAGGATTTAATCCATCAAGAATTACTCCATCATAATATGTCTTGACACCTTTTACTCTATAAGATGTATGCACATTCAGTTTAGCAATTCTATTTAAAATAACAATTTTATTGAATTTTGGCAAAGGATCATAATTGTTGTGATACAAACTATAATAATCTTTATAAGTGTAAATAGAATGCGAACTGCTACCACAATGAGAACAAGGATTCTGTGGTTTATAAAGTACTGATCTACTAGTAATATCAGACTCAGGAATATTAGAAATTTTCTTTTTAGGCTTCTTGGAATTAATAACAATACCACAGTTAAAACAAGCTTTTATAGGAGCATCAGGAATGTACTTATAGTTGTTTGCCTTATTTATCCCTTGTTTTCAATTTCTACCTCTCTTAGTCCTAGATTTAGGAGTCCTGGCAGTTTACTCACAAATTTTCTTGTATAACTGACTTTTAGAAAGAAGTCCTATATTTTTGCTTTTCTTTTCTTGTATTTTAGTCTCTTTATTCCTTTTATTAGAGACTCTAGGTTCAGATTTCTTCTCATTAGAATTCTTAGAGGTTGAACCAACTTCATAGACAGACTTCACTCCATTTTCATCAGTTATAAAACACTTAACATTAGTAGTGTTATTAATATCCTTATTGATATTTCTATCAGTAAATTTATTATAACCTAGACATTCTTTCCAATTTTTCTCACTGATGAAACTATGAACTTTCTTTCCTGAAATCATCCATATTTTAAACACCTCGCTTTCTTTCTCAAGAACTTTCTCTAGTCTGGCATACTTGATGTTTATCTGAGTTTAATTATGTTGAGCCTTTTTACATGCTTTTTCATTCTCATGCATGCATACTAACTCAGCTTCTAAAAAATCATTTTTTTCTCTAAGCTTCTTATTATCAGCAATTAAATTATCACATTTAATAGTCTTATTTTTAAAAGTGACATGCAAAGAGTATAAGAAAGTTTTCAGTTCAGACATGTTATCAATATCAACAGGGAATATAACAGAAGGTACCTTATCAGTTCCTGAAGCATTCTCTCCATAAGTTTTTATGAGTGCCTAGCATTTATCATCATTGTCAGTTCCTGATGAGTCCATCCAATCTTTGTTAGAGTTTATTGTGACCAAAGCCTTTCTAGTTGACTCGGGGCACTCAGAAGCCTGATGTCCCCTTTCATTGCAGTTGTAACAAGTCACCTTGGTCTTGTTAAACTTCCTTCCCTTTGTGTACTGTTCATCAGTCTTTATGAACTTGCCTTTGCCATCACTAGAGAATCTTCTGTTGAAACCACCTCTTCTTTGTGATTTTGCAAATCTCATCCTTCTAAAGCCTTTAACCAGCATTGCACCGATTTCAACAACTTGAGGATCATCCAGATCAATCTCATAATCCTCGTCAGTATCTGTGTCAGGATCTAATAAATTATCAGTACCTGACTCTTCCACCATGTTCATTCTTCTTGACCTCTCACTCACCTTTTCCTTGCCTTTATGAGTCTCAGCATTGAGACTTGAGAGCCACAACCTTCATCCTCTGACCAATTCTGTTCTTCCTTTGCTGGATCTCTAAGTCATGAGTTTTCAGCATCCCATACACTTCATCCACGGTCAGTGAATCATGATCATATTGATGCCTAATTATTGAGGCTTGAGTATCCTAATCTTCAAGAAGAGCTCTCAAAAACTTGGTGTTTGATTCTTCTCTTTCATATTCTTTTTCAACCAATGATAGATCATTCAACAGTGTCAGAATTATATCATAAATATCAGTAATTGACTCATCAACCTTGGCATCAAATTGCTCATATTCTTGCACAAGAACAACTCTTCTATTCTTCTTGATTGCCAATGTACCTTGACACCGTGTCTCCAAGGCATCCCATATCTCCTTTGTAGTCTTGCAAGAAATCACTCGGTTTGACATCACATTGTCCAAACTATTGTGCAGAATATTCCTGACTTTTGCATCCTTTAGCATTGAAGCCTTTTCCAGACCTGACCACTTTGATCTTTCTTTCCAAATACAGTGTTTAGGAGCATCTGGGGTAATAGCCACAGTTTTCATAGGGTATGGAGGTCATGCTTTAATGATATCAACATATGTATCATCAATAGTTTCTAGGAACATCAACATCTTTACTCTTTATGTAGAGTAATCAGCTTTCTTCAGGAAGAGAATTTTCATACTTTCATACTTACTTCCAGACATCTTGACCTTTGCAAATTAACAGTTAATTTGGCCGCTCTGATACCACTTGTTGCCCACTAAAATAATTATTTAAGAGGGATTGGATAAAATTACTAAACAAATCGTTGTATTATGAAAGTAAAGTAAGAACATATGAATCATATAACAGTTTATATTGATCTTTGATAAACTGTTACAAAACTCTCTCAAGAACAATATTCTTAAGAGTTTCTAGGTTATGCAAATACTCGTGTTAAGCACCACACATAAAGTTTTAACCTATTATGTGTTTATATACCACACAGCTATAATCAATCAGTATCAATCACAAGATATATTACAGTATAATTCTACCACTTTTTATACATATCTAAATCAATTACGACCCTATTAATCAACACCTTCTGATTTATCTCGCAGTTCTGACTTGTCATCCAAATCATTCTCAACGGATAACCTGATCAAAGGATATATGTTATAATTTCAACGGATATTCATACATAGATATCAACGGATGACTGAATAGATTATCAACGGATGATAATATCCTAACAATTCCTCTGTCAGATCCTTACGCCTTGATAACTCCTGATTCCTGACATAGACAGTTCCTAACATCAAGCCTGAAAAAAGAAGAAGAAGAATTGTAATACAATAAATCATCATTATAGAGTCTAGATATTTATTGAACATAAATTATTTACAGTTCTATTTTTTATACATTATAACTAAATTATTAAGAACTATACTTCATTTATTAATGATAAAAAAATTGAAATTTGAAAAAAATTATACACTAAATTCTGATATATTGTTATTATGCTAGTTTTACATAAATTAATATTGTCACGTGACGTCACCCGTAAGGAAATTAAAAAATGGAATTAACATTTCCGGAAAACAAACAAAATTGTGTAGATTCATTGTGGAAGGCACCAAACTAGCATGGGAGGAGGAACAACCCTGTCAGAGCTATATCAATCCTCTAAAAAGTTGTTATTGAAATCCAGAGATGGCCTGGAACGCCTCGAGCGTCTCGAATATTCCTCCACTTCCGCCGGCGACTCGCCGGAGCTTTCTTATTCCGTTGAGCGAGATGTCTCTCAGATTCACTCTCTTTGCGCCAATATGGATCTCCTTTGGCGCTCCGTTGCTAATAAGCCTCAGCGTGATCTCTGGAAAAGGTCTATTCAATTCCATCCTCATCGTATCTTCATCTACACGTTGTTAATTAGGTTTAAATTCGACTTTTTCAGTTTTCATTTATTAGTTTTGTTTGTGTTTGTGTGTGTGTGTGAGCTCTTCAAGTGCTTAGCGTAATCGATATTGTGAATTTTGCGATCTTGTAAAGCTTGAATTGTCTACATTAACTGTTGCACTCACCGAAGTTTGTAATTAGCTGTTTTGATCTATCATCTATGTTTATGAGTTAAGAGCGTGTGTCTGTGAATTGATTGTTGTGTAAATGTGTTTATGTCGTAAATTAGTAGGGGAGTACTTGTATGTTTTCTCTTCTGTTTCTGTGAGATCGATTGATCATCCTAGATGTTCTGTTGGAAATGGTATGCTACTAAAAATGCCTCTAGTTTTGAAATGATGCTAACCTTGTGAAGCTTGATTTGGCTACTTGTGCTATATAGGAGTATTTATATTACAAGTGTGGCACTCATGATTGTTGTGTGTAGGAATATTTTGACATATTGGTGTTTGAGAAGCGTGTCGAAGAGTTTTGATTGGAACAATAATGTGAATTCACTATATGTTGATTCATCGCTGTTTTTTACTGAGTTGCTTTAGAGTTCATATTGGAATGTTTTTTACTCACTCATTGGGTTATGTGTTTGCTTATGTAGGAAAGTGGAACAAGTGGCCGAAGAGGCTGACTCCTTGAAAGACAGTCTGGACAAATACTTTCAACGCCATCAAAGACGGATGCAAGAAGCTCATGACAGGGCAGCATTGTTGGGAAGAGCTGTATGTAGTTCTCTCTCTTTCTGTAGATTTATGTTGTGGAATATTTCTCGTGTCTTTCGATTCTAATGTAGTTGAACGGTATTGTTATAGAATGGGGAATCATCACATGTTTTGAGAATTTTTGACGAGGAAGCACAAGCAATGCAGTCTGCTCGTAATTCTTCAAGGATGCTGGAAGAAGCTAATGCAACTGGAGTAGCTATTCTATCCAAGTATGCTGAACAAAGAGATCGTTTGAAGGTAGGCACATTGACTTTTACTTTGCAAATCCTATTTATGAAATAATCATCCTGCCGCATGTAGTGCAAAATCACAAGTCGTCTTAATTTATTTATTTTTGCAAGGTTATTTGCCAAGGCTACTAATAGCCACTTGAAGATCCCTCGATTTAATTTTAATATATGTACTGTATAGATGCTTGGTCGCTAGCAGTTTTATCTACAATGAAGAAGAGAGTTGTAACATTATCATGCCCACCTGGGTTAGTGGATGGTACACACCCTCATACCCCATTGACTGTCTATGAAGGGTTTTATCAATTATGTTATGAATTAGATCTGAACATGATCGACTTTTCATCTTAATAAATAGAACATCAAAAATGTCATTTTTTAAATCTAACATTTAATATTTCTAGCATCCCTCTGTTCGGTTAAATTCGAATGTTTATATCCTCCATAATGAGACCTTGGACCTGTGCCACTCCTGGCCTCATCTCAATTTTGATTCTCACTTGCAGCCATGAAAATGCATGCAGATGACAGCTGCACATGTTGCTGAAGCCTCCTTACTTTTGACTAATATTTAACAAGCACTACCTTAACACGCACATATGATGTGTCTATATCAGAATATATCACATACACATTACATGCATACTTGCAAACAGATGGGAAGCAATTATTCAGGCAAAAAGTACTGGATGGCTGGCAGACGGATCTTCACTTGTACTATAGTAAAACATTTAGCTTCTGCATGTGTTTTAAGTGATTTCTTTGATATATGTATAGCTATATCTTAGAAAATCTATTAGAATCTGTCCTAAACTTCAGTATGAGATTTTTCTCATATCCGCCACTGTTAACCAGTATAGAGAGTAAATGGCTGTTACAGTGAAGGAACTATTATTTCACATAAACACATTATACATCAATATTTATTTTATTTAACACATTGAATAACTTAACATGCATGCAGAAAAGTTTATATAAGTAACTTCTAACTACCACTGAGTAATTTCACATCTACCTGATATACTTTAATGCACTCAATAGAACTTCATATGAATGCAGAAAGCTCAACGGAAAGCATTGGATGTTCTCAACACACTGGGGCTATCAAATTCTGTTTTAAGGCTTATAGAGAGGCGAAATCGTGTTGACCAGTGGATTAAATATGCAGGCATGGCCTTGTCAATTATCATACTAATTGCTTTCTGGAGGTGGACACGGTGATTAAGTTTCAGTCTGTCTCTAGTTTAAATAGATTCTCTAGTTACTCGCTTATCTGGAGTTTTCTTTGATCGGAAAGGAAGATTTTAAAAACAGCTCTGTGATATTCATATGAAGTGTATCATAGCTTTTGGTAGATAGTGTGGATTACATCAGCTTTGGAAACCACACTAATACATATTATGCACCCTGGAGCCCATGAGCTTTGTCAAACAGCGTTACCTGAGGGTTGTGGCCTGTGGGGAGAGCTGTGGAAATCAGATTGTGATCAATTCTGATCTTCACGGATTCTGAATCTTAATTTAGCACATGGTCAAATCTGTATAGTCATGATTTTCCGAACTTTCAGGTTCCAGTAGCCTCAACTGCCAATGTACAGATTTTCAATCTTTTTTTGCTTTGGATGTGCATTCATAAGATCAAAGCGCCGAATGTTGTATTTGAATAATCTGTTTGAAACCATTCTCAAATTTGTAACACTTTCACTGTTACTGTTTTTTGCGCCAAGCAAAAGGCTTTTCCATTGTCATGCATAGTCTAGGGCCAGGTCTCTTTGATGGATCTGCAGAAAAGCTAGTTCTGTTTTTCCATAAATTTGATTTCTCTAGTATTAAACAATTTTAAGTTGTTTGTTTCATGTTTCAACAACAATTCCTTTTACAATGCTTAGAGCAGAATGGCATTGGAATTCATCATACCGTACATACCTAGGGGAAAAATAAAGACTTGAATAAGCAAATCTAGTTTCAAATACTGAGCAAAGGCAAAACACCAAATCCAGTACAATTTACTGATATAATCCAAGTCATAAAAACAACAATAGGTCCTATTAACTGCCTATATCCACATACTTGCATTCATGAACAAGACTCGTAGAAAGCTAAGTATAAGATGTTCAACAGTGTTTGCAGCTCCCCCGGAAGCAACATTTAAAAGCAAGGCAAACAGTAATAACAAAGCACAAATTCTTGTCCAATAAAAGCACACCCCTTCTGCAACTACGAATGCATAATGTACAATTATGCAACTTAGTCGGCTGTCCAGCTCTGTTCTACTATCTCACGAACTCTTCGGTTGTACTCCCGCTTATTTTCACTGAACATACGAGCAGCTTCAGAATTTGCAGGGGAATTTGGGTTTGGATCACAAAGTAGAGACTGAGAAACAAAATTTTTATATTAATTAGCATACTGAAGCATTACTGTTCAAAGTGGGAATAATAAGTAAATAATAACAAAAGGGAGTGGAAGAATAATGGAAAAAGGTAGTTGTCATCAATATATCCCATCCCCACATCCCCCAGTATAACTGTATAACACCTTAAAACACTTGAAAACCACTGAAATATAAGAAAAGAAGAAAACTCAACAGAACATATTAATATATTTTCACATAACAAAAAACCCTTAAGGTTGAGAACATTATTTTACATCATTATAGGTAGTAGCTACTTGCATAAAAAACAATGGTAGTAACCAATTATTAGATGGAGGATGGTATTGCAAATTAATATTATTTTAGTAGCATTGTAGCAATGCGCATCCAAGTATAGATTAGGCACATCAATTATATAGTTTATTTATCTAAACAAGTAAAACAACCAGTCCACTGTTATCAATACCCCATACTTCAAATAGAATTAAAAAAAATAAGGACGAGAACTGAACATAAATGTAGACTAGAATACTTAGTGGCAAAGAAGGCTTCACCTAACAGGCAGTACATATTCCCAAAAGATATATGCAACTTATACACAAGCAATAAATATATACACCAAAAGGCACACCTGGATGGAAGTAAGAATAGCAGCCACATCATATATAGGACTCCACTGATTCTGTAAGATATCCAAGCATATACTTCCATCTGCATAAACTGATTAAAATCCCTCAAGTTAGATGATGACATGCCACAATAGTAAAAAAACAAACATATAATGAATTACGGTTACTAGAAAATACATGGCCATCAAGTAATGGCACACTTAAGGTCGAGTAAAGATGTAAATGAATTATAAGAAGAAACACACTGTTAGGATGAAACATCCTGGAGACAAATCGGACTACTGGTGGTTTATTAGGGTAATCCTCCGTAAACTGCAGAGTCAACTTGAACGTTCCTGCATTCACAAAGAAGCTGATTAAACAAAGTGTAATAAAATATCAAAACAAAGTTAACAAAATAACTGAACAGAAAAACAAGGTTGAACTTTACCAAAATTTTGTTAGCTATTAGTGTGACAAATAAACTATTAATTTAAAAGCTAAATATTTAAAGGTACCACGGAAGATTCAAGGACTCCCAGTATATTCATTAAGCATTAATATAAAAAAACCCGTGTTTGGTTATTACTAATAATTTAACTAGATCTTCTATCAAGTAAAACATGATATCATTCAAAAGGTGACTGCATTTTATGTATACATGCCACATTTATGCAGGATAGTACATAAAAATCCAAGACAATGCTACCATTAAACTTGAAAGATGAGGTCATAATCACTCGGTCAGCGAATGAATGAACTTCTAACTGGAAGCACTATTATAAGGGGAACTTATAACTGGATACACTATTATTGGAGCATAAACTAAGTCTTGTGAAGTCAAAGCAGCCACATTCGTTCAGACAAACTGGAGAACAGCCACATCAGCACAATATCTAGAGGTTCATTCCTTAACCCCCACTTAAAGATAAATTAATTACCATAAGAGTAGTTTACTTACGTAAAATATCATCTACAATTTTAGTTTTTAATTTTATCTGCAAAGGAATATGAGGATCATTGCCCGCTCTTGCAACTTGCATATATAAGAACTGAGAAGATATACCTATGTGTTAGTCTGGTAGCCTATAGATAGCAAGATTTGTTTGTATTTCCAGATTATGCTTAATGAAGATAGGAAAATGGGACTTCAATTCCACCAATCTGCTTCTCTCTCTAGTTCTCTCTAGTTTTTAACTGGTTTCTCTCTCTAAAACTATCTTCTCCTACAAGATAACTTTGAATCCCTCTCTAATTTTCTGTTCTTACTCTAAATGTCTGCTAAAACTACTCTATTTCTATCCTAATCTCTCTGTTATCTTATGTGCAAGCTCAGAGAAGACCTAGAAAAATAACTCAGATTAGCAACTCAGTACCCTTAGTTCCTGACTAGGTGCTAAAACTTTTCCAGGATTTAGTTAAAAGCTATTCAGAGAGGTGGATGCCGCTGGTTGTTGGGTCACCCACTGGTGTATTCCTGATGAGTGAACTGACCTTTTAAGAAAAACTAAAGGTGTCTGTAGTATATTGGAGTCAACTTGGTTGATCAGTCTTCAACTATTTTTTTACTGGTGCAACCCGACCAAATATGTTTCTTCCGAGGAAAATCGAAGGAAAACACATGCCGCCTTAACTGGATGCATTGATTTAGGTGTTGGGGCAAAAGAATGAGGAGAATATATCTATCAAATACATATTGGAAACTACAATTCTTTATTCCAACTATTTATTAAAGATACCGCAACAGTAATATCTAATAATGATGTCACAAATTTAATTATTTACATAGATACTCAGAGTCCACTATATATATTATTTCGCTTCAACAAACATGCATGTTTCTTTAGTCAAGAAACTTTGTCAACAGTCACTTTCGTGTACCAATCAGACAGCGGCCTGTTTAGGGTTTCCTTATGGACCCATCCACTTCGTCTAAATTGGCTGCACACAGAAATTTATTACAGTAATGGACATATTTATAAATAGGTACTATCAGTAGTACGCTGTGTGTTTATAGGAAATAGCAATATTAAAAGATCATTACACTAGTTATTGACAAGACTATTACATCCAACACGAAAGTTTGACCTGAAAAGTGAAAACTCATCACCTAAGTGTTACCACATTAATAAGCTAGCACTGCATCTCGATGTATAACCAAAAAAAAAAGTAATATATCACAAATGTATAAGGACTAGTTTACAAATGATCTGCACTTGACTTGCAAAAATGTTCAGTATTACGGTGAGTAATTTACGTCTGTAATGGATCAAGAGCAATGTTAATAAAGGTAAGAGGCGAGACCTTAAGAGCCTACACGTTGAGGAGAGGTGTGCGCCTAATCGAAGTGAAGCGCACAAGTTGATATTGCTTAAAAAATATAGACACACATGTAGGTATTACACATGCAAATAATAAATCAAGTTCAAATATTTAATTGCAATTTTTAATAGGACATTATATCAGAAATTTAACAACTAATTTTGTAAAATTGGTACTTGCCATTAATTGAAGATGGCAACAAGATCATAACAAAACATTGTAAAAGTAATTTATTAATATGATTTTTAATTTACCGGGAAAAAAAAATTAAAGTCACATTACAAAGAGAATGAATATAAAAATTATACAACTGTAAATAATTACCAGGTACAATAGATACATATATAACATATATATAAATACAAAAAAAATACATCGTACACATTGCACACGTATAACATACACATTGTCTGAAAAAAAAATATTGCATTAAAATTTATAAGATATATATATATATATATTGCATATATTATAACATATATAGAGAACATTACATCTATATATATTTGCTATACTGGTGAGTAATATAGCTACACATATACATATATATCAACTTTATGTACACACGTCAAAATTATATACCGAACTTGGCAGAAAATCAGTACAATATGAGATCAAAAATGAAAGGATGAAGTAGAAACATATTTGACGGACCATAAGTGACCAACTTGGAAATATAAATGAAGAACTAGGCCAAACTCAGTAATAGATCTAAAAGGCGGAGACTGTTGACTACATAAGGAAAAAAGCAATCTGATTTAGGGTTTCTTCTCATATATGTTCTCAGGTATAATTAACTCCATTTGATTTTGGGCTAATCAAGTCACCTCATCTACACGCGCTTGTAGCCTCACTATGTAAGTCGCACGACTCATGGGAACACACCTCAGGCAGGTTGATCAGATAACCTAGTCCTCGAGCTGATTAATGGTTACACATTTAAAATTTTAACTTCATCTACTCTCTTTTCACTTTGAATGTGTTCACAATTTTTCATTCAGTTCTCGCCGACCAAACAGGAAACTAGTTGCAGTGGCTAGATTCCCCTAAAGCCTTTCTGCATATTCTGCAATCTTCTGGCTATTTACAGAATGTTTCGTTGAGAATTGAGATCTATAGACATTTTTGATGCAATTATATAAATAGAGAAAGCTGACTAATAAACAGGACCAAAGCAAAATTTACATAAAAAAACAAATTAAAAGGCAAGAACCAATTTGAAGGGGGTCAATAGAATTCACAAAATCAAAAATCCCTAAAAAACCCATATGACAAAGTTACAGAAGCATACCCACACAAGAAGAATAATAAAACATGCCACATAATATAAAATCACAATCCAAGCAATACCGTAAACCGTAAAGACGAATAAAGATGACAAATTTAAGTGAAGCCGAAAAGAAGTAACTAACCTCCGTCCCAGGGAGTATCATCAGGCCTGAATAAACAACAAAAAAAAAACAATAAACAAATCAAATATAACCCAAGCTAACCCTATATCAAATATATTGAGAGAGAGAGGGGGGGGTACCCAAAAATGACGGCGTTCCAGAGGAGGATGTTGTTGTCATGAGGAGCACCACTAATACCAGCAGGAGGGTCTTGATGCAGCCTCTTAAAATCCCTCATCAATCGTTTTCTCGCCGGCGTTGACATCCTCCGTTTTAGCCTCCTCCCGCCTCTCCCGTTTTCCTGATATGATATTTGTTTACCCGGCTGTTTGTTGTTTTTATATAGACCGTCTTTCGAGATCGATTGCTGTTGGAACATACTATCCTTATTAAAATACTTTTTTTTTATATTCCGATTAATTATTTCATTTCTTTTTGAAAGAATATTCTTATTAGAATATTTTATAGGAGATTGATTGTTATTGATAAATATGTTTCCCTTTACAAAACAAAAAAGATGTCTTATTAGAATATTTTATCCCGGAATCAAATATATATTCATTTTATTTTATTTTTTTAGTAATTAGGCTTATATATCTTACAATTGACTATGTATTCTAACAAATCTCGGGATAAACAAGAATCGAAACCCGGTACTATAAAAAATAAGCCCTTGACCACTTGAGTAGGGTCGTCAAACGGATAATTCGAATACAAATCTACCTATATCTATATCCGCAATTGTCAGATTAAGATATAGATAATATCCATTTTATTTTGGAAACGGAAAATATCCGTTTTTTCTCGGATACGGATGCGGATAATTTTTCTGATAAAGATAGAAGATAATAGTTTCTAAGGATAAATGCAATAAAAAAAATATAAGAGCCGTTAGAATTTGTCATATAATATTGTGCTTTTGTGGACATTTTCAGATGTAAAATCCACTGCTTCAAAAGAAATATTGAAATATGAAGGTTAATTTAAACTGATTAGGAATCGCTTGGTTAAAAATAAGTGTTCAAATCAAATTTGGGTTAGCTTGTATGGGATGGAAGTATCGTTGTTCGATTATGGTTGAAATGAATATATCTAATTTAAAATATTTCTGAACTCCTTATTTTTTTATAGTAATTTAATTATTAATTTAGTATATTTATTATTTAGTATATTTATTTTTTATTAAATATTCATAATTAATTGCTTAAATACAGATGAAATAATAGAAATAAGGGGTTGTTTTGTTGTGAGTTATTTTGAAATTCATTATTAAAGAGGATTATTGAAAAATTAAAATCTCATTTTCTTAATCCAAAATAGAAGAATCCTTCCCTTATATACGGATACACACAAAAGTTAATTTACGAAAAAGCGACATAAAAAAAATACAACAGTGATTATCAACTGTAACCATATATACAGAGACCAATATGAAAACTTAATCAAACTATAATCTTCTGGAGACATCTTCGGAACTAGCTGTTTGAAATTGATTCTTTTACTGATTTCATGTCGATAACGTTCTGATTTGATGCCTTTACGCCCTTTTTAAAGTTGGAGGGAAGGAGCACATGAACTTCAGTTTGTCAAGCAAATATTAAAAGATAGATTTAGCTAACGATTTAGTAAAATCGATTATCTGCTGAGATGATCATACAAATCTGGTAACCAAGCTTCAAAAGCTACTTTTTCTCTAACAAATTGATAATCAATGGCAATATGTTTAGATCGAGGATGAAAAACCGAATTTATAGTCATGCATAAAGCACTTAAATTGTCATTAAATAGTTGTGATGGTTGATGTAACCTGACTCAAATATCCCGAAGGATGAATTTGAGCCATGTAAGTTCAGCTGCAGCTGTAGCTAACGCTCTATATTCCGCTTCAGAACTAGATCTTTAAACTGTTGGTTGCCTTTTCGAAGATCAAGAAACACAATTTTCTTCGAGATAAATGAAGTAGCCTGAAGTACTTCTTCTTGTTATTGGACATCCACCCCGGTCCGCCTCACTAAAGCCATAAAGGTTGAGAGAGCTTTGTTTAGTAAATTTGAGACCAAAATTTAAGGTTCCTTTAACTTATCTAATTATCCACTTGACTCCTTTGAAATCACCTACTGTTGAAATTTGTATCTTTTGTCATATCTTGTGCACATCATGAGTTATATTGGGTCGAGTGTGAGTAAGGTAGAGAAGTGCTCAAGCTAAACTTTGATATGTTTTAACTTCAAATTTAACAATATCTTTGTCAGTTTGTTGTACTTTCATAGTCATGGGAGTGTTAAAGTGAAAACTTGCTTCTAGATCAGTTTCGCGGACTAATTTCTTGGCATATTTTCTTTGAGAGTGTGTTATACTAGTGTTCGTATATTGGATTTCAAATCCTAAGAAATAATGTAACTTGCGAACTAAAGCACCAATAAGTTGTTGAATAAAAAAGTCATTATTTCATGTGACCACTGTATCATCAATATAATTAGCATAATAATGATTATGGAATTTTTTTGAAAGACAAATAATGATGAACCTGCACTACTACAATTAAAACCAGAGTGAATAAGAAATCTTGACAGTTTGTCGAACCAAGTCCTCGAGGCCTATTTTAACCCATAGATTAATTTGTTAAGCTTATACACATAATCAAGAAATTGAGAATTCTTGAATCCTGGAGGCTGTTCCATATAGATTATTTCACTTAATTCACCATGTAGGAAAGTATTTTTGATGTCAAGCTGCCTCATAGTCCATTTTGATGTCACTGTCATGGCAAGAATGATTCGTGTAACATCCCCAAATCCGGGGTCGGGGATCCGGGTTGTCACGAATTCCATTTCCCTTAATAACACCCAATCTTAATAAATAATCGATTACTCTGTACTGCGACCCCACAATAAACACACACACCACAAGTTATAGTCTCAGAGATGAATATCCAAAAATAATCACAAGTCATTTTATTCCACAATTATATGCCAATACACCTTAAAAGGGTTTCTGAATAAATTTACATTTCTTTGCCATTATTACAATTCATAAATATACATAAATCTGGTACATCAAAAGTTGAAGCCTAGCCTATTGGTAGTTCCTACCTCAGCTACAGCGACATCAATGCCTATAGGAAATTGCGGAACGTTTCCTATCCGCTCGCGAATTGGGAGCTTGGTCCTGTTCATCTTTTCTATCTGTTGTTGTGTGATGAAAGAAGAAAGTAAGGGTGAGCAGCAAGTCCACCAAAATAATATGTATAATGATTAACTATATATGAGCCTTCTCATAGTACTCATGAAAGTCTTGGTCAAAAGAAATAGACCAAGTTTGATATCTTAATGCGATGAAGTCGCAAAATATTCAGTATATATACATATATACTTTTCAAAATCTTGGAAGTCCTCTTCCATGCACAATATACACAGAGTTCCAGTTTATAACTGTATAAAAATAAATATCGGTGCAAGGTGATCTCATATATCTAACCTTGTCTCAACATTTTTCTGCAAATCTTTGATATGCATAAGATAATCATTTACTAGATATAAGTTTAAAAGATGAAGTTACAAGATACTCCAATATACTTATATCTTTTCCAAATACTACTTGAACTACCACCGTTCAAGTTATAATGAGCTTTCAAAAGTTCATCACATAGATGAGACTACAAGACAAGATTTGAATAGATTCAATCTTTGAATATCATTATAAATAATGAAGTTACGAGATACTTCATTACGTCCCGATATATATATACACCTATATATATACATACGTTTCCTGAAAACCTCTGTCATGTAAAGTATGAACAGAATTGCAATATCCAATAAATTTGGAAAGGAAAGAATTTTGGCATAAATCTGATATCTTGCTGATCAGGCAAAGATACCAATAAGTAACCTTTTCTACTAGTAGATGGACGAATTCCCCACTGGTCATCACCCTGGCCGCAATAGGACCTTATGCTGGACTGCCACTCAGCCACTTATGCATTTGATGGACTCCCACTGAGCCCATGTTGCTTATGCCGACTCGATAGATGGACTTACTTCCCGAACGTTGGGTAAGTAATCAATTCATTTACCAAAACTGCAACCTTGTTGTGAATATAAAATACATCATAGAGCGGGATCCCTCGGGTTTTGAGCGAGTATTTAAATCCCCTTTTAAAAGGAAAATCTTAAATATAAAAATGAGTTTTGGGATCCGCTCTAACTTTTAAAAAAATTATTTTGAAGACTCGAAAACACTTTAAAGAGTGTTTGGAATAATGCTGATTTAATAAAGTAAATCAGTCTCAATATAAAAGAAATATCTGAATATTATTATTTAAATAATATTCCCATAAAGAATAATTGAGGTAGAAGTTGGAAAACTTATACTTGAAACGAATAGTAAATAATCAAAGATATACTTATACGAAAGTAATATCTTTATTTGAATAATCAAAAGTAAGTTTGATTATCGAATATTATTCTTTAATAAAATAAAGAATATTATTAAATAATAAGCGGAGTCATAATACCTCGAATGAATATTATAAATAATATTCATTAAATAAAATAAAGGAGTCATACATCCTCAAATGAATATCCAATTAATAATCATTAAATAATATAAACTGAGTCATAAGTCCTCGGATGAATATTTAAAATAATATTCAATAATAAAATAAAGGAGTCATAAATCCTCGGATGAATATTTGAAATAATATTCATTAAATAAAATAAAGATAAAGTTATCGAATAAACCTTATTCGATTAATAGTTTTGAAAACTATAACCATATATATATATAAAAATATATATATTATTCTCGGGAACATCGACTCCCGGTTTAGAAATATGTTCACCTTTTATCCCCTATACTAAGGGTAAACTCAAATACCGCTTATCTCTAGCATAGGTATTATGCAACTATAAGCGTTTGAACCAACAGATATATAAATCAAGAATATGAAACAGGCATGCATATATACCATATCACATGCTACAATATATCGCAAGAGTTTGCTAATAACAAATATGCATTTATCGCAAGATCATGCATATACACATATACATCACAACAACAGTTATACGGGTAGAAAACTTGCCTGAGTGCTCCCGGATAGACTTAATCTTAGAGTGGGTCCGATAACCTATGAACAACAACATAAGTCTGAATTAAACCCCGGTCGCTTAAGAAACTAGACTTTAACCATTTAGAGTCCTAACGTTCGCTTTCGCGCTTAACGATTTACTTAAGTCCCTCGAGTACCCTCGGCTCCCCCATTTTTAATAAATTAACCATTACGAGTTTTAAGGCGATTCTTTCGCAAGTGTCTTACCAACTGCCTATTACACCTTACATAAATGTTTCATACTTTAATTAGTCCTTTAAGATCTTTAACCTATGTTTCAAAGTAAGGCGAGGGGTAATGTTTTGTTCGCGAAACGTCGTTACTTAAAACGGCCGTTTCTCCTAAACCGTACATCGGAATCAAACGAACCACATATCAAAACGAAGCTCGTAACATGAACTATCTAAACATGGAAATGGTCAAAACCTAACAGTGAGTTCAAGGGTTCTGATGTTAAGAACAAAAACAGTCTACGGTAAATCGGGCATTACGACGGCTATGTTTACGCGATTTCCCAAATTTTATACCATTCCAATTCAACCCACAATCAATCCACAATCAAAACTCCATCCATACCATACTACAACAGCCCCAACAACTCAATATTACCAATTCATACTTATTTCTCAATTATGAACTAAGAGTTTACTTAAGTTCATTAACTAATAACCAAGATTTCCAACTCCAAAAATATCACAAAACCAACCAATCTCTAAACACATAATAATCAAGCCTCTCATCAACTAAACTACTCATAACAAGCTTTAAACATGATTACACACCCATTACACTAACCCATCATCTAAACATTAGGAAATCTAAACAACAAAACTTAAGACTAAGATCATGAAGAGTTATACCTTCCTTGAAGCTTTTAATCCATGAAAGATCCTTGGAATGCCCATGGAAGCCTTAATCTAACCTCCTACAAGCTTGATCTTTCAAAGAAATTAAGAACACAAAAATTAATTTCAAGAAGTACTATTCACCATCTTCTTCCTTGATTTATAAAAAAAGATTGGCTTGGAATTAGAAGCTTAAACTTATAGGAAGTATGTAACTATCCATGGGGAAGCTTAAATAAATACCTTGCCAAATAGTAAGTGGTGGAGCTTGGATCTTCATTTTTTAAGAAAAGGGGTCGAGAGCTTCAAGAAGAAAAAGAAAGGAAATGAATTTTTTGCTTGCTTGGTGTGTTTGTGATTTGTTTTGCTTGCCTTGGTTGCTTTTGATTATTTTTGGGTAATTACTTTTCTAACCTTGACTTTGTGTGGTTTTAAATCAACCACATCTCTTTCCCCTTATGTCATGCTTACATAATCAAGTGATGTCACCCTCCCTCCTTTGTCCTCTTCCTATTGGTTTGATGACATCATCCCCACTAATCCCTTTGATTAGCTTCTAATTGTTTGCCTAATGACCGCTGATCTGTTATACGGTTCGCTTTCGTTTATCATTTGAGGGATCATACCTGGGATCTTATTACTTGGGTTTCCTTAACCTTTCTCAATACATTCTAATCCTTTTATGATCCTCTCTTATAATCCTTTTATTTAAATCCTTTTTATCCTATTACCTTATACTCAATTCTTTCCGTATCTAGTGGATTTCCGGGAAAAATCAAAGTGTTCGGAATTGGATTCTGACGATCTTTACATACACTTATATACCACATAGAGTACTAATAATATCCCAGAAGATCAATAACAGAACCCCTACATAGTGTGGCATGAAAAGTTTTCTCATTCAGCATAATCTGCAAAATCACTATTCATAAGGGTTTCAAAAATTTCCAAAAATTAGGGTTATTACAGTCTCCCCTCCTTGAAAGGATTCCGTCCCGGAATCAGATAGAAAATGAATAGGGATACTCTCTTAGCATTGCACTTTCTAACTCTCGAGTAAATTTTCCCACATTGTGGTCCTATCACCACACTCTGCCTAGTTTGATAATCCTTCTCCTAAGCACTTGTTCCTTTTCGATCTATAACCCTTTCTGGTTGCTCCCTATAGGTTATGTCTGGTCGCATGCCTATGCGCTCATATGCCCGTATTTATCTGGCATCCGAATTATACTTCCTTAACATTGATACGCGGAACACATTATGAACTTTGCTACAGGTTCGGGGGCAGGGCTAGCTCGTAAGCCAACTTCCCAATCCGTCTTGGTATCTCAAAAGGTCCAAGGTATCTTGGGCTTAGTTTTCCTTTCTTTCCAAATCTCATTAATCCTTTCCAAGGGATACCTATAACATTACTAGGTCCCCTATTTCATACTCTTTGTCCTTTTGAGTCAAATCAGCATACCTCTTATGTCCATCTTGGGTTACTACCAGCCGTCCTCTGATTAGATCTATTATATCCCTGGTCCTTTGGACTACTGCGGGTCCGAGCATCTTGCGCTCTACGACTTCATCCTAACATAAGGGAGATCGACATTGTCTTCCCTCAAGGATCTCATAAGGCGATACCTCAATACTGACATATGATCTATTGTCGTAAGAAAACTCAATCCGTGTTAAGTGATCATTCCAATTTCTTTCAAGTCTATTGCACAGACTCTCATTATAGCTTTTAGCATTAGAGCTTTTGCTTCTCAATACCCATTCTTTTCCAGTTCGTAATCTCTACTACCTTCCGTTCCTAATATTATACTGGTTCTACTTTTGCTCGTTAGCGTTCTATAACCTTTTAATAACCATGTCAACCTTAGTATCACGAATGTGTTTCCATTCCGAATACCACCATAACTTTACTACTCCTTTTTCAGCTGTTTCTATTTTTGAAAGCTTGATCCATCATATAGAAGTAAAAGCATTCATTGAGAGATCACTATGATCATGAACACTTGTTACATTGCATAGTTAGTACAGAAGGTGGCCAGCCTTTAGTACTTGACAAGCAATTAAATAATAGCTGGTATCCTACTCGGCTTCTATCACACAGATAGATAGTCATTCGGCAATACCTCCCCTTCTGGACAGGTTGTTCTTCTCAGTTTATATGAAATGAACAGAAGAGAAAAGAACGAATTGAAGAGAATTGTATATATAAAAAAAATATACTGCCACAAAATATCTAGCTTGGAACCTACCTCTGAACTATAGAGGTTTGTCATAGGAGAACAAAACATATGTGTATTTATATCAACATCAAGTATTATAGCATCGTATTTCACATGCCTAAATATTTTTTCTATTCCGTCCGTTATTCTATGGACCCATGCTCTTCCTCGAGCTTATACAATCACCTTTGAAACTCCCTCGATATCGAAAATCGAATATGGGATCTCATTCTAGACATCATCGTTACTAAAATTCTAAGCTTGCACCGCAACCTTCCTCATATAGTAATACGACTCTCTTTTCATAAGAAGGAATAAATATTCAATAGGTAGATACTCTACTTAATTAGTCTATCAATGATAACTTATACATTACCACGACCCGATTAGTGGTACTCAATCTCAACATCCATTCCAATACAACTCTCACGGTTGTAATCAGCTCATTACTCGCAGAATCATTGCTGCATTACTATGGTCCACCACTGACCTACTGTCGTCATTCACTTTCCATGAAATCTTAATATCTAACCATACGGAGTCCATACATGTCGTATAGAATACTTCTAAGGAGTTAACATAATCACCAATCATAATTCATGAAGAACACTCCAAACTCTGACGTACTTTCATGACATGAAGTAGATAAAATTGCAGAAGAGTTTCAGTCAAAGCAACGATAGCAGGTTAATACCATTCTTAATCGTATACCTTAAATAGAAGACTTAACTCAAGGGTTCGTCTAGTCCTTTTTGAAACATGGTCCTGGCTTATCTCAAGATAGTATCTTCTGAGATAGATAGCCCGCTCATGGCGATTACACGAATTAAACCTTTACCAACTACTATTACAGTTGGGTATTGCACAGTCATCAGAAGGAATGTCAATCTTCCAAACCATAATACAACCTTCTTAGCTTTAACCATTATCACTGTATTCCTCTGGCACGAGCGCCTATAATTATCCTCTTACCTTTAAAGTGTCGGCCACCTCTTTGGCCTTTCCTGATAGTAAAATTTCCTTACAGTCAATGTCATTTTAACCACCTCCAAATAAATTTTCTACCTCATTTTAATCACCGCTTATGTGAAGATGTTTTCCTTAAAATCTGATGAGTAAAAAAAAATATCACCATTTTTCCATAAGTTATTGCCTCAGTCTTTAGAGGTTAATCACTGTCACGATTGACTCTCGATCATACTTAGGACATCTTTTATCTTAGGTCCTAATTGCCCTGAACAATTTCGACCTTTACTGGTCCGATCCATACTTTCTCGTGGTTTAACACGTGCCCCACTTGGCATCATTATAATTACGTCATATTTCCTTTATCATAATTTCTATTCTTGAGAATTTTGAATATTACCTTTCTTCTTGTAAAACCTCTAAGGTTTTCCTTGAATCGTTCCTCCTGTATTCCCTAGATACAGGGCATATGAAGATACCATTTATTAATACCAGAATCATTGTCTATATACTTCTGGAAAAAAAATTCCACTGATTCTTAAAGGTTGTTATTACCTTAATCCTTTCCAATTCATACTGTCAAAACTCATACTATCCCTATTAAGGGTGAAATGCCAACCTTTATGCATTCCCCTAGGATTCATTTTAAGTTACCGATGTTCTATCCTTAATTCCACCTTTAAAAAGGTACATGCATCCTTTCATGGATAAATCAAGTCATATATCCCTGATAAGGGTGTCTTATTCAATCATTCCCACCTCGATAGTATATGCCTAATTTCACAATAACATCTGTATTCAAAATGGGGTCAATCAATATGGCCTCCAAAAGATAACAACGGTTATCCGCTTGTCTTGCCTAATTTGGTAACGATAACAAGGATGTTCTGGAAGATATTGGTCGTGTTCAACGTGAACCTCTTCTTAATAATTCCTTATTTACTTTTGTTGTTTATCTCAACAGTCACCTCAATGTTGGGATATCTTTCATACCTGGCGTCTCCCTTTCTGGGTATCAAGCCATCGGTCTTACACTTCACATTCTTGAAGGTCACTTCTTTCATCCAATTTTCCTAATTTCTTACTTTCTTGTCTCCTTAGTCCATCCGCGTCTCATTATTTATTCTTCGAACTATCTCAGGGTTTCCTCGAATCCTCCCAACTTACAGGGGATAAAATATATGTATCTCTTATGCCTTCAACCATCAATTTAACTTATGGTGAATCACCCTCATCCTGACGATTACATACTTTTCTATTTCTATTGCTACGAGTCTTTAGGGTTTCCTCATACCCAACTTCTTTATCATTCCTCAAACTCTATTGCCTTTATATTCCTTTCCACTTCAGTTTCTTTTTATTTTCCTTTCTCTTATCATTATTTCATGAACCAACCCAATATAAGCATCGATTTCAAACATCCCGTCATTCTGGATTCGTGTCCTCAGAACGAATCTTGACAACTTTTACAACTTAGATTCATGATTCATCATACTCGTCTGCCTTTGTTCTGGCTCTAAAGCTTTTACACTATCTCCATAACCTTGGGAAGTACTTTCCTGAAAACAATTGACTGAACTTAAATCAGTTTATTATAATCTCTTGCTTCGTGCCTTCCTTGGCCTTTCACCAGCGGGTGGTCTCTCTCTTAGGAGGGTAAGTGATAAAAACAGTCTTTTGTGATTCGTCAATCATTCAGAATCTCAAATGATTCCTCTATTTCCTTTAGCCAGGCTCTTACCTCGACTAGGTCAACCTGTTCCTTGGAACTCTGAGAGCTTAGCGATTTAAAGGTCATGAAAGAATTTCCTACCGTATTGTTTCCTCAAGGTGGTGGTTGGGGATAATAGTCTAAGTTCTTTTTAGACAGGTCCATGAATTGCCGTATAGGAGTACCGTCTCGGGTCTCCTTTCCTTACTCGACTTTCTGTTTCCTTAGTATGAAATGTTTCATCCTTCTCCCATACTTGGGGTTATTTTATACGTTAAAATCCTCATTTTCCACTTCATTATGTTATGGGTTCCTTCTATCTTGATGGCGACCTCCCTGACTATCACGTTCAGGGTTTGCTCTAAATCTTATTCCTCAAACTAGCTTTCATCTAAGATTTCATCTTTAGGCTCTTGAACATTTGGAACCCAAATTCTGTAGGAATACCTCATTATTCCCTTATCATCTTTCTTGGTATTAATCTTTTATCTAATTGTTGGCTCTCTGCCTTCATTCATCACTTTTTCTGGCACAATATGTTCTTTTCCGATAATTCGGACTGTATTGCAATCTCAAACATCTTTTCAGTACCGGCTCCGATTACCTTCACTTCTATTTCCATTTTCTCAAAATCTCTTGTAAACTCTCTCAAAGACATTATCATCTTGAGTCTCTCCTTTTTACTAAGGGCATCAGCCACCACATTGGCTTTCCCTGAATGATAAAGAATCTCCCAATCATAATTCTTGATTAGCTCTAACCACCTCATTTGGCGCATGTTGAGCTCTTTCTGCGTGAAAATGTACTAGAGCTCCTATGGTTTGTGTAAATCTTGCACTTCTCTCCGTACAAGTAGTGCCTCCAATCTTTAGGGCAAAACTATTGCCATGAGCCCAAGCTCATAGGTGGGGATATCGAATTTTATATTCCCTTAATTTTCTTGACACGTACGCGAGTACCTTGTTGTGCTGTATAAGAGCACCCTAATTCCTTATGCGAAGCGTCAATACAAACCACAAAATCTCATTTTTCCATCCGGCAATGCCAACATAGGGGCCATCACCAATCTTTGCTTCAGTTCTTGAAAGTTGTTCTCGTATTTCTCTGTCCATTTGAACTTCTCAGTCTTACGAGTAAGCCGCGTTAAAGGGGCTACTATCTTTAGGAACTTGAACGAACCTCTGGTAGTAACCGACCAATCCTACCTCTGGTAGTCGCCCTAACCATAGTCATCAATTCCTCAGTGGTCCTTTATTCATTCTTGTCAGGATCCTCCACGGGATTCTTCTCAGCAACAATCCCTTCTAGGACAACATCCTCAACCACTACATCCTCAATATGAACATCATCCGGTCCCGCGTTAGGACGCTCTATCGGATCCATAATCTGATCTCCAATAAGTAATAAAACATCATCGCGTTGTTGCTCCTCAACCTCAGGGTTCGGAGTCCCGCTACCATATACGATAACGAACTACGCTTCTATCACGATATTTATAAGGGTTCCCATAAGGGTTTTAACTGTCAGTACTACGTTAGGTAGTCCGACTATGAACTTGGCAAGAGTTCTTATTATCTTAACGTCACATCATCTCTGAGGTTTATAACGCTTAGCTCTGATACCATTTCTGTAACACCCCCAAATCCGGGGTCGGGGATCCGGGTTGTCACGAGTTCCATTTCCCTTAATAACACCCAATCTTAATAAATAATCGATTACTCTGTACTGCGACCCCACAATAAACACACACACCACAAGTTATAGTCTCAGAGATGAATATCCAAAAATAATCACAAGTCATTTTATTCCACAATTATATGCCAATACACCTTAAAAGGGTTTCTGAATAAATTTACATTTCTTTGCCATTATTACAATTCATAAATATACATAAATCTGGTACATCAAAAGTTGAAGCCTAGCCTGTTGGTAGTTCCTACCTCAGCTACAGCGACATCAATGCCTATAGGAAACTGCAGAACGTTTCCTATCCGCTCGCGAATTGGGAGCTTGGTCTTGTTCATCTTTTCTATCTGTTGTTGTGTGATGAAAGAAGAAAGCAAGGGTGAGCAGTAAGCCCACCAAAATAATATGTATAATGATTAACTATATATGAGCCTTCTCATAGTACTCATGAAAGTCTTGGTCAAAAAAAATGGACCAAGTTTGATATCTTAATACGATGAAGTCGCAAAATATTCAGTATATATACATATATACTTTTCAAGATCTTGGAAGTCCTCTTCCATGCATAATATACACAGAGTTCCAGTTTATAACTGTATAAAAATAAGTATCGTTGCAAGGTGATCTCATATATCTAACCTTGTCTCAACGTTTTTCTGAAAATCTTTGATATGCATAAGATAATCATTTACTAGATATAAGTTTAAAAGATGAAGTTACAAGATACTCCAATATACTTATATCTTTTCCAAATACTACTTGAACTACCACCGTTCAAGTTATAATGAGCTTTCAAAAGTTCATCACATAGATGAGACTACAAGAGAAGATTTGAATAGATTCAATCTTTGAATATCATTATAAATAATGAAGTTACGAGATACTTCATTACGTCTCGATATATATATACACCTATATATATACATACGTTTCCTGAAAACCTCTGTCATGTAAAGTATGAACATTATTGCAATATCCAATCAATTTGGAAAGGAAAGAATTTTGGCATAAACCTGATATCTTGCTGATCAGGCAAATATACCAATAAGTAACCTTTTCTACTAGTAGATGGACGAATTCCCCACTGGTCATCACCCTGGCCGCAATAGGACCTTATGTTGGACTGCCACTCAGCCACTTATACATTTGATGGACTCCCACTGAGCCACTTACACTATCATAGACGCCCACTGAGCCCATATTGCTTATGCCGACTCGATAGATGGACTTACTTCCCGAACGTTGGGTAAGTAATCAATTCATTTACCAAAACTGCAACCTTGTTGCGAATATAAAATACACCATAGAGCCGGATCCCTCCGATTTTGAGCGAGTATTTAAATCCCCTTTTAAAAGGAAGATCTTAAATATAAAAATGAGTTTTGGGATCCGCTCTAACTTTTAAAAAAATCATTTTGAAGACTCGAAAACACTTTAAAGAGTGTTTGGAATAATGCTGATTTAATAAAGTAAATCAGTCTCAATATAAAAGAAATATCTGAATATTATTATTTAAATAATATTCCCATAAAGAATAATTGAGGTAGAAGTTGGAAAACTTATACTTGAAACGAATAGTAAATAATCAAAGATATACTTATACGAAAGTAATATCTTTATTTGAATAATCAAAAGTAAGTTTGATTATCGAATATTATTCTTTAATAAAATAAAGAATATTATTAAATAATAAGCGGAGTCATAATACCTCGAATGAATATTATAAATAATATTCATTAAATAAAATAAAGGAGTCATACATCCTCAAATGAATATCCAATTAATAATCAATAAATAATATAAACTGAGTTATAAGTCCTCGGATGAATATTCAAAATAATATTCAATAATAAAATAAAGGAGTCATAAATCCTCGGATGAATATTCGAAATAATATTCATTAAATAAAATAAAGATAAAGTTATCGAATAAACCTTATTCGATTAATAGTTTTGAAAACTATAACCATATATATATAGAAAAATATATATATTATTCTCGAGAACATCGACTCCCGGTTTAGAAATATGTTCACCTTTTATCCCCTATACTAAGGGTAAACTCAAATACCGCTTATCTCTAGCATAGGTATTATGCAACTATAAGCGTTTGAACCAACAGATATATAAATCAAGAATATGAAACAGGCATGCATATATACCATATCACATGCTACAATATATCGCAAGAGTTTGCTAATAACAAATATGCATTTATCGCAAGATCATGCATATACACATATACATCACAACAACAGTTATACGGGTAGAAAACTTGCCTGAGTGCTCCCGGATAGACTTAAGCTTAGAGTGGGTTCGATAACCTATGAACAACAACATAAGTCGGAATTAAACCCTGGTCGCTTAAGAAACTAGACTTTAACCATTTAGAGTCCTAACGTTCGCTTTCGCGCTTAACGATTTACTTAAGTCGCTCGAGTACCCCAATTTCTGGGGGAACCAATTTCTGGATCGTTTATATACCTCACAACCCTAAAGAGGGAAGGCGCATTAAAATACATATTCATATCGATTAATATTTGGATGTAGTAAGCAGTAGACAAAAATGAATTCATTATTTTAAATGAAATCATCCCTATAACCTCATACTAATTAAACATCATAATCTTAGAGAATATTATTTTATAATGTTATCATACACAATAAGATTTAAATCAGAATTTTTACCTCTTATAATAGCTTTCTGGTCACCGGAAGTCTCAACTCACCCTTGCCCTATTATCCTCAACGCTCTCCAAGCTCCTTTGGATATTCTTGGCTAGATGCAGGAGTCCTCACACGGTCTCTTCCATATTGCTATTTCCCAAGGTATTATTTTCCTGAATTAATCCTGATTGTATATGAATACATATAAAATAATCTTTTCTATTATTATGATATATTCTTAGTAGAGTTTATAGAGAGTGAAGAAGTTTAGCCAGACATATTCAAAGAGAGAATTGAACTTTAGAAATTTTCAGATATCCTTTACATTTTATGTATGGACTTATTTATAGTAGTCCTTCTATATGGTTACAAATTACCGGGATAACCAGTTTCTTTTACATAATTACTAATAATTCTCTTTTGCAGGTTTTTTCCACGAATCTTTTATTTTCTTTGTCTGCCATTTCTCTGTCTGCCATTTCTTCTTTTGTCGTCTCTTCATATTTTCTTCATCTTTATCTTCTGTGTCTGCCATGATATCTTGCAGGATCTGTCATCTTTTCCAGGGAATCTGCTTTTCCTTTTCTTCTTTTTCCATTTTTGTCATTTTGCCTTGATATTTTGTTGTTGAAAGGAATCTTTTATCTTCTGGTAATATAGCTCTTTCATATTTTTTGGTTTTCACCATTCAATTTACAGTGTTTTGGTGTATCACACCATTTTTGTATCATGCAAAGGGATCAGAATTCCCTTTATCATTATCTTTTAGACTGATAATAGGTCTCTTTCTAGGACCTGTTATTCTTTGATAATATTCAGTAGTATGTTTTGCATGATTATATTTCAGGTTTTCTATTTTATCAAGCATTATCTATAATGCCATAGTACCTGAATTTTATATAGTATTATCATAATATAAGGTTATTATACTTTCGGTGAAACCTCCACCATGGATTTCAGAAATGATTATAACTTTCCGAGCTCGCAGTATATCTTGTATTTTGGACCTGAGGGTAGCTAGACCAATGGCTCGTTTTTCACATAACCATTCTTGGAATTTGTTAATATCACAGGGATTTGGCAATTTCAAGCTTTTGGTTTCTCCCACAATATCTGCCATATTCCTTCCTAATTTAAATAGTTGGCATATTACTATGGGTTTTCCAACCAGATCAGTTGATGCATCAAAAACTTGTATTCTGTATGAGCCTGCTCCCATTTCCCGTACCATAGCTTCCATGGATTTGACAATTATACTTGGTAGTTTTGATATACAATACATGGTTTCATTTGTTAAGATCTTGTCAACAAAACCATGTATAAACAGGTTATAGACTATGTCAGGTTTTGCATTTTCACAACAAATATATCTGGGATATTTTGTAGATTTTGTCAGTCTGCAAACATCAGGGTTAGATTTATAATCATAATATTTCATCATTTGCTCATATGTTTTCACTATCTCAGGTGAGTGTTTCAGCCTATCACTCATTGATAAATTTGACAGAGTAGTTGATATGTTGGTTGAAGGTGATGGCATGGTTGCAAGTTTTGATGAAAATGTTATAGGTTTTATTGTAGGGATTGCAACTGAAGCTTGTAGAGTTGTTTTGTCTTTTATAGCTTCCATAATTTGTTTCAGAAAATGTTGGTTCTCCTGAACCAGGGTTTCTATCTCCTTTTGGAGTTTGGTGATTTTCTCATTATTGGTTGATATATGAGAAGTGACATCAGTGATATATTTCTCAAAATTTTCCATATCCTGCTAAGAACAACAAACAATTAAATTTTCCCTTTACAAAAACAAAATGCATGATATTCAATGGTATTTAATTTTCTAATAATTGATATTAATAATTCATCAATATACCTTCTATTAGGAGTGAAATAATAACCAATGTGTTTTTCTATTTCTAGAAATCCTTTATATGCTTCTTCTAGTTTTTTTGTATTATTTTCATCTAATCCTTCGAGAGCAAAATTTTTTATGAATTCTACAGCTTCTAAAGTAGTAGTCCATATTATTAAAGATCCCGATATTATTTTCCATGGTTGAGCTTGTCTGCTAGTATATTCTATTTTCATTATTTATTTTCTCTACTAAGATAGTCAGCTAACACATTTTTTGTTCCTGATACTGTATATTTTTTATTACAAAATCATAACAACAGAAAAAAGATTGCCATTTTCTTCTTTTATTTAATTCTGGTAATAATTCTATTTTATTAGTAATAAAGGCTTTTACTTGAGTATTATCTGTTCTTACTACAAATTTAACAGGCAATAAATGATAATGAAACTTCTTAATCCCATATTTTACAGCTAATAGTTCTTTTTCATTTATGTGGTAGTTTGATTCATTAGGTTTCCAAGTTCCTCCTGCATATCCACATATATGTGGCTTTTCTTTATCTATGTCATCCTTCTCATATGCTATTAGGACTGCTCCCCATCCTATATCGCTAGCATCAGTATATAATTCTAAATGATCTGTTTCTATGGGTATTCTATGTTTTGGTAAATCTTTCACCTTTTCCTTAAGAATTTTTATACAATTTTCATGTTCTTTTGTCCATTCAAAAGGTTTATTTTTTGTTAGTTCCTGTAATGGTTTTCTTAATTTAGGTAAGTCTTTAATATGATCTGAGGCATAATTTACTATTCCTAAAAACTGTTGTACCTCTTTTTTGTTTTCTAATTTATCATTAAAATTTACAATCTTTGTTACTATATGATCTTGTAATTGTATACCTTCTTTATCTATTTTGTATCCTAAATATTCTATCTTATTCTTAAAGATTTCAGATTTTTTTTCAGACAATAATATTCCATGCTGGTTTATTGTTTTTATAAATTGCTCTAAATGTTTTATTTAGCTTTTTTCTCATGTTTTTTGCTATTACATCTAATTCCTTCTTTTGTTCATTAAATCCTGATACCCTAGTTCTATGTGCATTAGATTTTTCCCATCTATATGAAGCTAAAACTTCCTTTTTTACTAGACATAGATCTGCTCCACTATCTATAAATATTTTTTGTTTTAGGAATTTATATTTTTTATATTCTACATCTGCTTCTATGTATATTGCTACCATTCCTCCCAATTGCTTTCACTAGATAATTCATAATTTATAAAGTTTATTTCATTATCAGTTTCACTAATATAAAACTCTTCATATTCATACCATCTATTGTCATCTTCTTTAATTTGTTCTATTTCCATTATGAATTGTGATGTATTTATATATTTTACTTTCTTTTCTTTCAGTTTAGGACATTTATTAGCATAATGTCCTTTTTCATTACAATTCCAACATTTACATTCACTTATATCTTTCCTTTTAAAAGGTTTTCTTCTAAACTTTCTCTTATTTTTATATCTTCTCCTATTTTCTGGTGTATTTCTAAATTTCCTAAATCTTTTTCTCTTATATCTGTTGTATTTATAAGGATAATTATTTCTATTTTGTTTGCTTCTGTACTTATCATATGATTTTTTTCTTATTATACCTCTTCTTATAGCTCCTATAGGGTTTTTTATCTTCACATCCAAATACTAGTCTTCTTTCAGTGAATCCACATATTTCTCTTAATCCTAGTTTTTTATCCTTTTTAACCTTTTGTTGTACCCTATATTCTTCACATTTTCTCATTAGATATCCTCTTAGTACTCTTATTCTTTCACCCAGAGTGTTCTCACGAGGTTCTAACTTATTATATTCCTTAGTTATCTCAGTATTATAAGGTTCTGGTAAATGATCATAATATAATTGTTGATATATATGTCCTTCTTCGGGTAAGAATCTAGCTTCATAAAAGAATTTAGTAAAACTTATAGTATATTCTGGTAACTTGTTAATTTTACAGCATTTCATGTTATTTAGATTCATTATTATTTCTATTTTTCTTTCTATTAGAACTTGATCTCTAGCTACTATCCAAGGTTCTCCTAAGAATTCTCTTTTTAATATCATATCAAATATTTGTAACATTGATTTCCAATCCGTTGCATACCTTAGTACTTCAGTTTTTAACTGATATTCTATGGATTCTATCCAATATGCTACCTTTCCAATTAACGTTTTTGAGATCAAGTTATAAGTATATTCTAACTCATTTGTATGAGTGGAATTCATTAATGCTATATACATTCCTAAATTACAATCAGTTATTCTCCTGCTAATTTCTTGTTCTTCATATACATTATCTAAGTCTAAAAAGTATCCATTTAAGTTTACGCCTTGTGACATTGATCCTATGAATTTTTTAAATTCATTATGTTGTCCTATTGGTATGTGTTTTGGTATCGTGTTCCTATATCTTGTTATAACTTCCATATTATGGTCGGTTACTGTTAGAAAATTAGGATTTTAGAGCTTAATTTAATTATGTTCTTGATGTTAATCCTAAAATCTAATGATTGGAAATTGTTCAATGATATTTGAACTTAAATTTTCATGTATGGTTTTAAGAATTTTCTTAATGAAATCCATATGAAATGAGAGATGAAAGTAGCTTGGAAAAGCTTGGAAAATTTGAGAATGTTTGTCCCACATTGAAATAAATAAAGGGGGTTGTGTGCTTTATATGGTATTACCCACATGAGTAGTATAAAACTACTAAGGTGTGTGATGGTCCATTATGTTGTTGTGTGCTTCACGCGCACACACACACACACACGCGCGCCCCGCCCTGCCACGCACCGCACCGCACCGGACCGGACCGGGTCGACGGGCGATTTGGGCGAATGTCTCGGCGTCTCGCGTACGCGAGGCGACCTGGGCGAGGATTTTATTTATTTGAGAATTATTTTAATTCGAATTTATTTATCGGTGATTGGATTATTGGGCTGGGTTCTGAAATAGGCTAAGTAGTCTAAATATATTGAACCTGCAAATAATCTGATCTGTAACAAGTTCTGATATAAGAATCAGAACTTAAGAACTGATGAATAAAATCAGAACTTAACAAGTTCTGATATCAGAATCAGAACTTAAGTACTGATGAGTCGAATCAGAACTTAAGTACTGATGAGTCGAATTAGAACTTAACTTAAGTTCTGATAATAATGTGGGTGTTAATGTGAAAAGCTGTTACAAATAATTTAAATTCAAAAGCTGATCAGTTTTGATTTTTTTTTTCATTAATGAATTCAAAATCTGATCAGTTTTTATTTTTTATTAATGAAGCAGTTTAATTCAGACATTAAGTGTGTTGACAGTTTCATTTTTCCTCTCCTATAAATAGAGGCTAAACTGAATGAATAAATATATACAACACACTACATTCTCATCTCTTCTCTTCAATCTCTCTGCATTTCTCTCCCATAAGTCCTGAAGTGCTGATATTTTCCGGCGACTGAGGTGCTGGTCGAAGTGGAGGTTTTGTTGCTGCTGTTAACATAAACTCCGAGCTGTTTTATCCTGGTGGAGATATTGCGCACATCCCAAACGCAGCAGGTAGGGGGCAATAATCTCTTCAAGAGCAGCCAGGACTTCGAGCAAGGCCTGGTGACTCAGCTGTATTCATTTTCTTGGCATTTTGTATCTGTAAACCTTTATTTCAGTCACTGTTGAAAGCTATGGTTTCGGGTACATCTTTCTTTCTCTCTTCGTTATTTCAGTTACTGATTTTGTTTACCTGCATGTTTTGTTTTGTTAACTGTGGTCTTGGCCTAAACTTGTTAAATTCTTTATACACTTGCCTCTATGTTGCTATACTTGTTAGTGAGTTTCTCAACATTCTTGAAGAGATTATTGGTTATTTAGAATTTAGCATAATGGTTAACGAAAGTGAGGTTATCGTTGGTGGTGGTAGCAGTTCGGGTGTAACTGCTGGGGCCATTGATTGGACCACCTATAGTTTCCCACAAGCTGTTGAACTAACCGGTTTACCGGAGAAATTCAACGGTGGCATTGGCTTTTCTCGCTGGCAGAAAAGGATGAAGTTGTGGTTGACTATAAAGGGTCTGTGGCCGGTTGTGGAATATGAGAAACCAGTAGTGGATCAAGAGAAGGCTGACACAGTTAAGGCTTTTGCGAAGTGGGCTGAGAAGGATGGAGTGGCTAGAGCGGCCATTCTGGCGGCACTAACAAACACTTTGTTTGATGTCTATTCTTCTGATGCCTACTCTGCAAAACTCTTATGGGAGAAGCTGGACCAGACACACAATACTGACTCACAAGGTCTAGAAAAGTATTCTGTGGCAAGGTTCCTCGAGTTCAAGCTGGTGGACAATAAGTCCATGACTGAGCAGGTGCATGAGTTCGAGATGATAGTGCATGCTTTGAAGGAGTCTGGAATGAATCTCCCGGAGAAGTTCAAGGTGATGAGTGTGATTGAAAAGCTCCCGAAGTCTTGGGAAGAGTTCTCTCTCTCCCTGAAAAGACAGAAAGGAGAGATCACCTGGACCAACCTTATGCTGGACATCTCGGTGCAAGAACAACACAAGTCCAAACAGGGACATGTGATGCCAACTGAACACGGTACCTCGAAGGTAAACATAGCAACTGTAGGACAAAAGAGGAAGGCTTTTGCTAAGAAAGCTAATAGTAATAAACCTAAGAGTGACAAGGACAAGGCCAAGAAACCCAAGGCAAACAAATCATGCTGGTCTTGTGGGCAGGTTGGGCACTGGAGTAAGGACTGCCCTACGATGAAAGCGAAGAAAACCGAGGTAGCACAATCAAATGTTGTGCTTGGAACCGCAAGTGGGCCTGTAGTGAACATGGTTGTTGGTGAGGCTACGGCTTCTGAAACCAACGTTGACCGGTATGTATCCTACAACCCTGTGATATTTTCTACCTATCTGTCAAATGAATGGTTGATAGATACTGGAGCTAATGTACATATTTGTGCTGATATTAGTTTATTTGTATCTTATCAACAGAGTCATAGCCTGACTGTGAAGATGGGGAATGCTAGTGCTGCTCAAGTACATGGAGTTGGAAACGTGGATCTGAAGTTCCCTTCAGGACGTATTCTATCTCTGATGAGAGTGCATCATGTTCCCGACATGCGTAGAAATATAATAAGTGGAAGCTGTTTAGTTTCTAGTGGTTTTGAAATTTCGTTCAAGTGTAATAAAGTAGTTCTTATTCACACTGGTACATTCTTTGGCAAGGGTTACTTGTCAAATGGTTTATTTGTTATTAATGCGGATCCCATTTTGGGAAGTTTGAATAATAATGTTATTCCTACTGTTAATTGTATTGAATCCTCAAATATATGGCATGCTAGACTAGGTCATTTAAACTTTGGTGCTCTTAAGAACATGATGAACTTAGAGTTGATTCCAAAATATACCATAGAAAAGAATTCTAAATGTCAAGTATGTGTGTCTGCTAAACAAATAAGGAAACCTTTTCATAACATTGTTAGGGATTCAGACTTGTTAGATTTAGTACACACTGATATTTGTGAATTTGGTGGTGTGTTGACCAAGGACCAGTTTAGATACTTCATTACTTTTATAGATGATAGTAGTAGATATTGTTATGTTTATTTACTTAGACATAAGGATGAAGCACTTAGTAAATTCATTATATATAAAACTGAAGTAGAAAAACAAACTAGTAAGTTCTTAAAAGATTGAGATCTGATAGAGGTGGTGAGTATACGAGTAATGCTTTTAATGAATTTTGTGCAAACAATGGTATAGTTCATGAAGTTACTCCACCATACACACCTGAGTCTAATGGGGTTGCTGAGCGAAAGAACAGAACATTTAAAGATATGATTAATAGTATGCTTATTAACTCTGGGTTGCCTAAATACATGTGGGGAGAGGCTCTAAATACGGCTTGCCATATTTTGAATAGAGTCCCTCTGAAACACATGGATAAAACACCCTTGGAGTTATGGAAAGGCAGGATGACTAGTCTTAAGTATCTTCGTGTGTGGGGGTGCCTTGCTAAGGTGCTTGTTCCTGAACACAAGAGAAAGAAACTAGGTCCAAAGACTGTTGACTGTATCTTTCTGGGCTATCTTGAAACCACTACAGCTATGAGATTTTTAGTGTTAAAATCTGACATAGATGGTATAGTGGCAAACACGATAGTTGAATTTCGAGATGCGACATTCTTTGAGGATGTCTACCCTATGAAGACTGGAATACCTGAAACGACTTCTGAGGAAGATCCTACTCACACATCAAGTTCTATTCCTGATCATGTGGAAAAGATGACAAATGTGGGGGCGGAACCTAGTAGTAGCTCTATTCCTAAGGAATTAGAGGAACCAAGGAGAAGTAAGCGTGCAAAAATAGTCAAGGATTTTGGAGGTGATTACATCACTTACAATATCGAGGACGAACCTTTAACTTTCCGGCAAGCTATGGATTCTTCCGAGTCAAGGCACTGGAAGGGCGCTGTCAAGAGTGAAATTGACTCTATTGTTTCTAATGGAACATGGGAGTTGGTTGATCTCCCTCCTGGGTGTTCTACTATTGGGTGCAAATGGGTCTTTAAAAGGAAGTTGAACCCTGACGGCTCAATAGATAAGTACAAAGCTAGACTGGTAGCTAAGGGTTTTAAGCAAAAGGAAGGAATTGATTATTTTGATACATACTCTCCGGTTGCAAGAATGGTAACAATCTGAATGCTTATAGCATTGGCTTCAGTCCATGGTCTTATCATTCATCAGATGGATGTAAAGACGGCTTTTCTTCATGGTGAACTTGAGGAAGAGATTTATATGGATCAGCCTGATGGATTTGTTGCATCAGGCAATGAAAGGAAAGTATGTAAGTTGATCAAGTCCATCTATGGCTTGAAACAAGCTCCCAGAGATTGGCATAAAAAGTTTGATGAAATTATATTGCCTTTCAGTTATAAGATTAATGAAAGTGATAAGTGTGTCTACACTAAAGTTAAAGGTAATGAGTGTGTTATCTTGTGCCTATATGTGGATGATATTTTATTGTTTGGAACCAATATTGAGATTATTAACGAGACTAAAGAATTCTTGAAAAGGCATTTTGAAATGAAGGATATGGGTGAGGCAAGTGTGATTCTTGGAATCAAATTGATTCAGTCCACTGAAGGAATAACCTTGACTCAATCTCATTATATAGAGAAATCTATACTTGAGAAATATGGTTATTCACAGTGTAGAATCGCTAGTACACCTTATGATTCGAAAGTTGCCCTTGTCAAGAATACTTCAGGAGTGCCTGTGTCTCAGTTAAGGTATTCTCAGATTATTGGGAGCTTGCAGTATCTTGCTAACTGTACTAGACCAGATATTTCATATTCTGTGTCTAAATTGGCGAGATATACAAGCTGTCCAAACAGAACTCATTGGGATGCTCTTGATAGAGTACTTAGATATCTAAAAGGCACAATGTACCTTAGTTTACACTACAGGAGATTTCCTGGTGTGCTTGAAGGGTACAGTGATGCAAGTTGGATAGCTAAGAAGTCTGGTTCCAATGGAGTGACTGGATACGTGTTCACCTTGGCTGGTGGAGCAATATCCTGGAAGTCAAGCAGACAGACTATTGTTACTCGGTCTACTTTTGAGGCTGAGTTGTGTGCACTTGATGCCACAGGGACGGAGGCTGAATGGTTACACGGACTTATGTCTGCAATACCTGTAGTAAGCAGACCGCTTCCTGCTATTGCTATTCACTGTGATAGTCGAACAACTATCGACAAGATTAGTAGTAAAAAGCATAATGCTAAAACTAAGAGACACATCCAAGTTAGACTCAAGTCTATAAGGGGTTTAGTGACTGATAGGATCATAGCTATAGAGTTCATAGGAACTCAGAATAATATAGCTGATCCTCTTACTAAAGGACTGGAACCTGCAGTGGTCCTTAAGTCAAGGTTGGGGATGGGATTGTCAACCCATCATAATTCATCAACAGTGGGAACCCAATACACATGAGAGGAGATCCCTTGAAGTGTATTCAATGGGTAATAACAAGCTGTAAGGATGAGTTGGTAGTACCTTTGCTACATAGATGATACTACAGTATCTGAATCTATCCCCTGTAAACCTAGAAGGTACTGATACTGCCAGAAAAGCAAGAGTGTTAAAACTCTGAATGGGATCAAGTCATTTGACGAGATAGAGGCAGTATATCTCTGGAGATGCCCAGCTAAGCGAATGTAATTGTGTGGTCGCAATTAGAGGATAGGGTTAATCCTTGAAGCATTCGACGAACAGGATCGAGACATGACCATTAATGTCTCAAAGCCGTAGATTGGCACCATAACCTTTGGCTTGTCGTCGTCTATGGAATATGGTTATACTAAACGGATTAAGATTCAAGGTGAAACATTCCATCTGAGTCCGATAGCCATTGAAGTAGAGGAATTAGGAGGGTTCAAACCCGGAAGGGTACCGACTCTGAAAAACAAGTCATGATGGGAAATTGATCACATTTCTGTATGGATTTGTGGGGGATTGTTAGAAAATTAGGATTTTAGAGCTTAATTTAATTATGTTCTTGATGTTAATCCTAAAATCTAATGATTGGAAATTGTTCAATGATATTTGAACTTAAATTTTCATGTATGGTTTTAAGAATTTTCTTAATGAAATCCATATGAAATGAGAGATGAAAGTAGCTTGGAAAAGCTTGGAAAATTTGAGAATGTTTGTCCCACATTGAAATAAATAAAGGGGGTTGTGTGCTTTATATGGTATTACCCACATGAGTAGTATACAACTACTAAGGTGTGTGATGGTCCATTGTGTTGTTGTGTGCTTCACGCGCACACACACACGCGCGCCCCGCCCCGCCACGCACCGCACCGCACCGCACCGGACCGGGTCGGGTCGAAGGGCGATTTGGGCGAATGTCTCGGCGTCTCGCGTACGCGAGGCGACCTGGGCGAGGATTTTATTTATTTGAGAATTATTTTAATTCGAATTTATTTATCGGTGATTGGATTATTGGGCTGGGTTCTGAAATAGGCTAAGTAGTCTAAATATATTGAACCTGCAAATAATCTGATCTGTAACAAGTTCTGATATAAGAATCAGAACTTAAGAACTGATGAATAAAATCAGAACTTAACAAGTTCTGATATCAGAATCAGAACTTAAGTACTGATGAGTCGAATCAGAACTTAAGTACTGATGAGTCGAATCAGAACTTAACTTAAGTTCTGATAATAATGTGGGTGTTAATGTGAAAAGCTGTTACAAATAATTTAAATTCAAAAGCTGATCAGTTTTGATTTTTTTTTTCATTAATGAATTCAAAATCTGATCAGTTTTTATTTTTTATTAATGAAGCAGTTTAATTCAGACATTAAGTGTGTTGACAGTTTCATTTTTCCTCTCCTATAAATAGAGGCTAAACTGAATGAATAAATATATACAACACACTACATTCTCATCTCTTCTCTTCAATCTCTCTACATTTCTCTCCCATAAGTCCTGAAGTGCTGATATTTTCCGGCGACTGAGGTGCTGGTCGAAGTGGAGGTTTTGTTGCTGCTGTTAACATAAACTCCGAGCTGTTTTATCCTGGTGGAGATATTGCGCACATCCCAAACGCAGCAGGTAGGGGGCAATAATCTCTTCAAGAGCAGCCAGGACTTCGACCAAGGCCTGGTGACTCAGCTGTATTCATTTTCTTGGCGTTTTGTATCTGTAAACCTTTATTTCAGTCACTGTTGAAAGCTATGGTTTCGGGTACATCTTTCTTTCTCTCTTCGTTATTTCAGTTACTGATTTTGTTTACCTGCATGTTTTGTTTTGTTAACTGTGGTCTTGGCCTAAACTTGTTAAATTCTTTATACACTTGCCTCTATGTTGCTATACTTGTTAGTGAGTTTCTCAACAGTTACTTCTTCTTCTGGGTAGTTATCCATCTCCTCATTTTTTATTCCTTCAGTTTCTATATCAGTATAATTATTTTTATCTTCTTGGTCACTATTCGATTCTTGTTTTATTACTGCATTTATATTTTTCATTCTTTCTAAAGCTTCTATTATATTTTTATTTTCTATTTCCATTTCAGAATTTTCCTCATAACTACTGTTATATTCTTCTATTATATTCACCGTTTTTCCTAAATTATCTTGTTCCGATTCACTAGTACTTGTATTATTATTTGTAGATACAGTACTAGAAACTTCACTTGTATCCTTTTTTTTGTCTTTTAACTTATTTAATTGCCTTTTCAATATTTCTATTTCTTTTTTATTTTCTTCTGTTTTTTCATTTAATTCCTTTTTTGTTTGTCTTAAATCTCTTTTTACCTCTTTTAGTTCCTTTTTAGTTTCTTTATATTTATTTTTATATTTTTTATATTTTTCTAACCATTCTTCATTAGTATTTAATCGTAGTTTTTTATTCTCCGTCCTTATTTCTTCTACTTCTTCCTTTTGTTGTTCTAATTTTGACTTTAAATATTCTATCACAGTTGTATCAATCTTAAACTCAGCTTTGCTTTCACTAGTTGTTTCCTTTTTTAATGGTTCATACTTATATTTTTCTCTTTCTAAAATTTCTTTTCCATGATTCTTTAAAAATGTTATCACATTATATTCTTTTTGTTCTTTAGTTTCCATTAGAACTTTCCTTTTTTACTAAGTTGTCCCAAATTATCTAATACCTTTCCTATTGGTTCAGATATATTAGGTTTCATTTTACTTATATCTATCATCATTGGCTCATTAACTCTTCTCCATGCATTTATGGCTTTTAGTTCTGGCTTATTTGTAATTTCTTTTTCGGGTATAATTTTTTGTTTTCCTTCTTCTAATTTTATTAACTTGTCTAGTATCATTTTTAAAGTAGATATTTCAGAATTATTCCATAAGCTTGTTAATTCTTCTCTTATTATTTGTCTCAAATTTTCTTGATTATCTTGTTTTTCTACCAATCTCATTATTGCATTTAGTTTTTCCTTAACTATTATTTCTTCCCATAAATTTTTTATAAATTCTGAGTCTGACATTTTATTATTTGTTGATTCACTTCTTCCAACCATTTCCAACATCTATCCAATATTTACTAGTATTTTTACTATGTTCTTCTAATTTCTTAATATCATTTTCTAACTTTGTTTGTCTTTCCTTATATTCTAAGTATTTTATTTGTGAATCTATTTCGCTTTCTAACATACTCTGTATTTTCTTTAACTTTTCTTTCTTATTCCTTAATTTTTCTTGTATATTCATAGTTTTTCTATAAATCTTTCTTTTCCTTGATCTACTATCTTTATTCCATTATTATTAATTTTATAATTTATCATTTTTAAGAAGTCGCTTCCTAATAATAATTCACTCGAACTATCATATTCTATTACTCCTATATTTATATTATATTCCAAGTCTAATATTTTAAACTTTAAATTAGTACATTTAGTAATAAATATTTCTCTATCATTTTCTGCATATCTGTAAGTCTGAGGTTCTATCCATTTACAATTTTCTTCATTTACCTTGCTTATATGAATAAAACTTTTGGTAGCTCCTGTATTAATTTCTGCTATACAGTCTCTTGTTATTGTTTCGTCAAATATTATTATTTTTATTTTCAAACTATCAGTATCTATTTTTATTAAATCTATCTTTCTACTCGTCATACTCATTGATCTAATTAATCTTATAGGATTTTGTTCTTTTCTAAAACTTAATCTAGATCCTTCTAATATTGGTTTAATTCTTTGCCTTGGAATCATTTGTCTATTACTAAAATCTATTGTAATTTCTTCTGGGATTGTTATTTGAGATTCTTCTTTATGTTCAATTTTTTCTAATATATCATTATATAACTTTGGTACTATTATTCCTAATTCCGTTTGTTTCTTTACGTGATGGTTTCCAGTCATAGCATAAACCATTTTGGTTTCTATACTAATAACTTCACTTCCTTTTTGCATTTTTATTCCATCTAACTTATAGTATAATGTTAAAGATCTTTCTTTATTTTCACCCCTTAGTGATATACTGAAATCAGGTTGTATTATAAATTTTAATTTCTGATATATCAAGTTTCCTTTTATTACCGCTATTAATGAATCTTGTATATTTCCTATTATTCTATCATCCAATACATATATCTGTATAGGAGTATCGATATTTTTCTGAAAATATGCTTTTATTGTAAATTCTATTGCTCCAAAATATATATTTTTTAGTTTATTTGCTTCCTTTTATTTTAATTTGGATAATTCTCTTTTTATTAATCCATCTGTTATTAAATTTATTCTTGTTTTTCCATTTATTGTATCTATATCTATTACATTCTCATGTTTTTGGGCTATATACCTAACTTCCTTATTTCTTTCAAAATATGATGTCTTGAATATCTTTTTTATTGTTAATTCTTCTGTTTCACTTTGAATTTGATTATATATATCTGGTTTAAAACTTAGGGTTTGTGATGTTCCTCCTTCGTATTCATCCATTTGATAATATATATCTTGTTTTTCACTTATTTCTTCTAATGACATTTTATCCATCTATATTTTATCCAGTTATATTATTTGTTAAAATTATTCTTTTAAGTCCTTGTATTCTTAGTTTATCATTTCTAAATGTTATTATCATATTTCCAAGTTGTTGGTAAATTCTCATAATTTCTTCGTTATTCTCTCTTGTCCATGTTATTTTATTTTTTCTTTCTAGTAATTTTTCGAGATCTATTTCTAATTTTTCTTGATTTTTTATTAATTGCTTTAGTTTTCTATTATTTCTAGTTATTGCATTTGGATCTGTCCAATTCATTTTTTAATTTTTTGTCTTAAATCGTCTATTAATCTATATTGTTCAGTTAATACTTCTTTTAAGTCTTTTATTTCGATTTCTAAATTAGTTTCTTTAATAAATTTTTCTCGTTTTAATAAAAGTTTTTCTTCCTCTAGTCTCCTAATTTTTTCATCTCTTTCTTCCAACATTGTTTGTAATATAGCTATAATATCTAATTTTTCATTTATTATTTGCATGCTTATCTTACAACTTTCAATATGTTGATTTATTAGCCTATTATATGTTGGTTCTTTATCAGCTATATACTGAATTGATCGTATCCTTAAATCTTCCATAAGTCAGATTAATTGTCTGTATAAAATTTTCTTACACATATGTTGTGTTACTTTGTTTTCTACTATAAATAAAATTAATAGAGTTGCTATTATTTTAGATTTATATCTTTTATTCCTTTCTCTATTTATTCTTGTCGGAGGTCTTATTTAACCTTCAAATTTTATTTCATTTTTACTATTCATGTATCTTTTACTATTCATTAGTTACTATTCACTGTCTACTATTCACGGCTACTTTTGGTACAGTGTTTTACTGTTCATTTCCCGCCTATTACTGGCTCTGATACCAATTTCTGGATCGTTTATATACCTCTGATACCAATTTCTGGGGAACCAATTTCTGGATCGTTTATATACCTCACAACCCTAAAGAGGGAAGGCGCATTAAAATACATATTCATATCGATTAATATTTGGATGTAGTAAGCAGTAGACAAAAACGAATTCATTATTTTAAATGAAATCATCCCTATAACCTCATACTAATTAAACATCATAATCTTAGAGAACATTATTTTATAATGCTATCATACACAATAAGATTTAAATCAGAATTTTTACCTCTTATAATAGCTTTCTGGTCACCGGAAGTCTCAACTCACCCTTGCCCTATTATCCTCAACGCTCTCCAAGCTCCTTTGGATATTCTTGGCTGGATGCAGAAGTCCTCACACGGTCTCTTCCATATTGCTATTTCCCAAGGTATTATTTTCCTGAATTAATCCTGATTGTATATGAATACATATAAAATAATATTTTCTATTATTATGATATATTCTTAGTAGAGTTTATAGAGAGTGAAGAAGTTTAGCCAGACATATTCAAAGAGAGAATTGAACTTCAGAAATTTTCAAATATCCTTTACATTTTATGTATGGACTTATTTATAGTAGTCCTTCTATATGGTTACAGATTACCGGGATAACCGGTTTCTTTTACATAATTACTAATAATTCTCTTTTGCAGGTTTTTTCCACGAATCTTTTATTTTCTTTATCTGCCATTTCTTCTTTTGTCGTCTCTTCATATTTTCTTCATCTTTATCTTCTGTGTCTGCCATGATATCTTGCAGGATCTGTCATCTTTTCCAGGGAATCTGCTTTTCCTTTTCTTCTTTTTCCATTTTTGTCATTTTGCCTTGATATTTTGTTGTTGAAAGGAATCTTTTATCTTCTGGTAATATAGCTCTTTCATATTTTTTGGTTTTCACCATTCAATTTACAGTGTTTTGGTGTATCACACCATTTTTGTATCATGCAAAGGGATCAGAATTCCCTTTATCATTATCTTTTAGACTGATAATAGGTCTCTTTCTAGGACCTGTTATTCTTTGATAATATTCAGTAGTATGTTTTGCATGATTATATTTCAGGTTTTCTATTTTATCAAGCATTATCTATAATGCCATAGTACCTGAATTTTGTATAGTATTATCATAATATAAGGTTATTATACTTTCGGTGAAACCTCCACCATGGCTTTCAGAAATGATTATAACTTTCCGAGCTCGCAGTATATCTTGTATTTTGGACCTGAGGGTAGCTAGACCAATGGCTCATTTTTCACATAACCATTCTTGGAATTTGTTAATATCACAGGGATTTGGCAATTTCAAGCTTTTGGTTTCTCCCAAAATATCTGCCATATTCCTTCATAATTTAAATAGTTGGCATATTACTATGGGTTTTCCAACCAGATCAGTTGATGCATCAAAAACTTGTATTCCGTATGAGCCTGCTCCCATTTCCCGTGCCATAGCTTCCATGGATTTGACAATTATACTTGGTAGTTTTGATATACATTACATGGTTTCATTTGTTAAGATCTTGTCATCAAAACCATGTATAAACAGGTTATAGACTATGTCAGGTTTTGCATTTTCACAACAAATATATCTGGGATATTTTGTAGATTTAGTCAGTTTGCAAACATCAGGGTTAGATTTATAATCATAATATTTCATCATTTGCTCATATGTTTTCACTATCTCAGGTGAGTGTTTCAGCCTATCACTCATTGATAAATTTGACAGAGTAGTTGATATGTTGGTTGAAGGTGATGGCATGGTTGCAAGCTTTGATGAAAATGTTATAGGTTTTATTGTAGGGATTGCAACTGAAGCTTGTAGAGTTGTTTTGTCTTTTATAGCTTCCATAATTTGTTTCAGAAAATGTTGGTTCTCCTGAACCAGGGTTTCTATCTCCTTTTGGAGTTTGGTGATTTTCTCATTATTGGTTGATATATGAGAAGTGACATCAGTGATATATTTCTCAAAATTTTCCATATCCTGCTAAGAACAACAAACAATTAAATTTTCCCTTTACAAAAACAAAATGCATGACTGTTATGGATAAAAACTTAGGTTATTATTTGCTGTATTTATTACTAAGATTCGGGAGCTCAAGGCCTTTAATGGCTGCTCTCGTGTATCGTAGCTTAATTCTGCCTTTACGAGATGCCTACGTATCTCTGTGAATTAGAGAATCAAGCCAAAAAACTTAGTTCTGATTTGTGGGGCGAGACCCCTTATATAGATGTTGAGAGTCCTTGAATTGGACTTGGTATAGGAGACTTGGTGGGCAAGTCTCATAATTAGAATGGACTTTGGAGTCCTAGATAGTAGGAAACTGATTCCTTATCCTTTTAGGTCCCCTTGAGGCCAATCTACAAGGATTTATATTCCCACTAGGACTTATCTTAATAGCTGTTTTCCTCCTTTATTTATTAATTACGAAATTAATAAATAATCAGGGTTTTTGGGCCTTCTTTGTTCCATCAGGCCTGATCTGGTCCATCCGGCCTGATCAATGTGTTGACCTTCTTGGTCTGAATGTCATACATCTTCTTATTGGGCCTAGCAGTCCACACCTTGCAATATTTATTTATACAATCAGGATTTATTTATCCCTATTTATCCCTATCATTTGCCCCCCAACTTTTGGGAAACATTGATTAGGTTTCGCAAAAGTTAAGTTTATTCATTCCCTTACAGAGTTTCGTTTTTGTGTAAAGTGTGGAGCGACCTACACATTTATAACGATTTTTCCTTTATTTCTGGATGTTTCCCTAATTTTCTGGGATTTATCCCTAATTTTCTGGATTTTTCCCTTAATTTCTGGGTTTTTCCCTAATTTTCTGGGATTTATCCTTAATTTCTGGATTTTCCCTAATTTTCTGGGATTTATCCTTAATTTCTGCATTTTTCCCTAATATTGTGGGATTTATCCTTAATTTCTAGATTTTTCCCTAATTTTCTGGGATTTATCCTTAAAATCTGGATTTTCCCCTGATTTTCTGGGATTTATCCTAATTTTCTGGGATTTATCCTTAATTGCTGGATTTTCCCTAATTTTCTGGGATTTATCCTTAATTTCTGGATTTTTCCCTAATATTCTGGGATTTATCCTTAATTTCTGGATTTTTCCCTAATTTTCTGGGATTTATCCTTAATTTCTGGATTTTTCCCTAATATTCTGGGATTTATCCTTAATTTCTGGATTTTTCCTTAATTTTCTGGGATTTATCCTTAATTTCTGGATTTTTCCCTAATTTTCTGCCTTCAAATCGATCAGGATGTATAAAAAATCGATCAGGATGTATAAAAAATCGATCAGGATTCCTGACCGATTTCGATCAGGATCCTGATCGAACTAGCTCAGGAAGTAACATTCTGGTCGATTGGATCTTCGATCAGGATCTATGCGGAATCGACCAGGATTCCTGATCGATTTCGATCAGGACTCTGATCGAACTGGCCTTCAAAGTGACACTCTAGTCGACTAAAATATGGGCATAATCGACCAGAATTCTTGATCGATTTCGATCAGGATTCTGATCGAACTAGGTGGCTTTCTACCGTTCTAATCGAATGAAATATCGATCTGGGTCCTCTTCTGTGTCGATCAGGACTCTGATCGATCTTAGTGGTTTTCTTCCTTCTTGCTCGAATGAGGTATCGATCAGGATCCTTTTTGGGGTCGATCAGGACTCTGATCGAACTTAGGGGATTTCTTTCCTCCTGTTCGAATGAGGTATCGATCAGGATACTGTTTGGCGTCGATCAGGACTCTGATCGAACTTAATAGGTTTCTTCCCTCTTGATCGATTGAAGTGTCGATTAGGATTTTCTTCTTTGTCGATTAGGACTCTGATCGAACCATTTTAAAATTCTGGTCGATTTTCGACCCTTCATTTTCCATGGGAGCTTCTAGATTATTCCTGATATTTCTAGTAGATGGGCTTTTAGGTTGGGCCTGGCTAAATGGGCCTAGAAACGCCTCGTATTCCGAGCTTTTCGCCTATATAAGTGTAGTGTAAAGTGAGAATCCTCACTTCACTTCACATTTCTCATTTTCTCTCATAAATCTCTCTAGAGTTCTCCCTTTGAGAAGGCGATTTCCGGCGACCTCAGCCACCGCAGCTCCACCTTTCTCAGGTTTTTCTGGGTTTCAAGCCTTCAACCGAAGCATATCAATGGCGGATCGTGACTTGGCTCGTTTGCAGAAGATGAATGTCTCTAAGAGAGGTACAAACATTCAAATTCAATCTCCATATACTTCCCTACTTGATATGATTAACTCGAGAGGTGATGAATATCCCTCTCTATCTAAGTTAGATTCGTATAATCATGGTAACACCTTTCATGAGTTAGATGGTAGGATATAGTCTATGAACACCCTGTACAGACTTCCACCCCACCTTAGGATTACTCCAGCCGCCCCTGGGGATAGGACTTGTAATTGGGAGGGGGATACTTTGTTTATCTATCGAGGAGCCCTGACCGCGGGTCTCAGGTTCCCATTCCATGAATTTATTCCTCGCTTACTTGCAGATGTACAAATTAACCCTTGTCAACTCCCTCCTAACGCTTGGAGGAACATTATCTGTTTTATGGTCCTTTGTCTTAGAAACAATTTTCCTCTTTCCGTAGCTGTCTTTAGGAAAGTTTTCCAATTCTATAATAGCGCCATGAGTCAACCAGGTTGGGTTTTAATTCGTCAACGGCCCAAAATCCCTCATATCTTCGATAGTAATTCCATAGTTGAGAATAACCCCAAATGGAGGGACGAGTTTGTGAGGCTGACCTGGGCTGGGGGTGATTGGACCACACTCTTTCGTAGGCCCTTTTGCAAAGTGTCAGATGGGAGTCCAGGTAGCATCAGATTATCTGATGAGGAGGAGGTGGCCTACCAAGCCTTAATTTCAGATGATGGGAAAACAGACACCTGGACCCTCTTAGAGGAGTTTTCTCTTAAGAAAGTTGGTCTCTCTCAGGCCAGTGATAAGGGTAAATTTATAACTGGATAACCATTTTTCTTTCCCTTTAATTGTAACGTTTTATCTCTCCTGCGATTTAATATTCTTTCTATCTTTCCTTTTCAGCTTGCGAGGCCATCAATAATGTCAACAGGCCCAAGGAAGGGGAGTCAGGCCGCCAGAAGAGGGCCAAGCTAAACAAGGACCCCAGGAGCAAACCTGACGGTCCTTCTTTTCTTAAGCCCCACGTCCCGGTGGTCGAGTTGGGGGACGATGTGCATCCTCCACTTAAGGCACATTCCTTCAGGCCTAACTGGGGCTTCAGGAGGAGCGATACGGTGGTTGGATCCACCAAACATGCTAAGGATTGGTCGTACCATTCCATCACTCCCCATGACTTTACTGACATTGTTACGGGGAGTGATATCGAGACTATTGAGCTTCTGGGTTCTCAAGCCCAAGCTGCGGTAACTTTCTTTTTTCTCTTTTTATTTGAATCCCAACTTTCTCGTATTTCAACGAACTTGTGCTAACTCATACATATTTCTTTGCAGAGTAATACCTACTTCCAGGCGGCCCTCCACCAGGCTAGGTCCTGGAAGGGTAACTCAGATGGGTTTGAGAAGGAGATGAAGAAATGGGAAGAGAGAGCCAAGGTCCTGGAGAAGAAGCTGGACACGAAGAAAGAGGAGCTGGCTAAGGCTCATTCCGAGCTAGTGAAACTTAGGAGCGATAAGGATAAGCTCATTGATGACTACATGGATTCTGACAAGTTTAAGAATCTCATAGAGATTCATGATGAGGGTCTTTATTCCCTACAGTTTACTCAGGGATGGGATGCGGCCGTAAAGGCGGTTTCTGAGAAGCACCCGGGCTTAGTCGACCCTAAGGACTTTATAAGTCCCGAGCAGGCTGAGTCGGAGGATAGCATAGACGCCCTCTTCAACTCCCCTCAGCCAGATGATCATATCTTGGATCCTAACACTGCTTCTCCTCCCGCTTCTCCTGCGAAGGATGCTGAAGGCGCTGATAAGGAGCAAGAGAATGAAGGCTCCCGCATGGAGGAGTAGTTTTTCTATTCTGTAATTTTATCCTTAATTATGTCTGGACTTTTGTTTGTATTAAAACTTATTACCCTCCGGGGCTATTTTATATGCTACTTTCCTTATTTGCATTCTCTCCTTTATTTTTCCGATACTTTAATATTCAAACTTGGCTTAATGGGCCACACAAGTATTATCACAACTCAAACATCCATAGGTTGAAATAATTTCGGACTCTTCAATTTCAAGTCTGGTTTTCCAAAACCTTACATAATATGGGTTCGACCCTGATCTATAATAGCTAAAAAATAAAAATTCTATGCAAACAAAGCTTCAAGGTGCTTTTAAACCTACTTGTCACAATGACAAGTGAGAATCGTACTTCGACCATCTTACACGTAGTAAACCTTCAGGTTTTGTGCGTGCCAGGTTCTCGGGACTTCAAAACCATCCGTAGTCTCCAGCTTGTAGGTTCCTCTACCCTGAACGCTCTTGACTTTGTACGGCCCTTCCCAATTTGGGGCAAGTTTCCCTTTCTGTCCTACCCCAGAAGCTTCTATCTTCCTCAAGACTAGGTCACCTTGTTTAAAGAACCTTTCTTTAACCCTTAAGTTGTAGTAGAATGAAGCTTTCTTCTGATACTCTACTATCTTTGCATGTGCTTCATCTCGCACTTCATCGATTAAGTCTAGAGCCAATCTTTGTCCTTCCTCATTTTCCTCGGTATTGAAAGCCTGAATCCTTGGAGAGGAATGTGATATCTCCACTGGAACTGCTGCTTCTGCCCCATACGCGAACATGAAGGGAGTTGCTCCTGTCGTGACTCTACAAGTAGTCCTATAGGCCCACAATATGGGAAGTATCTCATCCACCCAATTATTTCTTGACTTCTCGATCCTCTTCTTTAGTCCATCCAGGATTATTCGATTTGCTACTTCTGCTTGCCCATTGGCTTGTGGGTGAGCCACGGAGGTGAACCGTAACTCAATTTCATTTTCTTCACAATACTTCTTGAATTCCTCGTTGTTAAACTGCGTTCCATTTTCGGTGACTAGGACACGGGGAATTCCATATCGGCACATAATGTTTTCCCACAGGAATTGTGCAACTTGTTTAGTTGTGATTTTGGCCAAGGGTTTGGCTTCAATCCACTTAGTGAAATAATCAATGGCTACAATCAGGAACTTCCTTTGTGTCGTGGCCATAGGGAAAGGCCCTAGAATATCCATTCCCCACATAGCAAAGGGAATAGGCGAGTTGATAGATGTCAGCATCTCAGGAGGTTGTCTAACAACAGGTGCATGCTTCTGACAGCGGTCGCACTTCTTCACATATTCTTTGGCATCAGCCATCATTTCCGGCCAATAAAAACCTAGACGAGTTATCTTATGAGCCAGGGCCCTGCCCCCCAAGTGTTGTCGACAAATACCTTCATGCACTTCTTCAAGAGCCAAGCGTGCCTCATCGGGCCTGAGACACCTCAAGTAGGGAACCACGAAAGATCTTTTGTAAAGAATCCCATCTATCAAAGAGTACCTTAGTGCTCGAACAGTTAACTTCCGTGCTTCAGTTGCATCACTTGGCAACCAACCGATTTGAATGTGAGCCTTGATAGGATCAATCCATGACGTCCCCAGGCCTATAGGAGCCACAAGCTTAACATCTATGCTTCGTGTCTTCAAAACATGGAAGTACACACTTCCTGAACTTTCTTCTATCTCGGATGAAGCAAACTTTGATAACGCATCTGCCTTAGCATTTTCTTCCCTTGGAATGTGCTCAACATGACATTCATTAAATTGGGTCATCACAGCCCTTACTAGGCGGACATACTTAGCCATCGTATCATCCCTTGCCTCAAATTCTCCCTTTACCTGGGATATGATCAGCTTCAAGTCTCCCCGGACCTTTAAGTTTTTGACTCTAAGTGTCCCAGCTAGACCAAGGCCAGCAATCAGGGCTTCATACTCTGCCTCATTGTTTGTGGTTGGGAAGTCTAGCTTCATAGCATACTCAATTAAGAATCCATCAGGGCTTTGCAAAACCAACCCTGCTCCACTGGAATTTGTTTTTGATGCTCCATCAAAATAGAGAACCCAATATTCTTTCTCCTTATCATCCTTTTTTCTGTCCCCATTGTCGACTCCCTTGTCTTGAGGTATGGTATCTTCCTGCCCCCCGACTTCTTGGTTGGGTATGGTACATTCCACCACGAAGTCAGCTAGTGCCTGGGATTTTATGGCCGTACGTGGCTTATACTTGAGATCGAACTCTTCCAACTCAATTGCCCACTTAATCAATCTCCCACTTGCCTTGGGACTGTGAATGATATTTCTCAGTGGCTGATTCGTTAGCACCTCAATCTGATGAGCCTGAAAGTAAGGACGCAGTTTTCTCGAAGCCATTACCAAGGCTAGAGCAAATTTCTCAATAGTTGAATAATTCAATTCAGCACCATGCAGAATTTTGCTGACATAATATACGGGTTTCTGGACTTTTAGCTCCTCCTTAACCAACACCGCGCTCAAGGCGCTCTCTGAAACAGCCAAGTACAAGAATAAAATTTCACTCAGAACTGGCTTGGCCAACAACGGGGCCTGGGCCATATACTTCTTTAACTCTTCAAATGCCTTCTGGTTTTTCTCACTCCATACAAAGTCTTTGATGCTCTTTAGCGACTTGAAGAATGACAAACACTTGTCCCCCGACTTGGAGATGAATCGTCCTAGCGCAGCAACCCTTCCTGTAAGCTTCTGAACATCCTTAACAGTTTTTGGTGGTTCCATGTCCAGGATCGCCTTTATTTTATCCGGGTTAGCCTCAATTCCCCTCTTTGAGACCATCAGTCCCAAGAATTTTCCAGATCCTACTCCGAAAGCACACTTCGTAGGATTCAACATCATCTTGTGGTACCTCAGGACCTCAAAAGCTTCCCTTAAATGGGCTATATGATCAGTCTTTACTAGACTCTTGACTAACATGTCATCAACATAGACTTCCATAGTCTTATCAATAAAATCCTTAAAAATTTTATTCACCAACCTTTGATAGGTGGCTCCTGCATTCTTGAGACCAAACGCCATAACAAGATAACAATAAACACCAAAGTCAGTGATAAATGATACCTTTGGAATGTCATCCTTATGCATTTTGATCTGGTTGTATCCGCTAAATCCATCCATGAAACTCAGCATCTCATGTCCAGCAGTGGCATCAATCAAAGTATTAATTCTAGACAGCGGAAAACAGTCTTTGGGGCATGCATCATTTAGATCAGTGAAGTCTATACACATCCTCCACTTTCCATTAGCCTTCTTCACCATTACAGGGTTTGCTAACCACTCCGGAAATTGAATCTCCTCAATGAAACCAGCCTCTAAGAGCTTTTCTACTTCCTGTTTTATAGCCTCTTGTCTTTCCGGGGCAAAATTTCTTTTCTTTTGTTTCACTGTCTTCCGACTTGGATCCACGTTTAGCTTGTGAGTAATTAACTCCGGGTCTATGCCTGGCATATCAGCTGCTGACCATGCAAACACATCACTATTTTCTTGCAAAAATTTCACTAACTTCCCTCTAAGGGGCTCCTCTAATGTGGCTCCAATGAAAGTCATCCTCTCAGGATTCTCGGGGTCTAAAGGAACCGAAACCAATTCTTCTGCTGGCCTTCCTCTATTCTCATCATTTTCTCGAACATCCATATCTTCAATAGGAAGAACCTGCCCCCCGACTCCATCTGCCCTCAAAGAGGCCATATAACAGCTTCTAGCCATTTTTTGATCTCATATCTCTTCTCCAATCCCGTTTCGGGTGGGAAACTTCATGACTGAATGGTAGGAAGAGGGGACTGCCTTGAAGGCATGTATCCCTGTTCTCCCCATGATAGCATTATAAGTTGAACTAGCCTTTACCACCACGAAATCTAGCATCTGCGTTGCTTGCCTTGGTTCCGTACCTATGGTGGTCGGCAATTTGATTATCCCTTCAACAGGACATTCTACTCCAGCAAACCCATATATCGGCATGTCGGTTGGTGTCAACTGGGAGTCGTTATACCCCATTCTTAGAAAGGTGTCGTGGAGCAAGATATCCACAGAAGCACCATTATCCACAAGGACCCTCTTAACCGGGCTATTTCCTATTATCGGTGTTATAACCAGCGGGTCATCATGGGGAAACTTCACACCCTCTAGGTCGGAATCATCAAAAGCCAATGTTACTTCTGTCCTGGCCCTCTTCGGGGCTTCTCCAACAATATGCATAACCTCCCTAGTATATGCCTTTCTGGAATTTTTGGACAATCCAGCAGCAGTTGGACCTCCAAAGATCGTGTTTATCACAGGTCCTCGAGGGCGTCGCGGTCCTCCAAAAATTGCATTTATAACCGGCCCTCTAGGTTGGGGATTCCGCCCCGGATCGTCTTGGTCCCTCCTACGATCTTCAAAGTTCTTCCTTCCATTATTATTTCTGTCCCCTCCATCTCCAGTATACTTGTTCAATCTTCCTTTTCGAATCAAAAACTCAATTTCATCTTTCAATTGCCTACACTCATCGGTGTCATGGCCAACATCTTTGTGAAACCTGCAATACTTGCCCTTATCTAGCTTGGCGGGATCAGCCTTCAAGGGCTTAGGCCAGCGAATATCTCTGTCTTTCTCAATCTCCATCAAAATCTGACTTCTAGGAGCATTCAGCTTAGCGTATTCAGTGAACTTTTGCCCAGGTCCTCCCCTCTTGGGGGTTGAATCAGGGTTTTGTTCGATTCTAGGATATTTGTCCTTTGCAATATATTCTAAATCAGTTTTCCGCTTCTTGCCTCCAGTGGGCTCATTACTTACTACGGTCTTCCTCATACTTTCTTCAACCTTGATATACTTCCCTGCCCTCTCTTGGAGCTGCAACATGCTTTCAGGGGGACGTTTGGCCAAGGACATCTTAAAAAACTCGTCCCTAGTTCCTTGTTGCAGTGCTATCATGGCTACCTTATCATCAAGGTCCGGGACTTTTAAAGCCTCCTTTGTGAAACGATTAAGGTAATCTCTCAAGGATTCTTTAGCTCCCTGCACAAGACTCATAAGAGATGCTGAACTTTTCTCATGGACTCTTCCACTGATGAATTGCTTAATAAAAGCCTGACTTAATTCTCTGAACGATCCAATAGAATTTGGGGGCAGGCGACTGTACCATCTTTGAGCCATACCCGACAGGGTTTGAGGGAAGGCCCGACACTTTATAGCATCATTCACGGGTTGCAGCAGCAGTGCATTAGAGAATGTCCTAACATGATTAGCGGGGTCTCCCATGCCATCATAGGCTTTGATAGTGGGCATCTTGAATTTCCTTGAGATATGGGCATTCATTATCTCTTCTGTGAAGGGTGGAGTTGGATCATCAGGATCTCCAAAGGGAAGGAGATTACTTGGATCAGTTCTTGGGACAGCAGCCCTTCTTCGTACCGGACCATCCAGGTCTATGACAGGAGGAGGATTTCTCCCCCTAGGAGGTATCTGGGGTCTGGTGGCCTGGTGAGCCTCCAAATTACGCCTCAGCCTTTGGATTTCAGCCTCATGAGCCCTGATCCTTTCCTGCACTTCCTGGGGATTCGCCCCTTGGGTGCTTCGAGGGCGTTGCCTTCCATCGGCCATCGGCTCCTTGCCTAAACGTCTCCTTCTTGGGGCCACTTCATCATCCGAAGATTCGGAATCTCTCTCAGTGTAAGGACCAGAAAATTCCCGATCCTCGGGGATAGGAGCCAAACCTCGTATATAAGGGGGCGATTGCCCTCGTGCTTCACTTCGCCCAACATATCCACTTCCTCCAACCTCGGGGTAAAGGGGCATCCCATAAGGGGGGTTAGTGGTAACAACAGTTGAATATTCATACCCGACGGGTCGAGAATTCACAGGTATATGTACTTGTTGAACTTGAGGATTCGTACCTTGAATAGTCGGGGGAGTCGTCCCTTGTGGCTGAGATTGAGTTGCCCCTATCTGGGTTTCCGCTTGAGTAGATGCATAAGTTGAGTGGGGAGGAATCTCCACGGTTGACGAAATCACCTGAGTTGTCCCAGATGGTGTTCCCTCCTCCAGAGCGCTAGTTGTTCTCCGTGTTCTCGCCATGGTTGTTGTTGTGCTTTCCCACAGACGGCGCCAAATGTTATGGATAAAAAACTTAGGTTATTATTTGCTGTATTTATTACTAAGATTCGGGAGCTCAAGGCCTTTAATGGCTGCTCTCGTGTATCGTAGCTTAATTCTGCCTTTACGAGATGCCTACGTATCTCTGTGAATTAGAGAATCAAGCCAAAAAACGTAGTTCTGATTTGTGGGGCGAGACCCCTTATATAGATGTTGAGAGTCCTTGAATTGGACTTGGTATAGGAGACTTGGTGGGCAAGTCTCATAATTAGAATGGACTTTGGAGTCCTAGATAGTAGGAAACTGATTCCTTATCCTTTTAGGTCCCCTTGAGGCCAATCTACAAGGATTTATATTCCCACTAGGACTTATCTTAATAGCCGTTTTCCTCCTTTATTTATTAATTACGAAATTAATAAATAATCAGGGTTTTTAGGCTTTCTTTGTTCCATCAGGTCTGATCTGGTCCATCAGGCATGATCAATGTGTTGACCTTCTTGGTCTGAATGTCATACATCTTCTTATTGGGCCTAGCAGTCCACACCTTGCAATATTTATTTATACAATCAGGATTTATTTATCCCTATCAATGACATTCAATGGTATTTAATTTTCTAATAATTGATATTAATAATTCATCAATATACCTTCTATTAGGAGTGAAATAATAACCAATGTGTTTTTCTATTTCTAGAAATCCTTTATATGCTTCTTCTAGTTTTTCTGTATTATTTTCATCTAATCTTTCGAGAGCAAATTTTTTTATGAATTCTACAGCTTCTAAAGTAGTAGTCCATATTATTAAAGATCCCGATATTATTTTCCATGGTTGAGCTTGTCTGCTAGTATATTCTATTTTCATTGTTTATTTTCTCTACTAAGATAGTCAGCTAACACATTTTTTGTTCCTGATATATTTTTTATTACAAAATCATAACAACAGAAAAAAGATTGCCATTTTCTTCTTTTATTTAATTCTGGTAATAATTCTATTTTAGTAGTAATAAAGGCTTTTACTTGAGTATTATCTGTTCTTACTACAAATTTAACATGCAATAAATGATAATGAAACTTCTTAATCCCATATTTTACAGCTAATAGTTCTTTTTCATTTATGTGGTAGTTTGATTCATTAGGTTTCCAAGTTCCTCCTGCATATCCACATATATGTGGCTTTTCTTTATCTATGTCATCCTTCTCATATGCTATTAGGACTGCTCCCCATCCTATATCGCTAGCATCAGTATATAATTCTAAATGATCTATTTCTATGGGTATTCTATGTTTTGGTAAATCTTTCACCTTTTCCTTAAGAATTTTTATACAATTTTCATGTTCTTTTGTCCATTCAAAAGGTTTATTTTTTGTTAGTTCCTGTAATGGTTTTCTTAATTTAGGTAAGTCTTTAATATGATCTGAGGCATAATTTACTATTCCTAAAAACTGTTGTACCTCTTTTTTGTTTTCTAATTTATCCTTAAAATTTACAATCTTTGTTACTATATGATCTTGTAATTGTATACCTTCTTTATCTATTTTGTATCCTAAATATTCTATCTTATTCTTAAAGATTTCAGATTTCTTTTCAGACAATAATATTCCATGCTGGTTTATTGTTTTTATAAGTTGCTCTAAATGTTTTATATGCTCTTCTAGAGTTTCACTATATATTAATATATCGTCTACATATACTATGCAGAAATCTTTTAATTTTCTAAAGATTTGGTCCATTCTTCTTTGAAATATTTGTGGCGCATTTTTTAATCCAAAGGGTAATACTATCCATTCATAATGTCCTTGCGGAGCACTAAAGGCTGTTAAAGGCCTTGATTCTTTGGTTAATTTTATTTACCAAAATCCACTTTTACAATCGAATTTACTAAACCATTTCTTATTTCCTAGTCTATTTATAAGATTTCTTTTATATGGTAAGAAATATCCATCAAATATAGTTTTCTTATTTAATTCTCTATAGTCTATTACCACACGGGCTTTTACCCTTTTCTGTTCATTATGTTTTCTTACAAGGAAAGCCGGGCTGCTATGTGGACTTTTACTTTCTTGTATTAATTTTAGTTTTAATAATTCATTGGTTTGATTATCAAATTCTTTTTGGTCTGAAGGGCTATACCTTATAGGTTTAGATCTTATTATATCATTAGGGTTTAATAATTTTATTTTAGCATATATCTTTTCCTTATCCCATAAACTCATAGGATTTTCTCCGAAGTTGGATTTTATTATTATATTTTTCAGTTAATTCTTGTAGATTATTATTTCTTTCTATTCTTAGATTGTTTATTCTTATAGTATTTATAGTACTTATTGGCATAATTCTTTTTAATACTATCCACTTATTACACGGAGTTTGTAATGATAGGGTATTTGAAGTTACTATATGTGTTTTAAAATAATCTAAGAAGTTATTTCCTAATAATATAGATTGCTTCATCTTATTCTGATATACAATAGGTAGACTGAATAATGTTTTATTTAGCTTTATTCTCATGTTTTTTGCTATTACATCTAATTCCTTCTTTTGTTCATTAAATCCTGATACCCTAGTTCTATGTGCATTAGATTTTTCCCATCTATATGAAGCTAAAACTTCCTTTTTTACTAGACATAGATCTGCTCCACTATCTATAAATATTTTTTGTTTTAGGAATTTATATTTTTTATATTCTACATCTGCTTCTATGTATATTGCTACCATTCCTCCCAATTGCTTTCACTAGATGATTCATAATTTATAAAGTTTATTTCATTATCAGTTTCACTAATATAAAACTCTTCATATTCATACCATCTATTGTCATCTTCTTTAATTTGTTCTATTTCCATTATGAATTGTGATGTATTTATATATTTTACTTTCTTTTCTTTCAGTTTAGGACATTTATTAGCATAATGTCCTTTTTCATTACAATTCCAACATTTACATTCACTTATATCTTTCCTTTTAAAAGGTTTTCTTCTAAACTTTCTCTTATTTTTATATCTTCTCCTATTTTCTGGTGTATTTCTAAATTTCCTAAATCTTTTTCTCTTATATCTGTTGTATTTATAAGGATAATTATTTCTATTTTGTTTGCTTCTGTACTTATCATATGATTTTTTTCTTATAATACCTCTTCTTATAGTTCCTATAGGGTTTTTTATCTTCACATCCAAATACTAGTCTTCTTTCAGTGAATCCACATATTTCTCTTAATCCTAGTTTTTTATCCTTTTTAACCTTTTGTTGTACCCTATATTCTTCACATTTTCTCATTAGATATCCTCTTAGTACTCTTATTCTTTCACCCAGCGTGTTCTCACGAGGTTCTAACTTATTATATTCCTTAGTTATCTCAGTATTATAAGGTTCTGGTAAATGATCATAATATAATTGTTGATATATATGTCCTTCTTCGGGTAAGAATCTAGCTTCATAAAAGAATTTAGTAAAACTTATAGTATATTCTGGTAACTTGTTAATTTTACAGCATTTCATGTTATTTAGATTCATTATTATTTCTATTTTTCTTTCTATTAGAACTTGGTCTCTAGCTACTATCCAAGGTTCTCCTAAGAATTCTCTTTTTAATATCATATCAAATATTTGTAACATTGATTTCCAATCCGTTGCATACCTTAGTACTTCAGTTTTTAACTGATATTCTATGGATTCTATCCAATATGCTACCTTTCCAATTAACGTTTTTGAGATCAAGTTATAAGTATATTCTAACTCATCTGTATGAGTGGAATTCATTAATGCTATATACATTCCTAAATTCCAATCAGTTATTCTCCTGCTAATTTCTTGTTCTTCATATACATTATCTAAGTCTACAAAGTATCCATTTAAGTTTACGCCTTGTGACATTGATCCTATGAATTCTTTAAATTCATTATGTTGTCCTATTGGTATGTGTTTTGGTATTGTGTTCCTATATCTTGTTATAACTTCCATATTATGGTCGGTTACTTCTTCTTCTGGGTAGTTATCCATCTCCTCATATTTTATTCCTTCAGTTTCTATATCAGTATAATAATTTTTATCTTCTTGGTCACTATTCGATTCTTGTTTTATTACTGCATTTACATTTTTCATTCTTTCTAAAGCTTCTATTATATTTTTATTTTCTATTTCCATTTCAGAATTTTCCTCATAACTACTGTTATATTCTTCTATTATATTCACCGTTTTTCCTAAATTATCTTGTTCCGATTCACTAGTACTTGTATTATTATTTGTAGATACAGTACTAGAAACTTCACTAGTATCCTTTTTTTTATCTTTTAACTTATTTAATTGCCTTTTCAATATTTCTATTTCTTTTTTATTTTCTTCTGTTTTTTCATTTAATTCCTTTTTTGTTTGTCTTAAATCTCTTTTTACCTCTTTTAGTTCCTTTTTAGTTTCTTTATATTTATTTTTATATTTTTTATATTTTTCTAACCATTCTTCATTAGTATTTAATCGTAGTTTTTTATTCTCCGTCCTTATTTCTTCTACTTCTTTCTTTTGTTGTTCTAATTTTGACTTTAAATATTCTATCACAGTTGTATCAATCTTAAACTCAGCTTTGCTTTCACTAGTTGTTTCCTTTTTAATGGTTCATACTTATATTTTTCTCTTTCTAAAATTTCTTTTCCATGATTCTTTAAAAATGTTATCACGTTATATTCTTTTTGTTCTTTAGTTTCCATTAGAACTTTCCTTTTTTACTAAGTTGTCCCAAATTATCTAATACCTTTCCTATTGGTTCAGATATATTAGGTTTCATTTTGCTTATATCTATCATCATTGGCTCATTAACTCTTCTCCATGCATTTATGGCTTTTAGTTCTGGCTTATTTGTAATTTCTTTTTCTAGTATAATTTTTTGTTTTCCTTCTTCTAATTTTATTAACTTGTCTAATATCATTTTTAAAGTAGGTATTTCAGAACTATTCCATAAGCTTGTTAATTCTTCTCTTATTATTTGTCTCAAATTTTCTTGATTATCTTGTTTTTCTACCAATCTCATTATTGCATTTAGTTTTTCCTTAACTATTATTTCTTCCCATAAATTTTTTATAAATTCTGAGTCTGACATTTTATTATTTGTTGATTCGCTTCTTCCAACCATTTCCAACATCTATCCAATATTTACTAGTATTTTTACTCTGTTCTTCTAATTTCTTAATATCATTTTCTAACTTTGTTTGTCTTTCCTTATATTCTAAGTATTTTATTTGTGAATCTATTTCGCTTTCTAACATACTCTGTATTTTCTTTAACTTTTCTTTCTTATTCCTTAATTTTTCTTGTATATTCATAGTTTTTCTATAAATCTTTCTTTTCCTTGATCTACTATCTTTATTCCATTATTATTAATTTTATAATTTATCATTTTTAAGAAGTCGCTTCCTAATAATAATTCACTCGAACTATCATATTCTATTACTCCTATATTTATATTATATTCCAAGTCTAATATTTTAAACTTTAAATTAGTACATTTAGTAATAAATATTTCTCTATCATTTTCTGCATATCTGTAAGTCTGAGGTTCTATCCATTTACAATTTTCTTCATTTACCTTGCTTATATGAATAAAACTTTTGGTAGCTCCTGTATTAATTTCTGCTATACAGTCTCTTGTTATTGTTTCGTCAAATATTATTATTTTTATTTTCAAACTATCAGTATCTATTTTTATTAAATCTATCTTTCTACTCGTCATACTCATTGATCTAATTAATCTTATAGGATTTTGTTCTTTTCTAAAACTTAATCTAGATCCTTCTAATATTGGTTTAATTCTTTGCCTTGTAATTTCTTCCACCATTGTTGTTGCACTTTTTGAAAGGAATATGTCCTAAGTCCAATCATGTATTAGGATTTAGGAATAACTTTTATGTAATCTGTTTTGATTTCATTGATATTAATAAAGACTTGTTTTGTTTTTATTACGGGCTTTATCTATTTAAGTGTTTAAATAAGATATACCATAGTTTAGAGTAAAGCTTTTTATGGATTATGATGAGATCATAATAGTGAGACCTAAAAAGATGATAACTCTAAACTTAAATAGTTCCTGGTCATAGGATTACTAACTGGTAATTAATAATCCGCAAAGATCGATACATACTATGCTTGTTTCATTATGAAGGATGTCTGTTCTCATAGACATTTGTGTGGTGACACTATAGCTAGTATGTAGGTGCTTATTATGAAATAAGTTCACTGAACATGACTCGCACAGCTGAACAACTGATGGAGTTCACTCACGTGTCAGCAGTTGTTCACATAGTGATAGTTGTACAAGTATCCTTAGATTTGAGGTCATCATAGTCATCTTGTGTACACTGAACTATGCTTTGGTTTAGTTCTTAGTCTCCAGGGACAATTATTAGGGCTCTTCTGGGTATAGGAATTTGTACACGAAGATAGTGTATGATCAATAAAGGATCTACCCCTTCCAGTGAAGGAAGCGAATGTTCAAGGCTGATCCACTTATGCTAGTTCAGGAATCTCTGGCCAGAGTAAATGAAATTAGAAAGGAGTTTCTAATTTGCATAGAACTACGCATAGTAAAGGGTAAGCAAAGTGATTGAATTAGATAGGCTTGACACGAGATCCATGCCTTGTATTTAATCGGGACATTATAGGGTAGAAGGAGTTTATTGTACGATAACTATTCACTGAATAGGTTCTTGGTATTCTAAGCAGTGAATTCATATTATCCGGATAGTCGCGATATGCTGAGAAGTATCTCTCACGATGTAGAATAAATGTGATTAATTAATTAATCATATTTAATAAATTAGAAAATTTATATAAATAATGATAAAATAGTTTTATTATTATTTATTTCTACTACCGGCTTAATATTGAACCTACAGGGTCACACCATAAAAAGAGAATGATTTAATGGTGGAGGAATTAATTAATAATGGCTAATAATTATTTATTTATGAAATAAATAATTAATTGGCAAATTTAATAATTGATTAAATGAGATTTAATTGATTATAAATTAATTAAGAAAAGTTCTTAATATTATTAATTAAGGATTTAATTTTTGGAAATTAAATCAAGAGAGAGAATTATTTCTAAAGTGTTTAGAAAAAGGATTAATAATTAAAAGGTGTTTTAATTATTAATGAGAATAATAAATGGGATAATAATAATATTATTTATGGGAAAATTTCAGCTGAAAATTTTGCCTATAAATACACTATTGTAGACCCTATTTTATTCTAACCCACATCAAACCCGAAAACCCAAAAAGTTTGGAAAACCCAATTCTCTCCACCTCCTTCCTCCTCCTTAACATCGTTTTCTTGGTGGATACCGGTGGAGTGCTTCACACTTGAGGAGCAACTGCTAAGGATCTCTGATCGTTGTCTCCGAATTATTTTTAAAGGTTAGATTCGATCCCTCGAATTTTTATTCATGATCTGTATGCTTTTATTTGGATTTTGTATATGTAAAAGTGTTTTGCCATGCCCCCGCTGCATTTAAAATCCAACAATGGTATCAGAGCATAGGTTGTATGCATATAGATCTGTGGTAAAAATTTCAGAATTTTATGTGCTTGTATGAATTAATTATGATTTTTACAAGTTATATTATGGATTAATTATGTCTGATGAGAAATCGTTTCTCAGAATAATTTTGTATGTTGATCTGGGTTCTACAAGTGTTGTAGATCGTCTGGGTATTTTTCTTATAATTTTATGATGTATAGATTTTTTATTATGAATTTTTGAAGTTGTTTCAATTAAAATTCGTAATTAAATAAGTAAATATATGTATATAAAGTATATATATATGTTTATTATCTGTACTGTTGTGCTTGTCTGCTACATCTGTTGTGCACAGAAAGAAAAGTGACAGAGCACAGTACGGCGGCACGGAAGTCGAGGAGAGAGAAGACGGCGACGTTCGAAAACAGGGGAAGGACCGCGCGTCGCCCACGCGCGACGCGTGGGAGACACGCGCTGGTGACGTCATGCTGACGTCATCAGATGACGTCATGCTGACGTCAGCATAGGGGTTCGGGCGCGTGGGGCGCGTGTGCGCGTGGGGCGTGTGGAGGGAAGTCAGACACGCGCTGTCAGGCGCGTGTGCGCGTGGCCGCGCGTGGGGAATCTTCTTTCGGCGCGTGGAGGCGCGTGGAAGCTCAGAATTGGGCGATTTTGGTGCTGTTGGATTCGTTTTTCTGAGACGGATCTAATGGAGTGATCAATTTTAGTTTATACAAAAGTTTTGAACTGTTTATATTTCCATGAAGTGTTTTAAAGCTGTTTTTGACTGTTTTAGTTGCTTTTAAATGCTTCATGTGATACATAGAGATGTATATTGCTTAGAATAATGTGCTAGATGATGTAACATGTCTACCTTGATGTTTATTCATGTTTATATATGTGATATATGCTTAGTTTATCATGCGATGATAGATTTAGGTGAACTTAAATGAACATAAGGCGTTTGTTAGACAACCTAGTATAGTGAAATTGTTTCATAACCTTAATAACAATACTATGAATACAATCATGAGATTCTTGTGTTTGTGAAACACGTAATTGAATATGAATTTTTGATATGAGAGAAAGGATGATTCTGTCAACAACAGATTTCTATCTATAAGAAAGGGTTATTAAGTGACGCCTCTTGACAATGCTCCACCCGATCTGGGAATCATCTGATTATTGATTATTGATTTGAAATATTTAATTTAAAAGGAAGAATTTCTTTATAATATGATTATGATTGTAACGTAATATAATCCCTCTAAAATTAAATAATATCAAGTAGTAATTGGCCAATGATACAACGGGCTTGTGTCGGTCATAGCCTTCCAACATGATAGAAAGTAGTTCTTATTTTTAAATCATTGTCGTTTCGTGCCACAGCCGAGGGCTTTGATTTTGAAATAAGAAATACTTGTCTATTACATAGAGATGTGTACATTGAATAAGAATCTAAAGGTCGTTACGTGCCACAGCCGTGGGCCTTTGGGGACTGATTCAATTGTACGGAATGTTGGGTTAGACTTGACTTAGAATATTGAGTTTGTCATGCCACAACCGTGACTCAATTATTCAAGAGGCTAAAGTTTGATTAGGGAATAACATTAGATGTAATTGACAAGAGTTGTCTGCCTATTGAACATTATATGGCGTTTCGTGCCACAGCCGGGGTTGTGTAATGGAATGTAGGATCCCTATTCCCACTAGCATTATGAATGCTTAATTTTTCACGTAGGGGGTTGAATAAATTAGATAAACTAGTGGGAGCCACTTATGAATAAAGACCCGATTCATATAGTGTTTTTAAAATGAAATCGAATTTTTGCTGAGTGTTGTTATGTGTTTATCATTTACAGATTTACTATATTATGTCTTCTGCACTATCACTCAGGAGCATACTAGATGCTCACAAGTTGACTGATCCTAATTTAGCTGTATGCTTTCACTGTAACAAGTTAGGGCACTGGAAGAGGAACTGCAAGGTTTACCTTGCAGAATTGAAGAAGAAGAAGGGTAGTGAGACTACCGCTTCTGATTCAGGTATGTTCATGATAGAAGTGAATATGTCATTAAATCAAATTTCTACTTGGGTATTAGATACCGCCTGTGGTTCTCAAATCTGCAATTTGTTGCAGGGACCAAGGAGAAGTAGAACTCTTGAGGAAGAGGAGGTGATTCTACTGATGGGAAATGGAGCAAGAGTTGCTGCTGAAGATGTAGAATCATTTCATTTACATATGCCTACGGGCAAGACTATTGTTTTAAATAATTGTTATTTTGTTCCCTCGATTGTGAGGAATATTATTCCCATGTTAGACTTGGCTGGATTTTCATTTATTATTGAGAATAATGAATGTTCTATTCTTAGAGATAATATTCTTTATGGATGTGGTGCTTTAAATAATGGTCTGTATATATATGTGACATAATTTACTTCAGATTGAACAAACTAATAAAAGAAAAGGGATGATGAAAATCTTACTTCATAGTGGCACTGCAGTCTCCATTTAGTATACATAGAAAGAGGACTGCAAATTTGCTAGGAATGGTACACACAGATGTATGTGGACCAATGTATAAGCAAGCCATGGGTGAATTTTCAAACTTCATTACTTTCATAGATGATAGATCTGGATTCGGATATGTGTTTGATGAAACTCAAGTCTGAGGCCTTTGAAAAGTTCAAAGAATATAAGTATGAAGTGGAGAAACAACCAAATATAGTATTATAACTCTTCGATCAGATCGAGGTGGTGAATACTTTAATGGAGAGTTTCTGGATTATCTCAAAGTAAATGATATAGTCTCCCAGTGGACTCCTCCAGATTAGTATCTGAAAGGAGAAATTGAACTTTGTTAGACATAGTTCGGTCCATAATGAGCTATGCAAATCTTCCAGTATTCCTATGGGGTTATGCATTAGAAACCTCAGCATATTTACTGAATAAGGTGCCTTCCAAAATCTGTTCCTCAAACTTCGTATGAGATATGGAAAGAAAGGAAACCGAGTCTTAAATACGTTAAGATTTAGGGATGTCCAGCTTATGTCAAGTAAGTTGACCCAGATAAGCTGGAATATCGATCCGTAAAATGTAGTTTTGTGGGATATCCTAAAGAGACTTTAGGGTATTACTTTTGCACCGATCATCGGGTGTTTGTCTCCAGACATGCTACCTTCTTGGAAAAGGAGTTTATCCTTGAAGGAAACAGTGGGAGCAAAATTGAACTTGATGAAGTTCAAGAAGCACAAACTACTACGGATCAAGTGGAAACACCTGTTCTGATTGAACAACCTTTTGTGGAACAGCCCATTCATAGATCAGAGAGAGTGTCTCGCCAACCTGAGAGGTATTATGGCATTGTCATTGAGAATGATAATGAGTTGTCGATCATTGATGATGACGACCCTGTGACCTATAATGAGGCTATGAGTAGTATTGACTCAGAGAAATGGCATAGTGCCATGAAATCCGGAAAGAAATCTATGTATACGGGATACAAAAGAATGATTAGAGCAGATGGCCAGGTGGAGACCTTTAAGGCCAGGCTTGTGGTAAAAGAATTCAAACAAAGGCAATAGATTGACTTTGATGAAACCTTTTACCTGTAGCCCTGTTAAAATCAGTTCGGATTTTGCTTGCGAATGCTGCTTACTACGACTATGAGATCTGGCAATTAGCCAGATGGTTTTCTTTCCAAGAGAAATGAAAACCTAGTGTGTAAGCTGCTGCGAACCATATGTGCTTTAAAGCAGGCTTCTCGAAAGATGGAACATTCGTTTTGATGAGACAATCAAAGAGTTTGATTTTATCAAAAATGAAGATGAACCATGCGTCTACAAAAGGGTTAGTGGGAGCGCGGTAACATTTCTTGTATTGTATTGAAATAGAGTTGACACACATAACAACATAGCAGACCCACTCACAAAGCTACTTTATGAAAGTCACTTTGATCGTTATAAAGACAAGATGGGTATTAGATACCAGAGTGATTGGCTTTAGTACAAGTGGGAGATTGAAAGGAATATGTCCTAAGTCAAATCATGTATTAGGATTTAGGAATAACTTTTAAGTAATCTGTTTTGATTTCATTGATATTAATAAAGACTTGTTTTGTTTTTATTACAGGCTTTATCTATTTAAGTGTTTAAATAAGATATACCATAGTTTAGAGTAAAGCTTTCTATGGATTATGATGAGATAATAATAGTGAGACCTAAAAAGATGATAACTCTAAACTTAAATAGTTCCTGGTCATAGGATTACTAACTGGTAATTAATAATCCGCAAAGATCGGTACATACTATGCTTGCTTCATTATGAAGGATGTCTGTTCTCATAGACATTTATGTGGTGACACTATAGCTAGTATGTAGGTGCTTATTATGGAATAAGTTCACTGAACATGACTCGCACAGCTGAACAACTGATGGAGTTCACTCATGTGTCAGCAGTTGTTCACATAGTGATAGTTGTACAAGTATCCTTAGACTTGAGGTCATCATAGTCATCTTGTGTACACTGAACTATGCTTTGGTTTAGTTCTTAGTCTCCAGGGACAATTATTAGGGCCCTTCTGGGTATAGGAATTTGTACACGAAGATAGTGTATGATCAATAAAGGATCTACCCCTTCCAGTGAAGGAAGCGAATGTTCAAGGCTGATCCACTTATGCTAGTTCAGGAATCTCTGGCCAGAGTAAATGAAATTAGAAAGGAGTTTCTAATTTGCATAGAACTACGCATAGTAAATGGTAAGCAAAGTGATTGAATTAGATAGGCTTGACACGAGATCCATGCCTTATATTTAATCGGGACATTGTAGGGTAGAAGGAGTTTATTGTACGGTAACTATTCACTGAATAGGTTCTTGGTATTCTAAGCAGTGAATTCATATTATCCGGATAGTCGCGATATGCTGAGAAGTATCCCTCACGATGTAGAATAAATGTGATTAATTAATTAATCATATTTAATAAATTAGAGAATTTATATAAATAATGATAAAATAGTTTTATTATTATTTATTTCCACTACCGGCTTAATATTGAACCTACAGGGTCACACCATAAAAAGAGAATGATTTAATGGTGGAGGAATTAATTAATAATGGCTAATAATTATTTATTTATGAAATAAATAATTAATTGGCAAATTTAATAATTGATTAAATGAGATTTAATTGATTATAAATTAATTAAGAAAAGTTCTTAATATTATTAATTAAGGATTTAATTTTTGGAAATTAAATCAAGAGAGAGAATTATTTCTAAAGTGTTTAGAAAAAGGATTAATAATTAAAAGGTGTTTTAATTATTAATGAGAATAATAAATGGGATAATAATAATATTATTTATGGGAAAATTTCAGCTGAAAATTTTGCCTATAAATACACTATTGTAGACCCTATTTTATTCTAACCCACATCAAACCCGAAAACCCAAAAAGTTTGGAAAACCCAATTCTCTCCACCTCCTTCCTCCTCCTTAACATCGTTTTCTTGGTGGATACCGGTGGAGTGCTTCACACTTGAGGAGCAACTGCTAAGGATCTCTGATCATTGTCTCCGAATTATTTTTAAAGGTTAGATTCGATCCCTCGAATTTTTATTCATGATCTGTATGCTTTTATTTGGATTTTGTATATGTAAAAGTGTTTTGCCATGCCCCCGCTGCGTTTAAAATCCAACAATGGTATCAGAGCATAGGTTGTATGCATATAGATCTGTGGTAAAAATTTCAGAATTTTATGTGCTTGTATGAATTAATTATGATTTTTACAAGTTATATTATGGATTAATTATGTCTGATGAGAAATCGTTTCTCAGAATAATTTTGTATGTTGATCTGGGTTCTACAAGTGTTGTAGATCGTCTGGTATTTTTCTTATAATTTTATGATGTATAGATTTTTTATTATGAATTTTTGAAGTTGTTTCAATTAAAATTCATAATTAAATAAGTAAATATATGTATATAAAGTATATATATATATGTTTATTATCTGTACTGTTGTGCTTGTTTGCTACATCTGTTGTGCACAGAAAGAAAAGTGACAGAGCACAGTACGGCGGCACAGAATTCGAGGAGAGAGAAGACGGCGACGTTCGGAAACAGGGGAAGGACCGCGCGTCGCCCACGCGCGCGTGGGGCTCACGCGCTGGCGTGCCACGCGCGGCGCGTGGGAGACACGCGCTAGTGACGTCAGCATAGGGGTTCGGGCGCGTGGAATTACAATTCCACAATATTGTAATTGAGTTTCAAATTGTTTTGAAGTGAATTCGCCTCCCCTGGTAATTTGAAAAACCTTTATTTTACTATCAAATCGATTTTCAATAAGTTTTTTTTGTAATTTAACAAATTGTTGAAAGAAGTCAGATTTTTGTTTCAAAGGAATAATCCAAGAATATCGAGAAAAATTGTAAATTATGATAGCATAGTAACTAAAATTTTGACAAGAAGAAATGAGGCAGGACCCCATAAATCGCAATGCAACTTTTCAAGAGTTTTTTGTGAAATACTCATTGACAAATTAAAAGGAAGTTTGTAACTTTTTCCCATTTAACAATAAGGACAAATGGTTCCTTCTTTATCCAGTTTGAGATACTAATAAATTCTTTATTTTTCAAGAAATTTAAACTTTGTCATTTGCATGACCCTAACACTGATGCCAAATTGTTGAAGAAGTAGCATTTGTTATAGCAGATAGAGCAAATTTTTGTAACTCTTTTAAAGCATAAATATCACCTTTGTTGACACCTTTATCTATCACTCTTCCCTATAAATCCTCAACACAAAATTCATTAGTTGTAAATATAATTTTGCAAGCATTATCTTGAGTTAATTGGCTAATAGATAGAAGATTTTTCTTCATTTTAGGTAATACTAAAATGTTATTTAATTTTTCACTACCATCTTTAGTTTTTATGAGTCCCTTACCAACATGAGTCATATCAAGACTATTATCATCACCAACACTTAACGAGTCCTTTCCATAATAAGGAGTGAGTTTAGAAGTTTTAGCAGTATAATTCGTGATGTGTGTTGTTGCACCTGAATCTGCATAGAGAGTAGGATCAAGGTCGTTATTTATGTGTAGAGCCGCTAAAGCCTGTGGTAGCTCATCTTTGGGTTGAACAGAATAATCAAATCTGCTCCAACATCTAATTACTGTATGATTTCTTTTACAACATATTTGACAAACCATGGCATCATCCCTTTTATTTGAGAAATTATTTGATTGATTTCCTTCAGTTTTTCCTTTGAAGGGTCATTGATTTTGATTAATAGTAGGGCTAAAACCATGACCACTAGAGTTAAAACGTCCTTCACGGCCTCTTTCTCGCTGACCATAAAAAGCTTGTTCATGATTGGTTTGATTGTTATTGACTTCATCTTGTAGTTGTAAAGATTGCCCATGAGCCTTCAATGATACAAAATAATTGATTGTATGAAGGATAAAGAGGCTTGGACAACATCCCCATCCGAAAATATTTATATTTTGGCCCAAAACTCGAGCAAGTTGAAATACTTTGTTGGTTTCATCAAGTGGTATTTGTATGGTTGCAAGATTATCACAAAGCCCTTTGAATTTTTGAATATACTCATCAAGTGTCATATTTTCTTTTGTAAGTGACATGAAAGTATCAGTTAGGAGAATTTCCTTTTTTTAGAGCTTGGCAATAGTCTATCTTCTACAAATTCTCATTGACAATAGGTTGTGGTTGTATCATCCCAGTCGAGCAAAACATCTTCAGTATTGGTTCCTAATAACCAGGTGGTCAAAGGGCCATCATTGTTGAGCCATGTGTTGTACGCTGGATTGATTTCTTCTTTACCATCTTTTCCTTCTAGATGATCTTTTTTGGAGGTTCATTACCTTCTTCAAGACGACTTTGAATGCCAAGGCTTCAAATTAATGATATTACTTGTGATTTCAACAAAAGAACGTTGATTTTGGCTGAGTTTTAGAGTCGCCAGGCTGGAGCATTAGTGAAATTTTTGTATTTTAAGCAAATGTTCAGTAATAGAGGAAGAACTGGTCATGAGGTCAAATTTCTGCTATCTTACTCTTGTATGTATGGCTCTGATATCATAAAGAGGATTATAAAAAAATTGTAATTTCATTTCTTAATCCAAAAGATAAGAATCATTCCCTTACATACAGATACACACAAGAGTTAATTTAGAAGAAAGCGACTTAAAAGAAATATAATAGTGATTACCAACGGTAACCATAAATACAGAGACTAATATGAAAACTTAATCAAACTGTAATCTTCTGGAGACATCTCAGAAATTAGCTGTTTAAAATTGATTTTTGTACTGATTTTATGTCAATAAAGTTCTGATTTGATGCATTTACCTTTATTAATTTCGTTCATTACAATCAAATATTTGATATTTAGTTGAAAGTTTTATTTTTCTAAACTCAATCCTCAAAAACTATAGGTTTTTCAACCAAACGGAGAGGTTACCCAATGATGAGTTCGTATGTGAGAGAGGTATGGAAAATTAACTTTATTTCTATTATTTCATCTTTATTTAAGCAATTAAATGTAAATATTTAATACAAACATATATTAATGAATCAAAAAATATTACAAAAGATATTTTAAAATAAATAAAATTAATGACTCAAAAATACTTTAAATCAAATATCAATTTCAGCACTCAACAAAATACAAAATATCTGATTTGATACCTCATCTCGATTATGATTTCAACTACGCACCATTTCCAAACCAAACGACCCCAAATTTAATAACTATACCCCTATCTCATACCTACCTTAGTCATTAGGTATAAAAAATTCGTACTTTGGGAGTTTGAATAGGGTTTTAAAAAAAAAAAAATTCTCAACCAAAATATTAGGTAAGATTTGAAATGAACAAATCTTTAGAGAATATCTCCGACTAAACGACCCTTTATTGTTCATATCTATACAAACATAAATATCAATTTTATGATATAACTAAAATGAGTACGAATCCTGATATTATTATATAGAGTATTCGCAATTAGATTGTAATAAATAGGTCATAATGTTTTTCATATTATATAATGATAGTTGATATTTAAATTAGAAAAAATCTATAAAAATTTAATTAACTGATTGGGACCTCATGTGCAGGGAATAGAACTCAAAAGCGAAAAATTCCATAATAGGTATTGACTTTGTTAGTAAACATATGTTAGATTTTGATGATAATAAGTGTTAAGTTATATTTTGTTTTATCTTATAGCTAATCAATCGAAAGCATTTTTGTAAAATAAACAAAATAATAATTGGTCCGAAAATTTTCTACTTGAAATTTCTAAGGTATTACATTGGATTTTATTTTGATTAAATATTCTTATAAAATTTATAATGAAGATCACCGCTAACACCGGTAGGAGGGTCTTGATGCAACCTCTTGGAATTCATCGTCGGTTTTTTTTGCCGGTGTTTGACAGTTGTTATTCCCCAACAATCAACAAATACATATATAGAAGGGGGTTGAATACAAATTATAAATTTTGATTTTATTTTTGTATTTTGAGAATGATAAGAACAAAAAGTTGAACAACAAAAATATAACACTTAAAAAATTTTAGGTGTTTTTTTATCATTCCACCTGAGATATATATTGAAGAAATACACTGCAAATTATAATGCAATTTTAGAGCCGCAATATTGTGTTTTCACTCAAGATATTCTATCTATTTTGTTCAAAAAAGTACCACATATTTATTGAGTCCTAACACACTGTCATACTTGGTTTATATATTCACCAAGTTAAATTTTACCAGACAACAAAGTTTTACAATAATCTAGGTCCGGTAAGATGCTTCTTCATTCCTTTACACGCGACTTGACCAAATTGGATGAATTTTTCTTTCATTTTTTAATTTTTCAATTTTCTTGCACAAAAATGGAAAGTTTCTTGTTTTTCGAGTATCCCAAGCAAATATATTTTTTTGGTTTCCATTTTCTTCCTAAAATTCCCTTTAACCAATGTGCTTTTTCAGTTTTGATTTAATGGCTATTGTTTAGTCATTTCAATCGCTATTTGATGGCTCTAGCCGTTGATAGTGTCTTTCACCCTTTAGTCGTTAAGCTTGTGTAGACTAGCCATTGACCACTCTAGCCATTGATATTTTCTTCACTAAGCATTGAGACTCATTTTAATTTGATAGATTTACATGACATCTTATATTTATAGTTAACAATCATATTTTATTTAGTCAACATAACTTTTAATGAATAAAAACATCATTGGTTATATTGAATTCTCACAGAAAATGTTACAGACTACCTACCGTTGATATACTACTATATCAACGGCTACTCTTTAGGATGACTAGTCGTTGATGGCTACAAATTGATTTGAAAAATATAATAAGTATTAAGTTATCATCAAGTCATACAATTCCTAACAACATTCCTTTTAGCTTCATTCTCTCCCTTTTCATGATAAATGTATACACATACCAGCTATATGTTATTCTATATAGAGTGTCTTTGGAGATTTATTGTTACTTGTTTGAAGATATATTATTAGAAGATATCTTATTGATGTAGTTTATTCAAGAGTTATCGGTACAGTTTTGTGGACTTCACGATATAACAAACTTTTCTAAACTTCATGGTAACATACCTTGATAGATTTTACAATAACAGTGCAACTCAATTCTTTGTTAGCCTTCTTCATTTGCTCAGGGCATGATCAAATTGATATTTTTCCAAGCATATATTACATTAGCATAATTACAATCATGAATTACTTGAAAATACCTAATCTACTAAGAACATATATTAATATACGTAGAAATAAAGGGACCCTTAGTTAAGGAGTCATGTAAGTAAGATATAGTCTTACTATACAATAGACTTGTTATAAGATGTTTTAGATATTGAATGCAAAGAAATATAACACGGTGGGGGGGGGGGTGAATGTGTTTTTTGGATTTCTCTTGACTTTTAAAACTGTTTGGATTATGGATGAACAAAGCAGTTAAGAATTGTAGAGATATTATGTAAACAGTGAGCACACAAAATGTGACGGCCTCAACCCCAGGGTTAGGTGTTAACGTCACGAATAACAACAACCACAATATAATACAATCAAACTCATTGCTAATACAACATAAACACGACCCCTTTACCAAGATCTTTTCCATATTTAAGTATGACTTAGGTTACACAGCTATTACAACCAATTTATTTCAAACAATCCTAACACAACAAACTTAATACAGTAACTCAACAAACCACATCTGGTCTGACTCAACTACCTCAGAGGAGCCTGGTATGAAAGGAATTGGAACTCTGCCCTGACCACGATGGAAAAATAAATCTCCTAGGCATCTGTAATACATACATACGAAACATTCTGCAAGGGTTAACAACCAATTGCTCAGCGGTACCACTATATGAATAACAAGTAAAACAGTTTATGATAAAACAGTTATCGGAATAGAAATCATAACTTGTTGTAAAAAAGGTAACACATGTATAAACTGGATATTCAAAACTAGCATGCTCTGTAAAACCATAACATCAGTCATGTGCTGCATGAATACCAGAGTCAAATTTTAGCATTGCTATTTTCATTTTCAAGTCATCTGCTCTATTACAGGAATCACAAAACTATCTGTTCCTTTACGGAAACCACAAAAATTATCTGTTCCAATACTGGAACCACAAACCACAATCAGATATATATTGGACTAATCCTAGGGACAGCTGATAAGTGTATCCCACCACAAACCTGTTCCGGAACTCAGAGACTAGCTAGGTGTAATAACCCCAATTTTTGGAAATTTTTGAAACACGGATGAATAGTAACTTTTGCTGATGATGCTGATTAAGGAAAATTATCAGAACACGCTATATAGGAGTACTGTTATGGAAATTCTAAGATCGTATTAGTACTCCATAAAGTAAATAAGTGTATGTAAAGATCGTCAGAATCCAAATTCGAACACTTTGATTTTTCCCGAAAATCCACCAGATACCGAAAGAATTGAGTATAAGGTAACATGATTAAAAGGATTTAAATTCAAGGATTATAAGGGAGGATCATAAAAGGAATACAAAATATTGAGAAAGGTTTAGGGGAACCCAAGTAATAATATCCCGGATATGATCCATCAAACGACGAACGAGAACGAAAGCTAAGCGAACCGTAAAACAAATAAGCGACCAAGAGACAAGCTTGTACAAGAAGCCAAGGATTGTGACATCATCAAACCACAAGGAAGAGACATGTGGCAAATGGATGACATAGGCATGGTGATATAAGCATGACAAATGGAGGGATTGGTTGGTTGATTTTAAGCCATTCATTTTTTACCATGGTAAAAGGATAATTAACAAAACAAAACAAAGCAACCAAGCCAAAACAAATCAAAAACACAAAATACAAGTTGACTTTCATTTCCTTCAAAAAGCTCTCGGCCAAAACCAGAGCAGCAACTTCAAACTATCATATCTCCTTCAATACTCACTCAAATAGTATGTTCTATAGCTCTTTGGAAAGGTATTGAGATGGCCTACAACTCTTATTCACAAGTCTCGTCTAAATAAGTATGGTAAGACCCTGGCTTTGACAGTTCTTTCAATCTGACTTTTAGAATCTCCAAAACCTAACTTTGTGTTCTTGATTTCTTTGGAAAGATCAAGCTTGTAGGAGGCTCCCTAAGACTTCCTAGCTACTCTAATCACTCCAAAGAAGGTATAACACCTCCAAACCCTAACTTTACTTTGAGTATTACAATGGTTTTGATGGTTATAATAAATGAGAAGCATGATGCTTGTGTGTTTAGAGTTTGGATTGGATTTGTAGTGATTTGAATGTTGAAATCTTGTTTATAGTTAATGAAACTTAAGTATAGCTAGTATTTCATGTGTGGGGTTGTATAAATTGGAAAATCTCGAGGTTTGGGGACTGATGTAGTAAGGTTTGAATGAGGGTTGGTTGTATTGTTGGTTGTGAGTTGAATGGTGGTTGTTTGGAGTGGTTTAAAACTTGGTAATCGCGTAAACATAGCCGTCGTAATGCCCAATTTCATACAACTATTTGTTCTTAGTGTTCGGTACAGAGAGCTAACTATTGAATCTGTGACTTTTCCATGTTTAGTTAGATTATGTCATAAGCTTCATTTTGATATATGGTTCGCTTGAATCCAATGTACAGTTTAGGAGAAACGATCGTTTTAAGTAACGGCATTTCGGGAAAGAACCATTACCCCTTGCCTTACTTTGAAACCATGTTTAAGGCCCTTAAATGACTAATTGGAGTATGATACAATTATGTAAAGTGGATTAGGCAGTTGGTAGAGTACTCGCAAAAGAATCGCCTTAAAATTTGTAACGGTTAATTTATTAAAAATGGTGGAGCCGAGGGTACTCGAGCGACTTATGTAAATCGCTAAGCGCAAAAGCGAACGTTAGGGTCTAAGTGGTTAAAAAACTAGTTTCTTAAGCGACCGTGGTCTAATTCCAGATTATGTTATTGTTCATAGGTTACCGGACCCAGTCTAAGCTTAAGTCTATTCCGGGAACACTCAGGCAAGTTTTCTACCCGTTATACTGTTATTGTGATGTAAATTTATGTATATGCATTATCTTGTGATAAGTGCATGATTGTTATTAGCAAATCTTGTCATATATTGGAGCATGCTGATATGGTATATATGCATGTCTGTTTCGTAATCTTGATATCTCTTTGTTGATTCAAATGCTTATAATTACATAATACCTATGCTAGAGATAAGCAGTAGTTGTGTATACCCTTAGTATAGGGGACCCAAAGGCGAACATTTTCTAACACCGGGAGTCGATGTTCCCGAGTATATTATATATATTTATATATATATATATATGTAGTTTTTAAAACTATTAATCGAATAAGGTTTATTCGATAACTTTATTTTTATTAATGAATATTACTTTGAATATTCATTCGAGGTCTTATGACTCGGTTTATTTTATTTAAGGAATATTATCTTGAATATTCATTCGAGGACTTATGACTCTGTTTATTCTATTTAATGAATATTATTTTGAATATTCATTCGAGGACTTATGACTCCGCTTGTAACACCCCCAGATCCGGGGTCGGGGATCCGGGTCGTCACGGTCTTTCTTTCCACAATATCACTTCACTTAATTAATAATAAATAACCTTATGCTGTGACCCCACACTAACACACACCACAACCCGTTATAGTCTCAGAGATGAAATTTAAATAAGTACAAGTCTTTGAATCCACAATTTAAAAGTTATTACAACCCAAAATGATTACTTGATAAATTTACAGTTAATTGCCATTATCTGCCACAAGTTATAATTATACATAATTGATTCTCAAAAGTAGATGGTCTGATCTACAATAGATCTACCTCTGCAGCTATAGCAGCTACAACATCAACGGGAAGACGCGGGACGCTTCCCACGCGCTTGCGCTGGGTCTGCTGGGGTCTGGCCATCTTTCCTAACTGTTGTTGGGTGATGAAGAAATAAAGCAAGGGTGAGCAGCAAGCCCACCAAAATAATATGTATAATGATTTACAATATATGAGCCTACTCATAATACTCATGAAAGTCTTGGTCAAAAGAAATGAACCAAGTTTGATATCTTAATGCGATGAAGTCGCAAAATATTCAGTATATATACATATATACTTTTCAAAATATTGGAAGTCCTCTTCCATGCATAATATACACAAAGTCCCAGTGTATAACTGTATATATAAAAAAAATATCGTTGCAAGGTGATCTCATATATCTAACCTTGTCTCAACGTTTTTCTGAAAATCTTTGTCATTCATAAGACAATTATTAATTAGATATAAGTTTAAAAGATGAGGTTACCAAATACCCCAATATACTTATATCTTTCCCAATACTACTTGAACTACCACCGTTCAAGTTATAATCAGTTTCAAAAGTTCATCACATAGATGAGACTACAAGACAAGATTTGAATAGATTCAATCTTTGAAATATTATTGAATGAAATAAAGTTACGAGATACTTTATTTAGTCCCGATATATATATATCCACATATATATATCTCTTAAACATTTCCTGGAACCTCTGTTATGTAAAGTATGAACAGAGTTTGAAACATCCAATGAATTTTGGAAAGGAAAAGAATTTTGGCATAAACCCGATATCTCGCTGATCAGGCAAAGATACCAATAAGTAACCTTTTCTACTGTAGATGGATGAATTCCTCACCGGTCATCACCCTGGCCGCATTAGGACCTCGCGCTAGACCGTACCCCGGCCCCTCACGCGTTGATGGACTGCCACCCAGCCACTTACACAATAATAGACCGTACCCCGGCCTGTCGCTTATGCCGACTCAATGAGATGGGCTTACTTCCCGAACGTTGGGCAAGTAATCAAATCATTTACCAAATCTGCAACCTCGTTGCGAATATAAAATACACCACAGAGCCGGATTCCCCAGGTTTTGAGCGAGTATTTAAATCCCCTTTAAAAAGGAAGATCTTAAATATAAAAATGAGTTTTGGGATCCGCTCTGACTTTTAAAAATCATTTTGAAGACTCGAAAACACTTTAAAGAGTGTTTGGAGTAAGGCTGATTTAATGAAGTAAATCAGTCCCCAGAATATTAGAAAATATCTGAATATTATTAATTAAATAATATTCCCATAAAGAATAACCTTTTATAAAAATAATTGAAGTAGAAGTTTTAAAACTTATACTTGAAACGAGTATTAAATAACCAAAGATATACTTATATGAAAGTATTATCTTTATTTGAATAATCGAAAATAAGTTTGATTATTAACAGTTTATTCTCTAATGAAATAAAGAATATATTTCAGCAAATAATCGGAGTCATAGATCCTCAAATGAATATTCAAATAATATTCAATAAATAAAATAAGCTGAGTCATAATACCTCGAATGAATATTATAAATAATATTCATTAAATAAAATAAAGGAGTCATACATCCTCAAATGAATATTCAAATAATATTCAATAAATAATATAAAAGAGTCATAAGCCCTCGAATAATATTCGAAATAATATTCAAATAAATAAATAAAGTTAAAGTTATCGAATAAACCTTATTCGATTAATAGTTTGGAAAACTATAACCATATATATATATATATATATATATATATATATATCCATATCCATATATACAAGATTACTCGGGATCCTCGACTCCCGGTTTTTAGAAAATATTTTCACCTTTGGGTCCCTATACTAAGGGTATATGCAAGTTACCGCTATTCTCTAGCATAGGTATTATCAACTGAACCAACAGATATAAATTTCAAGAATATGAAACAGGCATGCATATATACCATATCACATGCTACAATATATCGCAAGAATTTGCTAATAACAATCATGCACTATCACAAGATAATGCATATACATATATTTACATCACAACAACAGTTATAACTGGTAGAAAACTTGCCTGAGCGACTGGGGTTACGAATGGCTCGGGACGAGTCTGATAACCTATAAACAACAAGTAAGTTGGAATTAAACCAAAGTCACTTGTAAATCTATACTTTAACTAACTTAGACTCTAACGCTTATTCTGCGCTTACTGATTCGCTTAAGTCACTCGGGTACCCTCGGCTCCACCATTTTTAATAATTTAACCTTTACGAGTTTTAAAGCGATTCCTTTGCGAATGTCTTACCAACTGCCTAACACACTTACCATAAATGTTTCATACATTAATTAACCCTTTTTGGTCTTTAACCTATGTTTCAAAGTAAGGCGAGGGAAAAAGTTTCGTTCGCGAAACGCCGTTACTTGAAACGGTCGTTTCTCCTAAACCGTGCATCGGAATCGAACGAACTACATATCAAAACGAAGCTCGTAACATGAGCTACCTAAACATGGCAGTGGTCACAATCTAGCAGGGGGTCCTCGGGTCCTAATGTTATGCACAAAACAGTCTAAAGAAAATCGGACGTTACGACGGCTATGTTTACGCGATTACCAATATTTATACCACTCCAATTCTTTACCAATTCACTACAAACCACCCAACCATCATCAATACCTCAAACACAACTTATATCAAGGCAAAGTCAGTCCATAATCTCAAGGTTTTCCAACTTATTCAACCACAAACATGATCTACTAACCATAACTTAAGATTCATTAACCATTAACCAAGATTCATATCCAAAATCACCACAAATCCAACCAAACCATCTATCATACATGGATCTTGCTATACATACATGGATATTTCTATATATACATTAATCCATCCATAAACTCATCAAAACTCAAAGTTCAAACTATAAGTTAAAGGTGAAAGTTGTTTATACCTCCTTGAAGCTTCCTAACACAACCCAAGAGCTTTGAATGCCTAAAAGAACCTTGATCCTTGCTTGTATAACCTTAATCTTTCATAAAAATTCAAGAAAACTAAAGTTATTTCTTGAAGGTTACTATTCACCATCTTCTTCCTTGATTTATAGAAAAAGATTGGCTTGGAATTAGAAGCTTAAACTTATAGGAAGTATGTAACTATCCATGGGGAAGCTTAGATAATTACCTTGCTAAATAGTAAGTGGTGGAGCTTGGATCTTCAAATTTTAAGAAATGGGCCGAGAGCTAGCTTGGGAAGAAGATATTTTTGTGTTTTGTTTGATGAAAATGAAATGATTTGCTTGGTTGGTTGATTTTTGTGTTGTTTTTGGTTAATGACTTAATTAACCTTGATTTTGTGTGGTTATAATTCAACCACACTTCCTTCCCTTCTATGTCATGCTTGTGTCACCTTGCACATGTCATTATGCTCCCACTTGTCCACACCTTGTGGTTTGATGATGTCACAATCCCTGGCTTCTTGTACAAGCTTGTCTCTTGGTCACTTATTTGTTTTACGGTTCGCTTATCTTTCGTTCTCGTTTATCGTTTGAGGGATCATACCCGGGATCTTATTACTTAGGTTCCCTTAACCTTTCTCAATATATTATATTCCTTTTATGATCCTCTCCTATAATCCTTTAATTTCAATCCTTTTTATCCTGTTACCTTATACTCAATTCTCTCCGTATCTTGTGGATTTCCGGGAAAAATCAAAGTGTTCGGAATTGGATTCTGACGATCTTTACATACACTTATATACCACATAGAGTACTAATAATATCCCATAAGATCAATAACAGAACCCCTACATAGCGTGGCATGAAAAGTTTTCTCGTTCAGCAAAAACACTATTCATAAGGGTTTCAAAATTTCTCAAAAATTGGGGTTATTACAGTCTCCCCTCCTTAAAAGGATTCCGTCCCGGAATCAGATAGAAAACAAATGGGGATACTTTCTTAGCATTACACTTTCTAACTCTCGAGTCAATTTTCCACATTGTGGTTCTACCACCAAACTCTGCCTAGTTTGATAATCCTTCTCCTAAGCACTTGTTCCTTTTCACTCTATAACCCTTCCTGGTTGCTCCATATAGGTTACGTCGGGTTGCATATCTATGCGCTCATATGCCCCTATTTGACTGGCATCCGAATTACACTTCCTTAACATTGATACGTGGAACACGTTATGAACTTGCTACATATTCGGGGTTAGGGCTAGCTTATATGCTAACTTCCCAAACGTCTTAATATATCCAAGGGTCCAACAAATTGTAGACTTAGCTTTCCTTTCTTTCCGAACCTCATCAATCCTTTCCAAGGGATACCTATAACATTACTAGGTCCCCTATTTCATACTCTTTATCCTTTCGTGTCAAATCAACATACTTATCATGTCCATCTTGGGCTACTACCAGCCGTCCTCTGATTAGATCTATCATATCCTTGGTCCTTTGGACTACTGCGGGTCCGAGCATCTTGCGCTCTACAACTTCATCCTAACATAAGGGAGATCGACATTATCTTCCCTCAAGGATCTCATAAGGCGACATCTCGATAATGACATATGATCTATTGTCGTAAGATAACTCAATCCGAATTAAGTGATCATTCCAAATTCTTTCAAGTCTATTGCACAGACTCTCATTATAGCTTTTATCATTAGAGCTTCTGCTTCTCAATACCCATTCTTTTCCAGTTCGTAATCGCTACTACCTTCCGTTCCTAATATTATACTGGTTATACTTTTGCTCGTTAGCGTTCTATAACCTTTTAATAACCACGTCAACCTTAGTATCATGAATGTGTTCCCATTCCGCATACTACCACCACTTTATTACTCCTTTTTCAGTTGTTTCTATTTTCCAAAATTTGATCAATCAAATAGAAGTAAAGGAATTTGTTGAGAGATCACTATGATCATGAACACTTGTTATATTGCATAGTTAGTACAGAAGGTGGCCAGCCTTTAGTACTTGACAAGCAATTAAACAATAGCTGGTATCCTACTCGGCTTCTATCACACAGATAGATAGTCATTCGGCAATACCTCCCCTTTTGGAAGGGTTGTTCTTCTCAGCTTACATGAAATGAAAAGAAGAGAAAAGAACGAACTGAAGAGAATTGTATATATGAAAAAAATATACTGCCACAAAATATCTGGCTTGGAACCTACCTCTGAACTATAGAGGTTTGTCATAGGAGAACAAAACATATACGTATTTATATCAGCATCAAGCATTATAGCCTCGTATTTCCCATGCCTAAATATTTTCGCTATCCCATCCATCATTCTATGGACCCACACTCTTCCTTGAGCTTATACATAATCACCTTTGAAACTCCCTCGACATCGAAAATCGAATCTGGGATCTCATTCTAGACATCATCGTTACTTGAATTTCTATGCTTGCACCGCAACCTTCCTCGTATAATAATACGACTCTCTATTGATAAGAAAGAATAATTATTCACTAGGTAGATACTCTACTTAATTAGTCTATCAATGATAACTTATACACTACCACTACCCGATTAGTGGTACTCAATCTCAACACCCATTCCAATATAACTCTCACGGTTGTAATCAGCTCATTAATCGCAGAATCATTACTGCCTTACTATGGTCCACCACTGACCTACTGTAGTCATTCATTTTCCATGAAGTCTTAATAACTAACCATACGGAGTCCATACATCTCGTATCTAATTCTCCTAAGGAGTTAACATAACCACCAATCACAATTCATGAAGAACACTCCAAACTCTGACGTACTTTCATGACATGAAGCAGATAAAATTTGCAGAAGAGTTTCGCTCAAAGCAATGATAGCAGGTTAATACCATTCTTAATCATATGCCTTCAATAGAAGACTTAACTCAAAGGTTTGTTTGGTCCTTTTTGAACTATGGTCCTGGCTTATCTCAAGATAGTATCTTCTGAGATAGATAGCCCGCTCATGGCGATTACACGAATTAAACCTTTACTAACTACTATTACGGTTGGGTATTGCACAGTCATCAGAAGGAATGTCAATCTTCCAAACCATAATACAACCTTCACAGTTTTAACCATCATCACTGTATTCCTTTGGCACAAGTGCCTATAATTATCCTCTTACCTTTAAAGTGTCGGCCACCTCTTTGGCCTTTCCTGATAGTACAATTTCCTTACAGTCAATGTCATTTTAACCACCTCCAAATAATTTTCTACCTCATTTCAATCACAGCTTATGTGAAGATGTATTCCTTAAAATCTGATGAGTAAAAAAAAAATCACCATTTTTCCATAAGTTATTGCCTCAGTCTTTAGAGGTTAATCACTGTCACGACTGACTCTCAACTATACTTAGAACATCTTTTATCTTAAGTCCTAATTGCCTAGAACAATTTCAACCTTTACTGGTTTGATCCATACTTTCTCGTGGTTTAACACGTGCCCCACTTGGTATCATTATAATTACGTCATATTTCCTTTATCCCCATTTCCATTCTTGAGAATTTTGAATATTACCTTTTTCCTTATAAAACCTCTAAGGTTATCCTTCAATCGTTCCTCCTGTATTCCCTAGATACAGGGCATATCACAATACCATTTACTAATAGTAGAACCATTGTTTATATACTTCTGAAGAATTTCTCCACTGATCCTTAAAGGTTATTATTACCTTAATCCTTTCCAATTCATACTGTCAAAACTCATACTATCCCTATTAAGGGTGAAATGCCAACCTTTATGCATTCCCCTAGGATTCGTTTTAAGTTACCGATGTTCTATCCTTAATTCCACCTTTAAAAAGGTACAAGCATCCTTCCATGGATAAATAAAGTCATATATCCCTGATATGGGTATCTTATTCAATCATTCCCACCTCGATAGTAAATGCCTAATTTCACAATAACATCTGTATACAAAATGAGGTTAATCAAAATGGCCTCCAAAAGATAACAACGGTTATCCGCTTTTCTTGCCTAATCTGGTAACGATAACATGGATGTTCTGGAAGATATTGGTCGTGTTCAACGTGAACTTCTTCTTAATAATTCCTTATTTACTTTTGTTGTTTATCTCAACAGTCACCTCAATGTTGGGATATCTTTCATATCTGGCGTCTCCCTTTCTGGGTATCATGCCACCGATCTTACACTTCACCTTCTTGAAGGTCACTTCCTTCATCCAATTTTCTTAATTTCTTACTTTCTTATCCCCTTAGTCTATCCGCGTCTCATTATTTATCCTTCGAATTATCTCAAGGTTTCCTCGAATCCTCCCAACTTACAGGGGATAAACTATATGCATCTCTTATGCCTTCAACCGTCAACTTTAACTCATGGTGAATCACCCTCATCCTGACGATCATATACTTTTCTATTTCTATTAATAGGAGTCTTTAGGGTTTCCTCATACCCAACTCCCTTATCATTCCTCAAACTCTGTTGCCTTTTTATTCCTTTCCACTTCAATTCCTTTTTATTTTCCTTTCTCTTATCATTATTTCATGAACCAACACAACATAAGCATTGATTTCAAATATCCCGTCATTCTGGATTCGCGTCTTCAGAACGAATCTTAACAACTTTTACAGCTTAGATTCATAATTCATCATACTCGTCTGCCTTTGTTCTGGCTCTAAAGCTTTTACACTATTCCATAACCTTGGGAATTACGATCCCGAAAACAATTGGCTGAACTTTAATCAGTTTATTATAATCTCTTGCTCCGTGCCTTCCTTGGCCTTTCACCAGCGGGTGGTCTCTCTCTTGGGAGGGTAAGTGACAAAACAGTCTTTTGTGGTTCGTCAATCATTTAGAATCTCAAATGATTCATCTATTTCCTTTAGCCAGGCTCTTGCCTCGACTGGGTCAGCTTGTTCCTTGGAACTCTGAGAGCTTAGCGACTTAAAGGTCATGAAAGAATTTCCCACCGCACTGTCTCCTCAGAGTGGTGGTTGGGGATAATAGTCTAAGTTCTGTCTAGACAGGTCTATGAATTGCCGTATAGGAGTACCGTCTCGGGTCTCCTTTCCTTACTCGACTTTCTGTTTCCTTATTATGAAATGTTTCATCCTACTCCCCATAATCGGGGTCATCTTTTAATTTAAAATCCTCATTTTCCACTCCATTATGTCATGGGTTCCTTCTATCTTGATGGCGACCTCCCTGACTATCGCGTTCAGGGTTTGCTCTAAATCTTATTCCTCAACTATGGCTCTCATCTAAGTTCTCATCCTTACACTCTTGAACTTTCGGAACCCAAATTCTATAGGAATACCTCATTATTCCCTTATCATCTTTCTCGATATTAATCTTTTATCTAATTGTTGGCTCTCTACCTTCATTCATAACTTTTTCTGGCACAATATGATCTTTTCCAATAATTCGGGCTGTATTGCAATCTCAAACAGCTTTTCGGTACCGGCTCCGGTTACCTTCACTTCTATTTCCATTTTCTCAAAATCTCTTATAAACTCTCCAAAAGGCATTATCATCTTGAGTCTCTCCTTTTTACTAAGGGCATCAGCCACCATATTGGCTTTCCCCGAATGATAAAGAATCTCCCAATCATTATTCTTGGTTAGCTCTAACTGCCTCTTCTGGCATATGTTGAGCTCTTTGTGACGTGAAAATGTACTAGAGCACTTATGGCTTAGGTAATTCTCGCACTTCTCTCCATACAAGTAGTGCCTCCAATCTTTAGGGTAAAACTATTGCAACGAGCCTAAGCTCATGGGCGGGGATATCGAATTTCATATTACCTTAATTGTCTTGACGCAGACGCGATTATCTTGCTGCGCTAAGAAGCACCCTAATTCCTTATGCGAAGCGTCACTTACAAATCACAAAATCTCCTTTTTCCATCCGGCAACGCCAACATAGGGGCCGTCACCAACCTTTGCTTCAGTTCTTAAAAGCTGTTCTCGCATTTCTCTGTCTATTCGAACTTCTCAGTCTTATGAGTAAGCCGCGTTAAAGGGGGCTACTATCTTTACAAATTTGAACGAACCTCCGGTAGTGATCGACCAATCCTACCTCTGGTAGTTGACCTAACCATGGTCATCAATTCATCAGTGGCCCTTTATCCATTCTTGTCAGGATCCTCCATGGGATCCTCCTCAGCAACTATCCCTTCTAGGACAACATCCTTAATATCAACATCATCCGGTCCTGCATTAGGACACTCTATCGGATCCACAATCCGATCTCCAATTAGTAATAAAATATCATCGCGCTGTTGCTCCTCAACCTCAGGGTTCGGAGTCCCGCTACTCTATACGATAACGAACTACGCTTCTATCGCTACATTTATAAGGGTTCCCATAAGGGTTTTAACTGTCAGTACTACGTTAGGTAGTCCGACTATGAACTTGGCAAGAGTTCTTATTATCTTAGTGAACTTATTATCTTTACGTCCCATCATCTCTGAGGTTTATAACGCTTAGCTCTGATACCATTTCTGTAACACCCCCAGATCCGGGGTCGGGGATCCGGGTCGTCACGGTCTTTCTTTCCACAATATCACTTCACTTAATTAATAATAAATAACCTTATGCTGTGACCCCACACTAACACACACCACAACCCGTTATAGTCTCAGAGATGAAATTTAAATAAGTACAAGTCTTTGAATCCACAATTTAAAAGTTATTACAACCCAAAATGATTACTTGATAAATTTACAGTTAATTGCCATTATCTGCCACAAGTTATAATTATACATAATTGATTCTCAAAAGTAGATGGTCTGATCTACAATAGATCTACCTCTGCGGCTATAGCAGCTACAACATCAACGGGAAGACGCGGGACGCTTCCCACGCGCTTGCGCTGGGTCTGCTGGGGTCTGGCCATCTTTCCTAACTGTTGTTGTGTGATGAAGAAATAAAGCAAGGGTGAGCAGCAAGCCCACCAAAATAATATGTATAATGATTTACAATATATGAGCCTACTCATAATACTCATGAAAGTCTTGGTCAAAAGAAATGAACCAAGTTTGATATCTTAATGCGATGAAGTCGCAAAATATTCAGTATATATACATATATACTTTTCAAAATATTGGAAGTCCTCTTCCATGCATAATATACACAAAGTCCCAGTGTATAACTGTATATAAAAAAAATATCGTTGCAAGGTGATCTCATATATCTAACCTTGTCTCAACGTTTTTCTGAAAATCTTTGTCATTCATAAGACAATTATTAATTAGATATAAGTTTAAAAGATGAGGTTACCAAATACCCCAATATACTTATATCTTTCCCAATACTACTTGAACTACCACCGTTCAAGTTATAATCAGTTTCAAAAGTTCATCACATAGATGAGACTACAAGACAAGATTTGAATAGATTCAATCTTTGAAATATTATTGAATGAAATAAAGTTACGAGATACTTTATTTAGTCCCGATATATATATATCCACATATATATATCTCTTAAACATTTCCTGGAACCTCTGTTATGTAAAGTATGAACAGAGTTTGAAACATCCAATGAATTTTGGAAAGGAAAAGAATTTTGGCATAAACCCGATATCTCGCTGATCAGGCAAAGATACCAATAAGTAACCTTTTCTACTGTAGATGGATGAATTCCTCACCGGTCATCACACCCTGGCCGCATTAGGACCTCGCGCTAGACCGTACCCCGGCCCCTCACGCGTTGATGGACTGCCACCCAGCCACTTACACAATAATAGACCGTACCCCGGCCTGTCGCTTATGCCGACTCAATGAGATGGGCTTACTTCCCGAACGTTGGGCAAGTAATCAAATCATTTACCAAATCTGCAACCTCGTTGCGAATATAAAATACACCACAGAGCCGGATTCCCCAGGTTTTGAGCGAGTATTTAAATCCCCTTTAAAAAGGAAGATCTTAAATATAAAAATGAGTTTTGGGATCCGCTCTGACTTTTAAAAATCATTTTGAAGACTCGAAAACACTTTAAAGAGTGTTTGGAGTAAGGCTGATTTAATGAAGTAAATCAGTCCCCAGAATATTAGAAAATATCTGAATATTATTAATTAAATAATATTCCCATAAAGAATAACCTTTTATAAAAATAATTGAAGTAGAAGTTTTAAAACTTATACTTGAAACGAGTATTAAATAACCAAAGATATACTTATATGAAAGTATTATCTTTATTTGAATAATCGAAAATAAGTTTGATTATTAACAGTTTATTCTCTAATGAAATAAAGAATATATTTCAGCAAATAATCGGAGTCATAGATCCTCAAATGAATATTCAAATAATATTCAATAAATAAAATAAGCTGAGTCATAATACCTCGAATGAATATTATAAATAATATTCATTAAATAAAATAAAGGAGTCATACATCCTCAAATGAATATTCAAATAATATTCAATAAATAATATAAAAGAGTCATAAGCCCTCGAATAATATTCGAAATAATATTCAAATAAATAAATAAAGTTAAAGTTATCGAATAAACCTTATTCGATTAATAGTTTGGAAAACTATAACCATATATATATATATAAATATATATATATATATATCCATATCCATATATACAAGATTACTCGGGATCCTCGACTCCCGGTTTTTAGAAAATATTTTCACCTTTGGGTCCCTATACTAAGGGTATATGCAAGTTACCGCTATTCTCTAGCATAGGTATTATCAACTGAACCAACAGATATAAATTTCAAGAATATGAAACAGGCATGCATATATACCATATCACATGCTACAATATATCGCAAGAATTTGCTAATAACAATCATGCACTATCACAAGATAATGCATATACATATATTTACATCACAACAACAGTTATAACTGGTAGAAAACTTGCCTGAGCGACTGGGGTTACGAATGGCTCGGGACGAGTCTGATAACCTATAAACAACAAGTAAGTTGGAATTAAACCAAAGTCACTTGTAAATCTATACTTTAACTAACTTAGACTCTAACGCTTATTCTGCGCTTACTGATTCGCTTAAGTCACTCGGGTACCCTCGGCTCCACCATTTTTAATAATTTAACCTTTACGAGTTTTAAAGCGATTCCTTTGCGAATGTCTTACCAACTGCCTAACACACTTACCATAAATGTTTCATACATTAATTAACCCTTTTTGGTCTTTAACCTATGTTTCAAAGTAAGGCGAGGGAAAAAGTTTCGTTCGCGAAACGCCGTTACTTGAAACGGTCGTTTCTCCTAAACCGTGCATCGGAATCGAACGAACTACATATCAAAACGAAGCTCGTAACATGAGCTACCTAAACATGGCAGTGGTCACAATCTAGCAGGGGGTCCTCGGGTCCTAATGTTATGCACAAAACAGTCTAAAGAAAATCGGACGTTACGACGGCTATGTTTACGCGATTACCAATATTTATACCACTCCAATTCTTTACCAATTCACTACAAACCACCCAACCATCATCAATACCTCAAACACAACTTATATCAAGGCAAAGTCAGTCCATAATCTCAAGGTTTTCCAACTTATTCAACCACAAACATGATCTACTAACCATAACTTAAGATTCATTAACCATTAACCAAGATTCATATCCAAAATCACCACAAATCCAACCAAACCATCTATCATACATGGATCTTGCTATACATACATGGATATTTCTATATATACATTAATCCATCCATAAACTCATCAAAACTCAAAGTTCAAACTATAAGTTAAAGGTGAAAGTTGTTTATACCTCCTTGAAGCTTCCTAACACAACCCAAGAGCTTTGAATGCCTAAAAGAACCTTGATCCTTGCTTGTATAACCTTAATCTTTCATAAAAATTCAAGAAAACTAAAGTTATTTCTTGAAGGTTACTATTCACCATCTTCTTCCTTGATTTATAGAAAAAGATTGGCTTGGAATTAGAAGCTTAAACTTATAGGAAGTATGTAACTATCCATGGGGAAGCTTAGATAATTACCTTGCTAAATAGTAAGTGGTGGAGCTTGGATCTTCAAATTTTAAGAAATGGGCCGAGAGCTAGCTTGGGAAGAAGATATTTTTGTGTTTTGTTTGATGAAAATGAAATGATTTGCTTGGTTGGTTGATTTTTGTGTTGTTTTTGGTTAATGACTTAATTAACCTTGATTTTGTGTGGTTATAATTCAACCACACTTCCTTCCCTTCTATGTCATGCTTGTGTCACCTTGCACATGTCATTATGCTCCCACTTGTCCACACCTTGTGGTTTGATGATGTCACAATCCCTGGCTTCTTGTACAAGCTTGTCTCTTGGTCACTTATTTGTTTTACGGTTCGCTTATCTTTCGTTCTCGTTTATCGTTTGAGGGATCATACCCGGGATCTTATTACTTAGGTTCCCTTAACCTTTCTCAATATATTATATTCCTTTTATGATCCTCTCCTATAATCCTTTAATTTCAATCCTTTTTATCCTGTTACCTTATACTCAATTCTCTCCGTATCTTGTGGATTTCCGGGAAAAATCAAAGTGTTCGGAATTGGATTCTGACGATCTTTACATACACTTATATACCACATAGAGTACTAATAATATCCCATAAGATCAATAACAGAACCCCTACATAGCGTGGCATGAAAAGTTTTCTCGTTCAGCAAAAACACTATTCATAAGGGTTTCAAAATTTCTCAAAAATTGGGGTTATTACACCGCTTATTTACTAAATAATATTCTTTATTTTAATTAAAGAATAATGTTTCGATAATCAAACTTATTTTCGATTATTCAAATAAAGATCGTACTTTCGTATAAGTATATCTTAGGTTATTTATTATTCATTTCAAGTATGAGTCTTAAAACTTCTACTTCAATTATTTTTATAAGGATTATCCTTATGGGAATAATATTTAAATAATAATATTCAGATATTCTCTAATATATCGAAACTGATTTATTTCATTAAATCAGCATTACTCCAAACATTCTTAAAAATGTTTTCGAGTCTTCAAAATGACTTTTAAAAGTTAGGGCGGATCCCAAAACTCATTTTTATATTTAAGATCCTCCTTTCGAAGGGGATTTAAGTACTCGCTCAAAATCTGAGAGATCCGGCTCTATGGTGTATTTTACATTCGCAACGAGGTTGCTGTTTTGAGAAAACAGTTTGATTACTTGCCCAGTGTTCGGGAAGTAAGTCCATCTAATTGAGTTGGCATAAGCGAAAGGCCGGGGTACGGTCTATGAAGGTGTAAGAGGCTGGGTGATAGTCCATCCACGCGTGAGTGGCCGGGTAACGGTCTAGCACGAGGTCCTAATGCGGCCAGGGTGATGACCGACGAGGAATTCATCCATCTACAGTAGAAAAGGTAACTGATTGGTATCTTTGCCTGATCAGCAAGAAATCGGGTTTATGCCAAAATTCTTTTCTTTCCAAATTCATTAGATATTACAACTCTGTTCATACTTTGCATGACAGAGGTTTTCAGGAAATGTATGAGAGATATATATATGGATATATATATATATATATATATATATATATATATCGGGACTTAATGAAGTATCTCGTAACTTCATTTCATTCAATGATATTTCAAAGATTGAATCTATTCAAGTCTTATCTTGTAGTCTCATCTATGTGATGAACTTTTGAAACTGATGATACCTTGAACTGTGGTAGTTCAAGTAGTATCCGGAAAAGATATAAGTATATTGGAGTATCTTATAACTTCATCTTTTCAACTTATATATGGTTAATGATTATCTTATGCATGACAAAGATTTTCACAAAAATGTTGAGACAAGGTTAGATATATGAGATCACCTTGCAACGATATTTTTATACAGTTATAAACTGGAACTCTGTGTATATTATACATGTCAGAGGATTTCAAGGATTGTGAAAAGTATATAGGTATATATATACTGAATATTTTGCGACTTGGTCGCGTTAAGATATTAACTTGGTTCATTTCTTCTTGACCAAGACTTTCATGAGTACTATGAGAATGCTCATATATTGTTAATTATTATACATATTATTTCGGTGGGCTTGTGGCTCACCCTTGCTTTTTTCTTTCATCACACAACAACAAATAGACATGATGAACAGGACCAAGCTCCCAATTCGCGAGCGGATAGGAAACGTTCCGCAGTTTTCTATAGGCGTTGATGTCGCTGTAGCTGAGGTAGGAACTACCAATAGGCTAGGCTTTCAACTTTTGATGTACCAGACTTATGTATATTATGAATTGTAATAATGGCAAAGAATATGTAAATTATTCAGAAACCCTTTTGAGGTGAAATGGTTTATAATTATGGAATAAAATGACTTGTGTTATTTTTGATTTTCATCTCTGAGACTATAACTTGTGGTGTGTGTGTGTGTATATTGTGGGGTCACAGTACGCAGCAGTTGGTTGATTGATAAGGTTAAGTATTATTAAGGGAAATGGAACTCGTGACAACCCGAATCCCCGACCCCGGATTTGAGGGTGTTACAGAAATGGTATCAGAGCCAAGCATTATAAACCTCAGAGATGATGTGACATTAAGATAATAAGTTCACTAAGATAATAAGAACTCTTGCCAAGTTCATAGTCGGGCTACCTAACATAGTACTGACAGTTAAAACCCTTATGGGAACCCTTATAAATATCGTGATAGAAGCGTAGTTCGTTATCGTATATGGTAGCGGGACTCCGAACCCTGAGGTTGAGGAGCAACAGCGCGATGACGTTTTATTACTAATTGGGGATCGTATTGTGGATCCGATAGAGCGTCCTAACGCAGGACTGGATGATGTTCATATTGAGGATGTAGCGGTTGAGGATGTTGTCGTAGAAGGGATTGTTGCTGAGGAGGATCCCGTGGAGGATCCTGACAAGAATGAATAAAGGACCACTGAGGAATTGATGACCATGGTTAGGGAAACTACTAAAGGGAGGATTGCCCGGTCACTACCGGAGGTTCGTTCAAGTTTATAAAGATAGTAGCCCCTTTAACGCGGCTTACTCGTAAGACTGAGAAGTTCGAATGGACAGAGAAATGCGAGAACAGCTTTTAAGAACTAAAGAAAAGGTTGGTGATGGCCCCTATGTTGGCGTTGCCGGATGGAAAAAGGAGATTTCGTGATGTGTAGTGACGCTTCACATAAGGAATTAGGGTGCTTCTAATATAGCACAACAAGGTAATCGCGTACGCGTCAAGACAATTAAGGGAATATAAAATTCGATATCCCCACCCATGAGCTTGGGCTCGTGGCAATAGTTTTGCCCTAAAGATTGGAGGCACTACTTGTATGGAGAGAAGTGCGAGATTTACACAAGCCATAAGTGCTCTAGTACATTTTCACGCAGAAAGAGCTCAACATGCGCCAGAGGAGGTGGTTAGAGCTAATCAAGGATTACGATTATGAGATTCTTTATCATCCAGGGAAAGCCAAAATGGTGGCTAATGCCCTTAGTATAAAAGAGAGACTCAAGATGAAAATGTCTTTGGGAGAGTTGATAAGAGATTTTAAGAAAATGGAAATAGAAGTGAAGGTAACCGGAGCCGGTACCGAAAAGCTATTTGAGATTGTAATACAGCCCGAATTATTGGAGAAGATCATATTGTGCCAAGAAAAAAAGTGATGAATAGAGGAAGAGAACAAATGACCGGAGAAGAGATTAATACCTAGAAAGATGATGAGGGAATAATGAGGTATCCCTACAGAATTTGGGTTCCAAATGTTCAAGAGCTTAAGGACTGGATATTAGATGAAAGTCATAGTTCGAGGAATAAGATTTAGGGCAAACCCTGAATGTGATAGTCAGGGAGGACGCCATCAAGGTAGAAGGAACCCATAACATAATGAAGTGGAAAATGAGGATTTAAAACATGTAGGATGACCCCGATTATGGGGAGGATGAGAAAACATTTCATACTGAGAAAACAGAAGTCGAGTAAGGAAAGGAGACCCGAGACGGTACTCCTATACGGCAATTCATGGACCTGTCTAAACATAACTTATACTTTAACCCCCAACCACCACCATGAGGAAACAATGCAGTAGGAAATTCTTTCAGGACCTTTAAGTCGCTAAGCTCTCAGAGTTCCAAGGAAATAGCTGACCCAGTCGAGGCAAGAGCCTGGCTAAAGGAAATTCAGGAATCATTTGAGATTCTAAATGATTGACGAGTCACGAAAGACTGTTTTGTCACTTACCCTCCTAAGAAAGAGGCCACCCGCTGGTAAAAGACCAAGAAAGGCACGGAGCCAGAGGTTAGAATAAACTGATTAAAGTTCAGTCAATTGTTTTCGGGAAAGTACTTCCCAAGGTTATGGAGATAGTGTAAAAGCTTTAGTGCCAGAACAAAGGCAGACGGGTATGATGAATTATGAATCTAAGTTGTAAAAGTTGTCAAGATTCGTTCTGAGGACACGAATCCAGAATGACGGGATGTTTGAAATCAATGCTTATGTTGTGTTGGTTCATAAAATAATGATAAGAGAAAGGAAAATAAAAAGAAACTGAAGTGGAAAGGAATATAAAGGCGATAGAGTTTGAGGAATGATAAGGGAGTTGGGTATGAGGAAACCCTAAAGACTCATAGCAATAGAAATAGAAAAGTATGTAATCGTCAGGATGAGGGTGATTCACCATGAGTTAAAAATTGATGGTTGAAGACAGAAGAGATACATATATTTTATCCCCTGTAAGTTGGGAGGATTCGAGGAAACCTTGAGATAGTTCGAAGGATAAATAATGAGACGCAGATATACTGAGGAGACAAGAAAGTAAGAAATTAGGAAAATTGGATGAAGGAAGTGACCTTCAAGAATATGAAGTGTAAGACCGGTGGCTTGATGCCCAGAAAGGGAGACACAAAGTATAGAAGATATCTCAACATTGAGATGACTGTTGAGATAAACAACAAAAGTAAATGAGGATTTAGTAAAAAGAAGTTCACGTTGAACACGACCAATATCTTCCAGAACATCCCTGTTATCATTACCAAATCAGGCAAGAAAAGTGGATAACCGTTGTTATCTTTTGGAGGCCATATGGATTGAACTTATTTTGAATAAGGATGCTATCGTGAAATTGGTATAGACTATCGAGGTGAGAATGATTGAATAAGATAATCTATCAAGGATATATGACTTGATTTATCCATGGAAGGATGCAAGTACCTTTTTAAAGGTGGAATTAAGGATATAACTTTGATAACTTGAGATGAACCCTAGGGGAATGCATAAAGGTTGGCATTTCACCCTTAATAGGGACATTATGAGTTTGGGTAGTATGGAATGAAGGACTAAAGTAACAACAACCTTTAAAGATCAGTAAAGAAATTTTTCTGAAGTAAATAGACAATGGTTCTAGTATTAGTAAATGGTATTTGATATGCCCTGTATCTAGGGAATACATGAGGAACGATTCAAGGATAACCTTAGAGGTTTAACAATGAAAAAGGTAATATTCAAAGTTCTCAAGAATAGAAATTTTGATAAAGGAAATGTGACGTAATTATAATAATGCCAGGTGGGGCACATGTTGAACCATAAGAAAGTATAGATTGACCCAATAAGGGTCGAGATTGGTGAAATCAAGAAGGACCCAAAATAAGAGACGTCCTAAGTATGATCAAGAGTCAATCGTGACAATGTTAACCTCTAAAAGACCGAGGCAATAACTTATGGAAAAATGGTGATATTTTTTTTTCTCACCAAAATGTAAGGAAGAGAGTTTTCGCACAAGCAGTGATTGGAAATGAGGTAGAAAATTTAGTTAAAGATCATTCAAAAGACATTGATTGTAAGGAAATTTTACTATCAGGAAAGGCCAAAGAGGTGGCCGACACTTTAATTGTAAGAGGATAATTATAGGCGCTCGTGCCAGAGGTATACAGTAATGAGGGTTAAAGCCGTGAAGGTTGTATTATGGTGTGGAAGATTGACATTCCTTCTGATGATTGTGCGATACTCAACCGTGATAGTAGTTTGGTAAAGATTAATTTATGTAATCGCTGTGAGCGGGCTATCTATCTTATAAGGTCATATCTTGAGATAAGCCAGGACCATATTTCAAAAGGACTAAACGAACCTTTGAGTTAAGTCTTCTATCGAAGGCATATGATTAAGAATGGTATTAACCTGCTATCGTTGCTTTGATTGAAACTCTTCTATAATTTTATCTGCTTCATGTCATGTATGTACATCAGGATCTAGAGTGTTCTTCATGAATCATGAATGGTAATTATGTTACCTCCTCAGAAGAATCCGATACAGCAGGTATGGACTCCGTATGGTTAGCTATTAAGACTTCATGGAAAACGAACGACTACAGTAAGTCAACGGTGGACCATAGTAATGCAGGAATGATTCTACGAGTAATGAGCCGATTACTTACAACTGTGAGAGTTGTATTGGAATGGATGTTGAGGTTGAGTACCACTAATCGGGTCGTGGTGGTGTATAAGTCATCATTGATAGACTAATTAAGTAGATTATCTACCTATTGAATACTTATTCCTTCTTATCAATAGAGAGTCGTATTACTATACGAGGAAGGTTACGGTGTAGCAATGGATTCTAGTAACGATGATGTCTAGAATGAAATCCCAGATTCGATTTTCGATGTCGAGGGAGTTTCAAAGGTGATTGTTTATAAGCTCGAGCAAGAGTATGGGTCCATAGAATGATGGATGGAATAGCAAAAAAAAAAATTAGGCATGTGAAATACGATGCTATAATACTTGATACTGATATATATACGTATATGTTTTGTTCTCCTATGACAAACCTCTATAGTTTAGAGGTAGGTTTCAAGCCAGATATTTTGTGCCAGTATATTTTATATATATACAATTCTCTTCATTTCGTTCTTTTCTCTCCTTTTCATTTCATGTAAGCTGAGAAAAACAACCCTTACAGAAGGGGCGGTATTGCCGAATGACTATATATTTGTGTGATAGAAGCCTAGTAGGATACCACATGTTGTTTAATTGCTTGTCAAGTACTAAAGGCTGGCCACCTTCTGTACTAACTATGCAATAGGACAAGTGTTCACGATCATAGTGATCTCTCAATAAATTCTTTACTTCTATACGAAGGACCAAGCTTTCGAAGATGGAGGCAGCTAGAGATGAAGTGGTACCAAGTATGGTGGTATTCGGAATGGAAACGCATTCGTGATACTAACGTTGACGCATTTATTAAAAGGTTATAAAACTATAGCGAGTAAAGGTATATCTAGAATAGTATTCTGTACGGAAGATAGTAATGATTATGAATGGGAAAAAAAGTGGGTATTGAGAAGCAAAAGCTATAATGCTAGAAGCTATGATGAGAGTCTGTGAAATAGACTTGAAAGAATTTGGAATGGTCACTTAGCACAGATTGAGTTTTCTTACGACAATAGATCGTATGTCAGTATCGGGATATCACCTTATGAGATCCTTGAGGGAAGACAATGTCGATCTCCCTTATGTTAGGATGAAGATTGTAGAGCGCAAGATGCTCGGACCCGCAGTAGTCCAAAGGACCAAGGATATAATAGATCTAATCAGAGGACGGCTGGTAGTAGCCCGAGATGGACATAAGATGTATGTGGATTCGACACGAAAGGACAAAGAATAGGAAGTAGGGGACCTAGTATTGTTACAGGTATTCCCTGGGAAAGGATGGATGAGGTTCCAAAAGAAAGGAAAGCTAAGCCTACGAATTGTTGGACCCTTTGAGGTATTAAGACGTATTGGGAAGTTAGCATATGAGCTATCCCTACCCCCGAACATGTAGCAAGTTCATAACGTGTTCCACGTATCAATGTTAAGGAAGTATAATTCGGATGCCAGACAAATAGGGGCATATGAGCGCATAGGCATGCAACCAGACGTAACCTATATGGAGCAACCAGAAAGGGTTATAGATCGAAAAGGAACAAGTGCTTAGGAGAAGGGTTATCAAACTAGGCAGAATTTGGTGGTAGAACCACAATGTGGGAAAATTTACTTGAGACTTAGAAAGTGCAATGCGAAGAGAGCATCCCTATTCATTTTCTATCTGATTCCGGGACGGAATCCTTTTAAGGAGGAGAGACTGTAATAACCCCAATTTTTGGAAATTTTTGAAACACGGATGAATAGTAACTTTTGCTGATGATGCTGATTAAGGAAAATTATCAGAACACGCTATATAGGAGTACTGTTATGGAAATTCTAAGATCGTATTAGTACTCCATAAAGTAAATAAGTGTATGTAAAGATTGTCAGAATCCAAATTCGAACACTTTGATTTTTCCCGAAAATCCACCAGATACCGAAAGAATTGAGTATAAGGTAACATGATTAAAAGGATTTCAATTCAAGGATTATAAGGGAGGATCATAAAAGGAATACAAAATATTGAGAAAGATTTAGGGGAACCCAAGTAATAAGATCCCGGATATGATCCCTCAAACGACGAACGAGAACGAAAGTTAAGCGAACCGTAAAACAAATAAGCGACCAAGAGACAAGCTTGTACAAGAAGCCAAGGATTGTGACATCATCAAACCACAAGGAAGAGACATGTGGCAAATGGATGACATAGGCATGGTGATATAAGCATGACAAATGGAGGGATTGGTTGGTTGATTTTAAGCCATTCATTTTTTACCATGGTAAAAGGATAATTAACAAAACAAAACAAAGCAACCAAGCCAAAACAAATCAAAAACACAAAATACAAGTTGACTTTCATTTCCTTCAAAAAGCTCTCGGCCAAAACCAGAGCAGAAACTTCAAACTACCATATCTCCTTCAATACTCACTCAAATAGTATGTTCTATAGCTCTTTGGAAAGGTATTGAGATGGCCAACAACTCTTATTCACAAGTCTCGTCCAAATAAGCATGGTAAGACCCTCGTTTTGACAGTTCTTTTAATCTGACTTTTAGAAACTTCAAAACTTAACTTTGTGTTCTTGATTTCTTTGGAAAGATCAAGCTTGTAGGAGGCTCCCCAAGACTTCCTAGCTACTCTAATCACTCCAAGGAAGGTATAACACCTCCAAACCCTAACTTTACTTTGAGTATTACAATGGTTTTGATGGTTATAATAAATGAGAAGCATGATGCTTGTGTGTTTAGAGTTTGGATTGGATTTGTAGTGATTTGGATGTTGAAATCTTGTTTATAATTAATGAAACTTAAGTATAGCTAGTAGTTCATGTGTGGGGTTGTATAAATTAGAAAATCTTGAGGTTTGGGGACTGATGTAGTAAGGTTTGGATGAGGGTTGGTTGTATTATTGGTTGTGAGTTGAATGGTGGTTGTTTGGAGTGGTTTAAAACTTGGTAATCGCGTAAACATAGCCGTCGTAATGCCCAATTTCATACAACTGCTTGTTCTTAGTGTTCGGGACAGAGAGCTAACTATTGAATCTGTGACTTTTCTATTTTTAGTTAGATTATGTCGTAAGCTTCGTTTTGATATGTGGTTCGTGTTGGATTTTAAACGCAGCGGGGGCATGGCAAAACACTTTTACACATATAAAATCCAAATAAAAGCATATAAATCGTGAATAAAAATTCGAGGGATCGAATCTAACCTTTTAAAATAATTCGGAGACAACGATCAGAGATCCTTAGCAGTTGCTCCTCAAGTGTGAAGCACTCCACCGGTATCCACCAAGAAAACAATGTTAAGGAGGAGGAAAGAGGTGGAGAGAATTGGGTTTTCCAAACTTTTTGGGTTTTCGGTTTCGATGGGGTTAGAATAAAATAGGGTCTATAATAGTATATTTATAGGCAAAATTTTCAGCTGAAATTTTCCCATAAATATTATTATTATTATCCCATTTATTATTCTTATTAATAATTAAAACACCTTTTAATTATTAATCCTTTTTCTAAACACTTTAGAAATAATTCTCTCTCTTGATTTAATTTCCAAAAATTAAATCCTTTAATTAATAATATTAAGAACTTTTCTTAATTAATTTATAATCAATTAAATCTCATTTAATCAATTATTAAATTTGCCAATTAATTATTTATTTCACAAATAAATAATTATTAGCCATTATTAATTAATTCCTCCCCCATTAAATCATTCTCTTTTTATGGTGTGACCCTGTAGGTTCAATATTAAGCCGGTAGTAGAAATAAATAATAATAAAACTATTTTATCATTATTTATATAAATTCTCTAATTTATTAAATATGATTAATTAATTAATCACATTTATTCTACATCGTGAGTGATGCTTCTCAACATATCGCGACTATCCGGATAATATGAATTCACTGCTTAGAATACCAAGAACCTGTCAGTGAATAGTTACCGTACAATAAACTCCTTCTACCCTACAATGTCCCGATTAAATACAAGGCATGGATCTCGTGTCAAGCCTATCTAATTCAATCACTTGCTTACCATTTACTATGCGTAGTTCTATGCAAATTAGAAACTCCTTTCTAATTTCATTCACTCTGGCCAGAGATTCCTGAACTAGCATAAGTGGATCAGCCTTGAACATTCGCTTCCTTCACTTGAAGGGGTAGATCCTTTATTGATCATACACTATCTTCGTGTACAAATTCCTATACCCAGAAGAGCCCTAATAATTGTCCCAGGAGACTAAGAACTAAACTAAAGCATAGTTCAGTGTACACAAGATTACTATGATGACCTCAAGTCTAAGGATACTTGTACAACTATCACTATGTGAACAACTGCTGACACGTGAGTGAACTTCATCAGTTGTTCAGCTGTGCGAGTCATGTTCAGTGAACTTATTCTATAATAAGCACCTACATACTAGCTATAGTGTCACCACACAAATGTCTATGAGAACAGACATCCTTCATAATGAAGCAAGCATAGTATGTACCGATCTTTGCGGATTACTAATTACCAGTTAGTAATCCTATGACCAGGAACTATTTAAGTTTAGAGTTATCATCTTTTTAGGTCTCACTATTATGATCTCATCATAATCCATAAAAAGCTTTACTCTAAACTATGGTATATCTTATTTAAACACTTAAATAGATAGAGCCCGTAATAAAAACAAAACAAGTCTTTTATTAATATCAATGAAATCAAAACAGATTACATAAATAGTTATTCCTAAATCCTAATACCTGATTGGACTTAGGACATATTCCTTTCAGTTCGCTTGAATCCGATGTACGGTTTAGGAGAAACGATCGTTTTAAGTAACGGCATTTCGGGAACGAACCATTACCCCTTGCCTTACTTTGAAACCTTTTTTAAGGCCCTTAAATGACTAATTGGAGTATGAAACAATTATGTAAAGTGAATTAGGCAGTTGGTAGAGTATTCGCAAAAGAATAGCCTTAAAATTCGTAACGGTTAATTTATTAAAAATGGTGGAGCCGAGGGTACTCGAGCGACTTATGTAAATCGCTAAATGCAAAAGCGAACGTTAGGGTCTAAGTGGTTAAAAAACTAGTTTCTTAAGCGACCGTGGTCTAATTCCAGATTGTGTTATTTTTCATAGGTTACCGGACCCAGTCTAAGCTTAAGTCTATTCCGGGAACACTCAGGCAAGTTTTCTACCCGTTATACTGTTGTTGTGATGTAAATATATGTATATGCATTATCTTGTGATAAGTGCATGATTGTTATTAGCAAATCTTGCGATATATTGGAGCATGCTGATATGGTATATATGCATGTCTGTTTCGTAATCTTGATATCTCTTTGTTGATTCAAATGCTTATAATTGCATAATACCTATGTTAGAGATAAGCAGTAGTTGTGTATACCCTTAGTATAGGGGACCCAAAGGCTAACATTTTCTAAAACCGGGAGTCGATGTTCCTGAGTATATTATATATATTTATATATATATATATGTAGTTTTCAAAACTATTAATCGAATAAGGTTTATTCGATAACTTTATTTGTATTAATGAATATTACTTTGAATATTCATTCGAGGACTTATGACTCGGTTTATTTTATTTAAGGAATATTATCTTGAATATTCATTCGAGGACTTATGACTCTGTTTATTCTATTTAATGAATATTATTTTGAATATTCATTCGAGGACTTATGACTCCGCTTATTTACTAAATAATATTCTTTATTTTAATTAAAGAATAATGTTTCGATAATCAAACTTATTTTCGATTATTCAAATAAAGATCGTACTTTCGTATAAGTATATCTTTGGTTATTTATTATTCATTTCAAGTATGACTCTTAAAACTTCTACTTCAATTATTTTTATAAGTATTATCCTTATGGGAATAATATTTAAATAATAATATTCAGATATTCTCTAATATATCGGGACTGATTTATTTCATTAAATCAGCATTACTCCAAACATTCTTAAAAATGTTTTCGAGTCTTCAAAATGACTTTTAAAAGTTAGGGCGGATCCCAAAACTCATTTTTATATTTAAGATCCTCCCTTCGAAGAGGATTTAAATACTCGCTCAAAATCTGAGGGATCCGGCTCTGTAGTGTATTTTACATTCACAACGAGGTTGCTGTTTTGAGAAAACAATTTGATTACTTGCCCAATGTTCGGGAAGTAAGTCCATCTAATTGAGTCGGCATAAGCGACAGGCCGGGGTACGGTCTATGAAGGTGTAAGAGGCTGGGTGACAGTCCATCCACGCGTGAGTGGCCGGGTAACGGTCTAGCGCGAGGTCCTAATGCGGCCAGGGTGATGACCAGTGAGGAATTCATCCATCTACAGTAGAAAAGGTTACTTATTGGTATCTTTGCCTGATCAGCAAGATATCGGGTTTATGCCAAAATTCTTTTCTTTCCAAATTCATTGGATATTACAACTCTGTTCATACTTTGCATGACAGAGGTTTTCAGGAAATGTATGATATATATATATATATATATATATATCGGGACTTAATGAAGTATCTCGTAACTTCATTTCATTCAACGATATTTCAAAGATTGAATCTATTCAAGTCTTATCTTGTAGTCTCATCTATGTGATGAACTTTTGAAACTGATGATACCTTGAACGGTGGTAGTTCAAGTAGTATCCGGAAAAGATATAAGTATATTGGAGTATCTTGTAACTTCATCTTTTCAACTTATATTTGGTTAATGATTATCTTATGCATGATAAAGATTTTCACAAAAACGTTGAGACAAGGTTAGATATATGAGATCACCTTGCAACGATATTTTTATGCAGTTATAAACTGGAACTCTGTGTATATTATACATGTCAGAGGATTTCAAGGATTGTGAAAAGTATATAGGTATATATATACTGAATATTTTGTGAGTTGGTCGCGTTAAGATATCAACTTGGTTCTTTTCTTCTTGACCAAGACTTTCATGAGTACTATGAGAATGCTCATATATTGTTAATTATTATACATATTATTTCGGTGGGCTTGTGGCTCACCCTTGCTTTCTTCTTTCATCACACAACAACAGATAGACATGATGAACAGGACCAAGCTCCCAATTCGCGAGCAGATTGGAAACGTTCCGCAGTTTTCTATAGGCGTTGATGTCGCTGTAGCTGAGGTAGGAACTACCAATAGGCTAGGCTTTCAACTTTTGGTGTACCAGACTTATGTATATTATGAATTGTAATAATGGCAAAGAATATGTAAATTATTCAGAAACCCTTTTGAGGTGAAATGGTTTATAATTGTGGAATAAAATGACTTGTGTTATTTTTGGTTTTCATCTCTGAGACTATAACTTATATTGTGTGTGTGTGTATATTGTGGGGTCACAGTACGCAGCAGTTGGTTGATTGTTAAGGTTAAGTATTATTAAGGGAAATGAAACTCGTGACAACCCGAATCCCTGACCCCGGATTTGGGGGTGTTACACTAGGTCTTTGTCACACTGGACTAAGCGGTTCAATTAGGGCGCACAACCGACTTAGCCTCTTACGCAAACCCGATGGGCCGTTATGGGCCTCTTACGCAACCATCCAATATCTGATCCGTTTTATCTAGTTTCCAAAATCACTTATACCTATCTCTTTTAAAATAATTATATCACCGCACACTTTCCAAAACCTTTCCAATTTTAATCACAATTTAGAGATAGGCATTTTTAGAAGTTACTTTTCCCCAAAACATAATTTAAACGAATATTTTCGAATACGGGGTATACGTAACTTAAAGCGTTCTGCTCCTCTACATCAATTAAATCAACAATTATTCATATATACCGAATCGTAAAATATTTGTTCAGGGGTACTTGCCTTGCAGAGCTTTACAACTATTACTGATTGACGGTGAACCGATTTGGATGCTCGGCTTTATCGTCTAACTATTAGACTATCCTGGATCCGACTTCAACACTCAGGTCTTTCGATTGGAACTTTGCTGAGCTTGTCGATTGATCACTAGGCTATCTTTAGTCCAACATCAACTCTCGGGTCTTCCAACTAGGACCTACAGAGTCGAAATACCCTATGTGAGACAACCAGTTATGCTTGACACATCCTCGCATCAATTTTACACAAACGATATCAAAACCCGACTCGTACATATATGTATTATCATAATACATATAACAGTTGGGGTCCACATACTCAAAACTTGGTCCAGTATTTGTTTTCAAAAAACACATATACCCGTCGCTTTGGGAAAAATAGGGTTTTCAGATATTTACAAAATATTTTATCACAATACCCAAGTACATTTCATAAAATATTTATAATTATATAGTTATATACATTCGACTAGTAATCCCGATGATCACATGATATGTCCCCGTATTTTGAAATTAATTTCCCAAAAATCGGGCAGCGTCTCCTCTGTTTATCGACCTACCTGTCGAAATAAAATCGACGTGGAATTCCCAACAATCACAATTCACAATCATTTAAATAACTACGACCTTTATTATTAACTAACTCTTTATTAAAACAAATTATTTATTTAATTATATTAGGACTCAGAATTAATTCATCATGGCCTACCGCCGACTCACCGAAGTTCACCGTCGACGGGGGCAAAACTTGTTGGTGCCTGTCAAAATTCGGGTTTCCAAACGAGTCCCACCGATAATTAATTAGTAACTTTCAAAAATCCGAATAATCATAAGGGTTTATTCGAAACATTTTACTAAAATAATCCGAATAAAAATATTCATTTCAGATTTTTCAGAAATTAAACGAATGAACCCAAAATCATTTCAACTCAACCAACAATTTAAGCCCAAGAACCGAACCAATCTTGCAATCCAACAACAATCAGTACAACAGAGGTATACACACACACCACACTACCCACACACGCACACACATCGAACCCACACAACACACACAGATTACACATATTGCACGCAACACGCACCACCCAGCCCCCTCGCCGGAAAGCAAAGGAAGGCGGCGGTGACGGAGATAGAGGAGAAAGGCGGCACCACACACAACATCAAACACACACACACACACACACACAGAGAGATATATATATCAACACATGATGAAACAATCGAATCAAGGCGACAAAGAAAAAGGAATTACCAAGAATGGCGATTGAAGAAAGAAACAGGGGATAGGGGAAAGAGAAATGGGAGAGGAAAGGGAGAATAAGGAGAGAGAGTAGAGAGAGAAATGAGAGATAAGAGATTTTTGTGCGAGGAAGAGAGAAGAAAAGGATTGATGTTTTAATTTCTTTGATTCCAATGAATTGTTAAGACTGCAACACATATCAATCAAATGCAACACTTGTACTCACCACAATTTGCCATGTTTCAATTAATATAACACGTATAAACTGCTCCATGTTGCCTGGTTTTATGCGAGGTTTAGTATTTTAATAAAACTAATATGGTAAAAAATTTATCCTAAAATTATCCAATAACTTCTAAAATTTACGAAAAATTAAATATTACTAACATAAATTTTTTCAAAATTAAACTAGGATTTTTCAACTGCGAAATATATTCGGATTTTACAATTTATCGGATACAAGCGCATGTGATTTTAATCCGAAAAATCTCGAAACAAATTTTAAAATTCCCAAAATAATTCAAACTTAAATAATGTTAGGTATGAATATAACACAGAGGGGGGGGGGGGTGAATGTGTTTTGGCTTAAATGTTTGATTTTCGATCGACTTAGGCTTTAGCAGTTGGTTGTTGTTAATGATTTAGTAGAATGGATGTTAAACATAAATAGCTGTGCAAATATGTAAAACAAAGATCTTCAAAACTCACGTAATTTTATATTAAAAATCAAGCAGTGTTTTGCTACAAAATCTCTAAGTTCTTGTTTTAGAACTCAGCTTCTTTCTTGAGAGAGAACACACAATTTTTCTAATCTGATTGTTCTTCTTTACTTAACTAGAGGACCAGTGTTAACTTTATAACTCAGTTAACTGCTGGTTTACACAATGGATAATAAACATACTATTAGCTTTTCTAAAATGTCACTTGTCATTTCTATTTATAGAAAAGCAAATCTTCCATTTCTGGCTTAGCATATCTTTAGCTTCCCGTGATTACTTTAATCTTCTCTGTCAGTTAATCTTTGTCGTTGATCTTGCACATCTATCAAGCTGCTTTTTATAGACTTTTCAATCCATCTGTGTGAATTGTTTGTTGATTTGCAACCTTGGATATTGAACTGTTCTGCAATTCCGTACTTAGAGAAATTTCTTCACTTCGAGATCTCCAATTAAGCTGTAGAGAACTCGACATCTCGATAGGCATGTTGGCTTGTCGATATCTCTGAAACTTCATTATTGCCTAGACTTATCGACAACTCTGAGTTCTCTAGTGAATTTTGGTTTATCGATAACTCAGAGTTCTCTAATGAACTTTGGTTTATCGATAACTCAGAGTTCTCTAATGAATGTATACTTGTCGATATCTCTGAGTTCTCGACAGACATTTCCTGAGTTCTCTACACCCGGTGGATGTTGTTTATCCGTCGAGTAGTGATGGTTTATCCGTTGAGTAGACATTCCTCATCCGTCGAGTAGATATTGCTCATCCGTCGGGTAGATGTTACTCATCCATCGGTACTCTCTGGAGTTTAAATGACTTCTCGATAAGTCATTCTGGAGTTCTCGAATGATTTCTCTGTAACACTAATTCTGTGACTTGTAGAGATCTTGACTTAGAATGTTTTACACCAAATAGATTTATTCAACTCCAAGCTTCTTTATAATTCTTCTGAGGCATGATCTTCTTGATCTTCTTCCAGATAGAATTCTTAGGCTTGACACTGTTTAGAGAAAAATGCTCCAGTCTGCTCCATTTACATTTTACAGACATTAAGTGTTACAAGTATGAATTACAGATTAAGGTTACAATACAACTAATCTTAGGGTTGTCAGTATGACTTAGTCTTGTTATGATACAGGCATGTCTTGCATAACAATCTCCCCCAATTTGTGAGAAGATTGCTTATCACAAATTCATGCCTGTTAACAAGACTAACCCCAAGTTAAAGAATGAAAATAAAATGATACAAAAGCTGATACAACACTTGTACATTGGACAGTTTACAATAATTAAGTAAAGACTGAGCTGTCTTATTCTTTCTCAATTATGTTCTTAATTTGCACAAGTATTTCCAATTCTTCTAGGATGGGGGTGTCAGCTAGAGCCTCTATTAGTTTCAGCAAATCTGGCTTAGGATATCTAGCTAACATCCCTATCCTGTAACTTGACAAAGAACCATCTTTTATATTCAGAAATCTTCCATCCTTTGATATTCTGCTATTGCCTGATGTTGATGATATTATTACCTCCAGTAATCTTTGACATTCTTCTGAGGCATAATTCTTTGACATCATCTGTTATATATTACAATCTCCCCCAACTTGTTCATTATGAAATTATGCACAAGTTCTGATTGATGATGTCAAAACTTTAACTAAATGCAGAAATCAAAACCAGTCTTCCCATCAGGTCTTCTTTTGTTGAGTTGCATTTAGATTTATTCAACATCCATTTAGATTTATTCAACATCCATTAGCTGTTTTGGTATTTAGATATATTCTCCCCCTTTTTGACATTATCTCCAGGATGTAAAATCCAGCTAAATGCACATTGTTCAAGCTGTTGTTATTGTCCATTTGGAACACTATCCGCAGCTTCAAGCTTCATTAAGATTCATGGTGATAAGTTTTAAACAATAGAAGTTTCACTTAGATCGGCAGAAAAATCTGTTAGTGATAAAAATCCTTAGCTCTCTGTTCTTTTGAATAAGTGGTCGCACCAAATCTCACTGCACTAGACTCATGACTTTTGAGAGTCAGAGTTCCCTCACAAGGATTACTAAATCCATACATTCATCTACCTCTCCTTTTGCCAGGAAGGATCCTGCCTCTCTTATTCTTTGTTTTTTATTCAATCTTTTCTGTTATTCTCACATGAAATGCTCAAATATTGTTTGACCTACAGAAATAAGAGGTGGCTGAGAGGAGGTCATCTGTGATCATATGATTAGAGGAAAACCATATAGGGCTAATCATACTCATTTCACCAGAAGAATGAGTGCATAAGCATCTATGACCGGGGTCACAGTTTGACTCACAGATTGCTCTGTGGTTGTGACAGTGTGTTGTCCTCCACTTGTAGTGAGAACCTCCATTGGAATTGGAGAGGATTTGACTGGGTTACTGTCATGTACACCAGCCTCAAACCTTTGTGCACCTTGCAGAGCACTGTCACATAAATGTGATAAGATTGCCCTTTTTATGACATTGTCATAAGCAATTGTGCTTCTAGCTTTGACTGCTGAGACAGCTTCTGCTAGAGTTATGAGGGCAGTTGTTCCTTCTTAAGGAACCTCCAATTGAATTGGAGAGGATTTAGATAGCTCCCCCTCAGGAGTACTACCCTCAAACCTATCAGTCTGTTAAGACTGTTTTGCACATGAAGGTGCATGAGAAACATTCATGAAATATTCTGTAAACTGATAAACTTTCATGTCTGGTGGATTCTTTTCTCAAACAACTGAATCAATCTGAAGGTCATCAAGACATTGCTGTCCTTTTATAAAACAGGTGGCTTTTGAGAGTCACCTGAGTAGGATTGTGTTTGAGTTTGTGTTTGTGTTGCTGTTCCATATTTAATGAAAGTTCTGATTCTTGTCTGAAAATTCTAGTTTGTGTTTGTGTTGCTGTGTCTGGGTAAACCGCAGTTTGGTTTTGAAATGTTTTAGCTATAGTTTAACACAAATACCTGTTGATTGAAACTTGAATCTCCTATTATTGTCTGAGTAGATTGTGTTGAACCTGTAATGCATTGAACATATTTATCTGTATTGATTAGGCATAACCATTGAGACATGCAGTTGCAAGTATTATGACAGGAAAACTGATAATCAATTAATTTGCAAACACAAGGCAATCATGACATAAAAAATCAAGCAACAAAAACAAATTGATAAAGAAGAAGATAATTTCATTGATATTAAACATAGAGTACATTAAGATGTAGATTACATAAAGTAAATCCTAATCCTAACTACTCTAATTTAGACTTCTTCTTCTCAGCCTCCAACCTCCTTGCCCTGCGCTGGTAAGCCCTGGACATGGAGTGTGCAAGAGAGATGATCCTCTCCTGCAACTCCAAAGCAGTAAGGCGTTGCTGCTCAGCCTCCCTTGCACGCCTCTCCTGCTCGAATGAGGCTTCCATCTCAAAGAAAAGAATGTCAATTTGATCATTCCACGAGAGTCCGTAAAAGACCTCAAGTGGAACATCAAAGGGGCTATAAACTACCCCCTTGATGCGGACACGAAGTCCGAAAGGATCAAAATACACCAAATTATCATCCAAATGATGAACTGGCAGATAAGCTCCATTAACAAGTCTGTAGAAGACTGAGGCATTCATTTGAATGAGAGAAAGAGAGATGAACAAAAGGTGAGTTTGAAATTTGATGTTTTTGTTGAGAGGAGGAGAGTGATGAATGATAAAGAGTGAAGCGTTTTAATTTATAGAGGGAGTAAAGATAAAAACTAAGAGACTCTTGAGTTGTCCGGATAATAGGAGTAATAATCACATAAGCCTACTAGACAACTAGAAATGACTAGTGACTATTCCCCATGCAAGTACTCAAGAATATTAGTTTATTTTAAAAATAACTATTCCCCATGCAAATAAGCGTGTACTTCCTACACAAAAAGTAACTCTCCCTATCAGCAAGTAATCAGATATGATTATCACTATCAGCATACACAAAACAACACAAATAATGTACTAGTCTGCTAACATTAGACTAACATATTTCCAAGTAAGCAAGAAATCATATAAGCATGTAAATGTGTCAATAAGTCAGAGAAAATTAGAGACTAAGTATGTCAAAAGTATTTTTATGAATAGAATTTATGAATTAAATTTGTTCAGTTTTGCATACTTTTTGCTTCTTTTGATCTGTTATTTATTAAGTTCACATACTGAAGATATGACGTAATAAATATTCAGTTTACTTTGAGTTTTGAGAAATTCCAAGTTAATATTAATAGAGAAGTCTGGGTATTTATAGAGAAATTAAAATACTTATCGAGAGGTCAAATAAACATTTGATATTAACCTTATCGAGAAGTAATTTTGAATATGAAAACGGTACATTCGAGAAGTCAAGTGACTTATCGAGAACTCTGATAAATGCCCAGTTTGTCCAAAAAGGACTGAAGTAATTCTAATTTATTTGAATTGAATCAAATTGAAATCAGAATAACTTTTCCAAAAGTATTTGTCTAAAATAATTCATTGAATCAAATTATTTTAGTTCTGAGTTATTGATAAGTCTCAAAATATTCTTGTCAAGAACTCTGTGAGTTAACACTATTAGAGAACTCTACATGGTCTTATCGATAAGTCATAATAGAGCTTATCGAGAAGTCATTCGAGAAGTCTGTAAATAGACTTATCGAGGACTCACTCGAGAACTCTAAAATGACTTGTCAATAAGTCATTTTGACTTATCGAGAACTCAGTTCTCTATACTTTTGAGTGCTGTTTTTCTGCCTTGTGTTAATTTTACACATTAAAGATGTAAATTAACAACTAAGCAGTTTACTTAGAATTTGAAATATTCTAAGTTAATTTTTTTTTGAGTTTTTAAAGAAAAATAAATATACAGAGATTCTGAAATATTTATAATTCATATTTCAGTTAATTTCCAATTAAATCAAACTAGGTTGATTTATTAGAGATTAATCTGCTGCAAAACATTAGCTGAGTTCTTGCCTTAGGATGAAGAATTAAGCATTCCAATTTCACTCACAAGTCTAGTGAAGGTTACTTCATCCAAAGGTTTAGTAAAAATGTCAGCTAATTGTTTTTCTGTTGGAACAAAAATGAGCTCAATGGTACCATTTGCAGCATGTTCCCTGATAAAATGGTACCTAACATCAATGTGTTTTGTTCTAGAATGATTAACTGGATTAGCTACTATAGATATGGCACTAGTATTGTCACACATAATAGGAATTTTGTGTAACACTAGACCATAGTCCATTCGCTGATTTCTAATCCAAAGCACTTGAGCACAACAACTTCCAGCAGCTATATATTCAGCCTCAGCTGTGGAAGTTGACACAGATTATTGTTTCTTACTATACCAGGACACAAGTCTTTGACCAAGAAATTGACAGCTTCCACTAGTACTTTTCCTATCAACCCTGCATCCAGCAAAATCTGCATCTATGTATCCAACAACTTCAAAACCAGTTCCCTTAGGATACCATAGTCCCAAGTTTGGAGTTCCCTTTAAGTATCTGAAAATCCTTTTGACAGCCATCAAGTGTGATTCCTTTGGATTGGCTTGAAATCTGGCATATAGACAAGTAGCAAACATGATGTCTGGTCTACTAGCAGTCAAATACAGCAATGATCCAATCATTCCTCTGTAGCTTGAAATATCCACACTCTTGCCTTTCTTGTCTTCATCCAACTTGGTTGCAGTAGACATTGGTGTAGATGTAGGTGAGCTATCCACCATACCAAATTTCTTCAATAAGTCATTCACATATTTGGTTTGGCTGATGAAAATACCATCACTTCTTTGACTAACTTGAAGGCCAAGGAAGTAACTCAATTCTCCCATCATGCTCATTTCATACTCACTCTGCATTAGCTTAGAGAATCTTTGATAAAGCTTTTCATTTGTAGATCCAAAGATGATATCATCCACATAGATTTGAACTAGGATCATATCTTCATCATGCTTCTTGTAGAAGAGAGTCTTATCAATAGTACCTCTGGTAAAACCATGTTCGAGTAGAAATTCTGACAGTGTGTCATACCAGGCTCTAGGTGCCTGTTTCAGTCCATATAGAGCCTTGAGTAATTTGTAAACAAAGTTAGGGAATTCTGGATCTTCAAAGCCAGGTGGCTGTTGCACATAAACTTCTTCTTCTAGTTCACCATTAAAAAAAGCACTCTTGACATCCATTTGATACACCTTAAAATTTGAGTGTGCAGCAAATGCCAGAAAAAATCTTATTGCTTCTAGTCTTGCAACAGGAGCAAAAGTCTCATCATAGTCAATTCCCTCTTCTTGTGAGTAGCCTTTAGCAACCAGCCTTGCTTTATTTCTAGTAACAATTCCATTTTCATCCATTTTGTTCATGTACACCCACTTAGTTCCAATTATGCTTCTGTTCTTTGGTGCAGGGACTAATTTCCAAACTTTGTTTCTCTCAAACTGATTCAGCTCCTCCTGCATGGCACATATCCAGTCAGGATCCAATAGGGCTTCTTCAGTTTTCTTGGGCTCTACTTGAGACAGAAAACATGCATGTAGGCATTCAGTAACAGTTGCACTTCTAGTTCTCACACCAGCTGAGGGATCACCAATAATAGCTTCTACTGTATGACTCCTATCCCACTTTCTGGTGTGTATATGTTGACTAGTGCCTTCATCATTTTCTTCAGTATTACCATGACTGTCATTTCCATTCTCTCCTTCTCCCCCTGAGTTTGTGCCATCAAATTCAGGTGTCTGAAGAGAGCTTTCATTTCCATGATTTTGTTCAGAGATCTCTTCATTTGTTACTTGTTGTGTCACAACTTCATCTTCCTCATCAGAATCACTATCAATGGTTAGATTTCCAAATGCAAGGGCTTCAACATCATTTACATCAAGGCATTCCAAGCCTGGACACTTGTCATAATAAAAAATCACATCTGTGCTTTCCATAATTTTCTTTTGATCAATCACATAAACTTTATTGGCTGTTCTTTCCAATGAATATCCCAAAAAAATTGCTTCAAAAACTTTGGAGTCAAATTTTCCCACATATTTTAGAGTTGTCTTTTAGAATATAACACTTGCTTCCAAACACATGTAGATGCTTCACTGTAGGCTTCCTGTTAGACATGATTGAGTAGGGTGATTTGCCATGAGCTTTGTTGATGAGATATCTGTTTTGAGTGTAGCATGCAGTATTAATAGCCTCTTCCTAAAAACTAGTTGGCAACTGAGCATCTTATAACAAAGTTCTAGCAGCTTCAACCAATGTTCTATTTTTCCTCTCAACTACTCCATTCTGTTGAAGTGTTCTAGCTGCTGAAAATTCTTGAACAATGCCTTTGCTTTTGCAGAATTCACTTAATGTTGAGTTTCTAAATTCTGTTCCATTATCACTTCTCAATCTTTTCACACTAACTTTTCCTTCAGCTTGCTTATCAATTTTCTTGATGTGCTCAATTATGATGTTTGGAGTTTCATCTTTAGAGTACATGAACTCAACCCAAGTGTATCTTAAAAAATCATCAACCATGACAAGGGCATATTTGTTTCTTGAAATAGACAAGACATTTACTGGCCCAAACAAGTCCATGTGAATAAGTTGCAGAGGTGCACTTATAGAATTCAGAGATTTTGACTTGTGACGATCTTTTCATTTTTCCTTTCTGACAAGCTTCACAAACTTCCAGTTGAGCAAATTCCAGATTGGGCATGTCTCTCACAAGTTCCTTCTTGACTAGGATGTTGATTGCTTTGAAATTCAAGTGAGATAGTTTTTTATGCCACAATTTGCTTTGTTCTTTTGATGCCTTGGTGTAGAAACAACACATTCCATCCTTATTTGTTGAGTCTAAGTCTGCAACAAACAAGCTTCCCTTTCTTACTCCCTTAAGAGCAATTTCACCAGTCTTTTTGCTAATAAAAACACAATCTTCTTTGTTGAAAACAACTTGAAAACCTCTGTCTGCAAATTGACTAACACTTAGGAGATTTACTTCTAATCCAGCAACTAGTGCTACATCTTCAATGACAATATTTCCAGAAACAATCTTGCCATATCCCATTGTGAATCCTTTGCTGTTGTCTCCAAATGTTACTAAAGGGCCAGCCATCTCCCCAAATTGTGATAGCAGGGCCTTATCACTTGTCATATGCCTGGAACATCCACTATTAATGATCCATATGACCTTCTTTCCTTTGCCCTGCACACAATGAGGATTAAGTGTGTTTAGCTACCCACGCTGTGTTGGGTACTTTCTTCTTGTTAACTGATTTTGCAGAAGTAGAATGAAAATTTTGAGATAAAATGGAATTCATAGACTGTTGAGCATTTTCCCTTTTAGATACAGAATCAATTTTTGATTCCATGAGATCAATTCTCAATTTGTGGCAACTCTTCATCACTTTCATGTTGCAGAGAATGCAGTCAAACTTGTCACAGAATGAATAGGGATCATTAGCATTAGCTTCATTGTACTTGCAGACTCCTTCAGGTGGATTGCTAACAACCTTTTTACAAAGATGAGTTAGGTGATTCATTGATCCAAATTTCTCACACCTCTTTCTAGGAGCATCTGCAACATAAGCAAAATTATTGCTTTTGTTTATCCCAATCTTTCCATTTCTATTCTTCTTTTTCTTTTTGACCTCTTCAGCTTTAATCTCCTTCACAAGCTCCTTAGTTTCTTGATTGGCTTTTGGTGTTTCAACAGGGATGGAAGACTGGGTTGTCTCATTATTTTTCTTTTGCTTGTCCTCATCAGCTATCTCTTGTTTGATGATCAACTCTTCTTCACTGAAGTTCACCTCACATGCCTTGAACAAAGGTGATTCAACTTTCTTCAACATTATTGGAACATTCTCAACTTTAGTTGATTTTCCTTTGTCACTGACAGACTTCTTTTTGTTGTTCAAACCCTCATAGTCAAGACCAATGGCAATGTTTGCACAAGGCTTGTTCTTTTCATGATATTGTCCAATCAACTCAGAAGCATTTTTGAAGGATTTCAGCTTCACTTCATTCTTCTCCAGCCTTTCTCTCAACACTGCTTCAATTTCAATTGCACACTTTAATTTATTCTTTAAGTCTGCAATTTCTTGTTTAGCAGCATCAAGCTCAACCAACAACAATTAAACCTCTTGTTTTTCACTCTCAAGTTTTTCATTGATCTTTTTCAATCTGTTAACTTCCTCATTTGCAGCAACCATGCTTGTATGAATGTGGAACATTTTTGTGCTCATCTTTTCAACAGTTTCCTTATATTGACTCACATTTAAATCAATTGTGGTGAGAGTTGGTACCTGTGATTTAGATGATGAAGAGTCTCCATGCTCCAAGGCCATGAGTGCATAGTTTCCAACTTCTTCATCTTCATCATTATCTGAATCATCGCAGCACTTTCCCTCAGCAATATAAGCTTTCCCTTGTTGCTTCTTTAGAAGAGCATCATACTTTGCTTCCAATTCAAGATAGGCTTTGTCTTTCTTTGCTTTCTTAGGTTTCCTACATTCTGTAGCAAAATGGCCCAACTCATCACAGTTAAAGCATCTTATTTTTGATCTATCAACAGATCCAGTTTTGTAGCCAGTTTTGCTATCAGGAGTGTACTTCCCTTTTCCTTTCCAGCTGCTGTCTTTGTTGAAGAACTGTCCTTTGCTCTTGAAAAATCTTGGTTTCTTTACTCTAATATTAGAGAATTTTCTAGCCAAGTAAGCCATTGATTTGTCTAGCTCATCAAGCTCATCAAGAGTGTAGAACTCATCTTCTTCATCCAATTCCAGTATGACTTGCTCTTCAGTGTCATTGACTCTTTTCTCACCTGTAGAAATTGCTGGAGTTGGGGATCTTTGCTCATCATTAGAAGTCTGGCCATCATTCACAATCAGTGCACTTGAGCCATCCATTACATATCCTTGACCAGCCCTTAGTGACTTCTTTTAAATCATTTCAAGTTCATAAGTTTTCAGAACCCCATAGAGCACTTCCAGTGTAATTCTACTCAGATCCCTTCCTTCTCTGATTGCAGAGATCTTTTGTTCCAAATGGTCAGGGAGAGTGAGCAAGAACTTCAAATTCACTTCTTCAACATCATAAAATTTATCATGAAGCTGCAAGTCATTTATCAGCTTATTAAACCTTTCGAACACATCAGTAATACCCTCATTTGGTTTAGCCATAAAACCCTCATACTGAGAAATCAATATCCTTCTTTGATTTGACCTAACCTCCTCAGTTCCTTCACAAAGTATTTCAATCTTTTCCCAGATCTGTTTAGCAGTGTCACAGTGGACAATGTTATTATACATTACATTGTCAAGTGTCTCAATTAGTATTAGTTACAAAGCACTGTCTAGGGAAACTTTCTCTCTTTCAGGTTCAGTATACTCAGAAGGATCCTTGGGAGCATAATGAGCTGGAATAACCATATCTCCATCTGTGGTTTCCTCAACTCTAACTACACGAGTGAAGGGCCCATTCTTGAGGATACCAATGTAAAGATGATTGGCCATTCTTATAAACAGCAACATTTTCTTTTTCCATAAAGTGTAATTGGCCTTATCAAATGAAGGAATCTTGATAATACTGATTTTCCGTGTATTCATTTTTCCAAGATGTAATCTGTTTACTTTCAGATTTTGCTCTGATACCACTTGTTAGGTATGAATACAACACAGAGGGGGGGGTGAATGTGTTTTGGCTTAAATATTTGATTTTCGATCGACTTAGGCTTTAGCAGTTGGTTGTTGTTAATGATTTAGTAGAATGGATGTTAAACATAAATAGCTGTGCAAATATCTAAGACAAAGATCTTCAAAACACACTTAATTTTATATTAAAAATCAAGCAGTGTTTTGCTACAAAATCTCTAAGTTCTTGTTTTAGAACTTAGCTTCTTTCTTGAGAGAGAACACACAATTTCTCTAATCTGATTGTTCTTCTTTACTTAACTAGAGGACCAGTGTTAACTTTATAACTCAGTTAACTGCTGGTTTACACAGTGGATAATAAACATGCTATTAGCTTTTCTAAACTGTCACTTGTCATTTCTATTTATAGAAAAGCAAATCTTCCATTTCTGGCTTAGCATATCTTTAACATCCCGTGATTACTTTAATCTTCTCTGTCATTTAATCTTTATCGTTGATCTTGCACATCTCTCAAGCTGCTTTTTGTAGACTTGTCAATCCAGCTGTGTGAATTGTTTGTTGATTTGCAACCTTGGATATTGAACTGTTCTGCAATTCTGTACTTAGAGAAATTTCTTCACTTCGAGATCTCCAGTTAAGCTGTAGAGAACTCGACATCTCGATAGGCATGTTGGCTTGTCGATATCTCTGAAACTTCATTGTTGCCTAGACTTATCGACAACTCTGAGTTCTCTAGTGAATTTTGGTTTATCGATAACTCAAAGTTCTCTAATGAACTTTGGCTTATCGATAACTCAGAGTTCTCTAATGAATGTATACTTGTCGATATCTCTGAGTTCTCGACAGACACTTCCCGGTGGATGTTGCTTATCCGTCGAGTAGTGATGGTTTATCCGTCGAGTAGACATTCCTCATCCGTCGAGTAGATATTGCTCATCCGTCGGGTAGATGTTACTCATCCGTCGGTACTCTCTGGAGTTTAAATGACTTCTCGATAAGTCATTCTGGAGTTCTCGAATGATTTCTCTATAACACTAATTTTGTGACTTGTAGAGATCTTGACTTAGAATGTTTTACACCAAACAGATTTATTCAACTCCCAGCTTCTTCATAATTCTTTCTGAGGCATGATCTTCTTGATCTTCTTCCAGATAGAATTCTTAGGCTTGACACTGTTTAGAGAAAAATGCTCCAGTCTGCTCCATTTATATTTTACAGACATTAAGTGTTACAAGTATGAATTACAGATTAAGGTTACAATACAACTAATCTTAGGGTTGTCAGTATGACTTAGTCTTGTTATGATACAGGCATGTCTTGCACAATAATCTCCCCCAATTTGTGAGAAGATTGCTTATCACAAATTCATGCCTGTTAACAAGACTAACCCCAAGTTAAAGAATGAAAATAAAATGATACAATAGCTGATACAACACTTGTACATTGGACAGTTTACAATAATTAAGTAAAGACTGAGCTGTCTTATTCTTTCTCAATTATGTTCTTAATTTGCACAAGTATTTCCAATTCTTCTAGGATGGGGGTGTCAGCTAGAGCCTCTATTAATTTCAGCAAATCTGGCTTAGGATATTTAGCTAACATCCCTATTCTGTAACTTGACAAAGAACCAGCTTTTATATTCAGAAATCTTCCATCCTTTGATATTCTGCTCTTGCCTGATGTTGATGATATTATTACCTCCAGTAATCTTTGACATTCTTCTGAGGCATAATTCTTTGACATCATCTATTATATATTACAATCTCCCCCAACTTGTTCATTATGAAATTATGCACAAGTTCTGATTGATGATGTCAAAACTTTAACTAAATGCAGAAACCAAAACCAGTCTTCCCATCAGGTCTTCTTTTGTTGAGTTGCATTTAGATTTATTCAACATCCATTTAGATTTATTCAACATCCATTAGCTGTTTTGGTATTTAGATATATTCTCCCCCTTTTTGACATTATCTCCAGGAAGTAAAATCTAGCTAAATGCACATTGTTCAAGCTGTTGTTATTGTCCATTTGGAACACTATCCGCAACTTCAAGCTTCATTAAGATTCATGGTGATAAGTTTTAAACAATAGAAGTTTCACTTAGATCTGCAGAAAAATCTGTTAGTGATAAAAGTCCTAAGCTCTCTGTTCTTTTGAATAAGTGGTCTCACCAAATCTCACTGCACTAGACTCATGACTTTTGAGAGATAGAGTTCCCTCACAAGGATTACTAAATCCATACATTCATCTACCTCTCCTTTTGCCAGAAAGGATCCTGCCTCTCTTATTCTTTGTTTTTTATTCAATCTTTTCTCTTATTCTCACATGAAAGGCTCAAATGTTGTTTGACCTACAGAAATAAGAGGTGGCTGAGAGGAGGTAATCTGTGATCATATGATTAGAGGAAAACCATATAGGGCTAATCATACTCATTTCACCAGAAGAATGAGTGCATAAGCATCTATGACCGGGGTCACAGTTTGACTCACAGATTGCTCCGTGGTTGTGACAGTGTGTTGTCCTCCACTTGTAGTGAGAACCTCCATTGGAATTGGAGAGGATTTGACTGAGTTACTGTCATGTACACCAGGCTCAAACCTTTGTCCCCAACCAATAATACAAAAATTATACGAGTCGTTATAATCTTCCCCCTTACAAAGATTTTATCCCCAGAATCTGACTTACTTAAATAAATGAGGATATTTATCAAGCATGCCTGACTCTAATTCCCAAGTAGACTCTTCTACTTGAGGATTCACTACACCATAGATGACCTAACGGAACATTTTAGTAGGGGTGTTACCTTAGATTATGTTACTATAGATGTGAAATTTTCACCCTATCACAACACCTACACTATGCGGGTTACTAAAACTACAGGACTGTGTTGCCATAGACCAGTGAGGTGTTAAGTAGAGCTAACATGATATAATGTATTGCTATAGACTAAGAATAAAAGAAATAAATTTAAACCAAAAACAAAATTTGTTTTATAAACAAATGTAATAGTAAGGTTATATCAAATAGTTGATTTATAAATAATCTCATATTTTATTTGAATATAAATAAATAAATTTTACTTAATTATTATATTAATTAATTTTAATAAGCACTAAAATAATTGTTTATAAAAAATAATAATGTAAAAGTTTTAAATTTTTACAAATAAAATAAATTAGATAAGTTATGTTAATAATTACAATGTACGAAATTTGAATATAATGATAAAGATATATTTAAAATAAAAAGGTTAAATTAATTGGTCAATACGTGGAATTGGGTTGGGCTGGGCTATTGATACAATTGGGCTGGGCTGGGCTATTGATATAATTAGGTACGGCTGGGCCGATGGACTGAAAGGCAACAAAGTTTTAACAGAGCAGGAATTATAAATTCCAGACAAAAGTAAAGAGGTTACATTCTTAGGGTTCAAGAAGCAACAAGAGTTCGGGTTGATTGAAGCTTGGAGTTACATTACAAAAAATAAAGGGCCAAAGGTTCAATTAGCACAATCAATTTCATGCTCTCCTTTGCAACCAATTTGGGGCTAGTATAATTAGGCCTGTAAGCACAATCTCCAGTTTCTGCTGACGACTACACGCCCCACACCCACCAGAACACACAGTGAAGGTAAACACAATCTCCAGTTACTGTGAATCATTTTAACTTCTTATCAAAAGTTACCTACATATTATGTGTACTACTGATGCCTTTTAACTTTGATATTATCACCTAGACATTCTATAATCTTTGTTTCATTGCAAGATATTCTGAAACTTTTATTTTATCAGATGTTTTTGTTTTTTTTCTAATTTTTTTTATGTTTTTATGATGTGTTTGTTTAGCTGATGCATATAGGCTCTTATAGGATGGTTTATATCACCTTTTCTCTTTGATTTCCTGAAGTTTACTGAGTTTATTTCCTGAATCTTGAGATTTTACATACCTGCAAAACAGGGACGACGAGATACTTAATCTGACCGAGTGTACTTGTCAAGTAGTTTGGAATTTATGCACTAACGGCTCATTAGACATGGACATAATATTGTTTAGTTGGGTTTTGATAATCTACAAAGGTTAATATATGTTTTGTAGACTCTTGACTGCAGGACTTGAACCGAGCCAATTTTTGGCTAATAAACTAGAATTTATGTAATGGGTGAGCAAGCTGGTTTCCATTCAGATACATTGAAATACGGGAAGCGATCATAATTGCTGACCTATCTTAGTATAACCGGGTTAATATTATAGTGTTATGTATAATTTGACGCAAATACATGAGCATGAAGTTGTAATCAACAATACATAATATTAGGAAAATAGTCCAGCATTTGCTATTTTTTTAATTATTGTTACTAATTTTGATTTTTGAAATGTATCCCCGAGTTTTGTAACCTTTGTTTCACTGTTAGGTGCCTGCTGATGAAGTTACACACTTCTCTGTTCTTCAGGCTGATAGCACCTGGTGATGCCTGAGACAAGCCCACAAACACGGCTAAAATGAATAGTGAATTGTCAATAACAAGATCATCTAGTGTTTTAGTATGAGCTTCTCTCCTTTCTTTCTCTGTTTTTCTTTGTTAATAAGTTAGTTTTACTTTTACTAGACTCGCACTTCCGCTTCGGTGACCAAGTTCATTTTTTTTGTGGGTCAAGGAAGCGGAAAATGTGATTTTTTTCAGTTCCTTGCACTATGTCTGTTTTTAAGTCAGAAGAGGAAATGAAATTTAACTAGTTTTTTATATATGTTATATTTTAAGCTTGTTCAACATATCTACATATTGATATACTGTCTTATCTTTGTTGCATTCTCATTTCGTTTTTCATGAGAACTGTCAATTTTTTTGTGTTCCTTGATGTGGTATAGATAGACCTATGTTTTATATTCACATGTTGCACTTATCCATTGAATTGAGACCCCTTGGCGTAGCAGTTTAAATTTTACGGTTTTACCAGAATTACAAAAAAATAAAAAAACTGAAAATATAATATTATTTTGTATGTTTTAGGAATTTTTACACTGAGTGATGATCTAGCAAAGGAGGTAGTTGAAGCTTCATAAATAACCGGGGAAAAACTTTGGAGGTTTCCTATGGAGGAAAGTTATTGGGAGTCGATGAAGTATGGCATAGCTGATATGGTTAACACTGGAGGTCGTCAAGGTGGTTCCATCACTGCAGCCCTTTTCCTCAAGCAGGTAAATCCATCGATATTGCTATATGTATAGATATATCTTATCTATATACATATGGATTTGTCATAAAATTTTCAAACTGAACCGGCTGGAAAATACCTTTGTTCTTGGTTGTTTTCGACCAGTCAGCTCTCTATACTGAAACATGTGATGCTTTACAAATGTACAACTATAGTAACCAAGTGTATGTTGTAGTGCTATTTATCGGAATTACAAATGCTTCTTCTGTTCAACCTGTAGTCTGTGTTGAAAGGTCTGTTTCATATAGAGAAAGAGCAGGAATGTATTCTACATTACCATTTGCATTGGCTCAGGTCAGTACTTTAAAATTTGTATATGCATCCATTTTATTCATTCGAGCTTTATAGTTTCCAATCATATAAATATTAGTCAGGGGGCTGGAGGAATTATTGCTGGTGCTACATCCTGCATTACAACTCCACTGGATACTATCAAGACTCAGTTGTAAATTTAAACATTATGCAGGCCAAGGCAAAGGTAGATTCAAAGGCACAGTGATATGATGATTGCACACTCCGATTCAGAGATATTCAATGAATTTTATCACTGTATACAACTTTGCCTCTTTTTATAATAAAATATAGATTTTACAGAATTTGATTCATCACTTTGTAATAATTCATGACTTTATATTTATTAATTTAGATTGAGTTAGTTTAATTATTCTTGGAATATTTTTATTTATATTTTGGAATTTAAATATTGTTCTATCTATTAATATATTTGTGAAAAAAAAGAAAACAAGCAAAAATAAACTTTCTGAGTATGATTTTTTAAAAATTATTTATGTGGGCCCCACCAATTTGATAATATGTTTGATAAATTCTATGATCTTTTGTTACTATATAGACTTCTATTGATATCTATTGTAACAGGATTTGCCCTGTTGCAATAGAGTGGCTGCTATGTTACTATAGATACCTATACTAACTAGCTACGGGTCAACATAATTCTGATGTTGTCTTGACCCTTTTTGGACCTTTAGCAACATTTTTTTGGGTCTATAGAAACACAATTTAGGTGTTGCTTAAAGCAATCTATGGCGTAGTGATTTCTCCAAAGTACTTTTGTTAGATAATGAATCACACATAGAGGGGGTGAATGTGTTTTTGTGTTTTTCTGCTTTTCTTGAATATTTAAGGTGGTGAACAAAGTAAATTAAATCTTGTAGTGAAATGTGTTAATACTGAAATTAAACAAGTAAGAACAGTGGACACAGACAAAGCTCATTTAATTTTATATTAAAATTAAGAATGTTTTGCTACAAAATTTCTAGGCTCTTTGTTGATAAAGAGTTTAGCTTCTTCCTTGAGAGAATACAAGATTTTTCTTATGTAAATTGTTACCTCTAACAAAAGACTAGTATTAACTTTATATGATAGTTAACTAGTGGTTTACACAGTGTGTAATAAGAGATGTTATTCACTTTAGTAAACTGTCACTAATCATTCCATTTTAGGAAAAGCATATCTTCCATTTCTTGCTTAGCATATCTTTGCATACTGTGTTAACTTTGATCTTCCTTTGTCAGTTAATCTTCACCCTTGATCTTGTACGCCTCAAGCTGCCTTTTGTAGACTTGTCAATCCAATTGAGTGGATTATTTGTTGATTGTTAATCTTGGATAATGAACTGGTCTGCATTTTGTACTTTGAGTTTTACCTCGAGATCTCCAGTTTGATATATAGAGAACTTGACATCTCGATAGGTATATTGGCTTATCGAGATCTCTCATTACTCTATAATTGCTTTGACTTGTAGAGGTCTATGAGTTCTCTATAAGAGAATTTAGCTTGTTGAGATCTTTTCACTTCGTGTCTTCACTTTGGCTTATAGATATCTCTGAGTTCTCTAGTGACCAATTGACTTGTCGATAACTCAGAGTTATTTAATGATATTTGACTTGTCGATATCTCAGAGTTCTCTAGTGATATTTGACTTGTCGATAACTCTGAGTTCTCTAGTAAAAAAATGACTTGTCGATATCTCCAATCTTCATGTCTTCAATTTGGCTTCTCGATATATCTGAGTTCTCTAGTAGCTTTCCTTACTTCTCTACAAATCATTCTGGAGTTCTCGAATGACTTCTCTATAACACTAAATCTGTGACTTGTAGAGATCTTGACTTAGAACATTTTTCTCAATACAGATTTATTCAACTCCAAGCTTCTTCATAATTCTTCTGAGGCATGATCTTCTTGATCTTCTTCCAGATAGAATTCTTAGGCTTGATACTGTTTAAAGAAAAAGACTCCAGTCCGCTCTTTGACATTTTTACAGACTTTAATGTTACAATACAAAATGCAAACTAAGATTACAATACAAGTTACTTAGGGTTGTCAATTTGACTTAGTCTTGTTATAGTACAGGCATGTCTTGGACAACAATCTCCCCCAATTTGTGAGAAGATTGCTTAACACAAATTAATGCCTGTTAGCAAGACTAACCCCAAGTTATAATGGTAAATAAGATTAATACATAAAAATTGACACAAATAAAACATTTACACATTAGGAGATTTCTTTGAGTTTAAATAGTTACAATATTTAGGTAAAGACAATTTTTACTTCTGTTTCTTATCTAATGAGATCCTTCAAGTAAACAAGAATTTTAAGTTCTTCTATGATTGGTGTCTCACTTAGAGCTTCTACAAGTTTGAGTCTGTCTGTCTTTGGGTAACCATTTAAAAAATCAATCCTAAATCTTATGAATTTTCCAGCTTTGATGTTTAGAAATTATCCATCTTTAGAGATTCTGCTCATTGCTTTGGCCTTGAGTTCTTCTGATCTTTTCATGTACATTTCAATCTCCTCATTATATTTTCTTATCCTCTCCTCAGATTCAGCTTTATTCCTTGCTCTTCTTTCCTCCCTTTCAATCAACCATTCAGCCAAAACAGATCTCCATGCTCTTGTAGCAGTATCCTGATCCTTCAGTAAGCTTATCACTCTCTTGATTTCTGTGGGGGAGAGAGAGTCCATTAAGCTGCAGCCTAGAAATGTGAAAGATCTATCTTCATAGTAGATCCTTACTTCCCTTAGAGATACAACCCAGACTCTAACTATTTCCTCTGCTAGTTGTTGAAAATAATCTTCATCGGGGATGCACCGATTTAAAGGTAGAAAATCATTTTGCTTGAAACGATTTCAGATGGCCCTTTCAGTGGCTTCCACTTTTTCAGTAGGCTTGGCTTTCTTAAATTTTCTCCCAACAGACTTGTAGTTAATTTGAGTGATGGCTTTACAGAGGGTAGGTCTGTGATTTTCTTGAGAAATATTTGGCTTGTGGTGATTGGTATTTCAGAAAAGAGTTAGCAGTTTATCTGTATAGGAATTTCGGCTTAGAGGTTTGAGGTGGTTTGATGTTTGAGATTGTTGGCATTGAAGGTTGAGCTTGAGTTGTTTGGATTTTTAAGGTCTGTTGTGGTTCTGAGCCATCATGCCTTTGTTTGCTTCTCCTTTCTCCTCTCATTTTTTTATCAGCATCCTTCTTCTCATCCTCCTTTTTCTCTTCTTGACTCTTGTCCTTGTTGCTAGTTGCTTTAAAAGAATGACTTGGATTTGAGCCAGAAGGCTTTTGTTTGTCATCCTTCTGCTCATCATCATCCTTGTCTTTTCTTAAATTGTATTGAGTATTTGGCAACATGGTGTCAGCATTTACAAGGTATATGTCCAAGATTTGTATCATCTCCACATCTTCATGCTTCTTGATCCTTTTGTGCTTTAGATCAGACTATAAAGTCATGATCAGCCTCATATTTGATCTGACACAGTGTTTAGGAATAATGAAATGTCTGGATTGATTGGTTGTTGGACATACATAGACTACTCCTTTGTTTGGATATAGATAGGCTTCAGGAAAAGCTGTTATCTGGGCCTTTTTGAGCTCATGGAGAAGTTGAGTGTCTTCTGGAATAACTGGATTCACCCTGTCAATCATTACATCCATTTCAAATGCTCTTACAGTTTGAAGATTTGAAAGAGTCACCTAAAGACACATGTCCACACCACCATCATTAATGTTTACAACAATCCTTTTCTCCAAGAAGTCATCAATTTTCACAACCACTGCCCTGATGAAGTTAATATTCTTGACCAAAGCTTTCTTGTAGGTCACATAGTTGTTTTGAAGAGACATTCTTAGTACTGCAAGAAGTGCACTGAATTCTTGATCTTGATTGGGTCCTTCTGCAGCCTTTAAAAGTCTTTCTTTTCCAATATCAACTTGAGAAGAGATTTGACCAACCTGAATAGGCTCGTTAGACTTTGCTTTAGCATCCCTAGATTGTTAAATTCTAACCTCAATCTCCCCCTTAGTCTTGGTGATAGGCATGAGTAGGGGAGTTGGTAATTCTGGCCTTATTTGTTCAGGCAGAGAGGGAAATGGTATATTCAGCTTCCCCATGATGGCCCCCAAAGCAACATGATTCTGCATTTGGAGATGCTTGTGAGAGTCCACCAGGGTCTGAATATCTGATTGTTGACTTTTGACTAGAGAAGTCAAGGCTTAAACTTGAGCATTTAGAGAGACATTGGAGGTCTGCAAGTCTGAGACTTGTTGTTGAAGAGATTGGATTTGAAGATTTGTAGAGGTTGAGACAGGCTGATATGAACTGGTAGATGTTGAGGAGCCAAAAGTTGCTTCCACAACTTGTTTGATGTCATCCATAAGTAATGCAGAAGGCTCATATCTGGATTGGTGAAGCTGGTCCAGCTTGATCTTTGCATCATTCGAATGTATGATTTGCTGTTGGACCACTTCATAAAGGGCAGGGAAGGATTGTTTGAGATTTTTTACCTCTTTTTCAATGGTAGTCAGATTCATCCTTTTCATTTGATCAGCAAAATGTTTAAACTTAGAAGTGATCTTGATTTGTGATGGTATGACCTCATCCATCTTCTCTTTTACCAGTTTCCTGATATTGTCTTTATGACCAACCGATTTGAGTTCTAGTGCCTTTCCAAAGAGAGTTCTAGTGCTTTTCTAAAGAGATGGAAAGCTTTAAGTTGAGCCTTAGAAACTTCATTAATTGTATCAGAGACTTCACCAGGAGTTAGTGCTTTAGCATTGCTGCCCAGAATAGTCAAATAATCTTCCTTGAACTTAGCTAAAATACCCTCCATCTCCAGATTGTAGTCCTTGTTTAGCCAAGCATCACCGTTGCCATCATGTTCAGCTTCATTAACAATTTTGTCTTGTTGTTCTTGGAAATCTGTTTGATAGGAGAGTATAATGGCATGATAGTCCTGGTTAGACATATCAGATGTCAGAAACTGTTGAGAAATTTGGGCAAGTCCTACAAGCTGATCCACCCTGAACTCTTCAAGATTTGATTGAGGTGCAGCTTCTTGGAGCCAGTTAGAGACAAGATGTGGTTGTTGAGGTTGTGAGGTTGATAGTTGTTGTGAAGGATCAGAATCACCTGTGACAGAAGTCATAGTTTGACTCACAGTAGGTACTATGGTTATGACAAGTTGTTCTACATTGTTGTGGGAACCTCCAATTGAATTGGAAGGGATTTGACTGGGTTACTGTCATGTGCACCAGTCTCAAACCCTTGTGTGTCTTGCACCACACTGTCACCTGAATGTGCTATACTTGCCTCCTCCATGACAGGATCATTGGCAATTGTACTCCCTGCTTGAATTGTTAAGGCAATCTCAGCCAGGGTTTTGGGGGGGAGTTGTTCCTGGAATAGGAACCTCCAATTGAATTGGAGAGGATTTAGATAGCTCCCCCTCAGAGGTACTACCTCAAACCTAACAACATGTGAAGGCTAATTTGCACACGAAGGTACATTTGTAACATCCATGAGGTCTTCAGTGAAAACTGATGAATCCTCCATGGTTTTGATGGTGTCATCAAGGTCTACCCCAGCTAGTAGCCTCTCACCATCTGATTGTAGTGTCTGGGTGGTGAGCAAGGTTTCTTGAACCAAGTCACTTGATTAAGCTTGCACTTGAGGAATGTATTCAAGTGTTGTATGTGAAGAAAAAATTTGTGAGATTAAGAGTTATTTTTCAGATGTGAGTGTTGGCAGCCCCCCTGAATGGATGATGGAGATTCAATAGACGTGCTCTCACTGTGTGTGTCATCCTTATTTCTTCTACCATACACTTGAATTTGATCAAGTGTTGGCTGTGCAGACTCTTTACAAGGTGCATTGGGGAGAATGCTCTTTTCAATAGACACACGGATACGGAGGTTGTTTGAGTGGTCAGCTCAGATTTCTTATCCTTCTTTGTCCTTTTGACCAATGGTGACTCAGCTTCTGTTTGTTCCTCACCACTCTCATTCATAACACTTAAAGTTATCTCTTTTCTCTTCTTTTTACTCACCTCATCCTTTTGAGAAGATGAGGTGGTTGGTTTCCTAGCTACTAATGGTTTTGAAGAAATAGGCTCAACATGGGTAAGTTCCTGTGGGTGTGCCTATGTTTGTGCTTCCACAGGCTCAGGACCCATTATTGCACTAGGTTGACTTGCACTGATTCTCATATCTGGCATAGAATAGGGGTAGGTCTTAAATCTTTCAATCATGAAAGGTGTTAACTTAAGACCAACTAGAACCTTATTCCTAAGTTCCTGTGGGTGTGCCTATGTTTGTGCTTCCACAGGCTCAGGACCCATTATTGCACTAGGTTGACTTGCACTGATTCTCATATCTGGCATAGAATAGGGGTAGGTCTTAAATCTTTCAATCATGAAAGGTGTTAACTTAAGACCAACTAGAACCTTATTCCTTGTAAGAAGTGATCCAAATAGAATTTTGAACACTTGCTTACAGTTGCCAATTAATGACCTATTTACTCCTTCAAGCATATGTATGTCATTGACTTTATGGTTTAAAGCAGACATAATGAATCTAGGAAGAAAAATTTCCTTACCTCATGACTCCAATGGCATTGTTAGCCTGATGCTCAATTCCTCCAGTATGTAGTGTCCTACATTGATCTGTTTGTTGTGAGCCATTGAGTAGACCAGCTTCTGGACAACACTAGATATGTTGTCAAATCTTGACTTCCTGCAAGTGAAAGCCCTTATCACTGAATCAAACAGGAAGGACCATTTTCTCCTCAGGTGCTTCTTGTTCATTCTTGACAGATTGATCTTCTCAGAATAATTGATGAAGTCCATGAATTCATACAGCTCATCCTGAGTTGGAGCTTCCACCAGCTTGTTAGTAGGGATTCCTAATGCCATATTGACATCATCCTCAAAGATCTCCACATGTTTCCCCTTGATTGTGCAGTTTATTACAATTGATACAGCCTGGTTCTCATGCATAATTATCCTTGTTACTGCTGCGTTCCAAAAGTCTCCTAACACATCCAAGTAAAGCACTGGATTAACAGTAAGAGCCCCTACAAAGTAGGTCTCAGACAAGAACTTGACAAAATATTGGAAAGTTTCAGGTGCTTGGTTTGCATCTAAGAATGCAAGGAAGTTAGTCTCCTTTGGGATGAAGGGTACAATATTATTGGCTACCATTGTTATGAGTATGAAGTTTAGTGGGTAAGAGAAATTAGTGAGAAAGGAGTGAAAACGAGAGAGAAATCGGTTTTGGATTGAAAAGCTAGGTCACTTGAGTTCTCGAAGGTGTAAGTATGTATATGTATCGAGATGTCTGGGTATTTATAGTAAAAGCAAATGACTTATCGAGAAGTCAGAAATAGACGCTTGGAGTATACTTATCGAGAAGTCACTTTGAGATGTGAAAAACATATCGATAAATCATTTTCTTTATTCTTGTAGAGAACTAAAAATTAACTTATCGAGATGTCAAATAAATACCCAGTTTGTCCAAAATGGACTGAATTGTTTCCAATTTTTATTTGAATAAATTTAAAGTAAAATCAGAACAAATTTGCCAAAAGTATTTTACCAAAATAATTTATTAAATTAAATTATTCCATTTCTGAGTTATTGATAAGTCTAAAAGTTATACTTGTAGAGAACTCTGTGAGTTAACACTACTAGAGAACTCTAGAATGACTTATCGATAAGTCATAATAAAGCTTATCGAGAAGTCACTCGAGAAGTCAGTAAATTGACTTATCAAGAACTCACTTGAGAAGTCTTAAAATGGCTTGTCGATAAGTCAATTAGACTTATCGAGAACTCAGTTCTCTATATACGTTCGATCATTTGATTCTGCCTTGTATTAATTTACATATTAAGAATGTAAATTAACAGCTAGACAGTTTTCTTAGAATTGGAAAAATTCCAAGCTGAATTTTTGTTTTTAAAAAATAAATTATTTATAATTCATATTTCAGTTAATTTCCAATTAAATCAAATTAATTTTGATTTACAAGAAATTAATCTGCTGCAAAACATTACCTGAGTTCTTGCCTTAGGATGAAGAATTATGCATTCCAATTTCACCTACAAGTCTAGTGAAAGATGCTTCATCCAAAGGTTTAGTAAAAATATCAGCTAATTGTTTTTCTGTTGGAACAAAAATGAGCTCAATGGTACCATTTGTAGCATGTTCTCTAATAAAATGATACCTTACATCAATGTGCTTTGTTCTAGTATGATTAACTGGATTAGCTACTATAGATATAGCAGTAGTATTGTCATACCTAATTGGAATTTTGTGTAACACTAGGCCATAGTCCAATAGCTGATTTCTAATCCAAAGCACTTGAGCACAACAACTTCCTGCAGCTATGTATTCAGCCTCTGCTGTAGAAGTTGACTCAGATTGTTGTTTCTTGCTATACCGGGATACAAGCTTTCTCCAAGAAATTGACAGCTTCCACTAGTTCTCTTTCTGTCAACCCTGCATCCAGCAAAATCTGCATCTGTGTAGCCAACAGCTTCAAACCAGTTCCCTTAGGATACCATAATCCCAAGTTTGGAGTTCCCTTCAAGTATCTGAAAATTATCTTTACAACCATCAAACGTGATTCTTTTGGATTGGCTTGAAATCTTGCACACAAACATGTAGCAAACATGATGTCTAGTGTACTTGCAGTTATGTAAAACAATGATCCAATCATCCCTCTATAGCTTGAAATATCTACACTTTTGCCCTTTTTTATCTTCATCCAACTTTGTTGCTGTAGACATAGGTGTAGATGTAGGTGAACAATCAACCATACCAAACTTTTTCAATAAATCTTTGACATACTTAGTTTTGCTGATGAAGATCCCATCACTTCTTTGATTGACTTGAAGTCCAAGAAAGTAATTTAATTCCCCCATCATACTCATTTCATATTCACTCTGCATAAGCCTGGAGAATCTTTGACAAAGATTTTCATTTGTAGAACCAAAGATGATATCATCCACATAAATCTGAACTAGGATCATATCATCACCATGCTTCTTGTAGAAGAGAGTCTTGTCTATAATGCCTCTAGTAAAACCATGTTTAAGTAAGAATTCTGACAATGTATCATACCAAGCTCTAGGTGCCTGCTTTAGTCCATATAGAGCATTGAGTAACTTGTACACAAAATCTGAAAATTTTGAATCTTCAAAGCCAGGTGGCTGTTGCACATAAACTTCTTCTTCTAGCTCACCATTTAGGAAGGCACTCTTGACATCCATTTGATACATTTTGAAATTTGAATGTGCAGCAAATGCTAGAAAAGTCCTTATTGCCTCTAGTCTTGCAACTTGAGCAAAAGTTTCATCATAATCAATTCCTTCTTCCTGTGAGTAGCCTTTTGCAACCAACCTTGCCTTGTTTCTTGTAACTATACCATTTTCATCCATCTTGTTCCTGAACACCCATTTTATTCCAATTACACTTCTGTTTTTTGGTGCAGGAACTAACTCCCAAACTTTGTTTGTTTCAAACTGATTCAGTTCTTCCTGCATGACAGATATATAATCAGGATCCATTAGAGCTTCTTTAGTTTTCTTAGGCTCTACTTGAGACAGAAAACATGCATGTAGGCATTCATTAGCAGTTGCACTTCTAGTTCTCACACCAACAGTTGGATCACCAATAATTGTTTCTCTAGCGTGACTTCTATCCCACTTCCTTGTGTGAGTTTGTTGACTTGTTCTTTCATCATTTTCTTCATCATTGGTATGACTTGTAGATCCTTCTTCTCTTTCTCCCCCTGAGTTTGTGCTATCAAATTCAGGTGTTTGAGATGAGCTTTCATTTCCATGATTTTCTTGTCCAGTAATCTCTTCATTCATCATCTGTTGTGCATTAACTTCATCTTTTTCATTAGAATCAGTGTTAATGTTGAGGTTTTCAAATACAAGGGCTTCAGCTTCATTATCATCAAGGCATTCCAAGCCTGGACACTTGTCATCATCAAAAGTCACATCTGTGCTTTCCATGATCTTCTTTTGATCAATTACTGTTAGTCGCTAAGCACACGCTAATAATTCACGCAAGTACACGCGATCGCAAGTAATATATAATTATTTCTAATTCGTTCCCATAAAGTCTAGTTAGATTAACTTTGTGATTTATGCAGTTATGCTACCTACAATGATATGACTATTATTCAGTGCTAAGACGAATAACAATTTGGGTTTTGATTATACTACGATTAACTATTGAGGATTAACTATTGAGAATTATACTAGAGAATATAAACTATGAGATTAAAGAGAGTTGAATAATATATGACACAAACATGGGATTCTAAATTCATTAAATACTTCATTCAATAGCCTCTTCGTTCTTAACCTTAGCATGTAATGGTGATGACACTAATCAGACAACACGAAACTGCTAAATGCCAACTTTCATTGCACGAATAACATACTGCCAGACATCCACAAAAGAGATGGAAGCTGAACAGACACCAATTATATTGAGACCCTATATCTCTATAGAATTTGACAACATAACGGTTTAAAGCACAAGTTATCTATCGTGATTACATAGGGCAAGTAAGATGGTTAAAATTACCTACGAATTATGCATAACAGTAACACATGAACCTATGCTAGCATGGCAAGTTCTAAATCCTTAAATTCACTGTCGCTTCATTAAAGATTAACACGCTATCTTATAAGTTCGTGATGCTCATAAGACGAATAAGCACAACCAAAACTAGGTTATCATACAATCACCACACACAAAGGCATCGAAACAAATTAACTAAAGAAATCCATAAATAAATCCGCTAGAACCCCACGATAACGATTAGCCCATAATCGGACTCATCATCAATGTGGGTTATGATGAAAGCATGGTATAATCAATGTAGTCTTTATACTAAATAAATAATAAACCAAGTACGAAACAAGAGTATTGGTTCACCAATAAGAAAACTAGCATCCAAAGTTACAACTTAGAATAAAGAATCACAAGTATTAACTAGGTCTTCTTCGCCTTCGTTGACTTGTGCTAAAACTGTCTTCTTACGCCTTCTCCTTGTGCTCTCGTACGTCTTCTTATGAAAAACGACCTTTATTTAGGTATATATAGCAGCCCATGCGTAGTAGAAGTCCTCCAATCAGAATCCCAATAGAATCAGGATTTAAATTTCCCGACCCGGCGCGGGCGCGCGCTTTATCAGCGCGGGCGCGCTGTGTCTCTGTATTTCGGGAGCGGGCACGCTATGACAGCGCGGGCGCACTGGCCTTCTGGAGAAAATTCCATTTTCTTCTTTTCTTGCTGCAATGAGTTGGTCTTCACGATCTTTATTCCTTGGACACCATCGTAACACCATATTAGCATCAAATCAATGTTAATTCGCCTAAATTCCGGATTAATGCCTAAAATGCAAAAACACTAGAAAACACAATAAAACACCAACAATTTGAGTACAATAACACCAATTCAAAGCTTAATGGAGCATTATAAAGTGTCATAAATTTCACTCAACATACCTCCAAACTTGAATCGATGCTTGTCCTCAAGTATAAACAGACTTAAAGAATAAGAAATAAAAATGCATGAATGGAACTATATGAATGCAACGATCCCCATAGAATAACTAAACCAATTAACAAGAAACATCTCAACAAATGCAGTTATTCACATACAGATCAATCAAACCTTACAAATCAACTTACATACCAGAGACGTGCGTGTGTGCAAATGCTTACAAATATACTATCGTAACTAGATCAATAATCATGACTCACTACTCATCAAAGCAATCACAAGGTTATAATTAAAATAAAAGCTAGACTCAAAATAACTTATAACACTTCAATTCTTATATTGGAGTTTTATATGGATTCATACTTTTATTCATAATAAAAAAACACAAGTATGCTATTTGACCGTGCAATGAGTAAGGTCCACAAAAGACTTATACAATGGTACCTATGTAGAGAGCGTTAGATTAGCGGATCCCAGACTATAAAAGCCTTAGGTCACTAGGCACAAAGTCCCCAAAGAACTTAATAACTCGAGTACTAAAGAGCCCACTCGTGATCAATTATACATAACACTTATTTTTTCTATTTCTTTTTCTTTTTCTTTTTTTTTCTTTTTTTTCTTTTCTTTTTTTCACAAATTTCTGAATGAGTGCGTTTCCCTCCATCTCGTTCAACCCTAGACTACTCATATAAATATGTGCCAGCTACTAGCCATTTGACACCTAGCCACAACAACTAGGAATGAAATCCAATTTTCTCCAATTTTTAAAAATCCATGTTATTTTATCATTAAGAGAATATAATAAATTCTAAATATAAACAAGCGAATAAACCTCGACAAACACATAAACCATGATCATGATCTAGCACTCAAGCAACCTATATGACTTAGTGAAATACAATTATCTCTAGCATGCAAATCAACTCGACAAGACTTAACATCACTAAATATGACATCACTACACTAGCATCAATATCACAAATCAATCGAAAAAATCATCTAAGGGATCATGTTATTATGCAAATGCATGAACTATATGAACAAAATATCATAAAAACTACAAAAATAAAAAAAACTACATGGCAAAATGTAACTATACGCACTAAACTATCATGAATATGCAAACTATATGCGACTCATACAAAATATATTCCTTCAACAACTACCCCCAAACTAAAAATTTTCACTGTCCTTAGTGAAGGTAATAGTAAGGAATCAGGCATACCTACTCGGAATCAAAATCCTCACCCCCAACGGGTGGAGTGTCAGGCGTGTTTGGAAGTGGATACACGGAGTCCTCACAAAATACTGGCCACTGGATGTCAACACATGTGGCTCTGAATGCATTCCCCAATTCCTGGGTGAGATCACGTGCAAACCGACTATGGATGTCATGCATTGCATCCATCCTCCTCGCTAGACGCTTATACTGCGTCATGCTCATACCAACTCCAACATCCACTCCTGCTTCCTCCTGCTCCTGCTGCGATGTACCAGCCTCCTTACCCCACTAAGATCTCCAAGCTGTTCTGATCGACTGAGTTTCCCCAGCAGCTGGCCTCCCACCAGGCAGATGGTCAAAAGAATACCCAAACCCCTTCAAATCAGGCTTGCCTCCATCCTACTCTTGCATCATCGCCAACGTGGTGCTGTCAATCGGAGCACTCAGAATCTGGAGCTGCTCGTGTGCTGGCCATTGAACACCAACTGCCACACATAACTTTATCATAACAGACGCATAGGGTATAGAACCCGTAGTACTCCCTCGTAAAAATATCAGAATACCCTGGTAAATAACCATACCAAGGTCCACATAATCACCCTAAAGAATCCCCCACAACAGCCGTGCACGCTCCATAGTCACATCATGCACATGAGAAGATGGTATGATGTTAGCACAAATAAATGAATTCCATATACGAGCAAGCATTTTCATACACGAAGTAGGGAATAGGGCATAATCAGTCGTGCCCCTCTTGAACTTCCAGTGAGTCTCAGGTACACATAGAGTGGCAACAATCAAATCCAGATCAAAATCCTCCAGAGTCTTATCGTTCCAGGTATTCTGATCGAGCTTCCTCGCAGGCTGCTCAATCACCCTCCTTATGGCATCCACACTAAACTCCACCATCATACCTGTAACGCCCCCAAATCTGGGGTCAGGAATCTGGGTCGTCACGCCATCCTTCAATCACGTGTAACCTGCATTAACTCAATAATCCAATAATTCCATATCACAGACCCCCAATCTCACACACTCATAAGTTATAGCCTTAGAAACGACGTATAACAAGTATCATCTGTTATTAAAACTCAAATATACTTTACAGGATCTCAAACAATTATTCATAACCTCGACATGAAGTTACAATAATTACGACTGATATCTTATACCTATCTGATACTCTGGCACACCTAAGATAAAGCTGCCAGGGATTCTCCCTATGACTGCAAGCGACTAAGTCCCACACCAGCATACTGGTTATCTGTTGTGTTGTGTCATTTAAAAGAAAGCAAGAGTGAGCTATAATGCCCAGCATAATAATGTACAGTATGAAAATGACTTTATCATAAACTCACGTAAAACATCATATATGATAATTACATTTTATTAGAAAATAGTTTTCCTTGGTGACACACACCTTCTTATGAAAACAATCCTTTAGTGGATTTTATTATCCTGCGAATACCTTAATAGTAAACCCAACACCTAAGCTTGGGTTACGGTATTGCATTACAATTCCAATTGGAAGAATAGGACACTCGTTAGAGCCGCCGCATACGATGATCAGTCGTAATACGATAATAGTAACCTTTTCTACTAGTAGAAGGACGACACCTTCGTATCCAGATTATCACCCTTGCCGTATTTGGGCTACGTGTCCCATTTTTGGGTATACATATACTGCACAAGTTCTTGAGTACACAGAGTACCTTCGCCTGCGGTACCTTTGGTAGTCCATCTAGCACACATAGTACCAGAGTCTACCTCTCCCTTATCCTTTTAAAAAAATTCTATCATATCTCGAGAACTCGAACCACATCGAAGTTCCCCAAGCGTTTTGCTTGTTGATAGAAACAACTTATCTTACTAGGATATATATATATATATACGTACTTCCGAAATTTTCGAAGGAAGTACCAAGGATGTGAGTTGACCGTTGTCAACAGATAATTAAATAAGGGGAAAAAGTTTCTCCTTGAAACTATATTCAAAATATTAAAATAAGTCGGGATAATATTCTCCGACGACCTAAAATTATTCGAATGATTTTTGAAAATCAGAAAGTATTTTAAATCCGGTTCCATGATTATTAAATCATAAATAAACCCCTTAATAAATAATAAAGACTTTTTTGCACTTTGTTGGCCTGTACTATAATTAAATCGCACGGAGATGGCTAAATCAATAATTGTGCCATTGTGATGGCTAAATGCAAAATTACGTAGCGTTTTGGGTGCTCCGCGTCCATTCCGTTAGTTTCACAGTTAGATTGTAACGGCTGCAGGGGTATTTTCGGCATATGAAGTTTATAACGGCTAATTGTATATGATTTGTGTATACAACTACGAAATTTTCATGGATTTGTTTAGGGATATGCATAACCAAGGGTGCCAACCTACAATATGATTTTTGATTATCTTTGTTCCAGAGGCAACAAAATGAAGCTCTGAGCCTTTTACAACGAATAGAATCAAGTGGATGTGCACGTAGTGTAATAACATATAATACTCTTATTGATGGGTTCTGCAAGAACGCCAAAATTGAATAAGTAGAGAAGATCTTTAATCAGATTGAATGACAAAATCTTTCTCCTTCCACGCGAAAAATCCACTCGAACCAACCCCAAAACAACTGAGCAGCCACCTCTCGAACCAAACTCACCTCGAGATGCCTGAAACACACAGAGATCCGCACCTGCAGAAGCTCCAGACTTAAACAATCCTGCCTGAACAGAGAACGCCCCTGTTGTACTAAGATGAAATCGTGTTCCCACACCCTCACAATATCACTATCTTCTCCCTCAAATTCGACCCCAACAACAATCCACTACCCTTACCCAGCTTCCCAAGAGTTCCCACCCCTGGAAAAAGACCCAAGCAACCAGACCAGCAAAAGCAACCCCTCCTCCTCGAGCTACCCTGAAAAAAACCCGAGAACTACACCCTGTCCTAAACTGCTAAACCCAACCCAACAAAAATAAAAACCCACCACCACCCTGTCTACAGCTCCTGTACGAATAAGAACTCCATCTGAGTAAAAGACAAGCGCAAATAAAATCCCAGAAACTGAAGATTTCACTCTGAGCAGCAAATTACAGACTAAAAGTACTCCCTCTTGATTAGAAGAACCATTCCAAAGAAACGAACCCTGGCAATCTGAAATACTACACACAGGAGGCAAAACATTATCACATTGCAACCGATTAAAAATCTTCCACCCATCTAAAATTCGCAGCACCCATCTAATATGAGACACTAACACCCCAAAATAGATAAACTCCAACCCAACCTCTCCCTAACTTCGAGCACCTACTAACCAACCCCCAAGACGAGACAGCCAAACCAAAAACTCTACACCAAAACCCGTCAACAATAAAACTCCAGACTTCAACCATCCTGATTTACCAACAACCGAAGAATAGACACACACATGGATACAAGATTGAAGGTGTACCTAAAATGGGTTTTGCTGAAGATTCAAAAAAGAAGCAAATACAAGGAGAAAAATTAAATCTATCTTTTACACCTTGTATTTACCTATATATCCTTGCACTTTTATTATTAAAATGATAATCAACTAACGGAGTTAAACATAGGCTAACGGAAGGGACACTGAGCCCACATAACGCTCAATAATTATGCTTTTAGCCATCAAAATGGCACGAATATTGATTTAGCCATCTCCGTGCGATTTAATTATAGTACAGGCCAACAAAGTGCAAAAAAGTCAATAATAAATAATTAAATGATAATTGATAAATAATTAAATCACGAAGGAGTTTACCTTTAAAAGAATAAAATAATATTCCTCAACTAATTTATGTTTAATAATTTAATAAACTTTAATATTTAATCGAGACTGAAGTAAATATTTACTAGAGAATACTTCTCCCTAATAAATGAATAGTAAATAGATATTTATTATTTGAACGATAAAGTATAGTTGAGGGAATATGATCTTTGGAAATCGTTTTAATAAAAGTTTGAGGTGTTTAGTATTTCGTAAATGGACGTTGAGTCCCTTGAATCATAACTACTATGGACTTTAATCGTCCTATAAATATCACCGAAATTATTCCCGGGTTTTTATTTTATAAAAACAAAACTGACCGACTCTCGGTCTTACAATTTATACATCACGCTCTGCTATAGCGCTAATATTCTTAAATAAAGCACCTCCAGAATACTTCCGGGTTTTTATCAATTTTTACTGACCGATCCTCGGTCTAAAATATATACATGCCACACTACTCGCTAGCGTTAACGTTCTCAATTATAAACTCCTCCGGGATACTTTTGGGTTTTTACAAGCTTACACCGACGGACTCTTGGTCTAAATATAACATTTCGAACTCGGTATGAACATATACTAGAAATTATCAACAATTGAGTAATGTAATACATCTCAAACTTCGTAAAACAGTTTAAAGCAATCTCATGCATATATCACAGTTTTGCAAAATATTCACAACACAATAGTTCTTAAAAGGTAGGGTTTGAAAACTTGCCTATAGTCCAAGGCACGTTTCCCGACTTCCTCTCGTTCCTGGTTTTCTAATTAACAAACATCATAATCTTAATCAGTATTCCTACTCTCATCACCATCTTATATTTCTAATAAGTTCAATACTTCATAACTTTCATCATTCGACCGATTTGAAATTAGTATCACTCCTTGGTCGAAACGGACGGTCAAAGTGGTCTTCAAGATTTGACTTTACCGAATATTACTATTACGCGACTCACACTCCATCATTTGTAATAAATCATAAAATTAATATTTTAATACGAAACCATCTCAAGAAGCTTCTTGAGTATTTTTTATATTTATCCTAAAAGTTCCATTTTGATAAACTGAATTTAATTAGGTGAAAAGCATTTCAAAAGTTCGGTCAACTACGGAGTTTTACTATTCAAACCGCTTTCACTAAAACGTTGATATCTCTCAAACCGTTAACTCAATTGACGCACCATTTTTGCGTTCGCGATCTAGACAAAATTTAGAACACATCTTTTGAAAATGGTTTTTTGGTAACAGGGGTGAAAATCCCGAAGTGGCAGTTTCCTAACATGGGGTTGTTTTTGACATACGTACTCCGCGCGACCTTGGCTCCGCTCCGACATTTTTATAAAATTGAAAAATTAACATTTTTACTTAAATTTTTTATGGAATTTAGAAAACTCAATATGATACTCTCTGTAAAATTTTCATCATATATGAACATTCTTAAGTCGATCCTTTATATTTTTAAAGTTCGTAACTCGTAGCAGTTTTTATCGCGTAAATCACTTTTAGTAAAACGGCCATAACTTTTGATCCGTAAATTGGAATCAAGCGATTCAAGCGCCTAAACGATCCTTATAATATTGTCTATAATAATCAAGGGTTATGTTTCAAGAAACTACAGTTTACATCTTCGGGACTTTCTGCAGTAACTTAAAGTTATGTTTTATTCATTTTAACGAGATTATGGTTACAATCGGAGTTTCGTTTACACCTTAAATCATTATACTACCACCAAAAATCAATATATGATCATTCATTGGGTTTTTACAGTCTTCCCCCTTAAAAGAATTCCATCCCGGAATCAGTTCAGAAATAGGTAGGGATATGCTTCTCGCATGACAATCTCGAGTTCTCACGTTAGCCTTGCATTATTTGATCTCTTCATAAAATTTCCACTCATCCATCCAATATATTTCTGGGTACTCGTTCTTGTAGTCTTATGACCTCTACATGTTAATCCACATACGCTAAGTCTGGCTGCAAGTTTATTAGCTCGTTTTCAATCATATGTTTGGCGTTGACGGTTAAATTTTTTAACTTCGATTCGTGGTACTCGTTATAAACTTGGTGAGTGTTCGACGATGGTGCTAATTTATAAGCCAACATTCTTAGTCCTTTAAAGATTTCAACTGGTCCAATAAGCCTTGGGTTCAACATTTCTTTACCTTTTGAATTTCATCACTCCCTCCCCGGGAGGCACTCTCAACAATACTTGGTCTGTTACGTCATATTCTATGTCCTTATAGTTCGGGTCCGCATATCTCTAGTGTTCATCATGGGCTGCCATTAGCCGGGTTCTGATAAGTTCAAGAAATTCCTTTGGTCTGTTGACTTAACTATGGTCCGAGTATCCTCCGCTTACTAATTTCTTCCCAATCTAAGGGAGAACACTTCTTTATTCTGTACAAAACTTGGTAGCCGTTCCAATGCCCGTATGATAACTCGTTATTGTCGGTAATTCGATTAACATCAGATGGTCACTTCATTTTGCTTAAAAATCGATAATATGGACGATTAGCGCATCTTCTAGTGTTTGGAATCATCCTTCAACTTATTCGTTTCCCTTACATCGCTCCTATTAGTGCTAGAGTTTCAGTCCTTAATGTTTTCCCATTGCGCATCCTCTCTGTCGATTAAGTCATGTAAGAAGTTCTCGTTGCATTTCTACACGCTCGTCTCCTACTACATGCTTAGCACTAGATTTAACATTTCTTCCCGTAGTAACGTAAGGCGCGTCATCGTCCCGGTTGCCATCTTGAAGGAAGCACCATTTCATACGCAATTGATTGACACGTTTTAGGATCGTGAAACGTTCAGCTTCCGTCATCGGTCAGACTTCTTTAATCATTCCTTGTATAATATCTATAGTACTACGATACCTTCTGGGTCGTACTTGTTATTCTCTCTAGCACCTTAGACGTATTCACGTTTATTGGTATATGCTACCAGTGGCCTTTATAGGGCGTGTACGATCTTCTTTGCCTTTTATCAGCTCTGACAATGACATCCTTCATTCTTCCACGTTGTCCTTCGTAAGGGATATCGGCGACTATTTTTCGTATGCTAGCATGGTAAGTACATCTACACGAATTATCTGTCAACAATAGGCGATTCCCCAAACCGTTCCAAAAAGTAAGTCGTTAGACGTATCTTCAATGGTCAGGATAGTCCTCTCATTCTACTTGTTGATTTGATAACTCTAAGTTATTCCTCTGTCCGTCCTTTTTTACAAAATATCTTGGGAAATAGTAAATCTTGGGTCCTTGCGTGGCGCAGTCGTCACAGGGTCTCTCTGTCCCAATTATCTCTTCCACGTTCATAACAATTTTGGAGAGTGGATATCTATCGTTTGCATAATAAAGTAAGCGGTCTTATTTAATCTATCACTCAAAATCCTCAAATAGCACGATGGCTAACTTGGTTCTTGATAACCCTCCTTCAAAATTTATTATAATTAACTCTTACTCCTATTTGGGTCATCTACAAGTCGTAATCACCAAAATTTTAACCCTCACCTTTCTGTTTTCATTTTCAATCATGTCGAATACTTACTTACCTACTCAATGACATCCCTTTTCATATACTGTCATGACTAATATCCATTTACATTTTTAGGCATCTTTAAGTCTTCTTGTTAAGTAATAAAGCGTTCTTTTCATGCGATCCTTCTCATCAGTTATTCAAAGATTTGTCATCCTCAATATATCTTTTCTTACTTAAAGTGTCGGCCACCACATTGGCCTTTCCTTGATGATAATAGATTTCTCAATCATGGCCTTTGATCAATTTGACTATAGCCTCTATCTCGTGTTCAGTAAAAGAAATTTTTTCCAAATTTCCTCATAAGTAAACTCCTTGTCCCTTTCCGTGCGAACCTTATCGCAATTATTCTAGATCATTATTAGAACGCCTTATGTCACGGTCCTTAAGCTGCGTAGACATATCATTAGACTTCACGCAACATCCTATTTTTATCATCGAGTATTTCTAGCACGGGATTGCTACTAACCTTACCTTCACTTTTTGATAATCTTATTCCTCAAATTCATACATGCTTGGTCTTTCCCGAATTTATTAGCACCTATCCCGATAATGTTTCATAGAATTGTACCTCACTAATCACGTTGTATCCCTATTTTCGTATTTCTATAACCATGTTAAAGATCCTTATGATAAGAACTAAACATGGTATTCCCTTTTTAAAACAACTTACTCATCACGATGCTCTGATTGCACCATCATAGTACTGAGCTTTCAGTCTCATATTACAACAATTGGTTCTCAACTATACCTCTCTTTGTTCGGAAGGCAATCAGCCTTGGAAAAATGATTTTCGCGATATCGATGCAATTTAGACAATCTTAACAAGATTTCAAAATCTATTATCTGAAGAAATAATGAGCTCTGAATAAAAGAGTCACAACACTCAGAAAATTTATAACATGGAAGGAAGAATTCCTTCCATGTCCTTAGAATTTTATATGGTGATATTATAGAGAATATCCCTTGAAAGCAATGATTGCTGAATAATAACATCATACGAATGATACTTGTAAGATTTCCCATTGAAATAATACTTTTCTTTTCGAATAACGAAGGAAATTTGAAATAACATTCTCAACCAAAGGTTAATCATTGAGGTTTCAAAATGATGTTATTTTGAAGGAAGGAATTTTAATCAATGATTTAACAAATAAGGAAGTATATTGTTCTTCAATCACTTTATGACTTTAATTGGTTATTATTTATATAAAAGAAAGAATAGAATATTTCATGAACAAAATATTTCATAAAACTGAATATGAATTCTCGTTTGAGTGGGCGACCTAGTTAGGTCTCAATTAAATCATTCTTTGAAAATTTCGTCAACAATTAAATCTGGCATATATAATGCATTATGGAATAATAAAAATTTGATTGGAAGTGGAACTAGAAAAATAATAACTAGTCCATATCGAGCAATATTATCATCCGGCTAAGAAAATGTCCAGCATAATTGGTTTAGCTCATGGCAACTAGCTAGAACGATTAGCTAGACTTTCATCATATTAATTAAAATTTCGACTAGTTAGGACATTAACTAGTCGTTCATGAGAACATATACAACTAAGCATTTTTTTAGTTTGTTCAAAAAAGAAAATCTCAATATCGTAACCACTAAATAATTTGTGGCTACCTGGATGACGATTTCAAAATAAAAGTTTTCCAATTTGGGCCGAGAAAGACAATTATAACTCTGAATCGAGTGGTCTTGGTATCGGAACAATCAATGGCCTCTTATCAAATATTTCTTGCCAATAAAAGGGTACACTTAGAGGTGTTCTCGTTCACATACCTTATTAGATTCTTAAATAGAATTGAATTTGGAATACCAATATCAAATTGATACCCTTACTATGACTTCAAAGTTTAATATACAATTTCATCCTGATTAGAAGAAAAGGATTCCCGAGGAATCTATGGGTATTAGATCATCCATGTCTTTAACAATTTGTTAAATATTTACAATCTCTACTGAGAAGAGTAAGTATGAAAGAGGAATCAAATAAAGGTAGTCATTATGAATATTCGTCAATGAATTAAGGAAAAAGAAATTCCTTGGATAATTGAAACAAATTATAAATAGCTCTGAGCCGAACAAGAATATCATAATCTATGAATGAAAGTTCATTGATCAACTAAAATAATTGAATAAGTCCTGATACGGAGAAAGACTATTCAAGATGGTCACATCAGAAGTTCAAAGTAGGGAACAAAAAGAATTGCCTGATATGACTTATCAAGGAAATACGAATGATCAACAGTTTGGAGGGAGTAACGTGACAGTGAGTAGGTGCCAAAATATTTCACTGATTTTCCTAACTCTCATCATTATCCATCTGAGGATGATACCACCTCTTCGTCTTTGTAATTCCATGTTTCAGCTAGTGTCTTCTTCACGTCATTTTAAAATCGCTTACTAATCTTGACTTTCGCACATATATCTGTTATTCCGGTGTTTTACCTTGAAGACCTTACTCGGAAATATTCCAAAAGCATCTATTAAGCTGATAGGGGCCTGCTACACGCATCCGTTACTAACTACAAGTGGCCAGTTCCTCCTGGGAACAGATCAAAGAGATCTCTCAGGGATCTCAATGCAGTCCATAAGTTCGGTGGCATGTGTGTGTAATTGAATCATACGTTACCAAATATATTAGAGGTCTACGATTATATATACGTAGTCTATGACATTATTCCTACCGAAGAATTCCTCTCTAGAATCACTGGTCTATCTTTTTAGAAGGTTTTAAGATTGAACCATCACTTATTGTAATCTTACGCCATTTATTTATAGACATGCCATCAATTCTTGATGCTCTTGATCTCTGAGCTAAACCATCATAACCTTTCATGTTAAGCGTACTAATAATACCATGTAATGTACTCATCTTACAATAATATTCTTATATTACATTCCAATATCCCTTAATAGAATTAAGATCCTCGAGGGTATATTGGGCACTATTTCTGTTGAATTCGTTATTAATACGATATTCAAATCCTCATTGGTAAAATGACACCTTTAACTAGTTTGGGTCAATAGCCTTAACTGTATACTAATAGTTAGACTTTATGGTTCTTACATGTGATGCCCCTTCATGGGCAACCTATAAAGAACTACGAGTAACCAGACTCGTGTTATCATAATGAACATATGGTGTTGGTAATATCGTCTTTACCCCAAATGCCCTGGAGACTCAGCTTCGAGTTCTACATCCCCATACTTGCCAAATCATATATGATTCTAATTTTTCTTCTCATCATTCCGATAATCTCCAATGGTCCTATTAGTCATACCTTAATACCTCAAATATACACTTATCCTAACCTACACATTGAGGCTACATCCGGTAGTCCAATGATGAACTCTATATGAGCTCTTACGAAATCTCACATCTAGACAGACTCCTAACACTCTCGTCTCTGAGTACTATAACTTATTGCTCTGATACCATATCTGTAACGCCCCCAAATCCGGGGTCAGGAATCTGGGTCGTCACGCCATTCTTCAATCACGTGTAACCTGCATTAACTCAATAATTCCATATCACAGACCCCCAGTCTCACACACTCACAAGTTATAGCCTTAGAAACGACGTACAACAAGTATCATCTATTATTAAAACTCAAATGTACTTTATAGGATCTCAAACAATTATTCATAACCTCTCCATGAAGTTATAATAATTACGACTGATATCTTATACCTATCTGATACTCTGGTACACCTGAGATAAAGCTGCCAGGGATTCTCCCTATGATTGCAAGTGACTAAGTCCCACACCGGCATACTGGTTATCTGTTGTGTTGTGTCATTTAAGAGAAAGCAAGAGTGAGCTATAATGCCCAGCATAATAATTGTTAGTCCCTTAACAATATAGCAAGAATTACAGAAGGGGGGTTGAATGGAATTCTTGAACCTTTTTCTTGAAATAAAAATGTTCAACTCGATTATGGATATATTTGTTTTGATTAGCACAATGCGGAATGTAAACTTGAATGAATCAAAACATAAGTAATTAAAAACAAGAGTCTATAAAAACTTTATGGTGGATTTAAACAATTCCACCAGAGATATATTTAATATATCGAGAGGACTCTGTGTGCAGAAATGCTCACAGTTGCTTACACAAATAGAACTGCTAAGAACACAGGAAATGCTAAAGATAGTGCTTATAAAGATTTCTCTGTTGTTGTTTCTTAGCTATCTCAGTTATTTTTCTATTTGCTACTCTCTTGGTTTATATATTACCAAGATTACAAAGTCAAAAAAACTGAACAAATATAAAATCTAACAGTCTTGATCTTTGCTGCTTTTTATCCTCTATTACCCAGTTAATGGGCTTCCACAGTGTACTTGTATCCAACTCAACGGCTGTGTGTCAGCTTTCACTGTTCAACTGATGTTTGAATCTTGATATGATCATCTGTCGACTTTCAGATCATCCGTCGATGACTTAATTGATCATCCGTCGACTGCTATGTTAAACATCCATTGATAGTCACTTGATCATCCGTCGAAGCTTTGTTAAGCATCCGTTGGTAGCTATTTTGGTCATCCGTCGAAGCTTTGTTAATCATCCGTTGGTAGCTATTTTGGCACTTGACTTCATTTCACTTATACAGAATTACAAGACATTGCTTATGTACAGTTAATCAACCTATTCTGCATATCTAGTTAAAGTCAACATGACTTATATGGTACTCCAGATTCTATACAAAGGTGCATACAACACTGTGCTACAAACTTATTATTACATAAGCTACTCACTCGATGGATAATAAGTTAATCATCCGTCGGGACTAGAATGAGTTATCCGTCGGGACTATAATTCTTATCCGTCGAGTGCTATATTATTTCACTAAGTAAAATCTACTTAGATGTTTTGTTTAGGTAATCATCAAGTACACAACATATTCACAACAATCTCCCCCAATTTATGTCTACTGAAATTGTAGCCATAAATTAAGAGATACTTGATGATAATAAAATATCCTAAACATATATCTTTAAAGATAAGTAGATAAAACTGAAAGTGCTTCAATTTAAACAAAAATGTACAAGGTTTGGCTCACAGTCAGTTCAAGATGCTCCTCTAGTCTGAGCAGATTTTTCTAGATTCTTGAAGGTCTGGATCTTCTTCCAAGCTTTCTGTTGTTTTCTTCAATTTGATTCTGGAGCTGTCTATGGAATTCTAATTCATCAGATTCTGAGAGATCTAACATTTCTTGCATTTCCAAGAGAGTCTCATTGCTAGAGATACTCAATTGGTCTTCTAATCTGAAGAATCTTCTCACACCCTTGTCATCCATGAATTCCATCAGCCAGCAGGGCCTTAGATACACTCTTCTCCCTGTGTATGGGATGATAAGAGTTTTGGGTAGTGCATCTTTGGCTCTAACACTCCCTAGCTCTTCAATCTTCTTCAATACTAATCTTCTTGCAGTTACATTGAACCCAAAGTTTTTCTTGAAGGATGAATAGACTTTGATCAACACAGCTTGGCTTTCTTGAAGTATCCTGTGAAGAGGCCACTGAATCTCCCTTCCCCCTTTGTACTTGAACACCAACCTTTCAGGTAGGTTTCTGTATGCATCAATTGCCCTTACCTAATCCAGCTCCTCCAGATAAAGGTTTAGATCTGATAATTCTTTGATGTCACACAAGTACAAGTAGTCTCCCCTGTTGACCTTGGGTTGAGCTTTGACTACTGACTTGGATTTGAGAGGTGACAACTTCACTTTCTTGACTGCCCTTGATTTTGTCCTTCTTGGCTTAGTAAGAATTGGCAAGTTGAAGTCAGGAATTGGTAATTTATCCCACTCTATTGGCTCATCCTTTGGCACAATAGGCTCTCCATGTATGTTTCTGTAGGGGTCCACCACCCTTATGTCTTCAAACACCACAGAGGGCTTTGATGCTTGAGTTTCAGCTTGAGTGGATTCCTTTGGAAATTGATCTTCCAATTCCTTGTCAACAATATCCAACTTTCTTTTTGTTCTTTTAGCCAGTTCTTTCTTTCTTGGGGATTTCTTCTGTTTTTCAATCTTCTTCTCTGATTCAGTAGCTTGAGATGGTTGAGAGGGAATTTGTTGAGAAGAATTCACAGCCTGTAGCTTGGCCAAGATAGCAAACTATTATTTCTTTTTGTTTAGACTTCTTTGAATCTAGAGCAGCTTGCCTCTTTTCCTGCTTCAATCTGGCTTTTTCTTCTTCCTTTGCATGAGCAAATTGTGGATGTCCAGCTACCACACAAATTTCCTTCCCATTTCTGAATATCTTTGCAATTCTCTTTCTTGAGGCTGAATCAGCTGGATCTTTGTAGAGGAGAATAGATCTTGACAGAAGTTTCTTTTCATCAGGCTTGGGTGTCTCATACACATAATCCATAGGGTTCTTCAAAGATAACTTTGGATAGTTTGCCCTTGGTTTAAGAATTATCTCAGCCTTTGTAGTCTTGATGCAGGAAGATTGTCCTTTCTCCAGATAGTTCATGCTCATCTCATTCACATTTATTGGCTTGACATGAGAGTGATGGATGGCTGACTGATCTGGTTCCCTGACTAATTGAAACTTTTTCTGTATTTCCTCATCAATCTTTTTCCAGTTGATCAGAGTCAACTCTCCTTTATCAGCATCTTTCAAATTTGCTGCTGCAGCTGCATTTATAAGATCTATACCATCTGCAACTGGTGGCTTCGAGATAGTAATTGAAGGTACAATTACTTTGCTGATTTGAACTAGAAGTTTCTCCCCCTCAGTTGGTCCTTTCTCCCCCTTACTTGATTCTCTCTCCCCCTTTTTGTTATCATCAAGTGGAGGAGTTAGGCCTTGTGCTTTGGCCAGTTGCATAAGAAGATTTGTCTGAGTCTGTTGATTTTGAAGAAGTAGAGCCACTGAATTCTCAATAACCTGAACTCTGTTCTCCAGCTTGGCTATCTTCTTGTCAGAATCTGATTCTCTCCTTAATCTTAGTAATAGATCATGCATGGTACCATATGGCATTATTGAATCCAGCTTCTCAAAGTTATATATCTTTAAGTCAGCTATCTCCTTTTTCAATTCATCCACACTGAGATTCTGTCTTGAGTGTTGGATCTTCATTAAATGTAAAGAGTCTAGGTGAGCTTGAAGAACAGCTTTGGTACCAGCATTTGAAGCTTCCTGAAGGGCCTGCTGAATAGCTATTACTTGTTTTACCAAAGACACCTCAAATTGCCCTGGTGAAAATTCCTTTGCCCATGCCCATTTAGGTAAACTGAAAGCAGAACTGGGGCCTTCAGCTCCCCCTAAGTTCATGCTTCCATCCAAAGAACCAGAGTCATCATCATCAGAATTTACTCCAAATTCTTCAGATGGCTCTCCAGCTTGAGAAGGCATTCTGTTCACAACAGCTTTATCTATTTGAAGAGATTCTGTGGTGTGCACTAAATTCAAAGTCTGCTCTGCCTCCACATTGCCCTGAGCAGCCAACAGTTGATAGGCTGAAACAGGGTGAGTAAAAGTGTCAGCATCCAAGGAAATGTTATCAATTACAGTTTTGTAATGTTGCTGAAATTGTCTTTCCTTTTCAGCATCATCCACAATCATTGACTCACTAGCAATGGCTGGTTCTATCCTTATTTCTCCAGTACCTGCCTTTCTCTCATATTCTTTCTTTTGTTGCATCAGGGTCTCACCCTGGCTCCCCACCCTCACACCCTCACCTTCACCTACTAAGGTGGGACTCCTCTCACTCACTTTTGCCAATCCTGAATGAATGGATTGCTGAGATTCACTCTTTTCCTCTCCTTTTGCCTGGGAGCAACCCAGCCTCTCACTCAATGCACTCTCCTCTCTCAGTCCTAAGAGTGATTGTATTACCACCAAATCTTCTGCACTTGAAATTATTGAAGTTTGAAGTTGTGCAGAGACACTCGACGTATAAGTGATATCCGTCGGGTGAGTGGTAAAGCTATCCGACGGATAACTGCTGTTAAGCTTATCCGTCGGGATACAATCACTACTCGACGGATGAGCAATATCCATCGAGAGAGTAGAAATGAATGAGGTGGGAAGAGAAACTATTGTTGACTCTGTGTTGATTGAAGTTATTTGAGGCACAGATGTCACAATAGAATCAGAAAGAATTGGCAAGTGAGCCAACAAATCATCTAAAAGATGATGCTCACTTGCACTAGATTTTGGCTTCCCCAACAGAGTTAAAGAAGGGGAATCAGGAATTGAAGTGTTTATCATGTCCACTTCCAGTGAGTTAGTTGGTGAGTATTGTGTTTCTGTGGCTTCTATTATGAGAGATTTTGGCTGTGACTCCATATTTATTGGAGCCACATCAATCTGAATTTGAGAAGGTGCAGGGACTGTGTCTTTAGCACCAGTTTGCACTAAGTGTGTGCCCTGTGCATCCCCAGTTGTTTTGGATTTCTTCTTTCTAGTGTAGGTTTGGTGTGAGCTTGTGTCCCTAACCCTCTTGGCCTGTGCTCTTGGATGAGAGCTTTGTTCAATAGCCACATCCTTTTGGGAGGATGCAGCTAGAAGTGAGCTTTTGTCCTTTTTAAGCACTACAGTTTGTTGGGAAACTGCAGTGTGGCTAGGCTGGGATTCACTCAACTCTCCAACCTTATCCTTGGGGTTTCTTTGATGTTCACCCCTTCCCTCACCTATCTTACCCTCCTTCACACTCCCCTCTTTGGTTTTGGTAGATTTTTGAACTGGTACCTTTTGAGAGATACTAGAGGGGGTTTTCTTTGATTTGGATTTAGAAATTGCAGTTGTTTTGGCAGCTTTGGTAGGCAACTGTTTGGTCATTGTCACAGTTGCCATAGCTATGCCTGAAGTCAAAGAAATAGAAGAGATTGGAATAGTTGAGGGTCTGGATGAACTTACCTCACTTACCTGAGGTGTCATCATTACAGGAAAAGAGAACATTGGCACATCCTTGTGATGGTTGGCTCTGTTCAAGTCTGCAATAATTCTTCTCTCTTGAACCCAACAAGCTAATTTGTGTTTGGGTTCTCAAGTTCAATCTCTTGACAAAGATGGTTAGCCAAAAGCATAAAAAATCTAGCATAGTAAATATTCTTTCCTCTTTTGGCTAAGTCACCTAGTTTAAAACCTAACTCGTACACAACAAGGTCACTGTAATTGTAATATTTGTCTGTAACTAGCATGTATAGCATGTTAAGCATGGAAATGTTCACATAATCAAAATTACTGATTTTTTGAGAAAAGACTTTAGTTACTACATCACACAAGTAACTCCATTCCTTCCTAAGACCTAGTCTTCTAATTTCACTTAGTTTTGTAGTAGGAAGTGCATAATGAATGGAATTGAGCATATTGACAATATCAGTGTCAGTGTGTGGTGCAGTTACATTATCATCAGGAATCTTGAAACATGCTTTTATGACATCACTATTGATACAGAAATCATTACCTTTGATGGTTAGAGTGATGGTTTTGTCTGTAGAGTTATAGATTGCTGTTGTCAACATCTCCTCAACAACTTCACAATAAATTGTGGGTGATTCCAGCATGGCAAAACTTAACTTGCAGTTGTTCACGAAGTCCATCATCTTATGATAGTCTTCAGATTGCTGAATCCCCTTATTGACCAAGGCAGTGAAGTAGTTCTTCTCATAGATGAACCCAGTCTGTGACATGATCTTAACTACGGGTCCATTGTTAGAGAAGAAAAGCTTGAAGAGAAAGAGGATTTTTGCTTGAGAGAGAATGAAGTAACACAGTTGAATTTGAGAATGATAAAAGAAAATGATTAGAATGAAATAAGCTTTTATACTTTACTCAAAATCAACGGATAAAAATAATAAAGAGAAGTAAATTACCCAAAAGAAATTGCCTAAAACAGCCGTTTTAAAATAAATTGTAAAAATTCTACCCATTATCCGTCGTGTAATGCTTACAAACTGTAAGTATACTCGATGGATAATGTTCAGGGAATTATGTAACGCCCTCCAGACCCGGGGTATAAGTCTGGGGGTTACTAGCTAATCACCAAACCTGTACAATTTGATTAACAATTAATAAAGAAATGAAATTAAACCCCTTTAACACTAACTAGGATCTTTTTAGGTTGAAGTATGAAAACAAAAACAACTAACTACTTTTATTACAAACCATTGTCTAATTCATTTTAAGCTAAGTTCAACTTTTATTCAAACACACACACCTACTATCTATCAACACTCTACCTGCTCGGGCAACTCAAAGCTTTCTTCCTGGATTGGGATCAACACCTTGGGTATAAGAGGATCCCGAGGCTTGACTCGCTTCTTTACCACTCGAGTCCTGATTGGTTTCATATTCTTTCTTAACTGAAAACAATAAGGTGAATAACAACAAAAGGGGTGAGCCAAAAGTTGCTCAACAAGTCCACAAACATATATAAACAGTGTTAAAGCATTTTAAATGAATCCGCCATCCCATGTATATCTGCCAAGATATAACCTCACGAGAATTGAAAGAAGGCCATTACTGGTGAGTACAAATAAACTAAACTAGACACAAGTTCGCATCTATATTCTGCTGATCAGTCAGAATATAATGCAGATCCATATCTCAGTATATAGATCCAGTCGGGTACCCAGGCACTACGACCCACGTCGATGCACCAGTCATCCCGGTCCTCAGGATTAAGACACACTCAATCCCAAAATATCCTTATCCAGTCCATCGCTTAGCAACCGGGACAATCGGTATGCTTTGATATATTCCAAACACTAGAATATATCAATCTCCATGTGTTACCAACAGAATATGAATCAAGAATCAAAAGAAACGGAGAAATCAAGAATTGAAATGAAATATGAACAAAGGAATAGGGATTGTATATTAGTGATCAAGAACAATAATCAAGAGAATGTAAATGTGATAAATATTTGAATCAATATCACTATTCCGAAAGTAGAATAGAGGAAAAACTTGCCTTCTGCGCGACTTACTGCAATTGAATCACTTATGTCTATCACCTTGGACTATTACCGACTCAACTGGCCTGGCTGGCTTAGCTTCTGTTGGCAAAACAGACTGGTTAAGTCACGTCGTACTTCATTTGCATCTTGAATCGACTTCAAACTGATCCTAACATCTACTCATGCGCTTATGACTGACTCATGTATTACATATAAGCAAGTAAGACTCGATTAACCATATAATACACATAAGCACATAAGCATATAATCATTTTTATGGTTAAAATAATTTTTAAAACCAAAATCGACTCGCTGATTGCTCAACTGATCGTTATCTGACTCGTTTCCCATTTTTCCGGAATTTTTCGGACTCGTCTCGGCACGTAACTTGACTGATAATCAAACAAGTCACAAAATCAACTAACTTCTAAAAAAAAATTAAGCTTTGATATTATTTTTAATGAAAAAGATTCATTTTTCTGAGTTAACAGGCTTTCATTTCACGCAAAACGGACTAACGGTTGAATTATTATTAATTAAATACTGATAATTCCATTTATTAATCATTATAAATAATTATTACTAATTTTTAAAACCCAAAAATAATTTTTAAATCATTATTTAAGAAAATCAGAATTAAAAATAATTTTTCTATAATTTTTGAAATTAAATTGAATTTATTATGATTTATTGAAAATTATTTGATTAATTATCAAAATAATTAATCACTTTTAAATAATTAATAAGTAATAAATAAATAATAAATAATTAAGAAAATAATTCAATCTGATTTTTAGAAAATAATTCAGAATTATTTATAATATAAATTAATTAATTAAATAAATAATTAATTAATTTACAAAATAAATAAAACTGATTTTTAAAATTAATAAAAATAAAATAAAAAATCAAAATTTCAGAAACAGTTGTCAGAAATTGGTTTCTGACAAAAACAGATCAAAACCGGGTAATCTGAACGGGTCAAACGGGTTGGATTCAGGGTCACCAAGAACACGCCGGAATTTTTCCAGATTCCGGTGAGTTCCCGGAGTCCGGCCAAGCTCCGATCAGCCCCAAATCAACACCATTTGGTGCTGTTTTTGAGTGCTTTTCATTGTAAATCAACACAGCAATCCAACCACGGCCAAAACATCACAGAATAACTCCTGAATCAACTTCTCTGGCAAAATCGACATAAACTCCGGCCAAAAATCGAATTTGCAGAATCGTACATAAAATCAAACGTTATATAGTGCAAAATAAAGCTAAGAACATATACAATCAAAGCCCTAACATTACAAGAACCAAATATTCACAGAAATCATCGAGTTGTGTTTTGAAAATTCGACCTAAACCCTAGAATTCGTGAATCACTATCCAAGCATCGCTTGTTCAATTAAACACCATGAATTGACTGTAAATCATCTAACAAAGCTATATCAATCATCAAAACATCACAATAACCCCAGAATCAAAAAGCCCTAATTCGAACATAAACCCTAAAAATCAAAAATAAAAAACGATGCAATAAAACGTGAAATTGATGCAAGAAACAGAAAGAACGGATCACAACCTTCGATTTGAGTACTTGAATCACACGATTTGATGCTGTAATCAGTGAGAAATCACGACTTGATTCTTCGACCCGAACCTGTTCTTCCCGACCCGATTTCAGAGAATTTTTGGTAATTTTGCAGATTTTAATGATTAATTATAATTAATTGAATAAAAATTAGGCTATTTATAGTAGTAAAAATAATACTCCTAATTAAAATTAAGGGGCTAATTATACATTAAATAAAAATATTGGGCCCTAATTTTTATAATTTTTGAGTATTAAAATTTAATTTATAAATATTTTATATATGCAATATATATGCCAAAAATTCCCAAAAATTGTGAATAATGCAAAAATGCAAAGAAATAATATAAATGAAAGTCCTATAATTTTATAAAAATAAAAATGTTATTTTTGTGGGTTTTTGACACCCAATGGGGTCCGAAAAAATCATTTTTCGCAAAACGAGAAAATTTATAAATTATCTAGATGTTCAGAACAAGGCGATTGTAAAAGCCATTTGATGAAAAATAAGGCCCATTATTTTATTTGAAATACTGGCTTTAAAATCATCGTTTGGGTCATAAAACGTTTGAAATAAAACCTATAAATGCATAATAAAATATCTGAAAAATACCTTAAAATACAGAAATGACATGGAATACACGTATCACGTAACAGTTAGGGTTTATCAGATAATCACACATAAATGACACATTAATTCACATATTTTATTATAATCATGATATAATATAAACGTAAAGTTCCCAGTCGTTACATTCTCCCCCCCTTAAAAGGATTCTGTCCTCAGAATCTTCTATGAAAACAAATGAGGGAATTCTTCTAATATTTCACTTTCGAGTTCCCAGGTTGATTCTTCAACCATAGGATTTCTCCACAACACTCGCACTAAATATACAGACTTATTTCTCAACACTTTCTCTCGCCAATCTAAAATTCTTACCGGCTGTTCTATAAAAGACAAATCAGGTTGGATTTCTATCGGCTCATACTCGATTACATGCCTAGAATCAGGATTATATCGCTTAAGCATGGACACGTGAAACACATTGTGAATATGCTGCATATGAGGCGGTAAAGCTAATTCGTATGCAACTTTTCCCACTTTCTTCAAAATTTCAAACGGTCCAACGTAACGTGGTTTCAATTTACCCTTATTTCTAAATCTGGTTAATCCTTTCCATGGCGATATTTTGAGTAGTACATTTTCTCCTTCCTGATAGTCTATATCTTTCCTGGCTTGATCTGCATATTTGCGTTGCCTGTTTTGCGCTGCATCGAGTCATTTTCGAATGAGTTCAATCTTTTCTTTCATCTGTTAAATTAGTTCTGGACCCAAAATTTTGCGTTCTCCAACTTCATCCCAATATACTGGTGATCTGCATTTTCTCCCGTATAATGCTTCATACGGTGGCATTCCAATGCTGGCGTGATAACTGTTATTATAAGAAAATTCCACTAGGGGTAGATGTTCATCCCAACTGCCTTCAAAATCGATCGCACAAACTCGTAGCATGTCTTCAATCGTTTGGATAGTTCTTTCACTTTGCCCGTCGGTTTGCGGATGATAAGCGGTACTCATGTTCAATTTAGTTCCAAGACATTCTTGAAATTGTCTCCAAAATCTTGAGTTGAAACGAGGATCTCGATCAGACACGATAGATACTGGAACTCCATGTCGCATCACAATTTCTTTGAGATATATGTGTACTAGCTTGTCGAGTGAAAATCTTTCATTGATTGGTAGAAAATGTGCCGACTTCGTGAGTCTGTCAATGATTACCCATATCGCATCATGATTTGCCTTTGTCCTTGGTAGTCCTACCACAAAATCCATCGCTAGATGTTCCCATTTCCATTCTGGAATGTCTAATGGTTGCAATAATCCACTCGGACGTTGATGTTCCGCTTTAACTCGCTGGCATGTGTAGCACTTACTTATCCATTCAGCTATTTCCTTCTTCATGTTCGGCCACCAGAAGTTTTCTTTCAGATCACGATACATTTTTGTACTTCCTGGATGAATGGAATACTTCGAATTGTGCGCATCTCGCATTATTTCTTCTTTTAATTCTACTACGTTAGGGATCCAGATTCTCGACGCAAAGCGTAAAATTCCTTCATTATCTTTCTGAGTTGTGATTTCTTCTCCCGTCAGGTCGTCATCTTGACTCATCACTTCATTTTGACAGCAGCGAATCTTTTCTAACAATTCCGGTTGGAAAGTCATAGTGTAGATAGCTTCTGCAGATTCATTGGGAATACAAATCTCAATTTCCAATTTGTCGAATTCCTTGATTAAGTCTTCACACGAAGTTAACCGATTCAATCTTTCTTTCCTGCTCAGCGCATCTGCTACAATATTTGCTTTCCCTGGATGATAACTAATTGTGACTTCGTAATCCTTTATCAATTCCAGCCATCGACGTTGTCGCATGTTCAGCTCCTTTTGCGTAAAAATATACTTTAGACTTTTATGATCTGTGTAAATTTCACTTTTTTCACCGTAGAGATAATGTCTCCAAAGCTTCAACGCAAATACGATCGCTGCCAATTCCAGATCATGAGTAGGATATTTTTGTTCATGAGGTTTAAGTTGTCTCGAAGCATATGCGATGACGTTACCGTGCTGCATCAGTACACATCCTAACCCGCGATACGAAGCGTCGCTGAAAATGATGAAATTTCCTAGCTCGTCTGGCAATACAAGTACTGGTGCAGTTACTAACCGATTTTTCAGCTCTTGAAAACTTTCTTCACACTTATCACTCCATTCAAACTTTTCACTTTTTCGAGTTAACTTGGTCAGCGACGTTGCTATTTTCGGAAAATCTTTGACAAACCTTCGATAATATCCTGCCAATCCCAAGAAACTTCGAACTTCTGTCGGCGTCCTTGGTCTTTCCCAATTTAACACAGCTTCAATCTTCGCTGGATCGACTTGGATGCCTTCTCTACTGATTATATGCCCTAGAAATTGTACTTCTCTTAACCAGAATTCACATTTCGAGAATTTTGCGTATAGTTGCTCTTTCCTCAGAATTTCCAAAGTTATTCTCAAGTGTTCTACATGCTCTTCTTCTGACTTGGAGTAAATCAAGATGTCATCAATGAATACAATCACGAATTTATCCAAATATTTCTTGAATACTCTGTTCATCAAATCCATGAATGCTGCTGGCACGTTTGTCAGACCGAATGCCATTACCAAAAACTCGTAATGCCCATATCTTGTACGAAACGCAGTTTTTGGAATATCTTCAGCTTTAATCTTCAATTGATGATAGCCTGATCGCAAATCTATCTTTGAAAACCATGCTGCTCCTTTTAGCTGATCGAACAAATCGTCGATTCTCGGTAAGGGATACTTATTCTTGATAGTGAGTTTATTCAATTCCCTATAGTCAATGCATAATCGCATGCTGCCGTCCTTCTTCTTCACAAATAACACCGGTGCACCCCATGGGGATACACTAGGTCGTATGATGCCTCGGTCTAGAAGATCTTGCAGTTGCGTTGACAATTCCTTCATTTCGACTGGAGCCATCCGATATGGAGCTTTCGAAACTGGTTCTGTACCTGGTGCTAGATCAATTGTGAACTCAATTTCTCGATCTGGTGGTAACCCTAGAAGCTCGTCTGGAAAGACGTCTGGAAATTCGCACACAATTGGAATGTCTTCTATTGTAGGACTTCCTCTTTCGGTATCTAACACTTAAACTATGTACGCCTCACATCCTTGTCGAAGCAATCGTTTAGTCTGCATCACAGTAAGAAATTTCTTCTGCTGTTTTTCACCTTTGAATATTACTGTTGCATTCTCCGCAGTTCGCAATTTGACTCTCTTATTCGCGCAATCTGTTTGAGCGTTATGACATGCTAACCAATCCATTCCCAAGATAATATCGAATTCTCCTAGCTTAAAAGGAATTAAATCTACCGAAAAATGATGTCCGGCTATTTCTATATCACACGCAGGACATACTCGATCTACCGGAACTTGGTCGTCATTCGCTAATTTTATAATTTACGTTTCGCCCAACCATTCGATTTCACAATGTAACTTACCAAGAAATTCTTCAGAAACAAATGAACGAGTAGCTCCAGAATCAATTAATACTTTTGAAATTACAGAATTCACCAAAAGTGTACCTGCAATAACACTCGGACTCTGCACCGCTTCTTTCATGGTCATGTTAAAAGTTCTTGCTTTGGGTTGATTAGGCGGCGGCGGAGGTAATGCTAACATTCTCGGAACACTGGCTGCCATAGCTGATCCTTTGCAATTTCTGGCGATATGCCCTTTCTTTCCACACTGGAAACAAGTCATCTCTGCTGTTCTACCTGTTGGACATTCGTTAGAATAATGCCCTTTCTGCTTATACCGATAACACGTTACATCCCTTTTGATACATACACCAGTATGCTTTCGATTACATGTCTTGCAGTACGGCACTGGAACTCTGACCATTCCCTGCTGACTGGAGGTTTGGAAATGATTACCTGCCTTCTGTGAACCTTGTCCTATCCTTTTAAAATTCAAATTTGCCCGGGCTTGGAATCCCGGCTTTCTGCTGGAGCGATCTTGGAAACTTCCCTGTCCCTTGTCTTGCTGAGATCTTTCACTTCCCCTTCTATAATCAAAGCTTTCTGAACTACGGCGGTATACGTCGTTAATTCGAAAACTGCAACTTGGCCACGAATCCATGGTCGTAATCCTTCTTGAAATCTTTGAACTAGTTTTTCTTCAGTGTCAACCTGTTCTGGAACAAACCTAGCCAACTCAGTAAATTTGGCTTCATATTCTGCCACGGACATATTTCCCTGCTTCAGTTCTAGAAACTTAATCTGCATTTGATTCTTCACATAGCGAGGAAAATGCTTTTCTAAAAACAACTCTTTAAACCTATCCCATGCAATAACTTCTTCACCCTCTAAGGCCTTTTTAGATTCCCACCAATAATTCGCCTCTCCTTTCAACAAGTAACTAGCAAAATCAGTCTTCTGGTCCTCACCTACCTTCACTAGTGTGAACGTTTTCTCTACTTCTTTTAACCAGGTGGTAGCTTTAAAAGGATCAGTAGTCCCTTCAAACTCTGGAGGTTTAACTGACTGAAACTGCTTAAAAGTAACAACAGGTAATACTGGTGGTAATTGAAGCTCAGGACGAGGTGGCTGTTGCAACATTTATTGTTGTATCTGCTGTTGCTGATGCTGCATCTGCTGCTGCATCATTACCATCTGTTGTTGCATCAGATGGAACATTTGGTTCATGGTCTCATTAGTCTGATTTTCAGAATTGCTGTTAGAGGTCTCAGCCCTAGTCTTTCTTTTTGGTGCCATCTTCTTCTGATAATAAAACATGTGATATTTATTTAACAGTTTAATAAACAATCGACAATATGTATGGAAAACAATTTATCCTGTATTCATAACATGGTTTATTTAAAGAAAACAGTTGCTGAGTGTACAGACTGGAAATGTAAATAGTTAAATAAAATAATTATTTTATTTTATTTCATTTTATTTTATTATTATTATTTTTTTTTTCCAACAGGAATTATAATATGAAAAACTGTAAAGTGAAAGTAAATGCTATAAAACTGTAAAGACTGAAATTTAAATAAAAGAATTTGAAAAAGTTCATCTTATATATATATGTGACACCAGCTTCAGGTGTAAATGCTTGATACAAAAAGTCTCGGGCTACTGGTCATCACTACGGCTACAAGTCACACTATCGCTACAAGTTAAATTACTACTACATGTTAAACTACTGATACACACATACACACTACTCACTAGGTTATACTATGCTGCCTCTATATACACATGCACTCTAGAGTCACCGTCTCAAACCCTCTCAGAACCCAGGCGGAATACGCCTAAGCTCCTCTCTAAGTGCCTGGACCACAGTCTGTGCCAAGCGAAAAACCCTGTAGAACTCTGCAAAAGAAGGAGGTCCATCATGAGTCAAATCATCCAGCTCCCAAGTAGCACTCATCAATACTGACTATAATCGCTGTCTCATATAATAATCCGGCTGTAGGGCCGGTAACGGTCCTCTGTCCCTCTGATCAAACAGATGCATAATCTCCCGACACTGTGCCCGCCAATACTCCACATCATCCCTCATAACTCTATACTAATGGTATGGTACCATATGCGGCTGAGCAACCTGACCTACTGACTCCTGAGAAGGAACCCTCGGAATACCTGCACCCTGCTGGGGTAAACCTAACTATAGATCCACATCATGCTCTCCCATCCCCTCTATTGGAATCATCTGAACTATGTCCGGCTCTGGGGCATGCACTGGTATAGGAGGTAACAATGGTGGTGGTGGTAACTCCTGCTCAATACCTAGTATAAACTGGTTCTCAATAGGTAAAGGAACCATCGGCTCGAAGAACTCAAATGGATCAAACATCTCTATGGGGTCATGCACTATCCCCTGTACTGGTGGTACCGGCTCCTGTGGCAATGGTGGTGGAGGTGGTAGAGGAGGAAACATATGCTCAGATACTGGAGGTATGGCTGGTGCTACTGGCCCAGTGACTGTGCTCTCGGAAGATGCAGAATAACCAGAAGATGCCATCTGATAATATACCAAAGAAAAGAAAAGGTCATTAACAATCCTAAGATTATTTCCCTATTCTAATCTGACCTAAATCCTAACACTATTCATCCTAATTTGACTATCCCTATCTTATGTGATCTCCTTATCCTATCTTAATCCTAATGTTCTTGTTTTCAGGGACCAAACCTACAGCTCTGATGCCAAACCTGTAACGCCCTCCAGACCCGGGGTATAAGTCTGGGGGTTACTAGCTAATCACCAAACCTGTACAATTTGATTATCAATTAATAAAGAAATGAAATCAAACCCCTTTAACACTAACCAGGATCTTTTTAGGTTGAAGTATGAAAACAGAAACCACTAACTACTTTTATTACAAACCAACATTCAAAGTCTCACAAACTCTCTTTATTATAAACCATTGTCTAATTCATTTTAAGCTAAGTTCAACTTTTATTCAAACACACACACCTACTATCTATCAACACTCCACCTGCTCGGGCAACTCAAAGCTTTCTTCCTGGATTGGGATCAACACCTTGGGTATAAGAGGATCCCGAGGCTTGACTCGCTTCTTTACCACTCGAGTCCTGATTGGTTTCATATTCTTTCTTAACTGAAAACAATAAGGTGAATAACAACAAAAAGGGTGAGCCAAAAGTTGCTCAACAAGTCCACAAACATATAAACAGTGTTAAAGCATTTTAAATGAATCCGCCATCCTAGGTATATCTGCCAAGATATAACCTCACGAGAATAGAAAGAAGGCCATTACTGGCGAGTACAAATAAACTAAACTGGACACAAGTTCACATCTATATTCTGCTGATCAGTCAGAATATAATGCAGATCCATATCTCAGTATATAGATCCAGTCAGGTACCCAGGCACTACGGCCCACGTCGAGGCACCAGTCATCCCAGTCCTCAGGATTAAGACACACTCAATCCCAAAATATCCTTATCCAGTCCATCGCTTAGCAACCGGGACAATCGGTATGCTTTGATATATTCCAAACACTAGAATATATCAATCTCCATGTGTTACCAACAGAATATGAATCAAGAATCAAAAGAAACGGAGAAATCAAGAATTGAAATGAAATATGAACAAAGGAATATGGATTGTATATTAGTGATCAAGAACAATAATCAAGAGAATGTAAATGTGATAAATATTTGAATCAATATCACTATTCTGAAAGTAGAATAGAGGAAAAACTTGCCTTCTGCGCGACTTACTGCAATTGAATCACTTATGTCTATCACCTTGGACTATTACCGACTCAACTGGCCTGGCTGCCTTAGCTTCTGTTGGCAAAACAGACTGGTTAAGTCATGTCGTACTTCATTTGCATCTTGAATCGACTTCAAACTGATCCTAACATCTACTCATGCGCTTATGACTGACTCATGTATTACATATAAGCAAGTAAGACTCGATTAACCACGTAATACACATAAGCACATAAGCATATAATCATTTTTATGGTTAAAATAATTTTTAAAACCAAAATCGACTCGCTGATTGCTCAACTGATCGTTATCTGACTCGTTTCCCATTTTTCCGGAATTTTTCGGACTCGTCTCGGCACGTAACTTGACTGATAATCAAACAAGTCACAAAATCAACTAACTTCTAAAAAAAAATTAAGCTTTGATATTATTTTTAATGAAAAGGATTCATTTTTCTGAGTTAACAGGCTTTCGTTTCACGCAAAACGGACTAACGGTTGAATTATTATTAATTAAATACTGATAATTCCATTTATTAATCATTATAAATAATTATTACTAATTTTTAAAGCCCAAAAATAATTTTTAAATCATTATTTAAAAAATTAGAATTAAAAATATTTTTTCTATAATTTTTGAAATTAAATTGAATTTATTATGATTTATTGAAAATTATTTGATTAATTATCAAAATAATTAATCACTTTTAAATAATTAATAAGTAATAAATAAATAATAAATAATTAAGAAAATAATTCAATCTAATTTTTAGAAAATAATTCAGAATTATTTATAATATAAATTAATTAATTAAATAATTCATTAATCAATTTACAAAATAAATAAAACTGATTTTTAAAATTAATAAAAATAAAATAAAAAATCAAAATTTCAGAAACAGTTGTCAGAAATTGGTTTCTGACAAAAACAGATCAAAACCGGGTAATCTGAACGGGTCAAACGGGTTGGATTCCGGGTCACCAAGAACACGCCGGAATTTTTCCAGATTCCGGTGAGTTCTCGGAGTCCGGCCAAGCTCCGATCAGCCCCAAATCAACACCGTTTGGTGCTGTTTTTGAGTGCTTTTCATTGCAAATTAACACAGCAATCCAACCACAGCCAAAACATCACAGAATAAGTCCTGAATCAACTTCTCCGGCAAAATCGACATAAACTCCGGCCAAAAATCGAATTTGCAGAATCGTACATAAAATCAAACGTTATATAGTGCAAAATGAAGCTAAGAACATATACAATCAAAGCCCTAACATTACAAGAACCAAATATTCACAGAAATCATCGAGTTGTGTTTTGAAAATTCGACCTAAACCCTAGAATTCGTGAATCACTATCCAAGCATCGTTTGTTCAATTAAACACCATGAATCGACTGTAAATCATCTAACAAAGCTATATCAATCATCAAAACATCACAATAACCCCAGAATCAAAAAGCCCTAATTCGAACAAAAACCCTAAAAATCAAAAATCAAAAACGATGCAATAAAACGTGAAATTGATGCAAGAAACAGAAAGAACGGATCACAACCTTCGATTTGAGTACTTGAATCACACGATTTGATGCTGTAATCAGTGAGAAATCACGACTTGATTCTTCGACCCGAACCTGTTCTTCCCGACCCGATTTCAGAGAATTTTTGGTAATTTTGCAGATTTTAATGATTAATTATAATTAATTAAATAAAAATTAGGCTATTTATAGTAGTAAAAATAATACTCCTAATTAAAATTAAGGAGCTAATTATACATTAAATAAAAATATTGGGCCCAATTTTTATAATTTTTTAGTATTAAAATTTAATTTATAAATATTTTATATATGCAATATATATGCCAAAAATTCCCAAAAATTGTGAATAATGCAAAAATGCAAAGAAATAATATAAATGAAAGTCCTATAATTTTATAAAAATAAAAATATGATTTTTGTGGGGTTTTTGACACCCAATGGGGCCCGAAAAAATCATTTTTCGCAAAATGAGAAAATTTATAAATTATCTAGATGTTCAGAACAAGGCGATTGTAAAAGCCATTTGATGAAAAATAAGGCCCATTATTTTATTTGAAATACTGGCTTTAAAATCATCGTTTGGGCCATAAAACGTTTGAAATAAAACCTATAAATGCATAATAAAATATCTGAAAAATACCTTAAAATACAGAAATGACATGGAATACACGTATCACGTAACAGTTAGGGTTTATCAGATAATCACACATAAATGACACATTAATTCACATATTTTATTATAATCATGATATAATATAAACATAAAGTTCCCAGTCGTTACAAATTAACGGTTAAGATTTAGACACTTCGACGGATGAGGATAAGCTGTTATCCGTCGAGCTTTAAATACTCTAGAAAAGTAATTGAATTTTATTTACAATTTGTATATCGCCGGATGACTCAACTCGATGGATAATGGTCATCCGTCGAGATGCAAATTTTGACTTAGCCAAAATTTTCATCCAAGACTAAAAATCAGTTAAATTTCTGTCTACTTTTTAACTTGCAAAATAATTCAGATAAATTCAAGAGTAATTAAGCATACCTAACTCACTTACCAACCTAGAAAAGGTGGATTCATCCAGTGGCTTGGTAAAAATATCTGCAAGTTGCTTCTCACTTGGAACAAAATGTAACTCTACAGTACCATTCATTACATGTTCCCTTATGAAATGGTACTTGATGTCTATATGCTTTGTCCTTGAATATTGCACTGGATTTTCAGTGATGGCAATTGCACTTGTGTTGTCACAGGAAATAGGAATCCTTTCAACTTGCAAACCATAGTCTAGCAATTGATTTTTCATCCATAAAATCTGTTCACAGCAACTGCCAGCAGCAATATATTCAGCTTCAGCTGTAGAAGTAGAAACTGAATTTTGCTTTTTACTGAACCAGGACACAAGCTTGTCTCCTAAAAATTGACAGGTTCCTGTTGTGCTTTTTCTATCAATTCTGCAACCTGCATAATCTGCATCTGAATAACCAGTTAGATCAAAGCCAGAATCTCTAGGATACCAAATGCCAAGGTTTGGTGTTCCTTTGAGATATCTGAAGATTCTCTTAATAGCTATCAAATGAGACTCTTTGGGATCAGCCTGAAACCTAGCACATAAACATGTAGCAAACATTATATCTGGCCTACTAGCTGTTAAGTATAGAAGTGAGCCAACCATGCCTCTATAACTTGAAATATCCACAGACTTTTCAGTAGTGTTTAGTTCAAGCTTAGTTGCAGTGGCCATGGGAGTTTTTACAGATGTGCAATCCATTAGATCAAACTTCTTTAAAAGATCAAAAATATATTTAGTTTGACTAATGAATATTCCATCACTAACTTGCTTAATTTGTAAACCAAGAAAGTAAGTTAGTTCTCCCATCATACTCATTTCATACTTGCTTTGCATCAGTTTGGCAAACTTTTTACAAAGTTTCTCATCTGTAGAGCCAAAAATAATATCATCTACATAAATTTGAACAAGTATGCTAGAGCCATTCACATTTCTAAAAAATAAAGTTTTATCTACAGTACCTCTTGTGAAGTGATTTTCCAAAAGGAACTTTGATAAAGTGTCATACCAGGCTCTAGGTGCTTGCTTCAGTCCATAAAGTGCTTTCAGTAGATAATAGACATACTCTGGGAAATTTGGATCTTCAAAGCCAGGAGGTTGACTTACATACACTTCTTCCTCCAAATCTCCATTCAGAAAGGCACTTTTGACATCTATTTGATAGACCTTGAAATTGGCATGGGCTGCATAGGCTAAGAAGATTCTGATGGCTTCTAGTCTTGCAACATGAGCAAATGTTTCATCAAAATCTATTCCTTCTTGATGACAATAGCCTTTAGCAACCAATCTTGCTTTGTTCCTTACTACTATGCCATTTTCATCCATCTTGTTTCTGAATACCCATTTGGTGTCTATTGGATTCTTTTCTGTAGGCTTGGGTACCAGCTTCCATACTTTATTCCTTTCAAATTGGTTTAGCTCCTCCTGCATAGCTAAAATCCAATCAGGATCTAACAAGGCTTCTTCTACCTTCTTTGGTTCTTCCTTAGACAGGAAGCTACTGTATAGACATTCTTCTTGAGTTGCTCTCCTGGTTTGAACTCTGGAAGAAACATCACCAATAATCAGTTCAAAGGGGTGATCTTTTGTCCATTTTCTTGGTTGAGGTAGATTAGCCCTAGATGAAGAGACCTCAATGTTGTCTTGATGTGTGATTGAGTTTTGATTGCTAGAAACTCCCCCTGAGTTTGTGGATCTTTGATTTGAGATTGGGGTGCTTTCTATGGGTGATCTGCCTTGACTTCCTGCTCCTTTTGATAACCCGATGGATGGTGAATTTTGAGTACCGACGGATGAGGCAGGTTGTCTTCCGACGGATAATACAGATTGCCTTCCGACGGATGAAGCGTTATGTAACTCGACGGATGTTGAGTTTTGTGCTTCATTTGTAGTAGATTTGTCTGCATTATCCTTAGACACTGTTTCTTGATCACTCTCATCATCACTTTCATCACCGACCATCTCAACATTATCGAATTTGAGGCTCTCATGGTAATCTCCATCTATTAGTCCTTCAATCTTTTTATCATCAAACACAACATGTATAGATTCAACAACAATGTTGGTTCTTAGATTGTAGACTCTATATGCTTTATCAATAGCATATCCAACAAAAATTCCTTCATCTGCTTTAGCATCAAACTTCCCATTTTGATCAGTTTGATTTCTCAGAATATAGCATTTACAGCCAAAGATATGAAGAAAGTTCAGAGTTGGCTTCTTGTTCTTGAACAATTGATAAGGTGTCATGCATCTTGCTTGATTAATCAGAGAGATGTTCTGAGTGTAGCATGCAGTGTTTACAGCTTCAGCCCAGAAGTATGTTGGTAGTTTTGATTCTTCAAGCATTGTCCTTGCAGCTTCAATAAGAGATCTATTCTTTCTTTCCACTACTCCATTCTGTTATGGAGTCCTTGCTGCTGAAAACTCATGCAAGATTCCATTTTCCTCACAAAATGCTCTCATGACATAGTTCTTGAACTCAGTTCCATTATCACTCCTGATTCTTCTAACTTTGAAATCAGGATGATTTTTAACTTGCCTTATGTGATTGATGATGATTTCACTAGCTTCATCTTTGGACTTTAGGAAATAGGTCCAAGAGAACTTTGAGAAATCATCTACAATTACTAGGAAAAATCTTTTCTTTGAGATTGACAATATATTGACTGGTCCAAACAAATCCATGTGAAGCAGTTGTAGAGGCTCTTCAATTGCTGAATCAAGTTTCTTCCTGAATGATGCTTTAATCTGCTTCCCTTTTTGGCAGGCATCACACAGTCCATCCTTTGTAAACTCCACCATAGGAATGCCTCTAACTAGCTCTTTCTTTACCAGCTCATTCATGGTCTTGAAGTTCAAATGAGATAGTTTCTTGTGCCATAGCCAACTTTCATCTTGACTTGCTTTACTGAGAAGACAAGTTACAGATTCTGCTTTAGTTGAGTTGAAGTCAGCTAGATACACATTTCCTCTTGTCACACCAGTGAGAACCACTTTGTTGTTTTGATTATTAATCACAACACAGGTTTCTTTGTTGAAGGTTACTGAGTTGCCTTTATCACAAAGCTGGCTGATACTCAACAGATTGTGTTTGAGACCATCCACTAAGGCAACCTCTTCAATGATTACATTGTCCTTTAAAATTAAGCCATATCCCACAGTATAACCTTTGCTGTCATCTCCAAAAGTGATACTTGGGCCAACTCTCTCTTCAAACTCTGTGAGCAGGGTAGAATCACCAGTCATGTGTCTTGAACAACCACTATCCAAGTACCAAAGATTCCTTCTGTTTCCCTGCACACATCAAAATCAAATCAAGTTGATTTTGGTACCCAAGTTTCCTTGGGTCATGCCTTGTTAGCTTTCTTCTTCTGTTCTTAGGTCTCAACTCATTTGACTTAGGAATTTCAGATTCTTCCTTAGTCATTTGGGTTGGGCCTTTGAAACCACTAGATGCAACAGAATTATCATGCATGTTATGGCTAACAGGAAATGGCATGCTTGGTGCAAACATGTTATTCCAGTAAGGCATGCTAAATGGCATTTGAGGCATATTATATGCAGTATAATATGGATTAGGTGCAAATGGCATATTAGCAAACTGTGCATTCATGTTCTTTGTAGGCATAACTTTAACAGGCATGGGAGGCATGGCATTCATGTTAGAGAATTGAGGCTGAACGGACATGGGAGTAGGCATGGCAGATTTGCAATTAACAGACAAATGATTTACACTACCACATTTGACACAGATTTTTCTAGGAGAATATTTGTCAGGTGTGTAGTTATTATGTGTGTTAATCCCTACTTTACCATTCCTATTGTTTTTCCTTTTAGTCTCTGTTTTTACCTCTATCTTCTCAAGTCTGTCACTTAACTGTTTAACAGTCATGTGACCAACATTAGCCTTCTTCCCTTTCTTGGCTTGACTTGACTCTCCTGAAACAAAGTTCTTGGAAACAGACCCATACTTTTAATATAGCTTGGTTAATTTGGCTTTGCTAATGGGTTTGCTCATAGCCGACGGATGAGGATTTTTATCATTCGACGGATAACACTTTTTGTTATCCGACGGATAGTTATCATCATCCGTCGAGTCTACATCTGTCAGCAATCCATCTACCAAAATAGGTTCTAGTTTCTCCTTATTCTTTTTCCAGGCTTCATCACAAAAAGACTCAATTCCTTGAACCTTGGTGATTTGAGCATGAACATCTCTGGATGTTTTCCATGCTTTAATCACCTCATGTTCACGATCGAGCTGCTTCTTTAAAATTTCTTCCTTTTTCAAGGACTCAGTTAATTCCTCCTTGGAAATTTTACACTCAATTTTTTAGTTTCTCAAACTCAACAAACTGAGACTCAAGCACATTATTCCTCTCACTCAAAAACAAGTTGTTTTCTTTGATTTTAGCATTTTCTTTAGTGAGGGACTTAAGTGTAACACGCAAATGATACAATTCTGTAGACATGTCATTTATTGCATCATTAGACTCAGCTTTAGATAAATGTGCAAGGTTTGTAGTGATTACCTGATTGCTTGAGGAACTTGTCTCTGTTTCATCAGACTTGGCCATAAGGGCTAGATTGACATAGCTGACATCCTCATCTTCATCCAAACCATCAGCTGCCCAGTCATTCTCTTGTCTAATAAAAGCCCTTTCCTTCTGTTTGAGTAGATCAAAGTATTTTTTGCTTATAATCCACAGACTTAAATCTTTTCTTACTGGAATCTGACTTTCTACACTCATTTGCAAAATGCCCTGCCAAGCCACATTTGAAACACTTGAATTTTGATTTATCCACCATGTTTCTATTTGGCTTGGCAGCTCCAAAGTTCTTGAACTTGAGCTTGGCAAATCTTCTTGAAAGGAATGCTAGGTGCTCATCAATGTCCTCCATGTCATCTTGACTCAATGAATCTTCACTTTCTGCAGCTAGCCCTTTACCATTGCTTTCACAGGCCTTTGAAGTTGATTCCACAGCTTCCATCTTCACTTCCTTCTCCTTTTCCAGTTCAGCCACTAGTGCAATGGATCTTCCTTTCTTCTTTCCTCTCTCCATTCTTTCATCCTACTCTATCTCAAGCTCATAGGTCTTCAGAATGCCATACAGTCTCTCCAAAGTAAACTCCTTATAATCTTGTGAGTTTCTCAATGAGACTGTCATTGGTTTCCATTCCTTTGGAAGAGATCTGAGAAATTTCAGATTGGAGTCTTTAGTCTGATAGACTCTTCCATGCAATTTAAGAGCATTTAGTAGCTTTTGGAATCTACTAAAAATGTCAGTGAGTGACTCACTTTCTTCATTGTGAAAATGCTCATATTGCTGAATCAGGAGCTGCATTTTATTTTCTCTTACTTGCTCAGTACCATCACAGATTATCTGCATTGTGTCCCAAACTTCCTTGGCAGTCTTGCAGTTGATGATGTTATCAAACATGTCTGCATCAACACCATTGAACAGAATGTTCATGGCCTTTTTATCTTTCCTGACTTGTTCAATATCAGGATCAGACCATTCATGCCTTGCTTTGGAATAGATGGTTCATTTCCTGTTGTAGCTCTCATAGGAACATGATGGCCTCTTTCTATGCAGTCCACATAGGCCTCATCTTGAGAAAACATATGAAGATGCATCTTTACCTTCCAATGATGGTAATTATCTTTATCAAGAAAAGGAATCTTGACTCCAACATCTTTCTTGTTCATCTTGCTGAATTGTTTTGATCTTTAAACTCTTTGTAGATTAAGAGCTTGCTCTGATACCAATTGTTAGTCCCTTAACAATATAGCAAGAATTACAGAAGGGGGGTTGAATGGAATTCTTGAACCTTTTTCTTGAAATAAAAATGTTCAACTCGATTATGGATATATTTGTTTTGATTAGCACAATGTGGAATGTAAACTTGAATGAATCAAAACAGAAGTAATTAAAAACAAGAGTCTTTAAAAACTTTCTGGTGGATTTAAACAATTCCACCAGAGATATATTTAATATATCGAGAGGACTCTGTGTGCAGAAATGCTCACAGCTGCTTACACAAATAGAACTGCTAAGAACACAGGAAATGCTAAAGATAGTGCTTACAAAGATTTCTCTATTGTTGTTTCTTAGCTATCTCAGTTATTTTTCTATTTGCTACTCTCTTGGTTTATATATTACCAAGATTACAAAGTCAAAAGAACTGAACAAATATAAAATCTAACAGTCTTGATCTTTGCTGCTTTTTGTCCTCTATTACCCAGTTAATGGGCTTCCACAGTGTACTTGTATCCAACTCAACGGCTGTGTGTCAGCTTTCACTGTTCAACTGATGTTTGAATCTTGATATGATCATCTGTCGACTTTCAGATCATCCGTCGATGACTTAATTGATCATCCGTCGACTGCTATGTTAAACATCCGTTGATAGTCACTTGATCATCCGTCGAAGCTTTGTTAAGCATCCGTTGGTAGCTATTTTGGTCATCCGTCGAAGCTTTGTTAATCATCTGTTGGTAGCTATTTTGGCACTTGACTTCATTTCACTTATACAGAATTACAAGACATTGCTTATGTACAGTTAATCAACCTATTCTGCATATCTAGTTAAAGTCAAAATGACTTATATGCTACTCCAGATTCTATACAAAGGTCCATACAACACTGTGCTACAAACTTATTATTACATAAGCTACTCACTCGATGGATAATAAGTTAATCATCCGTCAGGACTAGAATGAGTTATCCGTCGGGACTATAATTCTTATCCGTCGAGTGCTACATTATTTCACTAAGTAAAATCTACTTAGATGTTTTGTTTAGGTAATCATCAAGTACACAACATATTCACAACAATAATGTACAGTATGAAAATGACTGTATCATAAACTCACGTAAAACATCATATATGATAATTACGTTTTATTAGAAAATAGTTTTCCTTGGTGACACACACTTTCTTATGAAAACAATCCTTTAGTGGATTTTATTATCCTACGAATACCTTAATAGTAAACCCATCACCTAAGCTTGGGTTACGGTATTGCATTATAATTCCAATTGGAAGAATAGGACACTCGTTGGAGCCACCGCATACGATGATCAGTCGTAATACGATAATAGTGACCGTTTCTACAAGTAGAAGAACGACACCTTCGTATCCCGGTTATCACCCTTGCCGCATTTGGGCTACGTGTCCCATTTTTAGGTATACACATACTTCACAAATTCCTGAGTACACAGAGTACCTTCGCCTGCGGTACCTTTGGTAGTCCATCTAGCACATATAGTACCAGAGTCTACCCTTCCCTTGTCCTTTTAAAAGAATTCTATCATATCTCGAGAACTCGAATCACATTGAAGTTCCCCAAGCGTTTTTTTTTGTTGATAGAAACGGCTTATCTTACTAGGATATATATATATACTTCCGAAATTTTCGGAGGAAGTACTAAGGATGTGAGTTGACCATTGTCAACAGATAATTAAATAAGGGGGAAAAGTTTCTCTTTGAAACTATATTCAAAATATTAAAATAAGTTGGGATAATATTCTCTGAAGATCTGAAATTATTCGAATGATTTTCAAAAATCAGAAAGTATTTTAAATCCGGTTCCATGATTTTTTAATCATGAATAAACCCCTTAATAAATAATAAATAATTAAATGATAATCGATAAATAATTAAACCTCGAAGGAGTTTACCTTTAAAAGAATAAAATAATATTCCTCAACTAATTTATGTTTAATAATTTAATAAATTTTAATATTTAATCGAGACTGAAGTAAATATTTACTGGAGAATACCTCTCCCTAATAAATCAATAGTAAATAGATATTTATTATTCGAACGATAAAGTATAGTTGAGGGAATACGATCTTTGGAAATCGTTTTGATAAAAGTTCGAGGTGTTTAGTATTTCGTAAATGGATGTTGAGTCCCTTAAAACGTAACTACTATGGACTTTAATCGTCCTGTAAATATCACCGGAATGATTCTCGGGTCTTTATTTTATAAAAACAAAACTGACCGACTCTCGGTCTTACAAGTTATACATCACGCTCGGCTATAGCGCTAATATTCTGAAATAAAGCACCTCCGAAATACTTCCGGGCTTTCATTAATTTTTACTGACCGATCCTCGGTCTAAAATATATACACATCACACTACTCGCTAGCTTTAACGTTCTCAATTAGAAACTCCCCCGGGATACTTCCGGGTTTTTACAAGCTTACACCGACCGACTCTTGGTCTAAATATAACATTTCGAACTCGGTATGAACATATACTAGAAATTATCAACAATTGAGTAATGTAATACATCTCAAACTTCGTAAAACAGTTTAAAGCAATTTCATGCATATATCACAGGTTTGCAAAATATTCACAACACAACAGTTCTTAAAAGGTAGGGTTTGAAAACTTGCCTGGAGTCCAAGACACGTTTCCCGACTTCCTCTCGTTCCGGGTTTTCTAATCAACAAACATCATAATCTTAATCAGTATTCCTACTCACATCACCAACTTATATTTCTAATAAGCTCAATACTTCATAACTTTCATCATTCGACCGACTCGAAATAAGTATCACTCCTTGGTCGAAACGGACGGTCAAAATGGTCTTCTAGATTTGACTTTACCGAATATTACTATTACTGGACTCGCACTCCATCACTTTTAATAAATCATAACATTAATATTTTAATACGAAACCACCTCGAGGAGCTTCTTGAGTGTTTGTAATATTTATCCTAAAAGTTTCATTTTGATAAAATGAATTTAATTAGGTGAAAAGCATTTCAAAAGTTCGGTTAACTATGGAGTTTTATTATTCAAACCGCTTTCACTAAAACGTTGATATCTCTCAAACCGTTCACTCAATTGATGCACCGTTTTTACGTGCGTGATCTAGAAAAAATTTAGAATACATCATTAGAAAATGGTTTTCTGGTAACAGGGGTGAAAATCCCGAAGTGGCAGTTTCCTAACAGGGGGTTGTTTTTGACATTCGTACTCCGCGTGACCTTAGCTCCGATATTTTTATAAAATTGAAAATTTAACATTTTTACTTGAAATTTTTATGGAAGTTAGGAAACTCAATATGATATTCTCTATAAACATTTCATAATTTATGAATATTCTTAAGTCAATCCTTTATATTTTCAAAATTCGTAATTCGTAGCAGTTTTTGTCGCATAAATCACTTTTAGTAAAACGGCCATAACTTTTGACCCGTAAATCAGAATCAAGCGATTCAAGCGCCTAAAAGATCCTTATAACATTTTATATCATAATCAAGGGCTATTTTTCAAGAAAATATAGTTTATATATTCGGGACTTTCTGCAAAAACTTAAAGTTATATTTTGTTCGTTTTAACGAGATTATGGTTACGATCAGAGTTTCGTTTATGCCTTAAATCATTATACTACCACCAAAAATCAACATATCATCATCCACCCCCTAAAGCATTTCAAGAACAACATGTTCTTAAGGCAACAACAATCAACCTTAAATCTACTTAGCTAAACATCAAGATTACAACAATACTCCCACCAAAACTATATTTACAACTCAATACTATAAGGATCTTGGACTTAAATCTTAAATAAAGTTGGGTCAAAGATTTTTTACCTTTCTTGAGAGCTTGAGATGTGTTCTTGATGATGGTGAAGTCTTGGGTGTGCTTAGTATGGTTTTTGGAACCTAAAACAACCATTGAAATCAAGAAACCAAAGAAGAGTTGCTATTCATACTATTCATTATCAACTTTCTTGATTTTATTTCACCCATCAAACCTTGATAAAAAGAGCTCAAAGATTTATCCTACCTTAGTTTAGTTTTTAGGAAGCTTGAGAATTAATGGGAGGATTTATCCATGGCTAGAACTTGAAGTTTTGATTTTGATTTCCTTGGTTGAAGAAGAAATAACCGAATGGATGAGGTTGGGAGAGAAAGAAGTGTTTTTGTGCTTGCTTCTTAGTTGCTTCTTGGAAATGAGGTTATAATATAATTTTATTTGATTGATATTCCTTAGTATCTATCCTAGGATTTGATCTTTGTTGCAAATCTTGGGGACAAATCCAACTAGCTTCCTAGTTTACAAGCTAAGCCACTTGTTTAGCTCTTTTAGCTCACTATTTGATAGCCTTGGTTGATCATCCTACACCTTAGCTCACTATTTGATAAAGTAACCATGGTTACTTTCTTACCATGGTTAGTTAGGGCATTACGTTTATTTAATTGCTTACGCGTGCGCTCGGTCGCTTAAAATTTTCGTAATACTTCCTCGTAAATGGTTCGTGATGTAATTCCTTTCGTATTTATTCCTTATATTTTGAATTATCATACTTGGATATAAATTCGTAGGGTTTTAAATTTGTAATTATATTGTGATTCCCGTAATCCTCGATGATTCGTAAATATGGTCATTTTTCAAAGTTCGTTTTCTTCGAAAACTAATAGCATTTACATAAACTCATTTGGTACGTATAATCATAATATCAACTCGGAATCTTAAATTAAAAACTCGTATATGGTGTGGTCACAAAAGTTTTTATTAAACCGCAATGTTACTATTCATAAGGTCTTTTACCGATGTCAAAAAAAATTTGGGTTTTTACAATACCTCTAACCACAGTGAAACCGTTCTTCTCCGCCTTTGCATTAGCATAAAACTCATGAACAACAGTCATGGGCACAGCAGCGGGTGCCTCGCAAAAAGCAACCCAGCCCATCTCCAAGTTCATCTCCAACAACCTACCTGTAAGTCATATGTCATAGACCTATTTGTATATTCGAGGATTCAACTCAACTCAAATAAGAATGTAATAAGTAAATAGTGGATCGACCGTCAGAGAGATCTCGCAAAGTAATATCTGTCAAAGGATTCAGAAACAAGGTTCATCTACAGACTTGAGGAGTTAATTCACTGGAAGAAGTTCAAGAAGTTGATCATGCCTCAGTGATATAAATCAAGATCGTGGATTTAATCAAATGACAGAGATCTCGTCAGAGTATCATTAATTACAAGGATTTAATCTGAAGAAAATCAAAGTGTCAGAGTCAAGACATGAAGAAACGTCACGGAAGTTAGTCACTCATGAACCAGACAGTACATCGAGTGTCAACGTTGAAGTGGTGGAATTGATTCATAATTTTCAGTGATTTTCAGAAGATTTGCAGAAGAATGGTTGCTGCTCAAGACTAGAATTAATTCTCTATTAATTAATTAAGTCATCTAATTTAATTAAGAAAATAAATTATATCTACGAAGAATAATTTATTTATTAATTGAATTAATTGATTAATTAATTCTGATTTAATTCTAAGAATTTTAGGAATTTTCAGAAGTTTAATTGGATTAAATTCAAGCATTAAATCAGCAAGGCAATTGAAAATGAACTAGCATGACAATCAGGATTGTCATACCGATTGTCATGCTAGGCCATATTCAATTGTTACACCGAAAGTTACATCAGGAGGATGATTGTCTTGCTAGTTCATTCTGATTGTCTTGCTAGTTCATTCAGATTGTCTTGCTAGTTCATTCAATTGTCCTACCGAAAGTCTTGCAAGCTTAAAGGATTGTCATTCCAATTCAATTGATTCAGCTGATTGATTAAATAGAAGCAGAGAAGCAGCATATCATTTTTATCTCAATCAAAATACACACAAGTCAAGAACAAAGCAGCCGCCTCTTGAAACATTTTATTTTCTTCTCTGCTTACATCAAGATCAAAATTCTAGTTTGTTAATGTTAAATCCAAACCACTAGAATTATTTATCTTGTTCTTGTGTAACAATCTAGCGGATCAAAATCCCTAGAACTTAATCTCAAATCGCGTTTAGCATTTGATTCTAATTATTGCAAAAATAGAAAAAGTTCATGTCGAATTTATTCTAGATTTGTGATAATTGATTTGAGATTAATACCTTGTAATCGATACAGTTGTTGTAACACATTTCAAGTTTAATAATATTTTTATTTAACTTGAATTTTGTTTCACATTTTTTATTCCGCATTTTATTCGATTATTTGGTACTGTTTGTATTCAACCCCCCTTCTACAAACTAATTGGGACCTAACAATTGGTATCAGAGCCTTCTGATTAACGAACAAATCAAGATCCTAGACTTTTGTGATTTTTCAACTCTTTGAATTTTTATTCATTCAAAAATTCATAATGACTTCACATAAAGTTGGAATCGTTAAAATTCCACAATTTGATAATGAGAATTATATTATGTGGAAGAAGAAGATGCTCTTATTTTTACAAGTTGCAAATCCCAAATATTCAAACTTGTTAAAGAAGGGTATAAAAACTCCGATGGTTATTGAACCGGAGGTAATAATAGATGGTGTGGTGACTACTAAAGCTAGAACCTATCCAAAAGAGCCCGAAGATTTTACTCCTGCTGAGAAGGAAGAAGCCTCCTTGGATGCCAGCCTTCAATTAATATTAATTGATTCCCTTGATCCCTTGATGAACAGACATGTGATGAACTGTAAAAATTCCAAACACATGTGGGAAACTATTGAGGTGATTAATGAAGGCATAGAGGAAGTTAGGGAGAACAAGTTGGAAATCCTAACCTCTGAATATGAACATTTCAAATCAAATCCAGGAGAAGGAATTACTGAAGTGTTTGAGAGGTACAATGTGTTGATCAACAACCTGAACATCAATGGAAAGTATTATTCAATCAGGGAGGTCAACAAAAAGTTCCTTTTAACACTGCCAGCTCATCTTGAACATAGAATCACTGCCATTAGAGAAGCTAGAAATCTGAGTGAGATTTCTTTGGACAGACTCTATGGAGTGTTAAAAACCTATGAGTTGGAGCAGATTCAACAGAAGGAAGTCTACGGGAAGGATAGAATGGTCAGCACATCTACTGCACTTGTAGCTGAAGGTCAACAACAACAGCAATCTCAACAATTGGAGAGAATGGTACAGTATTCCAAGGCTGAGGAAAATATGTTAGTAGCAGAATATGATCCTCCTACTACAAATCAATCAAGTGATGATTTTTATTCCTTGGAAGAGCTGGAGCAATTGGAAGACGAGTCAATGGCCCAAATTGTCAAGAGATTCTCCCATGTCAGATTCAAGAGGAATCCCAAGCTGAAGTACAAGTCCAACTACAACAGATTACAGAAAGGTGGATCTTCATCCTCTAACACCAGCAGTGGTGGGTATAAAACAGGGATGGTTGATCGAAGCACCATTAGATGCTATAACTGCAATGAGTTGGGACACTTTGCCACAGAATGTAGGAAGCCAAAGCAAGTAAGAAAGAACTCTGAAAGGGCTTATCTGGCAAAGGGAAGAAGCTGGGATGATACTGACAGTGAAGATGAAGATGAAGGAAATCTTGCTCTTATGGCTATTGATGGAAAAGCTTCATCGTCAAGAATAGAGGTAAAACTTTCTGATGCTGAAATGGTTTATCATCTAAGAGGTAACTTAGATTGTGCACGTCGTGATAATGAACTGTTAAGTTTACAGATCACAGACCTTGAGAAAGAGGTCAATGAATTAAGACTTGTGCACATTAATCAAGACAAATTAAAAGAACAGGTATCTTTTCTAGAGAATAGAGTTGACTGTTATAGAAAACTCGAAACTATTCTCAAAGACAAGATCACCGGTCTTGAGACTAAGGTTAGAGCCTACTTCAATTCTTGTTCGAAGGCTAAAGAGTTCTACAGTAAGCAAGCTGTTAATCAAACATCTGGAATAGGTTATGATTACAATGTTGCTATTGGAGAATTAGGCATAAACTCCCCTCCTCATGTATGTGCTAAAGGGAGGGAAGTACCACATGTGCTTAAGGGTGTTGATGAACCCCTCTATAAAGCATCAATTGCTGAACCATTTGATGCGACCTCTTCTGTTATTCAAGAAGAAATGCGTGCTGAGGATCATGCTAATGAGAAGATTGTTTCCAAGTCAAGTGAGTTGAAAGTTCCAGTCAAAGTTGTGAAAGCAACTGAGACTAACTCAGACACACATGAGTTGGATAACAATAATGCCATGTCTACCATGCATAAATTGCCTGCTGTTAATCACTCTCATAAAGCATGTGGTGTTGCTAATTGTATGTCTTGTGCTTTTAATATGATGTATGCTTATTTTAATGGTAAGCATGTGTCTAATGATAAGACTACTCCTCGTCAGCATGTGAATAACAAGAAGCATGATAGGTCTAAGACTGCTAGTCCTTCTAAGGCTAGAAAGGAGACATTTGTGCCTAAGCTTAAACAGAAATTTGTTAAGGCTATTTACAAGGTCAAATGTTCAGTCATTAAGGATGTTGAGATCGTTGAAATTAAAAATGTTGTTTTGCCTGACAAAGGACAATTCTACAAGTATGCCGGGCCCAACCAAGTTTGGGTTCCGAAGAAGGTCTAATCCATTTGAAGTGCAGGGTAGTATACAGGTGTAACCGGTAGTGTGGATTCTTGACAGTGGATCATCAAGACATATGACCGGAGATAGAGCCCTGCTATCAAATGTGGATTGAGAAAGCTGGCCCCCTGATTACCTTTGGAGATAACAGCAAAGGTTTATCTGAGGGATATGGCTGTTTGCAAGCTGGGAATGTTATCATTGTAATTTTGAATATTGTGCTAGGTTATTATCAGGAAGCAGTATCTAACATATAGCACCAGTGACGAGACTTGAGAATATTACGACATATCAGACACCTGCTGCACATTACACTTGGAATTGTACTCTAGTAAGATGTGTACAAGTGTACTCCTGGTTGGTGAGTTAAAAGAGGAAGTCAGTGCACCACAGTTCATGGACTTTGCAGCTGCAGATCTATTGGACTATGCAATCTCTTCTTCACAATCTCACTTCAGGTTGGTATGAACTAGTGTACTGCTCAAGCAATCGTCAAGGACATGGTATGACACTCTAACAGAAGTTATAATTTTATATGAACTAGTAGAGTCGTCATATTTATAACTATCTTATCACTAAGCACAATCACATTGTTTTATATGTGCAGTGATATATTGTTATGCAACATAACAATTAGTATCTAAAGTACTTGACAAGTATCGGTCAATGATATCTTGTTAACATTATGTTGCAGATATTTGTAAGCTTTTGACATGAATGAGAATTACTTAGACTTTACCCTAAGTGATCAATGTTTTATCAAAAACTCATTCATATTGAAAAACAAAAATTAAACTTCTTTCTACATTAGTGATTTCTTATTTCATGTAAAATCTTTTGAAATCACTATTGTAAATCATTTTCTCTCTATTACCATATATTTTGTGATACAGGTTCAGTCTCCAATGACTTTCTTTCATTGACAGTCATGAGGTTGAAAACCCACAACGTCTATCCCAGACTGTAAAGACAAACACAGAAACAGAACCAACCAACACTCTCTTACCACTAAATGTAGTATGAATGAGCGTGAGGGAGATAGTGCCTTAGTGCACCACATAAGGAAGGTTCTGTAGTCAACCCAGTAGCTCTGTCTCCTACATAGATGAGTAGTATTTAAATCGAGACAACTGCTAGCCCCCATACATCTTCTCAAAAAGATGTAATGGCTGAAAAGGCACAAAAACAGTTACTAGATTCATTCTCTCAACAGGGTGAGTCTATTGAATTTTGCCTGTCGGCCAAGGTATCCGATGTAGTGTCACCACTTCAAACATAAACAATTCTTGATGCACAAGGAGAGCTTACACACACAAAGGATGAGTTGACGGAAACAAGAGTTTCGACCATTTTAAGGTCAGATTCGATTGTTCAAGGTTCGTTAGTGGACCAATTGCCTTTACAGGTGTTAGGAGAGGATACTGATCCAAAAGCCATATGTCAGTGGTCAGTGTCTACCTCCCCAGGCTTAAATCCCCTGGATGCATCTGCGGATAGTGGATCTGACATAGGTGCAGATCGGCAACTTGTTGACAATGATTCAGATATTACCTGATGAGTCACAAGGAAATGTCTTCACAGGCATTAGAAGGGAACTGTGATCTTTATGCTAAATTCTTTGGATCATTGTTTACCTTCCCAGAATTCAAATCTGGAACCCTAAAAGGGAAACTAGCAACTTGTAGATTATGACTCAGATTTATCTGACGAGTTTAACAAGGATGGGGATTTGTGAACTCCCATTGCACCACCTGTGACCTCCTTAAGGATGGCTAAGGTGATTTTCCTTGCAGGTACAGCTGGAATATAGAGCTATGAGAGGAGTGATACACTTGTGAGAATGAGTGTAAACACGAGTGGAGAGAAGAGTGAAACACATGTGAGGTACACTAAACAGAATCACACACTCACAGTGAGGTAGAAAAAGAAACTACTTGTTATTTCTTTTCCAACCAAGTGAAATATGAGAACTCCTTCAGACGACGGCATACATTCCTTCTTTAAGGGGGAGATAAAAGCTTAAGTAATAGTTTGGAGGATTCCTCAACTAAGGGGGAGAAATAGCAGGGAGGAAGAAAAAGATCCTACATGTACACTACACCACACCATTGTTGTTTCTAACTACGGATCCTATTGTACGGGAGAGGTGGTAAACACAAGGTGATTTTCTGATAAGGGAAGAAGCTGTTAGGGGAGTACCATTGATTTTTATCTGCGGATCCTATTGTACGGGAGAGGTGGTAAAACGAAGGTGATCTTCTTTAATCAGTTGATTCTCATAGGGGGAGAAGCAAGAGATATGGGCTTCTCAACAGGAAATGTGGTTGTACAAATGAAGATGGAACTACTTGAAGATATGTTCAGTCTAGAGGAACATCTACTTGGAATCTGGAAAATGTTAAATCTCATCCAGAACTTTTCTGCTATTTACTTTGCATGTATGTTTATATCTTTTTCTTATTTGTTAGTTGAGTTATCCTCTAGGTATTTGTGTGTTATTGTCTAACAAACAAATAGGGGGAGATTGTAAGTCATATGTCATAGACCTATTTGTATATTCGAGGATTCAACTCAACTCAAATAAGAATGTAATAAGTAAATAGTGGATCGACCGTCAGAGAGATCTCGCAAAGTAATATCTGTCAAAGGATTCAGAAACAAGGTTCATCTACAGACTTGAGGAGTTAATTCACTGGAAGAAGTTCAAGAAGTTGATCATGCCTCAGTGATATAAATCAAGATCGTGGATTTAATCAAATGACAGAGATCTCGTCAGAGTATCATTAATTACAAGGATTTAATCTGAAGAAAATCAAAGTGTCAGAGTCAAGACATGAAGAAACGTCACGGAAGTTAGTCACTCATGAACCAGACAGTACATCGAGTGTCAACGTTGAAGTGGTGGAATTGATTCATAATTTTCAGTGATTTTCAGAAGATTTGCAGAAGAATGGTTGCTGCTCAAGACTAGAATTAATTCTCTATTAATTAATTAAGTCATCTAATTTAATTAAGAAAATAAATTATATCTGCGAAGAATAATTTATTTATTAATTGAATTAATTGATTAATTAATTCTGATTTAATTCTAAGAATTTTAGGAATTTTCAGAAGTTTAATTGGATTAAATTCAAGCATTAAATCAGCAAGACAATTGAAAATGAACTAGCATGACAATCAGGATTGTCATACCGATTGTCATGCTAGGCCATATTCAATTGTTACACCGAAAGTTACATCAGGAGGATGATTGTCTTGCTAGTTCATTCTGATTGTCTTGCTAGTTCATTCAGATTGTCTTGCTAGTTCATTCAATTGTCCTACCGAAAGTCTTGCAAGCTTAAAGGATTGTCATTCCAATTCAATTGATTCAGCTGATTGATTAAATAGAAGCAGAGAAGCAGCATATCATTTTTATCTCAATCAAAATACACACAAGTCAAGAACAAAGCAGCCGCCTCTTGAAACATTTTATTTTCTTCTCTGCTTACATCAAGATCAAAATTCTAGTTTGTTAATGTTAAATCCAAACCACTAGAATTATTTATCTTGTTCTTGTGTAACAATCTAGCGGATCAAAATCCCTAGAACTTAATCTCAAATCGCGTTTAGCATTTGATTCTAATTATTGCAAAAATAGAAAAAGTTCATGTCGAATTTATTCTAGATTTGTGATAATTGATTTGAGATTAATACCTTGTAATCGATACAGTTGTTGTAACACATTTCAAGTTTAATAATATTTTTATTTAACTTGAATTTTGTTTCACATTTTTTATTCCGCATTTTATTCGATTATTTGGTACTGTTTGTATTCAACCCCCCTTCTACAAACTAATTGGGACCTAACACTACCATCCTTCCCCGATGGAAGAAAACCACGCTCCTTTGCTATAGGCTTCTAGAGAAGCCTCGTATACTCCGCTTCAGCCTCAGGAGTTGAAAACCTTGGCCTCACACCACCTGCACTCGAAGAATTAGTGGTGCTACTGCTGACTTGAGTTCTTTGTCTCTTGGGTGCCATTGGGATTGAATAAGAGAGAATAAAAGATAAGTGTTTGAGAGATAATTGTGTTTGAGAATTTGAGAAGTGGTGGAGAAGTTGTGTATAAGTGTATGTATATATAGGATGTGAGAAGAGAATTAGATATGAAATAGAAGTGGGAATTGTTTATGGAAATAGTGGGAATAATGGGTTTGATTTGGAGAGGGAAATTTGGGATGTGGAAGAGGAAAATTCGGGTAGAAATTGATTTTTAAGAGAAGTCCCCGATTTTCTCTTTATTCCCAGCTTATTTTTTTTTTTCAGAATTCGGGGGCAGCACGGTCGCGCGCTACCTCAGCACGGGCGCGCTCTGTCTCTGGAGAATTGGCGCGGCCGCCCTGCTTCCTCAGCACAGGCGCGCCGTGCCACTGTACTTGGCCCCAAATTTTTTTATTTTTTTGATTTTTTTGTGGTTTTCTCCTTTCTTTCTTCTTCCTCTATCTACTAATATACAACAAACTTGGGTTGCCTCCCAAGAAGCGCTTGCTTTACGTCGTTAGCTTGCCGTATAATTGCGAGATTAAATGGATAATAAAACGGCACTAACCACCTTGTGGTTTGCCATGTCACCATAGTAATGCTTTAACCTCTGACCATTTACCTTGAATACTTGGCCTAAATCATTCTCAAAAATCTCCACCGTTCCATGTGGAAACACAGTTTTGACAACAAACGGCCCTGACCACCTTGACTTCAACTTTTCAGAAAAAAGAAGGAGACGAGAGTTGAAAAAAAGAACTTGTTACCCCGGCACAAATAATTTGAGCACTAGACCCCTATCGTGCCACCTCTTGACTTTCTCCTTATACATTTTGTTATTTTTATATGCTTGAAGTCGAAACTCGTCGAGTTCATTCAATTGGAGCATCCTCTTCTTTCTATCTGCATCCAAGTCCAGATTCAACTTCTTCAAAGCCCAATACGCTTTATGCTCAAGCTCCACCGGCAAATGACACCCCTTACCATAAACCAACTGATACGGTGACATCCCTAACGGAGTCTTGTACATTGTTCGATACGCCCAATTAGCTTCATCAAGCTTCAAAGACCAATCTTTTCTCGATGGACACAAAACTTTCTCTAAAATGCGCTTGATCTCTCTGTTAGATACCTCAGCTTAACCATTCATCTGAGGATGATAAGCCGTAGCAATGTGATAATTCACATTATACCTTTGCATCATAGCAGTGAACTTACGATTGCCGAAATGCGAGCCGTCATCACTAATTATGACTGTTGGAGTTCCAAATCTTGTGAATATCTGCTTGTGAAGAAAATTAAGCACTACTTTTGCATCATTTGTTGGCAACTCCTTAACTTCAACCTATTTCGACACATAATCAGTCACCAACAAGATATACTGATTGTTACAAGATGAGACAAATGGCCCCATGAAGTCAATTCCCCAAACATCGAAGACTTCAACCTCGAGAAGCACATTAAGAGGCATCTCATCCCTCTTGGATATATTACCCACACATTGAAATCGATCATATTTCAAAACAAACTGATGAGCATCTTTAAACAAAGTTGGCCAAAAGAAATCTGCTTGAAGAATACGAGTTGTTGTCTTTTCTCCACCATAATGTCCTCCATAATCTGTTGAGTGGCAATATCGCAAGTCCCCCCCGTTTCACTGTAAGGAATACATCTCCTGATAATTTGGTCAGCTTCTTGTCGAAAAAGAAACGGTTCATCCCACATATATCACTTTACTTCATGCAGAAATTTCTTCCTTTGTGCGGAAGTCAACTCTGGAGGCATAATGTTACGCACAAGGTAGTTCACAATGTCGATGAACCACGGTTCTTCTGCTTGTACTCCAAATAATTGCTCATCGGGAAAAGATTCGTTAATCAACGACTTATCTTGTTAAGTAGCAATTGGATCCTCTAAACACGAGAGATGATCAATGACTTGATTTTTAGTCCATTTTTTATCCTTGATCTCTAATTCAAACTCTTGAAGTAAAAGAACCCATCAAATCAATCTAGGCTTCGAGTCCTTCTTTGATACGATATATCGAATGGCAGCGTGATCAGTGAAAACTGTCACCTTCGTCCCCAGTAGATAAGATCAAAATTTCTCAAAACCATAGATAATAGCCAAAAGTTCTTTCTTAGTAGTGGTGTAGTTCAGTTGAGCACCATTCAGAGTCTTACTAGCATAGTAGACTACATGAAATATGTTGTTCCTTGTATGCTCAAAAACTGCTCCAACCGCATAGTCACTTGCATCGCACATCATTTCAAATGGTTTGGACCAATTAGGTACAATTATGACAGGTGCCGTAATTAAACTCTTCTTCAGTATCTCAAAAGCAGCGAGACACTCGTCATCAAACTTGAATGGAACATCTTTCTCTAGCAAATTGCACAACGACTTCGAAATCTTAGAGAAGTCCTTGATGAAACGCCTATAGAAACCCGCATGACCAAGAAAACTGTGAATTCCCTTAACAAAAATTGGTGGAGGAAGATTTTCGATAACCCCCACCTTAGCTTTGTCCACCTCAAGACCCTTACTAGAAACCTTGTGACCAAGAATGATGCCTTGGCGCACCATAAAATGACATTTCTCCCAATTGAGAACCAAATTGGTCTCAACGTACCTTTTCAGCACTAACCCAAGATTGCGCAAGCATTCATCATAAGAAGTTCCAAAGGTCGAGAAATCGTCCATGAATACTTCTACATTATTACCAATCATATCAGAGAAGATAGCCATCATACATCTCTAAAAAGTGGCTGGTGCTCCACATAGCCCAAAAGAAACTCTTTGGAATGCAAAAGTACCAAAGGACATGTGAATGTATTCTCTTGATCTTCTGGAGCGATGCAGATCTGATTATATCCCGAATAGCCATCCAGAAGACAATAGTATTCATGCTCAGCCAATCTATCAAGCATATGATCAATGAAAGGAAGAGGGAAGTGATCCTTCCTTGTAGCCTTGTTTAGCTTCCTATAATCCATGCAAACTCTCCACCCCGTGACTGTTCGTGTAGGAATAAGCTAATTTTTCTCATTAGCTACCACAACGATACCACCTTTCTTTGGCACACACTGAACTGGGCTCACCCATGAACTGTCATAAATAGGATAGATGATCCCTACATCTAGCCACTTGAGGATTTTGTTCTTCACAACATCTTTCATGATCGGATTTAGCCTTCTCTGTTGCTCAACAGTAAGCTTGCTTCCTTCCTCTAGCAGAATTTTGTGCATGTAATATGAAGGGCTGATTCCCTTGATATCTACTATAGTCCAACGAATTGTCGATTTGAATTCTCTAAGAATTCTTAAAAGCTTCTCCTCGTTGCTACCTGAAAGGTCAGATGCAATAATAATGGGCAAAGTAGATGCATCGCCTAAAAACGTATACCTCAAATGTTCAGGTAAAGGCTTAAGCTCAAGAGTAGGAGCTTCCTCAATAGATAGCTTGAGGCGCTTTAGAGAACTTTTCAGCTCCTCCAATCCAAGAGATTCAAAAGGCATATCCATCTTTTGCTTCCAGGGAGAAGCATTCAAATATTGTAAGTGCTCTTCACCTTCATCATCTTCACTATCGGAATTCCCCAACAAGGCTTTTTCTAAGGCATCGGACCTTAGCAATCGATCGAGTTCAGAATTGACCACAGAATCGACCATATCCACCTTAAAACACTCCTCATTTTCTGTAGGGAATTTCATGGCATTGAACACATTAAAAGTTACATCTTGATCCATCACTCGCATGGTGAGCTCACATTTCTGCACATCTATCAAAGTTCGGCCAGTAGCCAAGAAAGGTCTTCCCAAGATTATGGGAATCTTCTTATCCTCCTCAAAATCAAGAATTACAAAATCAGCAGGGAAGATGAGTTTATCCACCTTGACTAAAACATCCTCAACAATGCCTCGTGGATAAGTAATAGAACGGTCGGCCAACTGAAAAGTCATATAAGTAGGCTTTAGATCAGGTAAGTCCAACTTCTTAAAGATTGACAAGGGCATCAGATTGATACTAGATCCCAATTCACATAAACACTTGTCAAAAGACACCTTTCCAATTGTGCAAGGAATAGTGAAGCTTCCAGGATCTCTAAGCTTCAGAGGCAATTTCTGTTGCAGCACCGCACTACATTCCTCCGTGAGGGCAACGATCTCCAAGTCATCAAGCTTCACTTTCCTAGAGAGAATACCTTTCACAAAATTCGTGTAACTAGGCATATGTTCAAGAGCTTCAGCGAAAGGTATGTTGATGTGAAGTTTCTTGAACACCTTCAGAAACTTCACAAACTGCTTATCCAGCTTTTTCTTTTACAGCCTCTTAGGAAAGGGAGGTGGAGGATAGATCTGTTTCTCCCCTGTATTACCCTCAGGAGGAGTGTGCTCAATAGTAGTCTTCCTTGGTTTCACTTCTGCTTCCTTCTGCACTTCTTCTTCTTCAGCCTCAACTTCAGAATCTGGAGTCTTAGCTTTTGCAGGATTTGCAACCTTACCAGACCTTAGTGTAATTGCTTTAACAAGCTCCTTAGCTTCCTTCTTTCCTGGCACTTTAGTATCGCTCGGGAGCGTTCCAGGTTGACGATTTAGTAATGCATTAGGAATTTTCCCAATCTGATTCTCCAAGGTCTTGATAAAAACTGGTTGGCTCTTGCACATGAGCCTCAACTCCTCCAATTTAGATTTTTCATTAGCTTGCGGTAACTGCTGAAGTTGAAGTTGTTGCCTAAGGGCATATTGCGGTTGCTGAAACCCAGAGGGTTATACTATTTTGCGGTGTATGGCTGATAAGATTGTTGCACCGTATTCTGATTATTCCTCTAGCTGAAGTTAGGATGATTGCGGTTAGTTAGATGATAAGTGGTTGGACCTTGCTGCCGTGATCTCTGAAAGTTGCTCACAAATTGAGCTGATTCGCTAGAAATAGCACATTGCTCAGTTTCATGTGCCCCCGCACAAAGCTCATACACACTAATGATTTGATTAACTCCATCATCAAAGCTTGAAGTTGAGCAGCTATAACAGTAGCTGTATCCACTTCCTGAATTCCTGCTACCTTGCCTTGCAACATTCTTTGTGTAGGATTCTGGTATTTATTAGCTGCCATTAGCTCAATCAACTCATAAGCTTCATTATAGCTTTTGGCCCATAAGGCTCCACCAGACGCTGCATCGAGCATAGGTCTAGATTGTGCGCCTAAACCATTATAGAAATAGTTTATAATCATCCAATCAGGCATGCCATGGTGTGGGCACTTCCTTAGCATCTCCTTGTATCGATCCCAAGCCTCACACAGAGATTCTCCAGTTTGCTATGAAAACTGAGTAAGAGCATTCCTGATTGCAGCAGTCTTCGCCATATGAATGAATTTAGTGAGAAACTTTTGAGAAAGATCCTCCCATTTGGTGATAGACCCTAGTGGTAGAGAATGTAACCAGCACTTTGCTTTATCCCTCATAGAAAATGGGAAGAGTCGCAGCTTGATAACATCTTCAGTCACCCCATTGAACTTGAAAGTATCGCAGATCTCGATGAAATCCCTGATGTGCATGTTGGGGTCTTCTGTAGGAGAACCCCCAAACTGAACTGAGTTTTGTATCATTTGAATCGTGTTCGACTTGATCTCAAAAGTGTTATCCGAGATGGCTGGTCTGATGATGCTTGAATGAATATCATTGATCTTAGGATGAGAATAGTCCATCAAAGCATTAGGAATTTCTGCTTGATCTCCCATCACTACTAAAACTGGTTCCTCAAATTTTTCTTCTTCTTCTACTTTCTCTTCGTCCTTAAAAACTTCCCTTCGAATCACTACAGCTTCCTCCTCTGCTTGTTCCAGAGTTCTCTTACGAGACCGCGAACGTGTATGCATACATGCTCGCTAGAGTACCTGAAACACGATAAGGAAAATAATAGGTGAGTAACAATGTCCGAGTTAATAAACTTTAACGATCACTGATGACAAACAGATAAACTAAAAGTTAACACCAAGACCCGGCAGCGGCGCCAAAAACTTGTTAGTCGCTTAGCATGCGCTAATAATTCACGCAAGTATACGCCATCGCAAGTAATATAGAATTATTTCTAGTTCATTCCCACAGAGACTGGTTAGATTAATTTTGTGATTTATGCACTTATGCAACAAAGATATGGCTATTATTCAATGCTAAGACGAATAATAATTTGGGTTTTGATTATACTACGATTAACTATTGAGAATTATACTAGAGAACATAAACTAAGAGATTAAAGAGAGTTGAATAATATATGACACAAACATGGGATTCTAACTTCATTAAATACTTCATTCAATAGCCTCTTTGTTCTTAACCTTAGCATGTAATGGTGATGACACTAATCTGATAACACGAAACTGCTAAATGCCAACTTTCGTTGCACGAATAACATACTGCCAGACATCCACAAAAGAGATAGAAGCTGAACAGACACCAATTGTATTGAGACCCTATATGTCTATAGAATTTGACAACATAACCTTTTATAGCACAAGTTATCTATCGTGATTACATAGGGCAAGTAAGATGGTTAAAATTACCTACGAATCATGCATAACAGTAACACATGAACCTATGCTAGCATGGCAAGTTCTAAATCCTTAAATTCACCGTCGCTTCATTAAAGATTAACACGCTATCTTATAAGTTCGCGACGCTCATAAGATGAGTAAGCACAACCAAAACTAGGTTATCATACAATCACCACACACAAAGGCATCGAAACAAATTAACTAAAGAAATCCATAAATAAATACGCTAGAATCCCACGATAACGATTAGCCTATAATCGGACTCATCATCAATATGGGTTCCGATAAAAGCATGGTATAACAAACGTAGTCTTTATAACGAATAAATAAAACCAAGTACAAAATAAGATTAAGGTTCCAAAATAAGAAAACTAGCATCCAAGTTACAACTTAAAATAAAGATTCATAAGTAAAAATAAGATCTTCTTCGTCTTTGTTGAATTGTGCTAATACGGTCTTCTTACGGCTCTCCTTGATATGTCTCTGGCTTGTTATATTATTAAAAATGACCTAGAGTTGTTCATATAGCAACCCCATGCAGTGTAGAATTCTTTCTCTCGGAAACCAAGTAGAAGTCCTCCAATCAGAATCCCAATAGAATCAGGATTTAAATTTCTCGACCTGGCGCGGGCACGCGCTTTATCAGCGCTGACGCGCCGTGTCTCTGTATTTCGGGAGCGGGCGCACACTATGACAGCGTGGGCGCGCTGGCCTTCTGGAGAAAATTCCATTTTCTTCTTTTCTTGCTGCAATGAGTTGGTCTTCATGAGCTTTATTCCTTGGACACCATCCTAACACCATATTAGCATCAAATCAATGCTAATTCGCCTGAATTCCGAATTAATGCCTGAAATGCAAAAACACTAGAAAACACATTAAAACACCAACAACTTGAGTACAATAACACCAATTCAAAGCTTAATGGAGCGTTATAAAGTATCATAAATTCCACTGAACAATTACATAGACCTTGTAGGCAGTTCTTTCCAATGAATATCCCAGAAAAATTGCTTCAAAAACCTTTGAGTCAAATTTTCGCACATATTCGGAGTTGTCTTTCAAAATATAACACTTGCTTCCAAACACATGAAGATGCTTTACATTAGGCTTTATCTTAGACATGATTGAGTAAGGTGATTTCTCATGTACCTTGTTAATGAGATATCTTTTTTGAGTATAGCATGTAGTGTTAACAGCTTCTTCCCTAAAACTTGTTGGAAACTTAGCATCTTGCAACATTGTGATGTGATCAATTATGATGTGTGAAGTTTCATCTTTAGAGTGCATAAATTCTACCCAAGTGTATCTTGAGAAATCATCCACCATCACAAGTGCATATTTGTTCCTTGAAATTGATAAGACATTTACTGACCCAAACAAGTCCATGTGAATAAGTTGCAATGGTGTACTTATGGAATTCACAGTTTTTGAATTGTGACTTGATCTTTTCATTTTTCCTTTCTGACAAGTTTCACAAACTTCAATTTGAGCAAACTCTAATTTTGACATGTCTCTTACTAACTCTTTCTTGACCAAGGTGTTGATTGCCTTGATGTTCAAATGTGAGAGTTTCTTATGCCAAAAGTTGCTTTGCTCTATAGATGCCTTGGTGTAGAAATAACAAATACCATCCTCATTTGTTGAGTCCAAGTCTGCAACAAACAAGATTCCTTTCCTTGCTCCTTTTAGAGCAACTTCATTGGTTTTCTTGCTGATGAAAATACATTCTTCTTTGTCAAATAAAACTTTAAAACCTTTATCTGCAAACTGGCTAACACTGAGAAGATTTACTTCAAGACCAGCTACCAATGCTACATCATCAATGACAATATTTCCAGAAATAATCTTGCCATATCCCATTGTGAATCCTTTGTTGTTGTCTCCAAAGGTCACTAAAGGGTCAGCCTTCTCCTCAAATTATGATAACAGGGCCTAATCACCTGTCATATGTCTGGAAAACCCACCGTCTATGATCCATATGACCTTCTTCATTTTGCCCTGCACACAATGAGTTTTAAGTGTGTTTAGCAACCCAAATAGTGTTGGGAACTTTCTTCTTGTTAACTGATTCAATAGAAGTAGAATGAGTTGTTTCAGATAAAATAGAATTCATTGACTGTTGTGCATTTTCCTTGTCTGTTGTAGACCCAATTTTTGTTTCTTTAAGGTCTACTCCCAGCTTGTGGCAACTTTTCATTACTTTCAAGTTGCAAGGGATGCAATCAAACTTGTCATAGAATGAGTAGGGATCATTTGCATCTGCTTCATTATATTTGCATGCTCCTTCAACTGGCTTGCTAACAACCTTTTTATAAAGGTGAGTTAGGTGATTCACAGAGCCACATTTATCACATTTTTTTCTTGGAGCATCTGCAACATAAGCAAAATTATTGCTTTTGTTTATTCCAATCTTCCCATTTCTATTTTTCTTCTTCTTTCTTGCATCTTCAGTTTTTATTTCCTTGATAGGTGTCCTGGAATCTTGGTTGTTCATGAGCTCCTCTTCAGCTTTAGAAGATTGAGTTGTTTCTGCATTTTTGTTCTCATTATCTTCATCAACAATTTCTTGCTTTATAATCAACTCTTCTTCACTGAAGTTTACTTCACATGCTTTGAACATAGGTGAACCAACCTTTTTCAGAATAACTGGAACATCATCTTTTTCATTTGCTTTTCCTTTTCACCTACAGCTTTCTTCATGTTGTTCAAAGCATCATAGTCAAGTCCAATAGCAATATTAGCACATGGCTTATTCTTCTCATTCTATTGTCCAACCAACTAAGATGCATTCTTGAAAGATTTTAACTTAACTTCATTCTTTTCCAGCTTCTCCCTTAACATTGCTTTAATTTCACTTGCACACTTGAGCTTGTTCTTCAGATATGCATTTTCTTGTTTTATAGCTTCAAGCTCTACCATCAACAACTCAGTTTCTTGTTTCTCATTTTCAAGTTTCTCATTTATCTTTGTCAGTCTGCTAACCTCTTCATTAGCAGCAACCATACTTGTGTGAATGTGAAACATTTTTGTGCTCATTCTTTCAACAGTTTCCTTATATTGACTCACATTTAAATCAATGGTGGTAAGAGTTAGTACATGTGATTTTGATGAAGATGACTGTTCTTGCTCCAAGGCCATTAGTGTAATATCTGGGATATACCGTGTAATTATTTTTGCTAATTAAATAATTATTATGTGTGTTCAGTATCTATTCTGTGAATTAATTGTTAAGTGTTATTTGTATTTGGATATTCAAAAATATTATTAATTGAGTATTTTAATTTTTATATGTCCAAAATAAAATATAGATAATTGTCATATCTTCCTAATTATTTTTATGTTGATTTATGAATTTATAAGAATCATATGAAATTTATAAAATCTTTTTCCGAGTACTTAAAATCTATTTTATCAAAACAGGAACCAACCGACGTCAACCGTTGTTACATTTTTGGAACCCGAAACTCTTCCGAGAACTCCTTTCTAACCTAATTGTAATATTCCGAGCATTTTCCATGTTTCGACTTTTTCGATCCGGCGTACGGTTTGTCCTGCGCGGGTCCCGGCGCAACATTTTCGATACAATATTCGTTTCAGTAAATCAATAAAACCCGTATTTTCGATAAACAAGAGCTTTTTATTAGAATATCACAATTATCACTTCGTAATACGTGTAACCAGGCGCTGAGACCAAGACCGCTGTACAAATTGTACTGATTTGGATAATTATCCCGAAAACCGATACCGTTTGGATCAGTTTTTACAAATAAACGTACCGTTTTATATCCGGAATGATCCAACGGGATACTAATATTCCGTAAATATAAATAGCCTTTTTCCGTATATTATTTCGTATCAAAATCACTTGCAGATAGTTAATTCTATAATTTTAAGAGAAAAATCCTAATTACATAAACTGTTCTAAGAATCAAACAGCAAAACGAAGGTGTTACCGATCTCTGTTTTCAAAGCTTGAGTAACCAAAACGAAGGATTTGAAGTGTTCTATCAGATTCTGAGCTTTGTTTCACTGCAGAATCAAAGGTTTATTTTCTGGAAATTTATTTATTTTCGAATTAAATTTATTAAAATTATGAATTTTTGTTCGGATGATTGTTTGTATGATTTGATGATTGCATGTTGTAGAGCTTGTTTTCCTGATGATTTTGATATATTATACGTCTGATTTGGAGTTCAATAACATGTTCAAATTTGAGTTTGATTTTCGAATTTTAAAATTAAGGTTTATAACCCGTATGAATGTTATTAATTGAATTTGGGGGTTTCTTATTCTGAAATAGATTGATGTTGTGGTATAGTGTATTGTATTCTCTGTGAAATTTGAAATCTAGTCGTACAAGTTTCATGAATCAACGAGGTCTGTAGAGAAGGGAGTTGTGTTTTGAAGTTTACGTCGAACCCGCCGGAAACCGGCGAGTTTCTTGATCAAATTTCGGCCAAGTCTGGGGTTATTGATGAATTTTGATTGCAGATATAGGTTCCTGGTGTTGTGTAGTTTAATTCTGGAGGTGATGGTGGTGGGAGGATGCCGGAGGTGAGTTCTCCGGCCACCCCCGATTTTCCGGCGACTGAAACTGCAAAATTGCAGTTTAGTCCCTGTATTTTTAAAGATGGTGAAGTTTAGTCCCTGTAGTTTGCAAAGTTTTCAAAAATAGGATTCTTGTTTATAAAATGTTTAAAAATCATATTTCCTATTTATTTTTATTATAAAAATTCATTTTTAATTTCTGAATATTCTGAAAATTAGTATTTTAATTCCGAAAATTATTTTTAATTCAAAAATAAATATGAATTAATTAGTTAATTAATTTCAGTTAATTTTTAATTAATTAATTGGTCAATTAATTCAAAAATTAATTGATTAATTGATTTAATTAATTATTAATTGATTTTAATCAATTATTTAATTAGATTTAATTATTTAAAAATGATTTAAAAATTCCGAAAAATAGTTTCGAGCTTTAAAATATTATTCTAAATTACATCCAAAGCTCGATAATTATTATAAAATTCTTTCGAAGCCAGAATTGGCCAACCGAACCCTGTTTATTAACCCAAAATTGATCCAACGACCCGTTTTAATTTCGAAAAATGTTTTAAAAATCATTTTAAATACCCGAAAGCCTATTTATGACCCGAGACTTCTTTATAAATGACATATCATTGATTACGTGATATATTATGTGTTATATGTGACTTGTTGATTGACTATTGATCTATATATTCAGTGTTTACTTGATTATTGCGTAACTTTCAATCCGATTAATCGGATTTGGGTAAAACGAAGGGTAGATAGAAGTATGTGTTGAATAGAATCCTATGAGTTGATGATTGATAGATGCTTATGATATGTGAGCAGAAGAGGCAAGACGTAGGAAAGGGAAACAGGTAGTTGAGGAGTAAGATGATTGTGATCGGAAGCAAGTGCAGAATAGTAAGCTAGTACCAGGCAAGTGTTTTGAACTTTCTCGAGATATTGTGGTACTTGATAATCCTGTGATATTGCAATTGCTTTGAAGCACAGAAACCTAAACCCTGATTCCAGTTATTGTTCTTGAGCCAGGAACCATATTCTTTCTAAGCCATTGATTATTGTATACCCAAACATGAACCACAAATCTACGATACTACTCCACAAATACATACAAACTAAATACCAAACGCTGAACTGAATTACTTATATACTCAACCCATGATATCTTATGCTTTGAAAGACCAAATCCTTGAAACCCTAAAACATTGATTCCTTTGTTATCCAATTCTTTCATTACCCGACATCTAAGCTTTGAAATTACCTTGTTGATCTATACAAGTATTGAAATCCTTTCATTGATAAGTACTCACTGTTGTTAATGATTCTGGTTATTGTTTATTATTGTTCATTTTATTATTATGTTAGAATTGGATTGTTTTTATAAAATTGTGGACCAGATTCGTGGTCAGACCATATAATGGTCAAGTTAGGCCAATGTGTGCCTTGGATCCAGTAGTTAGAGCAATGCTGTGTGCTTTGCTCGGGGTTAGTGCGTGACTGATCAGCAGCCTAACCTTGGTTTTTAAAGTAAAAGTATAATATCCAATTCTAAATCATAATCCATTGTTCACTTGATATCATAACCATATTCACTTGATGATCATTATTCTGAGTTTTGTCATTGTGACTTGCTGAGCTAGTTAGCTCATTTGTGCAATGTTGTTTATATTCTTTCCAGTTAAAAAGGAACCAGTTGGTAGCAAGGATCCCCAGAGCTAGGGATTAAGGTTGTTGAAGCTGAGATAGTAGGCTTCTCTTGGAATAATTTAAGTTTGTAAAAGTTTGTAATATGCTTAATACTCAGTTGAGTTTGACTAGTTGGGATTTGATCGGTATGTAATATATTAGATGTGTTTGGCTTGTGTGCATACTTTAACCTGTTGCGATCCGTGGTAGTTGGTAAGTAGGGTCATTGCATATTATTATTTTCTTTATTATTGTTAGAAGAAGGTTATAAATGAGGTGTGTGTATGGACCCCAAACTTCTAACCCGGGTTTGGAGGGCGCCATAGGTTTGGTATCAGAGCTACAGGTTATAATTCACTGACACAAGCCTAGGTTGACGGGAATGGGTAAAGGGTTAGGATTAGAAGTAAGGAATAGAATGATAGAACGTCGAGAGGTTGAGTGTTACGGTATAACCAGTAGTAGTATAATTTGCGTCGTGGTTCGAGATTCTTATATTGCAATATAATTTCAGATAGCAGCGATATACGACTCTTTTATTCCCGTATCAGCTAATCACTCAGAGCCTTCAGTTGGAGCACCAGCATCGGATCCACGTCCTATTATTCCACCAGCATTGGCTATTCTATCTCCACCGGTGTTGCAGCCCGTACCACTGCAGGCTATTCCACCTCCAGGCATGAGGCCACCTGTCAGAGGACCCCCACCTGCTGATTCAGGCTTTACTGGTTATTCAGTTACAGGAGTACCTTTTCAGTTCTCTTCCTATCCTGTCCCATATCATCAGTTTGAGGCTTGCCTTATGGAGCAGCGATTCCTTCAGGGTCAGATTCAGGAGTTACTACATATCATGCGTACCAGAGAGGTTGGGAGTGGTGAGAGGCGACTCAGAGAGAGGCTACAGGTGTTTCGTAGGACAACTGCAGTGAGGATTGCTAAGGCTACACATGAGGACATCACCCCTGATTTCCTAGTAGAGTGGGCCAAGTGGGTTATAGAGGAGCTTGAGGAGATTGGAGGTCCAAATTTTCCATGAGTCAGAGATTCAGAGATGGAGATGCTGAGCCGTGTTGTTATGGTCATGTAGTATGTACAGTAGTGTGTAGTGTGTATCAGTATACTTTTGAGTTGTATTTATAGACTAGCTATGTTGACTAGTGAGTAGGTTGTTGTACCCTTTTGCTTTTACTTTTGAAGCATCTTTACGCTTGTACCACCTAAAACTTTTGATCTATATATATCAGTACCTTTTCTTATCCAGCACTGTCATTTACTTTATCGCACCTATTTTACTTTACCTTATTTATTGCATCAGTTATGCCTTGTGATACCATGTACCCTGTTTTCCATAACTATTTATATTCTGTAAAGAAGCATGCAATTTACTTAGTTACAACTGTTTTGAAAAATAGATATTCCTGTTTTATAAAACTTTTCCTTCATGCAAAGATTTGATTCAAAAGCTAAATAAATTGTTTGATTCTTTACAGAAAATGCCTCCCAGAAGAAATACCCGTACCAACACCCAGAATGAAGAAACCAACAACAACAACAACCAAGATGATACAAACCCGAATGTGAACCCAGGACCCATAGACCCAGCAATAGCCCAGATTCTCCAAATCTTGGCCCAACAAACAGTTCACCTGGCACAACAACAACAAAGACAGACCAATCCCCAGGTAACTTTCAAAACTTTTCAGGCAGTAAACCCACCAGAATTCAAGGGTTCCTTAGAGCCAATTGAAGCAAATGTGTGGTTAAAGGAAATAGAGAAGGCATTTGCCTTGGTAAAAGTGAAAGAGGAGCAGAAGGTTGAGTTTACAAGTTACTATTTGAAGAATGAGGCCACCTACTGGTGGGAGATGGTGAAGACATTGGAAGGTACATATGTTATTACTTGGGAAAGGTTTAAGGAATTGTTTTTAGAAAAGTATTTTCCTCAGTTTGTTCAAGATCAGATGGAGCTGAAGTTTTTAGAGTTAAAGCAAGGAACTATGTCGGTGGCAGATTATGAGAGTAAATTTGAGGAATTGTCAAGGTATGTGCCGTCGTATGTTGATACTGATAGGAAGAAAGCTAAGAGATTCCAGCAAGGCTTGAAGCCATGGATCAGAGGGAAGGTAGCTATCTTTGAATTGGAAACCTATGCATGAGTTGTACAGAAGGCTATGATTGCGGAGACAGAAAGTGAGATGTCACAGAAGGAGAAAGAGAGCAAGAAAAGGAAGGTTGATGGAAGTGAGGGCCAGTCACAACCAGGGAAGTTTCCAAATTTTAAGAAGGGCAAGTTTCAGCCAAGGAGAAATTTTAATTTCAGGAGACAAAATGCAGGAGACGGAGGCCAGGGCAACCGTCCAGCTAATGTGAATCAGCCGAATCAGTTGAGATTAACTTTTCCAGATTGTCAAGTTTGTGGAAAGAAGCATGGGGGAGTTTGTAATAAGTTGAATGTGGTATGTTTTAAATGCAACCAGAAAGGGCACTATTCGAGGGAGTGCCGAAATCAGCCAGCAAGAGAGCCAGCAAATAAGGACCAGCCTATTCGAAATCCAGCAGTGAAGGTTCCAGCCATTGGATTTACGTGCTTCTAATATGGAAAGCCAGGGCATATGGCCAGGGATTGCAAGACATCAGCCCCAGTCAGTAATGCATTGAGGATTATGGGATCTACCCCAACAGTAAATGAGACTCCAAGGGCCAGAGTATTTGACATGTCTGTAAAGGATGCGATCCAGGATACAGATGTCGTGACAGGTACGCTCAATGTGAATTTTTTATGTGCCAAAGTATTAATCGATTCAGGAGCAACTCGATCGTTTGTTTCACAAGATTTTGTTAGTAAGTTAAATTGTCCAGTTAAGTATTTAAATGAAATAATGACTGTGGAATTAGCAAATCAAGAACGTGTAACTGTGAATCAAGTTTGTGGGAATTGTGAGGTTGAGATTTCTGGTAGTAAGTTTTGTGTAGATTTGATACCATTTAAGTTAGGAGAATTTGACGTTATATTAGGGATGGATTGGTTATTTAAGCACAATGCCCAGATAGATTGTCGAAATAAGAAGGTAATGGTGAAGACGCCTGACGAAAGGATAGTAATGTTCAAGGGCCAGAAACAAGTAAAGAAGTTCTTAACCATAATTCAAACTAAGAAGTTATTACGGCAAGGATGCAAGCATTTTATAGCCTACGTGATTGACAAGAGTCAGGAGCCAGCAAAATTTGAAGATATTCCAGTAGTGAATGAATTTCCAGACGTGTTTCCCGACGAATTGCCAGGACTTCCTCCAGATAGAGAGATTGAATTTGCGATCGACTTAGCACCTGGAACAGAACCAGTATCCAAGGCCCCGTATAGAATGGCGCCCGTCGAGATGAAAGAGTTAGTAAAACAATTGCAAGAGCTGTTAGAGAAAGGAGTAATCAGACCCAGTGTGTCCCCGTGGGGTGTACCGGTATTATTTGTCAAGAAGAAAGATGGAAGCATGAGACTGTGTATCGACTACAGGGAGCTCAACAAGCTTACAATCAAGAATAAGTATCCGTTACCTAGAATTGATGATTTGTTTGACCAATTGAAGGGAGTCAAGTATTTCTCCAAAATCGATTTAAGATCGGGATATCATCAACTGAAGATCAAGCCAGAAGATATACCAAAGACAGCTTTCCGAACAAGGTATGGACATTATGAATTTCTAGTAATGTCTTTTGGATTGACCAACGCCCCGACAGCATTTATGGACCTGATGAACAAAATTTTCAAGGAATATTTGGACAAGTTCGTTATTGTATTTATAGACGATATTTTGATCTATTCAAAGACGGAAGAGGATCATACGGAACATTTAAGGACAGCTTTGGAGATTTTAAGGAAAAAGAAGTTGTATGCTAAATTCTCGAAGTGTGAGTTTTGGTTACAGGAGGTTCAGTTCTTAGGGCACATAGTTAGTAATGAAGGGATCAAAGTGGACCCGGCAAAGATCGAGGCAATTACAAATTGGGAGAGACCGAAAACACCCACCGAGGTAAGAAGTTTCTTAGGATTGGCGGGATATTATCGTCGATTTGTTCAAAATTTCTCGAGGATTTCCACACCATTAACAAAGCTTACACGAAAGAATGAGAAGTTTATATGGAACGACAAATGCGAGGAAAGTTTTCAAGAGTTGAAGCGACGATTAATCACGGCACCTGTTTTGTCACTTCCAGATGATCAAGGGAATTTCGTAATTTATAGTGATGCTTCTCACAAAGGATTAGGATGTGTTCTTATGCAGCACGACAAGGTGATTGCGTATGCGTTAAGGCAATTGAAACCACACGAACAAAAGTATCCTACTCATGATTTGGAACTAGCAGCCATAGTGTTTGCTTTGAAGATTTGGAGACATTACTTTTATGGAGAGAAGTGTGAGATTTATACGGATCACAAAAGTTTGAAGTATATATTCACCCAGAAGGAACTTAATATGAGGCAAAGGAGATGGTTAGAATTGATCAAGGATTATGATTGCTCGATTAATTATCATCCCGGTAAAGCGAATGTTGTAGCAGACGCGTTAAGTTGGAAGGAAAGGTTAAATGTGTTATCCGTACCTGAAGAGATATATAAGGAATTTCAGAAATTGGAATTGGAGATTAGAGTTTGCAAGCCTGAGGAAGTAAAAGTGTACAGTATGACTTTCCAACCGGAGTTATTAGAGAAAATAAAGAAATGTCAGGAAGATGTAATGGATCAAGATATAAATCGTTTGGTAGGGGAAGAGTTATGCACGCAGAAAGATGACCAAGGTATTCTGAGGTTTTCATCTAGAATTTGGATTCCACCAGTGACAGAGTTAAAGAATGAAATTTTACAGGAAGCACATAGTTCAAGATATTTCATCCATCCAGGAAGTACAAAAATATATAGAGATTTAAAGAAGAATTATTGGTGTCCAGACATGAAGATGGAAATTGCGGAATGGGTTAGCAAATGTTATACCTGTCAGAGGGTTAAAGCAGAGCATCAGAGACTAAACGGATTGCTACAGCCATTGGAGATTCCAGAATGGAAGTGGGAACACATTGCCATGGATTTTATAGTTGGATTACCAAGGACAAGGGCTAATCATGATGCCATTTGGGTTATAGTGGATAGACTTACCAAGTCAGCTCATTTTCTGCCTATAAATGAAAGGTTTTCGCTCGACAAGTTGGTCCATATGTACCTAAAGGAAATCGTAGTTCGTCACGGAGTTCCTGTGTCTATTGTATCTGATCGAGATCCAAGGTTTAATTCAAGCTTTTGGAAGAGTTTTCAAGAATGTTTGGGAACAAGATTGAATATGAGTACGGCCTATCACCCGCAGACGGACGACCAAAGTGAAAGAACGATCCAGACAATCGAGGACATGTTACGTGTTTGTGCTATTGATTTCAAAGGAAGTTGGGACGAGCATTTAACCTTGGTAGAGTTTGCTTATAACAACAGTTATCACGCCAGCATTGGGATGCCACCCTATAAAGCCCTTTATGGACGCAAATGTAGATCTCCAGTATATTGGGACGAAGTAGGAGAACGCAAAATACTCGGACCTGAATTGGTGCAGCAGACAAAGGAAGTTGTTGAAATTATCCAGAAGAGATTAATAGCCGCACAAGATCGTCAGAGGAAGTATGCAGACCAGTCAAGGAAGGACATGGAATTTGTAGAAGGGAGCTTAGTATTATTGAAAGTATCACCATGGAAAGGACTAACGAGGTTTGGGAAGAAAGGGAAGCTACGCCCAAGATATGTCAGACCTTTTGAGATTTTAAAGCGCGTTGGCAAAGTAGCTTATGAGTTGGTGTTACCACCGCACATGGAGCACATTCACAATGTCTTTCACGTATCAATGATTAAGAAATACAATCCAGACTCCATGCATGTAATAGAATATGAGCCAATAGAGCTTCAGACAGATTTGTCATATGTAGAGAGTCTGATAGAGATTCTAGAGGAGAGAGAGAAAGTATTGAGAAATAAAGTGGTAAAGTTAGTAAGAGTATTATGGAGAAACCCAAAGGTTGAATAGTCCACCTGGGAATTAGAAAGTGATATGAGAGAAAAGTACCCTCATTTGTTTTCTTAGGAGATTCTGTGGACAGAATCCTTTTAAGGGGGGAAGGATGTAATATCTGGGATATACCGTGTAATTATTTTTGCTAATTAAATAATTATTATGTGTGTTCAATATCTATTCTGTGAATTAATTGTTAAGTGTTATTTGTATTTGGATATTCAAAAATATTATTAATTGAGTATTTTAATATTTATATGTCCAAAATAAAATATAGATAATTGTCATATCTTCCTAATTATTTTTATGTTGATTTATGAATTTATAAGAATCATATGAAATTTATAAAATCTTTTTCCGAGTATTTAAAATCTATTTTATCAAAACGGGAACCAACCGACGTCAACCGTTGTTACGTTTTTGGAACCTGAAACTCTTCCGAGAACTCCTTCCTAACCTAATTGTAATATTCCGAGCATTTTCCATATTTCGACTTTTTCGATCCGGCGTACCGTTTATCCTGCGCGGGTCCCGACGCAACATTTTCGATACAATATTCGTTTCGGTAAATCAATAAAACCCGTATTTTCGATAAACGGGAGCTTTTTATTAAAATATCACAATTATCACTTCGTAATACGTGTAACCAGGCGCTGAGACCAAGACCGCAGTATAAATTGTACTGATTTGGATAATTATCCCGAAAACCGATACCGTTTGGATCAATTTTTATAAATAAACGTACCGTTTTATATCCGGAATGATCCAACGGGATACTAATATTCCGTAAATATAAATAGCCTTTTTCCGTATTTTATTTCGTATCAAAATCATTTGCAGATAGTTAATTCTATAATTTTCAGAGAAAAACCCTAATTATATAAACTGTTCTAAAAATCAAACAACAAAACGAAGGTGTTACCGATCTCTGTTTTCAAAGCTTGAGTAACCAAAACGAAGGATTTGAAGTGTTCTATCAGATTCCGAGCTTTGTTTCACTGCAGAATCAAAGGTCTATTTTCTGGATATTTATTTATTTTCGAAATAAATTTATTAAAAATATGAATTTTTGTTCGGATGATTGTTTGTATGATTTGATGATTGCATGTTGTAGAGCTTGTTTTCCTGATGATTTTGATATATTATACGTCTGATTTGGAGTTCAATAACATGTTCAAATTTGAGTTTGATTTTCGAATTTTAAAATTAGGGTTTATAACCCGTATGAATGTTCTTAATTGAATTTAGGGGTTTCTTATTCTGAAATAGATTGATGTTGTGGCATAGTATATTGTATTCTCTGTGAAATTTGCAATCTAGTCGTACAAGTTTCATGAATCAACGAGGTCTGTAGAGAAGGGAGTTGTGTTTTGAAGTATACGTCGAACCCGCGGAAACCAGCGAGTTTCTTGATCAAATTCCGGCCAAGTCTGGGGTTATTGATGAATTTTGATTGCAGATATAGGTTCCTGGTATTGTGTAGTTTAATTCTGGAGGTGATGGTGGTGGGAGGATGCCGGAGGTGAGTTCTCCGGCCACCCCCGATTTTCCGGCGACTGAAACTGCAAAATTACAGTTTAGTCCCTGTATTTTTGAAGATGGTGAAGTTTAGTCCCTGTAGTTTACAAAGTTTTCAAAAATAGGATTCATGTTTATAAAATGTTTAAAAATCATATTTCCTATTTATTTTTATTATAAAAATTCATTTTTAATTTCTGAAAATTCTGAAAATTAGTATTTTAATTCCGAAAATTATTTTTAATTCAAAAATAAATCTGAATTAATTAGTTAATTAATTTCAGTTAATTTTTAATTAATTAATTGGTCAATTAATTCGAAAATTAATTGATTAATTGATTTAATTAATTATTAATTAATTTTAATCAATTATTTAATTAGATTTAATTATTTAAAAATGATTTAAAAAATTCCAAAAAATAGTTTCGAGCTTTAAAATATTATTCTAAATTATTGCTAAAGCTCGATAATTATTATAAAATTGTTTCGAAGCCAGAATTGGCCAACCGAACCCTGTTTATTAACCCAAAATTGATCCAACGACCCGTTTTAATTCTGAAAAATGTTTTAAAAATCATTTTAAATACCCGAAAGCCTATTTATGACCCGAGACTTCTTTATAAATGACATATCATTGATTACGTGATGTATTATGTGTTATATATGACTTGTTGATTGACTATTGATCTATATATTCAGTGTTTACTTGATTATTGCGTAACTTTCAATCCGATTAATCGGATTTGGGTAAAATGAAGGGTAGATAGAAGTATGTGTTGAATAGAATCCTATGAGTTGATGATTGATAGATGCTTATGATATGTGAGCAGAAGAGGCAAGATGTAGGAAAGGGAAACAGGTAGTTATGGAGTAAGACGATTGTGTTTGGAAGCGAGTGCAGAATAGTAAGCTAGTACCAGGCAAGTGTTCTGAACTTTCTCGAGATATTGTAGTACTTGATAATCCTGTGATATTGCAAGTGCTTTGAAGCACAAAAACCTAAACCCTGATTCCAGTTATTGTTCTTGAGCCAGGAACCATATTCTTTCTAAGCCATTGATTATTGTATACCCAAACACGAACCACAAATCTACGATACTACTCCACAAATATATACAAACTAAATACCAAACGCTGAACTGAATTACTTATATACTCAACCCATGATATCTTATGCTTTGAAAGACCAAATCCTTGAAACCCTGAAACATTGATTCCTTTGTTATCCAATTCTTTCATTACCCAGCATCCAAGCTTTGAAATTACCTTGTTGATCCATACAAGTATTGAAATCCTTTCATTGTTAAGTACTCACTGTTGTTAATGATTCTGGTTATTGTTTATTATTGTTCATTTTGTTATTATGTTAGAATTGGATTGTTTTTATAAAATTATGGACCAGATTCGTGGTCAGACCATATAATGGTCAAGTTAGGCCAATGTGTGCCTTGGATCCAGTAGTTAGAGCAATGCTGTGTGCTTTGCTCGTGGTTAGTGCGTGACTGATCAGCAGCCTAACCTTGGTTTTTAAAGTAAAAGTATAATATCCAATTCTAAATCATAATCCATTGTTCACTTGATATCATAACCATATTCACTTGATGATCATTATTCTCAGTTTTGTCATTATGACTTGCTGAGTTAGTTAGCTCATTTGTGCAATGTTGTTTATATTCTTTCCAGTTAAAAAGGAACCAGTTGGTAGCAAGGATCCCCAGTCCAGCGCGAGAGCTAGGGATTAAGGTTGTTGAAGCTGAGCTAGTAGAATTCTCTTGGAATAATTTAAGTTTGTAAAAGTTTGTAATATGCTTAATACTCAGTTGAGTTTGACTAGTTGGGATTTGATCGGTATGTAATATATTAGATGTGTTTGGCTTGTGTGCATACTTTAACCTATTGCGATCCGTGGTAGTTGGTAAGTAGGGTCATTGCATATTATTATTTTCTTTATTATTGTTAGAAGCAGGTTATAAATGAGGTGTGTGTGTGGACCCCAAACTTTTGACCCGGGTTTGGAGGGCGCCACAATTAGTGCATAATTTCCAACTTCTTCATCTTCATCATTATCAGAATCATCATAACTCTTTCCCTCGGCAATTTAAGCTTTGCTTTGCTGCTTCTTCGGAAGAGCTTCATACTTTGCTTCCAGTTCAAGATAAGCTTTATCTTTCTTTGCTTTCCTGGGTTTCCTGCATTTTGTAGCAAAATAGCCTAGCTCATCATAGTTTAAGCACCTTATCTTTGATCTGTCAACCGATCCGGTTTTGTAACCATTTTTCCTATCAGATATGTACTTCCCTTTTTTTCCAGCTGCTATCTTTGTTGAATGATTGTCCTTTACCCTTGAAGAATCTTGGCTTCTTTACTCTAATGTTAGAAAACTTTCTTGCCAGATAGGCCATTGACTGATCAAGCTCATCAAGTTCATCCAGGGTGTAGAACTCATCTTCTTCCAATTCAAGTATGACTTGTTCCTGTGATCATTGTTTCTTTGCTCACTTGCTGAGGCAACTGGAGTCTGGGATCTTGGCTCATCATTAGAGGTCTGACTTTCATTGACAATTAGAGCACTTGAACCATCTACAACATGCCCTTGACCAGCTCTTAATGATTTCCTTTGAATCATGTCTAATTCATATATTTTTAAGATTCCATATAGAACTTCCAGAGTTATTCTGCTCAAGTCTCTCCCTTATCTGATTATTGAAACTTTCTCTTCCAAATGATCAGGGAGTGTAAGCAAAAACTTCAAGTTCACTTCTTCAGCTTCATAGTATTTGTCATGCAGCTGCAAGTCATTTATCAGCTTGTTAAACCTTTCTAACACATCGGTGATACTTTCTTTTGGCTTAGTTATAAAATCCTCATACTGTGAAATCAGTATCCTTCTTTAATTAGATCTAACTTCCTCAGTTCCTTCACACAGTATTTGTAACAATCCCCAAATCCGGGGTCAAGATTTGGTGTTACTAAACAATCCTTACATAGAATAAAGAAAGAAATAAATAATTAAATAACCCCTTGAATCCGGATCGTTTACAGGTTATAGTATGAAACAAGAATCTAATCTTCTACAACTTACAACAACTAATATACAATTGTAAATACCTCTGAACTAATGCTCAAATCATATTCTTCTAACTTCTTCAACCTCTCGCAGCGGAGATTTCTCGATCTTCTGCTGTCTATCTAAGCTATTCATTTGTATCCTTATCTGTTTCTGGCAGAAATAAGAATTACAAAGCAAGAGTGAGCCAAAAATGCCCAGCAAGTATATAATTTGAGTCTTAAACATTAATTTCTCTGAAATATTTTGAAGAGCGAAACACGAAATCATTTAAAGGATATACTTTATCAGCTTAAAATCAATTTGATTTGTATTGCTATAAATCACAAAGGACATAATGACATTTTTGTCAGAGCTTTTAGAGATCGCGTGTTTTCAAAATAGCTTCTGGTATCATCTCATAATTGAGCAATGGATGCACTAACTATTCATAAAGCGACGTTCAAGAAATTCCTAACTATTCAGTATCCATCATTATCGACTAAGTTTCCATAGACTTAGCCTGCTAAACCAGCCTGATAAGGACGGGTTGAATAATTAAGAAGATCTCAATTCATTCGAGATCCTAACTATCACTGACCAACTAATGCTGCAGCAACAATCTGAACCTCGAATATATTTAGAAACATTGTAATTTCCCGAAACTGAGGGCTAAGAAAGAATAACTTTAACCCATAATCCCCTTTTATTTCAAGAGGGAATGCCATTAATGGCGAACAACAATAAATTGGACTGAACACTAGAAACCAACATATGCACTATAACCTGCTGATCAGTCAGAATATAGTGCGGATCTATACCCAACTGCATAGACCCAACCAACATTAGGAGTACTCAGGCAACTATGGCCTAAAGGGTCCGGTCCATCTCCGGCCCATAGGATCCAGCTCATCACTGGTCCTCATAATAATCGTCCAGCCCGTAGAGTATTTTGATATCAAATCATTCTGATTTCAACACATCCCAAATTAGGGTTCGCAAATAACCCGAACGAATGGGTATTTGCTCAAAAGAGCAATTTAATTATAGGAACAAGAATTAAAAGAACTGGCATAATAAGAGTAATTGCAGCGAAATATAAAACAGTTAACTATTCTGAACTTAGAATATGAGCGAATAAATATTTGCAGTATTTAAGGAGAAAGGTTAGGAATACTTGCAGTATTTAAAAGAAAGTTCGGGAATACTTGCATAAACAGAATTATTTAATTTAGCGATATGTTTATCGATTCTAAACTGAGAATAGGGAAAGCAATACTTGCATGATAAAATTTAAAATAAATATCACTTGAACAATAAGTGATGATAGAGATACTTGCCTCAATAAGCTTTAACCGTTATTACTGGTTGACTTTGGTTCGACTTTGATCGTTCGGCTTTATCGTCAAACTACTATCCTATTCTGGATACGATCTCAACATTCAGACCCTTTTGTTGGAACTTCATTGATCTTGACGTCTAATCACTAGATCGTTCCTAGTCCGAGGTCAAATCTCGGGTCTTCCGTCTAAAACCTACATGGTTGAAATACCCTAATTCAGATAACCGCTTAAGCTTAACATCAAATCGTTACTTTATTCTACCCATACGATTTCATAACCGAATTCATATTTATATGTATTATCGAAATACACATAGCAATTATGGTTCACATTTTCGAAAATCGGTTCGGTATTTAATTTCGGAAAATACGTATATTTGTCATTTTGAAATATAGGGTAATCGATTATTCACAAAATATCTTGTCACGTCACGCAAATTGGTTTCATAAAGTTCAATTATATCCTTGTTCGACGTTAGCGACAATTACAGGTTACGTTCCCGTATTTTCGGAATTTATTTTCCCGAAAATCGGGCAGCGTTTCCTTTATTTATCGGCCTACCCGTCGAAATCAAATCGACGTCAAATCAAAACAACAGCCACAACATAATTCAATTATTAACTATTTTTATTCGTATTTTTATTCATATTTTTCATTTCGCAATTTATTTTATCAACTATTTTTATTTGATTATAATTTAGGACTCAGATAAAAATCATCATCGCCTACCGTCGGCTCGCCGAGGCTCATCGCCGACGGCGGTAAAATTTTGCGGGTACCAGATAAATTCTCGGGTTTCCAACGCAAAACTTCACCGATTAATTTTAATAATTTCCCGCACAAATGAATTTATTTCACGAAATTTTCTCAAATAATTTATTCGACCCATTTAGTTTCCTGCAGAAAAATAAATTAAAATTAAAGATTATAACAATCCAATAGCAAGGCCCAACTCAACAGGCCCAACTACAACAGAACCAACCCAACAAGGAGCCCAACAGAAACCACATAGGAACAGCAGCCAACAACCACGGCCACGCGCCGCTGCACACCGACACACGCACACCACGCACACACTTCACGCACACAGGTAAAACACACACACGCACGCATATAACACACACAATTACACATATATACACGATTGTATATATATATACACATACAATTAAACCACCAAGCCAACCGAAGTCCAGCGGCAGCTTACCGGAATAAACGAAGCAGAGGCGGCCGGGAACAAGCCGGTGAATCGCCGGAAAAAGAAGAGAATGGTGGTGAAAGAAGAAGGGACCAGAAGATTAAAGAAATAAAGAGAGAGATATCGAGAGGAAGATCGAGATAGAGAGAAGAGATCGAGAGAGACAAGAGAGGAAAGAGAGAGTCACGACTGAAATGGGGGTAGGAAAACAGGGGTTAGGGATTGAGGATAATATCAATCGCGTTTATCTGATTATCTGTCCCGAGAAAATCCGAATTTGCATCGAATTTATAAATTCATCGAATAATTACGGGTAATAATATAAACCCGACAATTCACAAGAATCACCTTAAAATTTTCGAAATAATTTAAAACTAATAATATACAATTCTCGAAATTTTTAAATCATTTTTAGAATGCGCTTCAAACCCTTATTTCGCAATTTAACGAACAAATGTGCGGGTAAATAAAGTCCAGAAAATTTCCGAAACAATTCTAAAATTCTCGAAATATTTAAAAGTTAATAAAATAAAATAATTAAATATTGATTTTACAATTAAATGGAGTTAGGAAATCATTTTAAAATTAAATAAAATTCATACAACTCGATAATTAATTATGACATTAATCTTCGCGTCCAACAAATCACAAACAATTAATACTACACATCACATAGCTGACCGAATCATCACACATTGGATTTATTTAATAATTTGATAATTACATTTACCTTTTGGATCTGAAAATAGGTTACTAAATCGCTAAGTAACTGAAAAGACGATACGATTTTAATATCAAAATTGGACAATTATCAAAACAGAGCTTCCTATAAAATACTTTATACGAAATTAAAGTGATAATGTCTCGCCTTTTGAGAATATAAATTCTTATCGATATATGAAATGATTTGCGTATCGAAAATTTCATACCGGTACTCCTACAGGTCAAATCGTAACCCGGATCGAAAAAGTCAAAACACGGAAAATGTCCGGAATTACCAGATTAGGTTAGGAAGGAGTTTTCGGAAGAGTTTCGGGTTATAAAAACGTAAAAACGGTTGAAGTCGGCTGATTCCCGGCTTTATAAAATAATTTTGTAATTATTCAGAAAATAATTAATAATTTCATAAATTATTATAAAATCATCTAACATTCCAAAAATTACCAGAAAAATACCTTAATTATCTATATTTTATTTTGGACATATTAAAATTAACATACTCACATTTTATTACATACAAACATCCAAATATTATTATCAAACACCAGATAATTCACCAAAAATTCATATAATATTCACATAATAAATAATTATACGATATTTCCCAGATATTACATCCTTCCCCCCTTAAAAGGATTCTGTCCTCAGAATCACGCTAAGGAATAATACTATTATTTTTCAAGTATATAACTTTCATTTCCTCAGGTTAATCTCTCAACCTCATAATTTTTTTTTTTCATAACTTTAACATATAATACCAATCTTTCCTTTATAGCCTCTTGCTAACATCATATTTTATTTATTGCTTGCATAACTCAATTTAACTCTCCATCTCCTATATATACTGGAGCTAACCTACTCCTTCCGAATATCTACAGATCAATGCCTTATGAATGCGCTGTATGGGTAACGGTGAAGCCAACTCACTTCTACTTATCATGTCTATTTACTACTTAGGAGGAACAACATAACACATCTTAATTCTCTTTTTCTTTCTAATTCTAGTAACTCGTGCCTGCATGCATTTCCAATTGTTACTCGGTGTTGAATCTCGTCCTCATATGTTTCTTCGTTCAATTAATCTAATTTGTAATCACTTCCTATCGCACTGGAGGTAACCGTTCCTGTAATCTTCTTCTTCATTTGTAAATGATGCACGGGAACCAGGGCGCATTGGCTTTCTGACGTTACTATGATATTCCCCAAGTACCTTTCCTATAATTCCTCGGTCTCATTATTTTAATCACAATTTAGCGGTCTTTCACTGACATTAAATCTGTCAATTACTCACATAACCTGAATCATCCTTCATTTTTATACGTAGGGAACTAAATTACCTTCCTCAGCCATATATATTTAAAGATCTTATGAACTCGTTATGCCTATAACAAAAGGGTCAGCTCATTCATAACCGTTCTATCTATCTCATTGCCTTGATGGACTAACTTGAGTTATACCAATCTGATTTTCTTTCTAATTTTAACAATTTGCGATTATGCACCTTCTATTTTCCTAACTGTTCAACTTTACTTCTCGCGTCTCCTTCTGTTTAGTTAATCTGGCCTATAATTGTTTTTAATCGTATTCGAGAACCTTTAGTTGGTTTCTTGTACTTTCACTCCGTATCCGCCTGATATACTAAACTTATGGCGTTTAATGCTTCGAAATGTTTTGAATATATTAAAACTAACAATTAAAAAGGCAATCTCGACCATCGCATTTAACTCACCATTTGGTAGTATTTTTCAATTCCTTTTAAATATTAACAAGTAGATTCATCAAGTGAAATCTTTTACTCTTTAAATAGAATATTACTTTGGAATAGAATGAACCATAACTTTATTCAAAGCCGAACTCCTGGTACTAATACTAATTTTATTGTCATATTAAATTAGATATAAATATGAACTTTGATGCTAACAACGTTCCATACTGAAGTCAACACCAATCATCTATATTAATACCACCTTTGATATTTAACAACAAAATAAGTATCAGTATATTCCAGAAGTCGGATCAAACCTGCTCTCAATTTCTAACTTTTCCTATCCCTTTATTCATTCCCCTGCTTATATGCATTCTTGGGAACGAACTCCTATTTTCAACTATCGACGTTCCATCTCATTCTCCTAATAATTCTGGCACAACCGACGTTCCCAACTTGCATATTTTCTGGATTATTTTATAAAATTTCTTTATCATCCTTTTGATTTCACTTCTTGTCTTGATTAGTACTTCGTTCTCATTATTCATTATCTTGTTCATACATAACGAATTTCTTTTTCTTAGTAATATTACTTTGTTTATTATTGGATAGGTCATTTCTGGAGTTCACACTGGAATGAAGGCTTTTATTTGTACTATTTAAATTTTTACTAACAGAGTTATCGAATTTCTTTGGTAGCTATTTCCTTAGCCTTGCTTAAATTATCGCAGTTCGCGTATTTGACTTTCCCTCAATTGATCAGCATTTCTTCTTCCCAAATTCCCATGAATACTTTGTTAGTGTACCTTAGATACTTAGATTTACGAGCTTTCGAAAAATTTTATTCAATCGCCATTCGATATGGTTATACTTTCCGGTCCTTCCGGGAATGCTATAATAGAACCTCTTTGCTTTATCTTGAACCTTCAGTTTTAAATACTCTGCTTACTGACATATACCAATTACTTTCTGTTCCTCTTGTTTATCGAAAAGAGCATATTTATTTAGATAAAGTTTCACACATGTCCGTGGTAACATCACGCTAATTCTATTAACTTTGATTCCTGTTAACACCATCGATTCCTTTAACTTACCAATCATTTGGAGTACAACTGGAAGCGAGGATACACTCCTTTATCCTTACATGTAGGGTAATTTCTGAAAATCTGGGCAGCACCTCCCCTATACCATTGACTACCAGTCGAACTCAAGCCGACACCATCAACCTACCAAATTATCTACAATCACATCCATCCATTTCTATTAACCAAATTCATCCATCGACCATAGCTCGAACTATATCCTTTTGCTTAGTATAGGTATGATTAACTGGAATAACATATATCTTTTGAAATGAAACCTAAGGTCTTTAAATCAACAAGGATTAATATAACCACTTTCTTCCTAGTTCTTTCAGAATGTTACCATAATTTTACCAGTAAGCTTTAAAATTTATCTCGTGTCTCAAAATTTTATTTCGCGAGTATTTTAACTTATTTATTGTCATTACTAATTGTGTATAGAAAAATTATACCGCATCATTTAATTGGTCATACCAATCATTTATTGTTGACGATACACACTTAATTTTTATTAACTATTCCGTTTATCTTTCAATAACCACGCACGGTTTTTATTACTATCGTCGCAATTTGGTAGAACCTTAATCGTTATATCGTTATTTCTTAAAAGGTTTCATCATCGAATCACCATTGCTTCATCTCTACTTATGGTTCTGCATCAAACTTTCATCACTGATGAGATCCTCGTAACATGAACCACTGCCTGACTTGATGTCTTTGCCACGTCCATATTTGCCAGTGTATCTATTTTCCTTGCTCGCAGATGTCCATTATTTATTGAATTGCAGTCGTATCTATGTTAGTTGTACAATTCTACGTATTATACTATTTCATTTCTTTTGAAATCGTCAGAGAACAGACTCTACACAAAAGGAGAGTTTGTGAATATGATTTTGATTGAAAATTGAATAAGAAATAACAATGCCACAGATAATTGGGAGAACTGGTAAATCAGAAAATTGAAAGAAGAAAAAAAAATGAGTGAAGAATGAGACAACCATATTCGTACTCAAGATGGCCAGTCTTTCATACTATATGGCATGCAACACATGATTAGGTGGCGTTCCACCCGACTCTTCATCATTTCGACAAAGCGTCACATCACAACACTGCTTGTCTCCATCAGAAATTAGTGATTTTAGGAGAGAAACAATTCAGAAGGAATACAACACATATGATTTATCCACATAAGAAACTTTATACGTATCCAAGAATCAAGAAGAATATATGCTATCAAGTTAAGAAGAGGAATTTCGATGTTGATCACCTTCCACGCTTCACCTACGTATGCCTTCAGAAACCAATCGGATGAGAGATTCATAATTTAGGTCACATTATATTTTCGAAACGTCGCCTGAAAATGCCTCCATATTAAATGCTTTAATGATTTGATCGTAATCGCGTTCCTACGAAATTTATAATTTATTACTTCTGATTTCCTTCAGTCATCCGTTGTCCGCTCAAATTACGCATCTTTTAACAATTTCATGAATTGAAGAAATAATGTTTTAACAAGTTAATTTAATCATTAGTATTAAACAAAATTTATGTTCATTTTTCACGAAAAGTTTAAACTTTCTTCTCACTAGTGGGTCTATTTGGTCTTCCAGATTAATAACACTAAGTCTACTTCCTTTCTTCTTTTTAGGTCATTTTCTGTTTATAATAACAAGAACATAAATAGTAATTCGACAACCAAATTGTAAAACTCATTTAATACCAAAATTCTTCTGAAAGCATAAGAAAATCTTTTCTGTAATCTCATTTTAAAGTTTTGGAAATCAAATATTTGGTCGTTATCACTATATAAGTTACCTGCTATTTTCCTGATTTACCAATGAAATGTCAAACTAAAATAATGCCCATATAAGGGTCTCTCCACTTTGGTACCTCTTCCACTTTTCCTTGGATTCTGCTCGCCCTTATTAGTCGCAGAAACTTCATTCGTCGTCGTAAATCATTGAATTCGCAATTCTATCGCAACGCTGACGTTTAATATTATCTTTGACATTCCTATCGTCTTCCTTGACGTTATGCTCACAACCACACATGTGATTCGATGTTCTTTCTGTAGATAAGGGCGCATCTTCTTGCTAGTCGTACCTATACCTAGTAAGGTAAATATTGTTCCATGCGCAGCTTCCGATAAGTGATAAGAATCTTCTCGCAACGGTGGTGCCTTCGAAACGTGCAATGTTGGTTCTTCATCAGCTTCCATCAACTGTTTACCTTCGGTGTGGAGCTCGTCTTACTACCTAATTCTAAGTTAAATCGTACTAAAACTCACGAAGTTCTCACAAGACTCAATCGCATTTTCCTTAAAACCACATGAAAGTAGGGTAACCTACCCAGTCTCCGTAGATCTGTCGATTTCTCATTACTATAGAATCTGAGAACTCAATATACCTATAATGTTGTGATATTCGCCTCACACTTTCTCAGCAATCCTATCTTACCATCTCCTTATTGGATCTGCTAACCCTAATTCGTACTCAACTCAATTTATCCTGAATATGCCTAGGATCTTTCCTATCTTGTACGGCCTATCATTCCTATCTTACTCTCATCTATTCTTATTTCAGTGACCAATAACCTGTAGCTCTGATGCCAACTGTAACAATCCCCAAATCCGGGGTCAAGATTTGGTGTTACTAAACAATCCTTACATAGAATAAAGAAAGAAATAAATAATTAAATAACCCCTTGAATCCGGATCGTTTACAGGTTATAGTATGAAACAAGAATCTAATCTTCTACAACTTACAACAACTAATATACAATTGTAAATACCTCTGAACTAATGCTCAAATCATATTCTTCTAACTTCTTCAACCTCTCGCAGCGGAGATTTCTCGATCTTCTGCTGTCTATCTAAGCTATTCATTTGTATCCTTATCTGTTTCTGGCAGAAATAAGAATTACAAAGCAAGAGTGAGCCAAAAATGCCCAGCAAGTATATAATTTGAGTCTTAAACATTAATTTCTCTGAAATATTTTGAAGAGCGAAACACGAAATCATTTAAAGGATATACTTTATCAGCTTAAAATCAATTTGATTTGTATTGCTATAAATCACAAAGGACATAATGACATTTTTGTCAGAGCTTTTAGAGATCGCGTGTTTTCAAAATAGCTTCTGGTATCATCTCATAATTGAGCAATGGATGCACTAACTATTCATAAAGCGACGTTCAAGAAATTCCTAACTATTCAGTATCCATCATTATCGACTAAGTTTCCATAGACTTAGCCTGCTAAACCAGCCTGATAAGGACGGGTTGAATAATTAAGAAGATCTCAATTCATTCGAGATCCTAACTATCACTGACCAACTAATGCTGCAGCAACAATCTGAACCTCGAATATATTTAGAAACATTGTAATTTCCCGAAACTGAGGGCTAAGAAAGAATAACTTTAACCCATAATCCCCTTTTATTTCAAGAGGGAATGCCATTAATGGCGAACAACAATAAATTGGACTGAACACTAGAAACCAACATATGCACTATAACCTGCTGATCAGTCAGAATATAGTGCGGATCTATACCCAACTGCATAGACCCAACCAACATTAGGAGTACTCAGGCAACTATGGCCTAAAGGGTCCGGTCCATCTCCGGCCCATAGGATCCAGCTCATCACTGGTCCTCATAATAATCGTCCAGCCCGTAGAGTATTTTGATATCAAATCATTCTGATTTCAACACATCCCAAATTAGGGTTCGCAAATAACCCGAACGAATGGGTATTTGCTCAAAAGAGCAATTTAATTATAGGAACAAGAATTAAAAGAACTGGCATAATAAGAGTAATTGCAGCGAAATATAAAACAGTTAACTATTCTGAACTTAGAATATGAGCGAATAAATATTTGCAGTATTTAAGGAGAAAGGTTAGGAATACTTGCAGTATTTAAAAGAAAGTTCGGGAATACTTGCATAAACAGAATTATTTAATTTAGCGATATGTTTATCGATTCTAAACTGAGAATAGGGAAAGCAATACTTGCATGATAAAATTTAAAATAAATATCACTTGAACAATAAGTGATGATAGAGATACTTGCCTCAATAAGCTTTAACCGTTATTACTGGTTGACTTTGGTTCGACTTTGATCGTTCGGCTTTATCGTCAAACTACTATCCTATTCTGGATACGATCTCAACATTCAGACCCTTTTGTTGGAACTTCATTGATCTTGACGTCTAATCACTAGATCGTTCCTAGTCCGAGGTCAAATCTCGGGTCTTCCGTCTAAAACCTACATGGTTGAAATACCCTAATTCAGATAACCGCTTAAGCTTAACATCAAATCGTTACTTTATTCTACCCATACGATTTCATAACCGAATTCATATTTATATGTATTATCGAAATACACATAGCAATTATGGTTCACATTTTCGAAAATCGGTTCGGTATTTAATTTCGGAAAATACGTATATTTGTCATTTTGAAATATAGGGTAATCGATTATTCACAAAATATCTTGTCACGTCACGCAAATTGGTTTCATAAAGTTCAATTATATCCTTGTTCGACGTTAGCGACAATTACAGGTTACGTTCCCGTATTTTCGGAATTTATTTTCCCGAAAATCGGGCAGCGTTTCCTTTATTTATCGGCCTACCCGTCGAAATCAAATCGACGTCAAATCAAAACAACAGCCACAACATAATTCAATTATTAACTATTTTTATTCGTATTTTTATTCATATTTTTCATTTCGCAATTTATTTTATCAACTATTTTTATTTGATTATAATTTAGGACTCAGATAAAAATCATCATCGCCTACCGTCGGCTCGCCGAGGCTCATCGCCGACGGCGGTAAAATTTTGCGGGTACCAGATAAATTCTCGGGTTTCCAACGCAAAACTTCACCGATTAATTTTAATAATTTCCCGCACAAATGAATTTATTTCACGAAATTTTCTCAAATAATTTATTCGACCCATTTAGTTTCCTGCAGAAAAATAAATTAAAATTAAAGATTATAACAATCCAATAGCAAGGCCCAACTCAACAGGCCCAACTACAACAGAACCAACCCAACAAGGAGCCCAACAGAAACCACATAGGAACAGCAGCCAACAACCACGGCCACGCGCCGCTGCACACCGACACACGCACACCACGCACACACTTCACGCACACAGGTAAAACACACACACGCACGCATATAACACACACAATTACACATATATACACGATTGTATATATATATACACATACAATTAAACCACCAAGCCAACCGAAGTCCAGCGGCAGCTTACCGGAATAAACGAAGCAGAGGCGGCCGGGAACAAGCCGGTGAATCGCCGGAAAAAGAAGAGAATGGTGGTGAAAGAAGAAGGGACCAGAAGATTAAAGAAATAAAGAGAGAGATATCGAGAGGAAGATCGAGATAGAGAGAAGAGATCGAGAGAGACAAGAGAGGAAAGAGAGAGTCACGACTGAAATGGGGGTAGGAAAACAGGGGTTAGGGATTGAGGATAATATCAATCGCGTTTATCTGATTATCTGTCCCGAGAAAATCCGAATTTGCATCGAATTTATAAATTCATCGAATAATTACGGGTAATAATATAAACCCGACAATTCACAAGAATCACCTTAAAATTTTCGAAATAATTTAAAACTAATAATATACAATTCTCGAAATTTTTAAATCATTTTTAGAATGCGCTTCAAACCCTTATTTCGCAATTTAACGAACAAATGTGCGGGTAAATAAAGTCCAGAAAATTTCCGAAACAATTCTAAAATTCTCGAAATATTTAAAAGTTAATAAAATAAAATAATTAAATATTGATTTTACAATTAAATGGAGTTAGGAAATCATTTTAAAATTAAATAAAATTCATACAACTCGATAATTAATTATGACATTAATCTTCGCGTCCAACAAATCACAAACAATTAATACTACACATCACATAGCTGACCGAATCATCACACATTGGATTTATTTAATAATTTGATAATTACATTTACCTTTTGGATCTGAAAATAGGTTACTAAATCGCTAAGTAACTGAAAAGACGATACGATTTTAATATCAAAATTGGACAATTATCAAAACAGAGCTTCCTATAAAATACTTTATACGAAATTAAAGTGATAATGTCTCGCCTTTTGAGAATATAAATTCTTATCGATATATGAAATGATTTGCGTATCGAAAATTTCATACCGGTACTCCTACAGGTCAAATCGTAACCCGGATCGAAAAAGTCAAAACACGGAAAATGTCCGGAATTACCAGATTAGGTTAGGAAGGAGTTTTCGGAAGAGTTTCGGGTTATAAAAACGTAAAAACGGTTGAAGTCGGCTGATTCCCGGCTTTATAAAATAATTTTGTAATTATTCAGAAAATAATTAATAATTTCATAAATTATTATAAAATCATCTAACATTCCAAAAATTACCAGAAAAATACCTTAATTATCTATATTTTATTTTGGACATATTAAAATTAACATACTCACATTTTATTACATACAAACATCCAAATATTATTATCAAACACCAGATAATTCACCAAAAATTCATATAATATTCACATAATAAATAATTATACGATATTTCCCAGATATTACAGTATTTCAATCTTTTCCCAGATCTGCTTAGCAGTGTCACAGTTGACATTGTTATTGTATATTACATTGTAAAGTGACTATATTAGGATCAACTGCAAGCCACTGTCCAGGGAGACTTTTTCTTTTTCAGGCTCAGTGTGCTCTAAAGGATCTTTAGGAGCATAATGAGCTGGGATGACCATGTCTACATCTGTAGATTCCTCAACTCTAACCATAGGAGTGAAGGGCCCATTTTTGAGAATCTGAATGTATAGTGGATTGGCCATCCTGATAAACAACAACATTTTCTTCTTCCAAAGAGTGTAGTTATTTTTATCAAAGGTAGTGATTTTAATGCTACTTATTTTCTGTGTAATCATTCTTCCAAGATCTTGAATCTGTTTGTTTTCAGATTTTGCTCTGATACCACTTGTTAGATAATGAATCACACACAGGGGGGTGAATGTGTTTTTGTGTTTTTATGCTTTTCTTGAATATTTGAGGTGGTGAACAAAGTAAATTAAATCTTGTAGTGAAATGTGTTAATACTGAAATTAAACAAGTAAGAACAGTGGACACAGATCTTTCAAAACTCACTTAATTTTATATTAAAATTAAGAATGTTTTGCTAAAAAATTTCTAGGCTCTTTGTTGATAAAGAGCTTAGCTTCTTTCTTGAGAGAATACAAGATTTTTCTTATTTAAATTGTTACCTCTAAAAAAGGACCATTGTTAACTTTATATGATAGTTAACTACTGGTTTACATAGTGTGTAATAAGAGATGCTATTCATTTTAGTAAACTGTCACTAATCATTCCATTTTAGTAAAAGCATATCTTCCATTTCTGGCTTTACATATCTATGCATACTGTGTTAACTTTGATCTTCCTTTGTCATTTAATCTTCACCCTTGATCTTGCACGCCTCAAGCTGCCTTTTGTAGACTTATCAATCCAACTTAGTGGATTGTTTGTTGATTATTAATATTGGATAATGAACTGGTCTGCATTTTGTACTTTGAGTTTTACCTCGAGATCTCCAGTTTGATATATAGATAACTTGACATCTCGATAGGTATATTGGCTTATCGAGATCTCTCATTACTCTATAGTTTCTTTGACTTGTAGAGGTCTTTAAGTTCTCTATAAGAGAATTTAGCTTGTCGAGATCTCTTCACTTCATGTCTTCACTTTGGCTTATAGATATCTCTGAGTTCTCTAGTGACTAATTGACTCGATAACTCAGTGTTCTCTAGTAATATTTGACTTGTCGATATCTCAAAGTTCTTTAGTGATATTTGACTTGTCGATATCTCAGAGTTCTCTAGTGATATTTGGCTTGACGATATCTCAGAGTTCTCTTGTGATATTTGACTTGTCGATAACTCTGAGTTCTCTAGTGAAGAAATGACTTGTCGATATCACCAATCTTCATGTCTTCAATTTGGCTTGTCGATATCTCTGAGTTCTCTAGGAGCTTTCCTGACTTCTCTACAAGTCATTATGGAGTTCTCGAATGACTTCTCTATAACACTGAATCTATGATTTGTAGAGATCTTGACTTGGAACATTTTTCTTAAAACAGATTTATTAAACTCCAAGCTTCTTCATAATTCTTTTGAGGCATGATCTTCTTGATCTTCTTCCAGATAGAATTCTTAGGCTTGATACTGTTTAAAGAAAAAGACTCCAGTCCGCTCTTAGACCTTTTTTATAGACTTTAATATTACAATACAAAATGCAAACTAAGATAACAATACAACTTACTTAGGGTTGTCAATTTGACTTAGTCTTGTTATAGTACAGGCATGTCTTGCACAATAACTTTTACTAAGGAGATTGATTTATTCCTAATGACTCATTCTTTATGATCTAAGATCTGGATTGGTTGTCCCATATATGACAAATCTGGCTGAAGCTCAATTGCTTCATATTCTATTACTTGATTCGAACCTGGAATATATGGATTCAACATAGACACGTGGAACACGTTATGAATATGTTGCAACTGCTGTGGCAGCGCTATCTCGTAGGCAACCTTTCCCAATTTCTTTAAAACTTCAAATGGTCCTATTTATCTTAGGCTAAGCTTTCCTTTATGACCAAATCGAACTAACCCTTTCCAAGGTGATACTTTTAATAAAACCAACGATCTTTCCTCGAAGTTTATATTTTTACGATGTAAATCAACGTTCTTCTTTTATCTATCATGAGCAGCTTCTAACCTCTTACAAATCAATATTATTGTGTCTTTGGTTTGCTGAATTAAGTTAGGACCTAACAAGTTCCTGGTTCTTACTTCATCCCAGTAAGGTGGGGATCTACACTTACGTCAAAATAAGGATTCGTAGGGTTGTTGGATTTTAATCGCAGCAGAGGCATGGTAAAACACTTTTACAATCATAAAATCCAAATAAAAGCATATAAATCATGGTAAAAACATAGGGAATGAATACTAACCTTTAATATGCGATCCAAGAGCATCGATCGGAGATCCTTAGCAGCTGCTCCTCAAACGTGAAGCACTCCACTGGTATCCACCAAGAAAATGACGTTAAGGAGGAGGAGGAGGTGAAGAGAATTAGGTTTTTATAAAAATTGGGGTTAGAATAAAAATAGGGTTTATAATAGTATATTTATAGGCAAAATTTTCAGCTGAAATTTTCCCATAAAATATTATTATTATTAACCCATTTATTATTCTTATTAATAATTAAAACACCTTTTAATTATTAATCCTTTTTCTAAACACTTTAGAAATAATTCTCTCTCTTGATTTAATTTCCAAAAATTAAATCCTTTAATTAATAATATTAAGAACTTTTCTTAATTAATTTATAATCAATTAAATCTCATTTAATCAATTATTAAATTTGACAATTAATTATTTATTTCATAAATAAATAATTATTAGCCATTATTAATTAATTCCTCCACTATTAAATCATTCTCTTTTTATGGTGTGACCCTGTAGGTTCAGTATTAAGCCGGTAGTAGAAATAAATAATAATAAACTATTTTATCATTATTTATATAAATTCTCTAATTTATTAAATATGATTAATTAATTAATCACATTTATTCTACATCGTGAGGGATAGTTCTCAGCATATCGCGACTATCCGGATAATATGAATTCACTGCTTAGAATACCAAGAACCTATTCAGTGAATAGTTACCGTACAATAAACTCCTTCTACCCTGCAATGTCCCGATTAAATACAAGGCATGGATCTCGTGTCAAGCCTATCTAATTCAATCACTTGCTTACCATTTACTATGCTTAGTTATATGCAAATTAGAAACTCCTTTCTAATTTCATTCACTCTGGCCAGAGATTCCTGAACTAGCATAAGTGGATCAGCCTTGAACATTCGCTTCCTTCACTGGAAGGGGTAGATCCTTTATTGATCATACACTATCTTCGTGTACAAATTCCTATACCCAGTAGAGCCCTAATAATTGTACCTGGAGACTAAGAACTAAACCAAAGCATAGTTCAGTGTACACAAGATGACTATGATGACCTCAAGTCTAAGGATACTTGTACAACTATCACTATGTGAACAACTGCTGACACGTGAGTGAACTCCATCAGTTGTTCAGCTGTGCGAGTCATGTTCAGTGAACTTATTCTATAATAAGCACCTACATACTAGCTATAGTGTCACCACACAAATGTCTATGAGAACAGACATCCTTCATAATGAAGCAAGCATAGTATGTACACAGGAAGTTATTAATATCAATGAAATCAAAACAAGTCTTTTATTAATATCAATAAAATCAAAACAGATTACATAGAAAGTTATTCCTAAATCCTAATACATGATTGGACTTAGGACATATTCCTTTCAAGGGTGGCATTCCTATACCGTGTAATTATTATGATAGGAAAACTTAACCAATGGCAAATGATTATTCCAGTTTCCTTTAAAATCCAAAGCACATACTCTCAATAAAAGTTCTTGTCCAGATCCTGGTACATCTCAATGCTTCCAGGGTAGATATAAAACCTAGAATCTTGGGCTTCTTGCAAAGTCTTATTTTTCAGCTTAGTCATATTAGAAATCCATATTCTTGAATAAAATCTAAACAAAACTTTGTTATCCTTCCGAGTACAATTTCTTCTCTAGACAAACTATCGAATCTTTGATCTATTACCTCGTTCTAACACTTATTAATCTTTTCCATTAAATCTGGCTGAAAAGTAATCTCATATAATTGCTCCCTATTACCTTCGGGTATTCGAACTTCAATTACCAACTTTTCCAATTCCTTGGCAAACTCCTCAACAATCTTAATAATATTCAGTCTTTCCTTTCTATTCAAGGCATCTGCCACTATATTGACCTTGCATGGATGTCAAGTTATAGAACAATCACAATCCTTAATCAATTCTAACCAGAATTCATATTTTGAATACTTAGCATATAATTGCTGCTTTCCAACCCTTCGCAGAGAAATCTTCAGGTGTTCGACTTGGTCTTCCTTAGTCCTTGAACGGACGAGGATGTTGAAAATAAATACAGTTACAACTTATCCAAGTACTCCTTATACACTATGTTCATTAAATCCTTATAGGTGACTGGTGCATTTGCTAGTCCAAATAACATTACCAGAAACTCGTAATGTCCATATCTCGTTTTGAACGCAGTCTTTGGTATGATCTCAGGCTTAACCTTTAAATGATGGTAGCCTGATCCTAGGTCAACCTTCCAGAACCAATACGCTCCTTTAATTAAATCAAATAAGTAATCAATTCTAGGTAGATGTTGCTTATTCCTAATTGTCAACTCATTAAACTTTCGATAATCGGTACATAACTTCACACATCCATCCTTCTTTTCTATAAACAACACTGATGCACCCCACGGAATATACCTTGCCTGATCACTCCTTAATCCAATAATTCTTGAAGTTGCTTGGTTAATTACTTGGATCCTACTGGGTCATACGATACGAAGCTCTTGATACTGGTTTGGCTCTGGTACTAAACCAATGAGAAACTCTATCTCATGATCTGGGGTAATCCTGGTAATTCATCTAGAAAGACTTCTAGAAATTTCATTTACCACCGGAACTTCTTCCAACTTAGGTACTCTCTTCTTAGTATCCACTATATGCGCTAGATATGCCTTATATCCTTGTCTTAATAATTCCTTTGCTCACCTGCTACCACATCAAGATCTTGAGCAGTTGACCTTTTTATCATTATAAAGGTCCTAGCTTTGAGTATACCAGATGTCGGCCCTTTCGATGCACTATCTTGCATACTAGCTTGATAAATACTCCTACAGTTCTTGGCAAGACATCCTACCCTACCACAAATTATAACAGGTCCCTTCTGGATTTTTCACTCTATATTTCCTCATATAGGGTCTGTTAGGAATATGTTGTGTACTTGATGATAACTTGAACAAAACACTTAATAGATTTTAGTTAAGTGAGTTTGTAGCTTTCAACGGATGTTCACTTTCAACATCCGTTGAAAGAGTAGCTTATGTAACAATAAGACTAGTAGCACATTTCTGCATACTTGGATAGCTTAGTGGACTAGATCTTGTAGATTGTTCAAGTCATGTTAACTACTAAATTAATATGCAAGATATGATGGTTAATTATAAATATTAGATGCCTTGTAATCTTGTATAAATGAAGTAGAGTTAACTGCCAAAAAGACATTCTCAACGGATGATTTACAAAGCTTCAACGAATGATCAGCATATGTCTCGACGGATGATCAACCTAAGTTTCAACGGATGATCAGACAAATTTTCAACGGATGATCAATCCAAGTTCCAACAGATGTTCAAATTCAAAAGAGCAGTTGATAGTGACTTGACAGTCACATGCGTTGGTTGTTTGTAAATGGAATGTGGCAGCCTGTTTGAAGGATTTAGAGAACAAAGAAGCATTTCCATTTCTATGCTAAACAGATGATATTCAAAGATGCTGGAAAGAGAAGTGTAGTAGCTTGAAGTCAGACTAGATACAATTTGTCTTATTATCTTGTCTTTTTATCATGTATCTTGGTGATATATAAACCAGGGGTAGCAAGTTGAATACAATCCATGTTTGTAAGTAAAAACTATAAATAATTTCTCTGTAGTTCTTGTTGTTCAACTTGTAAGCAACTGTGTACGATTTGTATCACAACGTTCTCCACTAAATATATATCTCTGGTGGAAAAGTTCAATCCACCAGAAAGTTTTTAAATACTTATATTTAATTTCTTTGTGATTTAATTTCTATTATATTCAGTCTTTCCTTTTTATTCAAGGCATCTACCACTATATTGACCTTGCATGGATGTCAAGTTATAGAACAATCGCAATCCTTAATCAATTCCAACCAGAATTCATATTTTGAATACTTAGCATATAATTGCTGCTTTCCAACCCTTTACAGAGAAATCTTCAGGTGTTCGACTTGGTCTTCCTTAGTCCTTGAACGGACGAGGATGTTAAAAATAAATACAGTTACAACTTATCCAAGTACTCCTTATACACTATGTTCATTAAATCCATATAGGTGACTGGTGCATTTGCTAGTCCAAATAACATTACCAGAAACTCGTAATGTCCATATCTCATTTTAAACGCAGTCTTTGGTATGATCTCAGGCTTAACCTTTAAATGATGGTAGCCTGATCCTAGGTCAACCTTCGAGAACCAATACGCTCCTTTAATTAAATCAAATAAGTAATCAATTCTAGGTAGGTGTTGCTTATTCCTAATTGTCTACTCATTAAACTTTCGATAATCGGTACATAACTTCACACATCCATCCTTCTTTTCTATAAACAACACTAATGCACCCCACGGAATATACCTTGCCTGATCACTCCTTAATCCAATAATTCTTGAAGTTGCTTGGTTAATTACTTGGATCCTACTGGGTCATACGATACGGAGCTCTTGATACTGGTTTGGCTCTGGTACTAAACCAATGAGAAACTCTATCTCATGATCTGGGGTAATCCTGGTAATTCATCTAGAAAGACTTCTAGAAATTTCATTTACCACCGGAACTTCTTCCAACTTAGGTACTCTCTTCTTAGTATCCACTATATGCGCTAGATATGCTTTATATCCTTGTCTTAATAATTCCTTTGCTCACCTGCTACCACATCAAGATCTTGAGCAGTTGACCTTTTTATCATTATAAAGGTCCTAGCTTTGAGTATACCAGATGTCAGCCCTTTCGATGCACTATCTTGCATACTAGCTTGATAAATACTCCTACAGTTCTTGGCAAGACATCCTACCCTACCACAAATTATAACAGGTCCCTTCTGGATTTTTCACTCTATATTTCCTCATATAGGGTCTGTTAGGAATATGTTGTGTACTTGATGATAACTTGAACAAAACACTTAATAGATTTTAGTTAAGTGAGTTTGTAGCTTTCAACGGATGTTCACTTTCAACATCCGTTGAAAGAGTAGCTTATGTAACAATAAGACTAGTAGCACATTTCTGCATACTTGGATAGCTTAGTGGACTAGATCTTGTAGATTGTTCAAGTCATGTTAACTACTAAATTGATATGCAAGATATGATGGTTAATTATAAATATTAGATGCCTTGTAATCTTGTGTAAATGAAGTAGAGTTAACTGCCAAAAAGACACTCTCAACGGATGATTTACAAAGCTTCAACGAATGATCAACATATGTCTCGACGGATGATCAACCTAAGTTTCAACGGATGATTAGACAAATTTTCAACGGATGATCAATCTAAGTTCCAACAGATGTTCAATTTCAAAAGAGCAGTTGATAGTGACTTGAAAGTCACATGCGTTGGTTGTTTGTAAATGGAATGTGGCAGCCTGTTTGAAGGATTTAGAGAACAAAGAAGCATTTCCATTTCTATACTAAACAGATGATATTCAAAGATGCTGGAAAGAGAAGTGTAGTAGCTTGAAGTCAGACTAGATACAATTTGTCTTATTATCTTGTCTTTTTATCATGTATCTTGGTGATATATAAACCAGGGGTAGCAAGTTGAATACAATCCATGTTTGTAAGTAAAAACTATAAATAATTTCTCTGTAGTTCTTGTTGTTCAACTTGTAAGCAACTGTGTACGATTTGTATCACAACGTTCTCCACTCAATATATATCTCTGGTGGAAAAGTTCAATCCACCAGAAAGTTTTTAAATACTTATATTTAATTTCTTTGTGATTTAATTTCTATTATATTCAGTCTTTCCTTTTTATTCAAGGCATCTGCCACTATATTGACCTTGCATGGATGTCAAGTTATAGAACAATCGCAATCCTTAATCAATTCCAACCAGAATTCATATTTTGAATACTTAGCATATAATTGCTGCTTTCCAACCCTTCGCAGAGAAATCTTCAGGTGTTCGACTTGGTCTTCCTTAGTCCTTGAACGGACGAGGATGTTAAAAATAAATACATTTACAACTTATCCAAGTACTCCTTATACACTATGTTCATTAAATCCTTATAGGTGACTGGTGCATTTGCTAGTCCAAATAACATTACCAGAAACTCGTAATGTCCATATCTCATTTTGAACGCAGTCTTTGGTATGATCTCAGGCTTAACCTTTAAATGATGGTAGCCTGATCCTAGGTCAACCTTCGAGAACCAATACGCTCCTTTAATTAAATCAAATAAGTAATCAATTCTAGGTAGGTGTTGCTTATTTCTAATTGTCAACTCATTAAACTTTTGATAATCGGTACATAACTTCACACATCCATCCTTCTTTTCTATAAACAACACTGATGCACCCCACGGAATATACCTTGCCTGATCACTCCTTAATCCAATAATTCTTGAAGTTGCTTGGTTAATTACTTGGATCCTACTGGGTCATACGGTACAGAGCTCTTGATACTGGTTTGGCTCTGGTACTAAACCAATGAGAAACTCTATCTCATGATCTGGGGTAATCCTGGTAATTCATCTAGAAAGACTTCTAGAAATTTCATTTACCACCGGAACTTCTTCCAACTTAGGTACTCTCTTCTTAGTATCCACTATATGCGCTAGATATGCCTTATATCCTTGTCTTAATAATTCCTTTGCTCACCTGCTACCACATCAAGATCTTGAGCAGTTGACCTTTTTATCATTATAAAGGTCCTAGCTTTGAGTATACAAGATGGCAGCCCTTTCGATGCACTATCTTGCATACTAGCTTGATAAATACTCCTATAGTTCTTGGCAAGACATCCTACCCTACCACAAATTATAATAGGTCCCTTCTGGATTTTTCACTCTATATTTCCTCATACAGGGTCTGTTAGGAATATGTTGTGTACTTGATGATAACTTGAACAAAACACTTAATAGATTTTAGTTAAGTGAGTTTGTAGCTTTCAACAGATGTTCACTTTCAACATCCGTGAGTAGCTTATGTAACAATAAGACTAGTAGCACATTTCTGCATACTTGGATAGCTTAGTGGACTAGATCTTGTAGATTGTTCAAGTCATGTTAACTACTAAATTGATATGCAAGATATGATGGTTAATTATAAATATTAGATGCCTTGTAATCTTGTGTAAATGAAGTAGAGTTAACTGCCAAAAAGACACTCTCAACGGATGATTTACAAAGCTTCAACGAATGATCAACATATGTCTCGACGGATGATCAACCTAAGTTTCAACGGATGATCAGACAAATTTTCAACGGATGATCAATCTAAGTTCCAACAGATGTTCAAATTCAAAAGAGCAGTTGATAGTGACTTGACAGTCACATGCGTTGGTTGTTTGTAAATGGAATGTGGCAGCCTGTTTGAAGGATTTAGAGAACAAAGAAGCATTTCCATTTCTATGCTAAACAGATGATATTCAAAGATGCTGGAAAGAGAAGTGTAGTAGCTTGAAGTCAGACTAGATACAATTTGTCTTATTATCTTGTCTTTTTATCATGTATCTTGGTGATATATAAACCAGGGGTAGCAAGTTGAATACAATCCATGTTTGTAAGCAAAAACTGTAAAGAATTTCTCTGTAGTTCTTGTTGTTCAACTTGTAAGCAACTGTGTAAGATTTGTATCACAACGTTCTCCACTCAATATATATCTCTGGTGGAAAAGTTCAATCCACCAGAAAGTTTTTAAATACTTATATTTAATTTCTTTGTGATTTAATTTCTATTATATTCTTATTCCGCACCATTGCAAATTAAACACAATTATTTGTTTGTTAAAAGAATCATTCTTGAAATCCAAAAAAGAAGAAGCCAGAATTATATTCAACCCCCCTTCTGTAATTCTTGTTTAGTTTGATAGGGAATAACAATTGGTATCAGAGCAAGCTCTTGAAGAACAAAGAGTTTAAAGATCACAACAACTAACAAGATGAGAAAAAGGATGTTGGAGTAAAGATTCCATTTCTGGACAAAGACAACTATTACCATTGGAAGGCGAAGATGCACCTGCATCTCCTATCTCAAGATGAAGCATATGTGGACTGTATTGAGAAGGTCCACATGTCCATATGAGAGCTGCTACAGGAAATGAAGCAACTATCCCAAAGCCTAGAGCAGAATGGTCTGATCCAGACATTGAACAAGTTCGAAAAGATAAAAAGGCCATGAATATTTTGTTCAATGGTGTTGATGGTGACATGTTTGACAACATCATAAACTGCAAAACTTCTAAGGATGTTTGGGAAACTATTCAAGTCATATGTGATGGAACTGAGCAGGTAAGGGAAAATAAAATGCAACTCTTGATTCAGCAATATGAGCATTTTCACAGTGAAGAAAGTGAGTCACTTATTGACATATTTAGTAGATTTCAAAAGCTACTAAATGCTCTAAAATTGCAAGGAAGAGTCTATCAAAAAATAGACTCAAACCTCAAATTCCTTAGATCTCTACCAAAGGATTGGAAACCCATGACATTCTCACTAAGAAACTCTCTAGACTACAAGAAATTCACCTTGGATAGACTGTATGGAATTCTAAAGACCTAAGAGCTTGAAATAGAGCAAGATGATAAACTGGAGAAAAGGAGAAAGAAGGGAGGATACATTGCACTAGTTGCTGAGCAAGAAAAGGGGAAGGAGACAAAGGTTGAAGCTGTTGAATCTGCACCAAACCCTAGAGTTTGTGAAGGCAAAGGAAAAGTGTTATAACCCCAATTTTTGGAAATTTTTGAAACCCTTATGAATAGTGATTTTGCAGATTATGCTGAATGAGAAAACTTTTCATGCCACACTATGTAGGGGTTCTGGTATGGATATTCTGAGATTTTATTAGTACTCTATATGGTATATAAGTGTATGTAAAGATCGTCAGAATCCAATTCCGAACACTTTGATTTTTCCCGGAAATCCACTAGATATGAAAAGAATTGAGTATAAGGTAACAAGATAAGAAGGATTTAAATTAAAGGATTATAAGAGAGGATCATAAAAGGAATATAATATATTGAGAAAGGTTAAGGGAACCTAAGTAATAAGATCCCGGGTATGATCCCTCAAACGATAAACGAAAACGAAAGTTAAGCGAACCGTATAACAGATCAGCGGTCATTAGGCAAACAATTAGGAAGTTAATCAAAGAGATTAGAGGGGATGATGTCATCCAACCAATGGGAAGAGGACAAAGAGGGAAGGATGACATCACAGGATGACCTAAGCATGACATAAGGGAAGGAGGTGTGGTTGATTAATAACCACACAAATTTCATGGTTAAAAAGGTAATTTACCAAAATCAAAAGCTAGTAACCAAGCAAACAACTCACAAAACACAAAGATATTTCATTTCTTCATCTTGCTCTCGGCTTTCAAGGAAAAAGCAAGAAAGAAAAATTCAAAATCAAGATCCAACCATTGTTAAATCACAAGGTAATTATCCAAGGTCCCTTATGAATAGTTATAGCTATCCTATAAGTTTGAGCTTCTAATTCATCCACAATCTCTTCCTAAAAATCATGGAAGAAGATGGTGAATAGTGTTTTTCAAGAACTAAAAATTTTGTTCTTGAAGTTTTGTTTAGTTTAAGCTTGGATAAGGACTTTAAGGGTGATTCCAAGCCATTCTCTTGATTCTCCACTCTCCAAGGAAGGTATAAACTCCAAACCCTAGCTTTAGCTTTGAATAATTAGGAATGAATATGATTGATATAGTATATGTGAAGCATGATGCTTGATTGTTTAAAGTTTGGTTGAGTTTGTAGAGATTAGTTGGTTTTGTGGTATTTTTGGGGTTGTAAATCTTGATAATTAGTTAAGGAACCTAAGTAAAGCTTTTAGTTCATGTGGGGAATAAGTATAAATTGTTAATGTGGAGTTGTTGGGGCTGTTATGATGTAGGATGGATGGAGTTTTGATTGGGTTGTGAATTGGGATTGGTTGGTGGTTGTTTTGGAATGGTTTAAATTTGGGAAATTGCGTAAACATAGTCGTCGTAATGCCCGATTTAGCTTAGACTGTTTTTGTTCTTAACATCAGAACCCTTGAACTCACTGCTAGGTTTTGACCATTGCCATGTTTAGATAGTTCATGTTACGAGCTTCATTTTGATATGTGGTTCGTTTGATTCCGATGAACGGTTTAGGAGAAACGGCCGTTTTAAGTAACGACGTTTCGCGAACGAACCCTTACCCCTCGCCTTACTTTGAAACATAGGTTAAAGACCTTAAAGGACTAATTGAAGTATGAAACATTTATGTAAGGTGTAATAGGCAGTTGGTAAGACACCCGCGAAGGAATCGCCTTAAAACTCGTAATGGTTAAATTATTAAAAATGGTGGAGCCGAGGGTACTCGAGTGACTTAAGAGAATCAGTAAGCGCAAAGCGAGCGTTAGAGTCTAAGTTGGTTAATGTATAGATTTACAAGTAACTTTGGTTTAATTCCAACTTACTTGTTGTTTATAGGTTACCAGACTTGTCCCGAGCCATTCGTAACCCCCAGTCGCTCAGGCAAGTTTTCTATCCGTTATACTGTTGTTGTGATGTATACACTTGTATATGCATTATCTTGTAATAGATGCATGATGGTTATATTAGCAAATTCTTGCGATATATTGTAGCATGTGATATGGTACATATGCATGCCTGTTTCGTATTCTTGCTATATATATCTGTTGGTTCAGTTGATAATACCTATGCTAGAGAATAGCGGTAATTTGCATATACCCTTAGTATAGGGACCCAAAGGTGAAAATATTTTCTAAAACCGGGAGTCGAGGATCCCGAGTAGATTTTATATATATATATATATTTATATATATATATATATGGTTATAGTTTTCAAAACTATTAATCGAATAAGGTTATTCGATAACTTTATTTTATTAATGAATATTATCTTGAATATTCATTCGAGGACTTATGACTCCTTTATATTATTTATTGAATATTACTTGGATATTCATTTGAGGATGTATGACTCCTTTATTTTATTTAATGAATATTATTTATAATATTCATTCGAGGTATTATGACTCCGCTTATTATTTATTAATATTCTTTATTTTATTAAAGAATAATGTTCGATATTCAAACTTACTTTTGATATTCCAATAAAGATATTACTTTCGTATAAGTATATCTTTGATTATTTACTATTCATTTCAAGTATAAGTTTTCCAACTTCTACCTCAATTATTCTTTATGGGAATATTATTTAAATAATAATATTCAGATATTTCTTTATATTGAGACTGATTTACTTTATTAAATCAGCATTATTCCAAACACTCTTTAAAGTGTTTTCAAGTCTTTAAAATGATTTTCAAAAGTTAGAGCGGATCCCAAAACTCATTTTTATATTTAAGATCTTCCTTTTAAAAAGGGTATTTAAATACTCACTCAAAACCGGAGGGATCCGGCTCTGTGGTGTATTTTATATTTGCAACAAGGTTGTTGTCTTGATAAAAGAGTTTTTGATTACTTACCCAACACTCGGGAAGTAAAATTCTTAGAACAAGTTAATCCATTAACAGGCATCGCCTGGGAAATATCGGTGAGTTTTCCTTTCCAACTAGATATGACTTCTTGGTGGAGCCGTATCAACAAGTTTCTACTTGGGGAAAGTGGGAACGAGCTTTACGTTTCAGAGTCATGGATTTCATCTGAACTAGGAGTGGCGTAAGTGGTCGAGTAGCGCCGGCCCAGCCTTATTATATTGGCCCAAATGGCCTGGAAGTTCCGCTAAGGCGGTCCATTCCTTAGGAGTTCAGTGTTCGGTTGACAAGTAAATCCGATAGGTTCTCCTCTACATGTAGAAAATGGTGGGGTTACACTACTACGACTGATCATCGTAAGTGGTCTTCCTGGCGCGGCAAACTCCCGTAATGAGTTCATCATCCAATTGGATATTTCTGCAACACTACCCAGAGCACTTCGATAGAAAGGCTACGGTTGGGCGATTGTTGAGTGTTGGCAGGGTCAAGTTTTCAAAATGATGTTTGCATCAAATAAAGTATCTCATAACTTCATTTTATTTTGATGATATTTTAAAGGTTGAATCTATTCAAGTATTATCCCGCAGTCTCATCTATGTGATGAACTTTTGAACTAATTATAACTTGAACGGTGGTAGTTCAAGTAGTATTTGGAAAATATATAAGTATATTGTAGTATCTTGTAACTTCATCTTTTAAATTTATATCTAGTAAATGATTATCTTATGCATGACAAAGATTTTTAGAAAAACGTTGAGACAAGGTTAGATATATGAGATCACCTTGCAACGGTATTTTTATACAGTTATACACTGGAACTCTGTGTGTATTATGCATGGAAGAGGACTTCCAATATTTTGAAAAGTATATATGTATATATATACTGAATATTTTGCGACTTCATCGCATTAAGATATCAACTTGGTTCATTTCTTTTGACCAAGACTTTCATGAGTACTATGAGAAGGCTCATATATTGTTAATCATTATACATATTATTTTGGTGGGCTTGCTGCTCACACCCTTGCTTTCTTCTTTCATCACACAACATCAGATAGATAAGATGAACAGGACCAAGCTCCCAATTCGCAAGCGGATAGGAAACGTTCTGCAGCTTTCTGGAAGCGTTGAGGCCGCTGTAGCTGAGGTAGAAATTACCAATAGGCTAAGTTTTCAACTAATGATGTACCAGACTTATGTATATTATGAGTTGTAATAATGGTAGAGAAATGTAAATTTATTCAAAAACCTGTTTAAGGTGTATTGGCATGTAATTGTGGAATAAAACGACTTGTGATTATTTTTGGATGATCATCTCTGAGACTATAACTTGTGGTGTGTGTGTTTATTGTGGGGTCACAGTATAGAGTAGTTGATTAATTATTAAGATTGGGTGTTATTAAGGGAAATGGAACTCGTGACAACCCGGATCCCCGACCCCGGATTTGGGGGTGTTACAAAAAGGGCTAGTAGCTGAATATGAAGATCAGCTCAGTCAAGATGACATGGATGATATAGATGAGCATCTTGCTTTTCTGTCTAGGAGGTTTGCAAAGCTCAAATTCAAGAAGAATTTTGGAGCAACCAAGTCCAACAGAAATATGGTTGATAAATCTAAATTCAAATATTTCAAGTGTGGCTTGGCTGGTCAATTTTCCAGTGAATGCAGAAAGCCTGATTCTGGTAAAAAGAAGTTTGAGACTGTTGATTACAAATAGAAATATTTTGAGTTACTCAAATAAAAGGAAAGAGCTTTCATCACACAGGAAAATGACTGGGCTGCAAATGGACTAGAAGATGATGAAGATACAAGCTATGTCAATCTAGCACTTATGGCCAAATCAGATAAAATAGAGGTCAGTTCATCAAGTAATCAGGTAATCACCACTAATCTATCACATTCGTCTAAAGCTGAGTGTAATGATGCCATAAATGACATGTCTACTGAATTATATCATCTACGATTTATACTCAAGTCTCTCACTAAAGAAAACACTAATCTTAAGAGAACAATTTGTTTTTAAGTGAAAGAAACATTGTGTTAGAAACTCAACTTGAGTTTGAAAAACTAAAAATAGAATGCAAGCTTTCTTAAGATGAATTGACTGAATCCCTAAAGAAAGAGGAGATTTTAAAAAGCAGCTTGAACGAGAACATGAAGTAATTAAGGCATGGAAATCATCTAGAGATGTCCATGCTCAAATTACTAAAGTTCAAGGTATAGAATCTTTTTGTGATGCAGCCTGGAAAAAGAACAAGGAGAAGCTTGATTCCAATCTGGTTGAAGGACTTTCAACGGATGTGGATTCGACAGATGATGAAAATTATCCGTCGAATAATCAAAAGGATTATCTATCGAAAGACAATGAGCCACATCCGTTGAGTGCAAGAAAACCAGTTAGCAAAACTAAGCTAGCTAAATTGAATGATAAATATGGATCAGTTTCTAAGAACTTTGTTCCAGGAGAAACAAGTCAAGTGAAACAAAACAAGAGAGTCAATATAGGACATCTGTCTATTAAGCAATTAAATGACAGATTGGAGAAAATTGAAGTGAGAACAGAGTCAAAAAGGAAAAGTAATAGAAATGGGAAAGTAGTAATTAACAAATATATCAACTACACACCTGATAAATATGCACCAAATGCCTGCTCCCATGTCTGCACCTCCTTCATTTCCCAGCATGCCTACAATGCCTATGAATGTTATGCCTGCACATAATTTGAATGCACAGTTTGTTAATATGCCATTTGCATAAATCCTTATTATGCTGCATTTAGTATGCCACAAATGCCATTTAGCATGCCTTACTGGAATAACATGTTTACACAAAATATGCCTTTCCATGTTAACCAAGCTGTGCATGATAATTCTGTAATGATGAATGGTTTTAAGGGTTCTATTCAAATGACTAAGGATGAACCTCAAGTATCTAAGTCAAATGATGTTAGATATATTTGTGATGTCATATCTAATCTGATTTGTTTAGTTTCAAAACTTATTATCAGAATATCAGAACTTAACTGGAAATCAGAACTTCCTGAAGACAGGAAGTTATCAGAACTTAAGGCATCAGAACTTATATCAGAACTTAAGTGCGGATACACTTCAGGGATGAAAAGCGGCTGATTTATAGGAGAGGATCTGGATTATACAAGTAAAGATATGCATGAAGAATTGGACAACTATAGGACTGCAGTAGATAATATTTCACTGATATATTTTAGGAAGAGATATATTTCATATCAATTAGAAGATATCTTGTAACTGTGTACTATACAAACATAGCTTAGGGTTTACACTATATGTGTTATCATTCTCGAGAATATTATTCATTGTAACCCTAGCAGCTCTTAGTGATATCATACATCACTGAGAGAGTAGATTAAACCTATTGTAACAGAGTTTGATATATTGAATAAACTTATTTTCTGTTACATACTTGTGTTCATAATCGAATTGATTGTAGATACTATATTCAACCCCCTTCTATATATCATTGAGGCCTAACAAGTGGTATCAGAGCCAATCTGTTAAGCTTACAAACAGTTAAGATCCAAATAAACAATCAATCATGTCTGAACAAGCAAAAATACCAGACCCTCAAGAACCTGCAAATGTTCAACCCATTCAAAACACAGTAGATATGAAACAATCAAGGTTCCTTTGCTCAGGGTGTCTGAGTACCCTGTAAGGAGTGTGAAGATGGCCATGTTTTTGGAAGCTACAGATCCAGAATATTTAGACAGAATTCATGATGGTCCACACAAGCCCAAAAAGCTTTCTGTTGTAGTTGGGAATGAGCCACAGAGGATGATTCCCAAAGAAAAGAGAGAATACATCACTGAAGACATCTCTTCACTAGGCAAGGATGCAAAAGTAAGACACTTGCTTCATAGTGCACTTGACAATGTCATGTCAAACAGGGTGATTGCATGCAAGACTGTAAAAGAAATCTGGGATGCATTGGAAGTGAGATGTCAAGGAACCAATTCCATCAAAAAGAACAGGAAGACAATACTCACACATGAGTATGAGCACTTTGATTCAAAATCTGATGAGTCACTAGCTGATACATATGACAGATTCACAAAGCTGTTGAATGATCTGTCACTAGTGGATAAGGAATATGATACAGAGGATTCAAATCTGAAATTCCTACTAGCTCTTCCGGAAAAGTGGGATTTGAAAGCTACTACAATAAGAGACAACTATGAACTTGCTAATATGTCTCTTGATGAAATCTATGGGATGCTCAAG